>NC_064642.1:842062199-842687199 GCF_023864345.2 Schistocerca serialis cubense
GTTGTGAAACGTTACATTCTCATGTATGCCAAGTGTTTGTCTCTCTTGTGTGCATATTAACAGTATAAAGACCACTCAGTTTGTGTAAACCCTGAAAGTGATAGTGTTTTTCTGTACCTGTTATAATTTTGAAAATAGTTCCTGCTGCTCTAACTGTTAGCTTCAATCTTAAAACATATGTGTGCTAGAGTACATTGCACTCGCGTGTTGCTAAGTCTAGGTTGTGTCTGTTGTGTTGTCCATTATAGTTACTTATACCTACTTTCATAAACGAGAATGTTAATCTTTCTCTTGCCTAATTAGGCTGGCGACCGTTTCCCTTATTCTATAAACAGTATAGCTAGGCAAAATTTTGTTTGTCACTATTCCAATATTAACGTAATTCTGACTTTCATTTCCGATAAGCCACTTCCATTAGGAACAATACAGTCAACTTAACAAAATTCCTCTCAGAGGGTAACACTGCTCTGTTGCTTTGTGCCATAGTTACTTTTACAAAATTGTTTTATGTTACAACCTGCTTCTGGCATTGAGGTTATGGTACGGTAGTTAGCAGACGGGGAGTGTTATACGGTGATTCTACATTTTCGAATCCGACGCAAAACTGATAGTTAATTGTAACGTTCAGGGCCTCCTAATGTCGATGGGGCACTCAAATTGCGTCGCGATTCAATACATCGTCCTCCAGCGGACTGGTCTCCAAGGGGATATTGCTGCCTCAGGCACCTTATGGTCCTTCTCCAGTGTGTCTAGATTTTCGAATCCGACGATAAATTGATAGTTAATTGTAACATTCAGGGCCTCCTAATGACAATGGAACACTCAAATTGCGTCGTGATCCAATACATCGTCCTCCAGCCGACTTGACTCCAAGGGTCTATTGCTGCTTCGGGCACCTTATGCTCGTTGTCCTGTGAGTCTAGATTTTCGTATCCGTCGCGAAACTGATTGCTAATTGTAACGTTCAGGGCTTCCTATTGACGATGGAACACTGAAATAGCGTCGAGATTCAATACAAAGTCATTTGGCCGACTTGTCTCCAAGGGTCTATTGCTGCCTCGGGCACCTTATGGTCGTTCTCCTGTAAGTCTTGATTTTAGAATCCGACGCAAAACTGATAGTTAATTGTAACGATCATGGCCTCCAAATGACGATGGAACACTCAAATTGCGTCGAGATTGAATACATCGGCCTCCAGCCGAATTGTCTCCAAGGGGACATTGCTGCCTCGGGCACCATATGGTCCTTCTACTGTGAGTCTAGATTTTCGATTCCAATGCGAAACTGATAGTTAATTGTAACTTTCAGGGCCTCCTAATGACGATGGAACACTCAAATTGCGTCGAGATTCAATACATCGTCCTTCAGCCGACTTGTCTCCAAGGTTCTATTGCTGCCTCGGGCACGTTATGGACGTTCTCCTGTGAGTCTCGATTTTCGAATCCGACGCAAAACTCATAGTTAATTGCATCATTCAGGGCCTCCTAGTGACGATGGAACACTCAAATTGCGTCGAGATTCAATACATCGTCCACCCGCCGCCTTGTCTCCAACGGGATATTGCTGCCTCGGGCACCTTATGCTCCGTCTATTGTGAGTCTATATTTGCGAAACCGACGCAAAACTGATGGTTAATTGTAACGTTAAGGGCCTCCTAATGACGATGGAACACTCAAATTGCGTCGAGATTCAATACATCGTCCTCCAGCCGACTTGTCTCCACAGGATATTGCTGCCTCGGGCACCTTTGCGTCGTTCTTCTGTGAGTCTAGATATTCGAATCCGACGCAAAACTAATTAATAATTGTAACGTTCAGGGCCTCCTAATGACGATAGAACACTCATATTGTGTCGAGATTCAATACGTCGTCCTTCAGCCGACTTGTCTCCAATAGGATATTGCTGCCTCGGGCACCATATGGTCCGTCTCCTGTGAGTCTATGTTTTCGAATCCGACGCAAAAGGTTGTAATTAAATGTAACGTTCAGCGCCTCCTAATGACGATGGAACACTCAAATTGCGTCGAGATTCAATACATCCTCCTCCAGCCGACTTGTCTACAAGGGGATATTGCTGCCTCGGGCACCTTATGGTACGTCTCCTGTGAATCTAGATTTTCGAATCCGACGCAAAACTGATGGTTAATTGTATCGTTCAGACCCTCCTAATGACGATGGAACACTCAAATTGCGTCGAGATTCAATACATCTTCCTCCTGCCAACTTGTCTACAAGGGGATATTGCTGCCTCGGGCACCTTATGGTACGTCTCCTGTGAGTTTAGATTTTTGAATCCGACGCAAACCTGATGGTTAATTGTAACGTTCAGACCCTCCAAATGACAATGGAACACTCAAATTGCGTCGAGATTTAATACATCGGCCTCCTGCCGACTTGTCTCCAAGGTGACATTGCAGCCTCGGGCACCTTATGGTCGTTCTCCTGTGAGTCTTGATTTTCGAATCCGACGCAAAACTGATAGTTAATTGCTACGTTCATGGCCTCCTAATGACGATGGAACACTGAAATTGCGTCGAGATTCAATACGTCGTCCTCCAGCCGACTTGCCTCCAATAGGATATTGCTGCCTCGGGCACCATATGGTCCGTCTCCTGTGAGTCTATATTTTCGAATCCGACGCACAATTTGTAGTTAATTGTAACGTTCAGGGCCTCCTAATGACGATGGAACACTCAAATTACGTCGAGATTCAATACATCGTCCACCCGCCGCCTTGTCTCCAACGGGATATTGCTGCTTCGGGCACCATGTGGTCCGTCCCCTGTGAGTCTAGAATTTCGAATTCGACGCAAAACTGATGGTTAATTGTAACGTTAAGGGCCTCCTAATGACGATGGAACACTCAAATTGCCTCGAGATTCAATACTTCGTCCTCCAGCCTACTTGTCCCCAAGGGTCTATTGCTGCATCGGGTACCTTATGGTCGTTCTCCTGTGAGTCTAGATTTTCGGATCCGACGCATTACTGATATTTAATTGTAACGTTCAGCGCCTCCTAAAGACGATAGAACACTCAATTTGCGTCGAGATTCAATACATCGTCCTCCAGCCGACTTGTCTCCAAAGTGATATTGCTGTCTCGGGCACCTTATGCTCCGTATACTGTGAGTCTAGATTTTCGAATCCGACGCAAAACTGATGGTGAATTGTAAGTGTTAGGGCCTCCTAATGACGATGGAACACTAAAATTGAGTCGCGATTCAACACATCGTCCTACAGCCGATTTGTCTCCAAGGGTCTATTGGTGCCTGTGGCACCTTATGCTCCGTCTGCTGTGACTCTAGATTTTCGAATCCGACGCAAAACTGATAGTTAATTGTAACGTTCAGGGCCTCCTAATGACGATGGAACACTCAAATTGCGCGGCGATTCAATACATCGTCCTCCAGCCGACTTGTCTCCATGGATCTATTGCTACCTCACTCACCTTATGGTCGTTCTCCTGCGAGTGCAGATATTCGAATCCGACGCAAAACGGACTGCCAATTGTAACGTTCAGAACCTCCTAACGACGATGGAGCACTCAAATTGCATCGATATTCAATACATCGTTCTCCAGCCGACTTGCCTCCAAGTGTCTATTGCTGCCTCGGGCACCTAATGGTCCGTCTCCTGTGAGTCTAGATTTTCAAATCCGACGCCAACATGATAGTTAATTGTAACGTTCAGGGACTCCAAATAACGGTGGAACACTCAAATTGCGTCGAGATTTAATACATCGGCTCCCAGCCGACTTGTCTTCAAGGTGATATTGCTTCCTCGGACACCATATGGTCGTTCTCCTGTGAGTCTAGATTTTAGAATCAGACGCATAACTGATAGTTAATTGTAACGTTCAGGGCCTCCTAATGACGATGGAACACTCAAATTGCGTCGATTTTCAATACATCCTCCTCGAGCCGACTTGTATACAAGGGGATATTGCTGCCTCGGGCACCTTATGGTACGTCTCCTGTGAGTCTAGATTTTCGAATTCGACGCAAACCTGATGGTTAATTGTATCGTTCGGACCCTCCTAATGACGATTGAACACTCAAATTGCGTCGAGATTCAATACATCTTCCTCCTGCCGACTTGTCTACAAGGGGATATTGCTGCCGCGGGCACCTTATGGTCGTTCTCCTGTGAGTCTTGATTTTCGAATCCGACGCAAAACTGATAGTTAATTGTAACGTTCAGGGTCTCCTAATGACGATGGAACACTGAAAATGCGTCGAGATTAAATACATCGTCCTTCAGCCGACTTGTCTCCAAGCGTCCATTGCTGCATCGGGCACCTTATGGTCGTTCTCCTGTGAGTCTACATTTTCAATTCCGACATATAACTAACAGTTAATTGTAACCTTCAGGGCCTCCTAATCACGATGGAACACTCAAATTGCGTCGAGATTCAATACATCGTCCTCCAGCCGACTTCTCTCCAAGGGTGATATGCTGCCTCTAGCACATAATGGTCTTGCTCCTGTGAGTCTAGAAACTCGAATCCGAAGCAAAACTGAAGGTTAATTGTAACGTTCATGGCCTCCTAATGACGATGGAACACTCAAATTGCGTCGAGATACAATACATCGTCCTACAGCAGACTTGTCTCCAAGGGGTTATTGCTGCCTTGGGCACCTTATCGTCGTTCTTCTGTGAGTCTAGAGTTTCTAATCCGACGCAAAACTAATAGTTAATAGTAACGTTCAGGGCCTCCTAATGACGATAGAACACTGAAATTACGTCGAGGTTCAATATGTCGTCCTCCAGCCGACTTGTCTCCAAGGGGATATTGCTGCCTCGGGCACCATCTGGTCCGTCTCCTGTGAGTCTAGATTTTCGAATCCGACGCAAAGTTGTATCAATTTTAACGTTCAGGGCCTCCTAATGACGATGGAACACTCAAATTACGTCGTGATTCAATACATCGTCCATCCCCCGCCTTGTCTCCAACGGGATATTGCTGCCTCGCGCACCTTATGCTCCGTCTCCTGTGAGTCTAGATTTGCAAATGCGAAGCAAAACTGATGATTAATTGTAACGTTAAGGGCCTCCTAATGACGACGTAACACTCAAATTGCGTCGAGATTCAATACATCGTCATCCAGCCGACTTGTCTCCAAGGGGATATTGCTGCCTCGGACACCATATGGTCCATCCCCTGTGAGTCTAGATTTTCGAATCAGACGCAAAACTTGTAGTTAAAAGTAACGTTCAGGGCCTCCTAATGACGATGGAACACTCAAATTTCGTCGAGATTCAATACATCGTCCTCGCGCCTACTTGTCTCCAACGGGATATTGCTGCCATGGGCACCATATGGTCCGTCTCCTGTGAGTCTAGATTTTCGAATCCGACGAAAAACTAATAGTTAATTGTAACGTTCAAGGCCTCCTAATGACGATAGAACACTCAAATTGCGTCGAGATTCAATACGTCGTCCTCCAGCCGACTTGTCTCCAAGGGTCTATTACTGCTTCGGGCATCTTATCGTCGTTCTCCTGTGAGTCTAGATTTTCGGTTCCGACGCACTACTGATAGGTATTTGTAACGTTCAGCGCCTCCTAATGACGATAGAACACTCAAATAACATCGAGATTCAATACATTGTTCTCCAGCCGACTTGTCTACAAGGGGATATTGCTGCATCGCGCACCTTATGGTGCGCATCCTGTGAGTCTAGATTTTCGAATCCGACGCAAAACTGATGGTTAATTGCAACGTTAATGGCCTCCTAATGACGATGGAACACTCAAATTGAGTCGAGATTCAATACATTGTCCTCCAGCCGACTTGTCTCTAAGGGGATATTGCTGCCTCGGGCATCTTATCGTCGTTCTTCTGTGAGTTTAGATTTTCATATCCGACGGAAAAATGATAGTTAATTGTAACGGTCAGGGCCTCCTAATGACAATAGAACACTCAAACTGCTTCGAGTATCAATACGTCGTCCTCCAGCCGACTTGTCTCCAAGGGTCTATTGCTGCTTCGGATACCTTATGGTCGTTCTCCTGTGAGTCTAGATTTTCGGATCCGACGCATAACTGATAGTTAATTGTAACGTTCAGCGCCTCCTAATGACGATTGAACATTCAAATTGCTTCGAGATTCAATACATCGTCCATCCGCCGCCTTGTCTCCAACTGGATGTTGCTGCCTCGGGCAACATGTGGTCCGTCTCCTGTGACTCTAGATTCTCGAATCCGACACAAAACTGATAGTTAATGCTAACGTTCAGGGACTCCTAATGACGATGGAACACTCAAATTACGTCGAGATTCAATACGTCGTTCTCCAGCCGACTTGTCTCCAAGGGGATATTGCTGCTTCGGGCACCATATGGTCCGTCTCCTGTGAGTCTAGATTTTCGAATCCGACGCAAAAGTTGTAGTAAATTGTAACGTTCAGGGCCTCCTAATGACAATGGAACACTCAAATTACGTCGAGATTCAATACGTCGTTCTCCAGCCGACTTGTCTCCAAGGGGATATTGCTGCTTCGGGCACCATATGGTCCGTCTCCTGTGAGTCTAGATTTTCGAATCCGACGCAAAAGTTGTAGTAAATTGTAACGTTCAGGGCCTCCTAATGACAATGCAACACTCAAATTTCGTCGAGATTCAATACATCGTCCTCGCGCCTACTTGTCTCCAACGGGATATTGCTGCCATGGGCACCATATGGTCCGTCTCCTGTGAGTCTAGATTCTCGAATCCGACGCAAAATTGATAGTTAATTGTAACGTTCAGGTCCTCCGAATGACGATGGAACACTCAAATTGCATTGAGATTCAATACATCGTCCTCCAGCCGATTTGTCTTCAATGGGATATGAGCTGTCTCGGGCACCTTATGCTCCGTCTCCTGTGAGTCTACATTTTCGAATCCGACGCAAAACTTGTAGTTAATTGTAACGTTCAGAGCCTCCTAATAACGATGGAACACTCAAATTGCGTCTAGATTCAATACATCGTCCTCCAGCCGACTTGTCTCCAAAGGGAAATTGGTGCCTCGGGCACCTTAAGGTCGTTCTCCTGTGAGCCTAGATTCTCGAAACCGACGCAAAAATTATAGTTAATGGTAACGTTGAGGGACTCCTATTGACGCAGGAACACTCAAATTGCGTCGAGATTCAATACATCGTCCTCCAGCCGACTTGTCTCCAACGGTCTATTGCTGCATCGGGCACCTTATGGTCGTTCTCCTGTGAGTCTCGATTTTCAAATCCGACGAAAAACTGATGGCTAATTGTAACGTTAAGGGCCTCCTAATGAGCATGGAACACTCAAATTGTGTCGAGATTCAGTACATCGTCTTCCAGACGACTTGTCTCCAAGGGGATATTGCTGCCTCGGGCACCATGTGGTCCGTCTCCTGTGGGTCTAGATTTTCGAAACCGACGCAAAAATTATAGTTAATGGTAGCGTTCAGACACTCCTAATGACGAAGGAACACTCAAATTGCGTCGAGATTAAATACATCGTCCTCCAGCCGACTTGTCTCCATCGGTCTATTGCTGCATCGGGCACCTTATGGTCGATCACCTGTGAGTCTCGATTTTCAGATCCGACCAATAACTGATAGTCAATTGTAACGTTCAGCGCTTCATAATGACGATAGAGCACTCAAATTGCGTTGAGATTCAATACATCGTCCTCCAGCCGACTTGTCTCCAAGGGGATATTGCTGCCTCGGGCATCTTATCCTCGTTCATCTGTGAGTCTAGATTTTCGATTCCGACGCAAAACTAATAGTGAATTGTAACGTTCAGGGCCTCCTAATGACAATAGAACACTCAAACTGCTTCGAGTATCAATACGTCGTCCTCCAGCCGACTTGTCTCCAAGGGTCTATTGCTGCTTCGGATACCTTATGGTCGTTCTCCTGTGAGTCTAGATTTTCGGATCCGACGCATAACTGATAGTTAATTGTAACGTTCAGCGCCTCCTAATGACGATTGAACATTCAAATTGCTTCGAGATTCAATACATCGTCCATCCGCCGCCTTGTCTCCAACGGGATGTTGCTGCCTCGGGCAACATGTGGTCCGTCTCCTGTGACTCTAGATTCTCGAATCCGACACAAAACTGATAGTTAATGCTAACGTTCAGGGACTCCTAATGACGATGGAACACTCAAATTGCGTCTAGATTCAATACATAGTCCTCCAGCCGACTTGTCTCCAAGGGGATATTGGTGCCTCGGGCACCTTATCGTCGTTCTTCTGTGAGTCTAGATTTTCGAATCCGACGCAAAACTAATAGTTAATTGTAACGTTCAGGGCCTCCTAATGTCGACAGAACACTCAAATTGCGTCGAGATTCAATACGTCGTCCTCCAGCCGACTTGTCTCCAAGGGGATATTGCTGCCTCGGGCACCATATGGTCCGTCTCCTGTGAGTCGAGATTTTCGAATCCGACGCCAACGTTGTAGTTAATTGTAACGTTCAGGGCCTCCTAATGACAATGGAACACTCAAATTACGTCGAGATTCAATACATCGTCCACCAGCCGCCTTGTCTCCAACGGGATATTGCTGCCTCGGCCACCATGAGGTCCGTCTCCTGTGACTCTAGATTCTCGAATCCGACGCAAAACTGATAGTTAATTGTAACATTGAGGACCTCCTAATGACGATGGAAAACTCAAATTGCGTCGAGATTTAATACATCGTCCTCCAGCCGACTTGTCTCCAAAGGGATATTGCTGCCTCGGGCACCCTGTGCTCCGTCTCCTGTGAGTCTCGATCTTCGAATCCGACCAAAAACTGATGGTTAAGTGTAACGTTAAGGGCCTCCTAATGAGGATGGAACACTCAAATTGCGTCGAGATTCAATATATCGTCCACCCGCCGCCTTGTCTCCAACGGGATATTGCTGCCTCGGGCACCATGTGGTCCGTCTCCTGAGAGTCTAGATTTTCGAATCCGACGCAAAACTGATAGTTAATTGTTACGTTCAGGTCCTCCGAATGACGATGGAACACTCAAATTGCGTTGAGATTCAATACATCGTCCCCCAGCCGATTTGTCTCCAATGGGATATTGCTGTCTCGGGCACCTTATGCTCCGTCTCCTGTGAGACTACATTTTCGAATCCGACGCAAAACTTGTACTTAATTGTAACGTTCGGAGCCTCCTAATAACGATGGAGCACTCAAATTGCGTCTAGATTCAATACATCGTCCTCCAGCCGACTTGTCTCCAAAAGGAAATTGGTGCCTCCGGCACCTTAAGGTCGTTCTTCTGTGAGCCTAGATTCTCGAAACCGACGCAAAAATTATAGTTAATGGTAACGTTGAGGGACTCCTATTGACGCAGGAACACTCAAATTGCGTCGAGATTCAATACATCGTCCTCCAGCCGACTTGTCTCCAACGGTCTATTGCTGCATCGGGCACCTTATGGTCGTTCTCCTGTGAGTCTCGACTTTCAAATCCGACGAAAAACTGATTGTTAATTGTAACGTTAAGGGCCTCCTAATGACCATGGAACACTCAAATTGTGTCGAGATTCAATACATCGTCTTCCAGACGACTTGTCTCCAAGGGGATATTGCTGCCTCGGGCACCATGTGGTCCGTCTCCTGTGGGTCTAGATTTTCGAAACCGACGCAAAAATTATAGTTAATGGTAACGTTCAGGGACTCCTAATGACGAAGGAACACTCAAATTGCGTCGAGATTAAATACATCGTCCTCCAGCCGACTTGTCTCCAACGGTCTATTGCTGCATCGGGCACCTTATGGTCGTTCACCTGTGAGTCTCGATTTTCAGATCCGACCAATAACTGATAGTCAATTGTAACGTTCAGCGCTACATAATGACGATAGAGCACTCAAATTGCGTTGAGATTCAATACATCGTCCTCCAGCCGACTTGCCTCCAAGGGGATATTGCTGCCTCGGGCATCTTATCCTCGTTCATCTGTGAGTCTAGATTTTCGAATCCGACGCAAAACTAATAGTGAATTGTAACGTTCAGGGCCTCCTAATGACAATAGAACACTCAAACTGCTTCGAGATTCAATACGTCGTCCTCCAGCCGACTTGTCTCCAAGGGTCTATTGCTGCTTCGGATACCTTATGGTCGTTCTCCTGTGAGTCTAGATTTTCGGATCCGACGCATAACTGATAGTTAATTGTAACGTTCAGCGCCTCCTAATGACGATTGAACATTCAAATTGCTTCGAGATTCAATACATCGTCCATCCGCCGCCTTGTCTCCAACGGGATATTGCTGCCTCGGGCAACATGTGGTCCGTCTCCTGTTGGTCTAGATTTTCGAATCCGACGCAAAAATGATAGTTAATGCTAACGTTCTGGGACTCCTAATGACGAAGGAACACTCAAATTGCGTCGAGATTCAGTACATCGTCCTCCAGCCGACTTGTCTCCAAGGGTCTACTGCTGCCTCGGGCACCTTATGGTCATTCTCCTGTGAGTCTAGATTTTCGAATGCGACGCAAACCTGATGGTTAATTGTAACGTTCATGGCCTCCTAATGACCATGGAACACTCAAATTGCGTCGAGATTCAATACATCGTCCTCGCGCCGACTTGTCTCCAACGGAATATTGCTGCCTCGGGCAATATGTGGTCCCTCTCCTGTGAGTCTAGATTTTCGAATCCGACGCAAAACTGAAATTTAACTGTAACGTTCAGGGACTCCTAATGACGAAGGAACACTCAAATAGCGTCGGGATTCAATACATCGTCCTTCAGCCGACTTGTCTCCAAGGGTCTATTGCTGCCTCGGGCACCTTTTTGTCATTCTCCTGTGAGTCTAGATTTTCGGATCCAACGCATAACTGATAGCTAATTGTAACGTTCAGCGCCTCCTATTGACGATAGAACACTCAAATTGCGTCAAGATTCAATACATCGTCCTCCAGCCGACTTGTCTACAGGGGGATATTGCTGCCTCGTGCACCTTATGGTCCGCCTCCTGTGAGTCTACATTTTCGAATCCGACGCAAAACTGGTGGTTAATTGTAACGTTCATGGCCTCCTAATGACAATAGAACACTCAAATTGCGTCTAGATTCAATACATAGTCCTCCAGCCGACTTGTCTCCAAGGGGGTATTGGTGCCTCCGGCACCTTATCGTCGTTCTTCTGTGAGCCTACATTTTCGAATCCGACACAAAACTAATAGTTAATTGTAACGTTCAGGGCCTCCTAATGACTATAGAGTACTCAAACTGCCTCGAGATTAAATACGTCGTCCTCCAGCCGACTTGTCTCCAAGGGTCTATTGCCGCTTCGGGTACCTTATGGTCGTTCTCCTGTGAGTCTAGATTTTCGGATCCGAGGCTTAACTGATAGTTAATTGTAACGGTCAGCGCCTCCTAATGACGATAGAACACTCAAATTGCTTCGAGATTCAATACATCGTCCACCCGCCGCCTTGTCTCCAAAGGGATATTGCTGCCTCGGGCACCATGTGGTCCGTCTCCTGAGAGTCTAGATTTTCGAATCCGACGCAAAACTGATAGTTAATTGTAACGTTCACGACCTCCTAATGACGATGGAACACTCAAATTGCGTCGAGATTCAATACATCGTCATCCAGCCGACTTGCCTCCAAAGGGATATTGCTGTCACGGGCACCTTATGCACCGTCTCCTGTGAGTCTAGATTTTAGAATCCGACGCATAACTGATATTTAACTGTAACGATAAGGGCCTCCTAATGACGATGGAACACTCAAATTGCGTTAGATTCAATACATTGTCCACCCGCCGCCTTGTCTCCAACGGGATATTGCTGCCTCGGGCACCATGTGGTCCGTCCCCTGTGAGTCTATATTTTCGAATCCGACGCAAAACTGATGGTTATTTGTAACGTTCATGGCCTCCTAATGACGATGGAACATTCAAATTGCGTCGCGATTCAATACATCGTCCTCTAGCCGACTTGTCTCCAAGAGGATATTGCTGCCACGGGCACCTTATCGTCTTTCTTCTCTGAGTCTAGATTTTCGAATCCGACGCAAAACTAATAGTTAATTGTAACGTTCAGTTCCTCCTAATGTCGACAGAACACTCAAATTGCGTAGAGATTCAATACGTCGTCCTCCAGCCGACTTGTCTCCAAGGGGATATTGCTGCCTCGGGCACCATATGGTCCGTCTCCTGTGAGTCTAGATTTTCGAATCCGACGCAAAAGTTGTAGTTAATTGTAACGTTCAGGGCCTCCTAATGACAATGGAACACTCAAATTACGTCGAGATTCAATACATCGTCCACCAGCCGCCTTGTCTCCAACGGGATATTGCTGCCTCGGGCACCATGAGGTCCGTCTCCTGTGACTCTAGATTCTCGAATCCGACGCAAAACTGATAGTTAATTTTAACGTTGAGGACCTCCAAATGGCGATGGAAAACTCAAATTGCGTCGAGATTTAATACATCGTCCTCCAGCCGCCTTGTCTCCAACGGGATATTGCTGCCTCGGGCACCATATGGTCCGTCTCCTGTGAGTCTAGATTTTCGAATCCGACGCAAAACTTGTACTTAATTGTAACGTTCAGAGCCTCCTAATGACGATGGAACACTCAAATTGCGTCTAGATTCAATACATGGTCCTCCAGCCGACTTGTCTCCAAAGGGAAATTGGTGCCTCGGGCACCTTAAGCTCGTTCTTCTGTGAGCCTAGATTCTCGAAACCGACGCAAAAATTATACTTAATGGTAACGTTGAGGGACTCCTATTGACGCAGGAACACTCAAATTGCGTCGAGATTCAATACATCGTCCTCCAGCCGACTTGTCTCCAACGGTCTATTGCTGCATCGGGCACCTTATGGTCGTTCTCCTGTGAGTCTCGATTTTCAAATCCGACGCAAAACTAATAGTTAATTGTAACGTTCAGGGCCTCCTAATGTCGACAGAACACTCAAATTGCGTAGAGATTCAATACGTCGTCGTCCAGCCGACTTGTCTCCAAGGGGATATTGCTGCCTCGGGCACCATGTGGTCCGTCTCCTGTGGGTCTAGATTTTCGAAACCGACGCAAAAATTATAGTTAATGGTAACGTTCAGGGACTCCTAATGACGAAGGAACACTCAAATTGCGTCGAGATTAAATACATCGTCCTCCAGCCGACTTGTCTCCAACGGTCTATTGCTGCATCGGGCACCTTATGGTCGTTCACCTGTGAGTCTCGATTTTCAGATCCGACCAATAACTGATAGTCAATTGTAACGTTCAGCGCTTCATAATGACGATAGAGCACTCAAATTGCGTTGAGATTCAATACATCGTCCTCCAGCCGACTTGTCTCCAAGGGGATATTGCTGCCTCGGGCATCTTATCCTCGTTCATCTGTGAGTCTAGATTTTCGAATCCGACGCAAAACTAATAGTGAATTGTAACGTTCAGGGCCTCCTAATGACAATAGAACACTCAAACTGCTTCGAGATTCAATACGTCGTAAATCAGCCGACTTGTCTCCAAGGGTCTATTGCTGCTTCGGATACCTTATGGTCGTTCTCCTGTGAGTCTAGATTTTCGGATCCGACGCATAACTGATAGTTCATTGTAACGTTCAGGGCCTCCTAATGACGATTCAACATTCAAATTGCTTCGAGATTCAATACATCGTCCATCCGCCGCCTTGTCTCCAACGGGATGTTGCTGCCTCGGGCAACATGTAGTCCGTCTCCTGTGACTCTAGATTCTCGAATCCGACGCAAAACTGATAGTTAATGCTAACGTTCAGGGACTCCTAATGACGATGGAACACTCAAATTGCGTCTAGATTCAATACATAGTCCTCCAGCCGACTTGTCTCCAAGGGGATATTGGTGCCTCGGGCACCTTATCGTCGTTCTTCTGTGAGTCTAGATTTTCGAATCCGACGCAAAACTAATAGTTAATTGTAACGTTCAGGGCCTCCTAATGTCGGCAGAACACTCAAATTGCGTCGAGATTCAATACGTCGTCCTCCAGCCGACTTGTCTCCAAGGGGATATTGCTGCCTCGGGCACCATATGGTCCGTCTCCTGTGAGTCGAGATTTTCGAATCCGACGCAAACGTTGTAGTTATTTGTAACGTTCAGGGCCTCCTAATGACAATGGAACACTCAAATTACGTCGAGATTCAATACATCGTCCACCAGCCGCCTTGTCTCCAACGGGATATTGCTGCCTCGGGCACCATGAGGTCCGTCTCCTGTGACTCTAGATTCTCGAATCCGACGCAAAACTGATAGTTAATTGTAACATTGAGGACCTCCTAATGACGATGGAAAACTCAAATTGCGTCGAGATTTAATACATCGTCCTCCAGCCGACTTGTCTCCAAAGGGATATTGCTGTCTCGGGCACCCTGTGCTTCGTCTCCTGTGAGTCTCGATCTTCGAATCCGACCAAAAACTGATGGTTAAGTGTAACATTGAGGACCTCCTAATGACGATGGAACACTCAAATTGCGTTGAGATTCAATACATCGTCCTCCAGCCGATTTGTCTCCAATGGGATATTGCTGTCTCGGGCACCTTATGCTCCGTCTCCTTTGAGTCTACAATTTCGAATCCGACGCAAAACTTGTACTTAATTGTAACGTTCAGAGCCTCCTAATAACGATGGAACACTCAAATTGCGTCTAGATTCAATACATCGTCCTCCAGCCGACTTGTCTCCAAAGGGAAATTGGTGCCTCGGGCACCTTAAAGTCGTTCTTCTGTGAGCCTAGATTCTCGAAACCGACGCAAAAATTATAGTTAATGGTAACGTTGAGGGACTCCTATTGACGCAGGAACACTCAAATTGCGTCGAGATTCAATACATCGTCCTCCAGCCGACTTGTCTCCAACGGTCTATTGCTGCATCGGGCACCTTACGGTCGTTCTCCTGTGAGTCTCGACTTTCAAATCCGACGAAAAACTGATGGTTAATTGTAACGTTAAGGGCCTCCTAATGACCATGGAACACTCAAATAGTGTCGAGATTCAATACATCGTCTTCCAGACGACTTGTCTCCAAGGGGATATTGCTGCCTCGGGCACCATGTGGTCCGTCTCCTGTGGGTCTAGATTTTCGAAACCGACGCAAAAATTATAGTTAATGGTAACGTTCAGGGACTCCTAATGACGAAGGAACACTCAAATTGCGTCGAGATTAAATACATCGTCCTCCAGCCGACTTGTCTCCAACGGTCTATTGCTGCATCGGGCACCTTATGGTCGTTCACCTGTGAGTCTCGATTTTCAGGTCCGACCAATAACTGATAGTCAATTGTAACGTTCAGCGCTACATAATGACGATAGAGCACTCACATTGCGTTGAGATTCAATACATCGTCCTCCAGCCGACTTGCCTCCAAGGGGATATTGCTGCCTCGGGCATCTTATCCTCGTTCATCTGTGAGTCTAGATTTTCGAATCCGACGCAAAACTAATAGTGAATTGTAACGTTCACGGCCTCCTAATGACAATAGAACACACAAACTGCTTCGAGATTCAATACGTCGTCCTCCAGCCGACTTGTCTCCAAGGGTCTATTGCTGCTTCGAATACCTTATGGTCGTTCTCCTGTGAGTCTAGATTTTCGGATCCGACGCATAACTGATAGTTAATTGTAACGTTCAGCGCCTCCTAATGACGATTGAACATTCAAATTGCTTCGAGATTCAATACATCGTCCATCCGCCGCCTTGTCTCCAACGGGATATTGCTGCCTCGGGCAACATGTGGTCCGTCTCCTGTTGGTCTAGATTTTCTAATCCGACGCAAAAATGATAGTTAATGCTAACGTTCTGGGACTCCTAATGACGAAGGAACACTCAAATTGCGTCGAGATTCAGTACATCGTCCTCCAGCCGACTTGTCTCCAAGGGTCTACTGCAGCCTCGGGCACCTTATGGTCATTCTCCTGTGAGTCTAGATTTTCGAATGCGACGCAAACCTGATGGTTAATTGTAACGTTCATGGCCTCCTAATGACAATGGAACACTCAAATTGCGTCTAGATTCAATACATAGTCCTCCAGCCGACTTGTCTCCAAGGGGGTATTGGTGCCTCGGGCACCTTATCGTCGTTCTTCTGTGAGCCTACATTTTCGAATCCGACACAAAACTAATAGTTAATTGTAACGTTCAGGGCCTCCTAATGACTATAGAGTACTCAAACTGCCTCGAGATTAAATACGTCGTCCTCCAGCCGACTTGTCTCCAAGGGTCTATTGCCGCTTCGGGTACCTTATGGTCGTTCTCCTGTGAGTCTAGATTTTCGGATCCGAGGCTTAACTAATAGTTAATTGTAACGGTCAGCGCCTCCTAATGACGATAGAACACTCAAATTGCTTCGAGATTCAATACATCGTCCACCCGCCGCCTTGTCTCCAAAGGGATATTGCTGCCTCGGGCACCATGTGGTCCGTCTCCTGAGAGTCTAGATTTTCGAATCCGACGCAAAACTGATAGTTAATTGTAACGTTCACGACCTCCTAATGACGATGGAACACTCAAATTGCGTCGAGATTCAATACATCGTCATCCAGCCGACTTGCCTCCAAAGGGATATTGTTGTCTCGGGCACCTTATGCACCGTCTCCTGTGAGTCTAGATTTTAGAATCCGACGCATAACTGATATTTAACTGTAACGTTAAGGGCCTCCTAATGACGATGGAACACTCAAATTGCGTTAGATTCAATACATTGTCCACCCGCCGCCTTGTCTCCAACGGGATATTGCTGCCTCGGGCACCATGTGGTCCGTCCCCTGTGAGTCTATATTTTCGAATCCGACGCAAAACTGATGGTTAATTGTAACGTTCATGGCCTCCTAATGACGATGGAACATTCAAATTGCGTCGAGATTCAATACATCGTCCTCTAGCCGACTTGTCTCCAAGAGGATATTGCTGCCACGGGCACCTTATCGTCGTTCTTCTGTGAGTCTAGATTTTCGAATCCGACGCAAAACTAATAGTTAATTGTAACGTTCAGGGCCTCCTAATGTCGACAGAACACTCAAATTGCGTAGAGATTCAATACGTCGTCCTCCAGCCGACTTGTCTCCAATTGGATATTGCTGCCTCGGGCACCATATGGTCCGTCTCCTGTGAGTCTAGATTTTCGAATCCGACGCAAACGTTGTAGTTAATTGTAACGTTCAGGGCCTCCTAATGACAATGGAACACTCAAATTACGTCGAGATTCAATACAACGTCCACCAGCCGCCTTGTCTCCAACGGGATATTGCTGCCTCGGGCACCATGAGGTCCGTCTCCTGTGACTCTAGATTCTCGAATCCGACGCAAAACTGATAGTTAGTTGTAACGTTGAGGACCTCCAAATGACGATGGAAAACTCAAATTGCGTCGAGATTTAATACATCGTCCTCCAGCCGCCTTGTCTCCAACGGGATATTGCTGTCTCGGGCACAATATGGTCCGTCTCCTGTGAGTCTAGATTTTCGAATCCGACGCAAAACTTTTACTTAATTGTAACGTTCAGAGCCTCCTAATAACGATGGAACACTCAAATTGCGTCTAGATTCATTACATCGTCCTCCAGCCGACTTGTCTCCAAAGGGAAATTGGTGCCTCGGGCACCTTAAGTTCGTTCTTCTGTGAGCCTAGATTCTCGAAACCGACGCAAAAATTATAGTTAATGGTAACGTTGAGGGACTCCTATTGACGCAGGAACACTCAAATTGCGTCGAGATTCAATACATCGTCCTCCAGCCGACTTGTCTCCAACGGTCTATTGCTGCATCGGGCACCTTATGGTCGTTCACTTATGAGTCTAGATTTTCAGATCCGACCAATAACTGATAGTCAATTGTAACGTTCAGCGCTTCATAATGACGATAGAGCACTCAAATTGCGTTGAGATTCAATACATCGTCCTCCAGCCGACTTGTCTCGAAGGGGATATTGCTGCCTCGGGCATCTTATCCTCGTTAATCTGTGAGTCTAGATTTTCGGATCCGACGCATAACTGATAGTTAATTGTAACGTTCAGCGCCTGTTAATGACGATTGAACGTTCAAATTGCTTCGAGATTCAATACATCGTCCATCCGCCGCCTTGTCTCCAACGGGATATTGCTGCCTCGGGCAACATGTGGTCCGTCTCCTGTTGGTCTAGATTTTCGAATCCGACGCAAAAATGATAGTTAATGCTAACGTTCAGGGACTCCTAATGACGAAGGAACACTCAAATTGCGTCGAGATTCAATACATCGTCCTCCAGCCGACTTGTCTCCAAGGGTCTATTGCTGCCTCGGGCACCTTATAGTCATTCTCCTGTGAGTCTAGATTTTCGAATGCGACGCAAACCTGATGGTTAATTGTAACGTTCATGGCCTCCTAATGACCATGGAACACTCAAATTGCGTCGAGATTCAATACATCTTCCTCCAGCCGACTTGTCTCCAAGGGGATATTGCTGCCTCGGGCACCATATGCACTGTCTCCTGTGAGTCTACATTTTAGAATCCGACGCAAAACTGATATTTAACTGTAACGATAAGGGCCTCCTAATGACGATGGAACACTCAAATTGCGTTAGATTCAATACATTGTCCACCCGCCGCCTTGTCTCCAACGGGATATTGCTGCCTCGGGCACCATGTGGTCCGTCCCCTGTGAGTCTAGATTTTCGAATCCGACGCAAAGCTGATGGTTAATTGTAACGTTCAGGGCCTCCTAATGACGATGGAACACTCAAATTACGTCTAGATTCATTCAATACATCGTCCACCAGCCGCCTTGTCTCCAACGGGATATTGCTGTCTCGGGCACCTTGTGCACCGTCTCCTGTGAGTCTCGATTTTCGAATCCGACGAAAAACTGATGGTTATTTGTAACTCTAGGGGCCTCCTAATGACGATCTAACACTCGAATTGCGTCGAGATTCAAAACATCGTACACCCGCCGCCTTGTCTCCAACGGGATATTGCTGCCTCGGGCACCATGTGGTCCGTCTCCTGAGAGTCTAAATTTTCGAATCCGACGCAAAACTGTTAGTTAATTGTTACGTTCAGGACCTCCTAATGACGATGGAACACTCAAATTGCGTCGAGATTCAATACATCGTCCTCCAGCCCAATTGTCTCCAATGGGATATTGCTGTCTCGGGCACCTTTTGCTTCGTCTCCTGTGAGTCTAGATATTCGCATCCGACGCAAGACTTGTAGTTAATTGTAACGTTCAGAGCCTCCTAATAACGATGGAACACTCAAATTGCGTCGAGATTCAATATATCGTCCTCGCGCCGACTTGTCTCCAACGCGATATTGCTGCCTCGGGCACCATGTGGTCCGTCTCCTGTGAGTCTAGATTTTCGAATCCGACGCAAAAATGATAGTTAATGGTAACGTTCAGGGACTCCTAATGACGAAGGAACACTCAAATAGCGTCGGGATTCAATACATCGTCCTCCAGCCGACTTGTCTCCAAGGGCCTATTGCTGCCTCGGGCACCTTTTTGTCATTCTCCTGTGAGTCTAGATTTTCGGATCCGACGCATAACTGATAAACAATTGTAACGTTCAGCGCTTCCTAATGACGATAGAACACTCAAATTGCGTCGAGATTCAATACATCGTCCTTCAGCCGACTTGTCTCCAAGGGGATATTGCTGCCTCGTGCACCTTATGGTCCGCCTCCTGTGAGTCTACATTTTCGAATCCGACGCAAAACTGGTGGTTAATTGTAACGTTCAGGGCCTCCTAATGTCGACTGAACTCTCAAATTGCGTCGAGATTCAATAGGTCGTCCTCCAGCCGACTTGTCTCCAAGGGGATATTGCTGCCTCGGGCACCATATGGTCCGTCTCCTGTGAGTCTAGATTTTCGAATCCGACGCAAAAGTTGTAGTTAATTGTAACGTTCAGGGCCTCCTAATGACAATGGAACACTCATATTACGTCGAGATTCAATACATCGTCCTCCAGCCGATTTGTCTCCAATGGGATATTGCTGTCTCGGGCACCTTATGCTCCGTCTCCTGTGAGTCTACATTTTCGAATCCGACGCAAAACTTGTACTTAATTGTAACGTTCAGAGCCTCCTAATAACGATGGAACACTCAAATTGCGTCTATATTCAATACATCGTCCTCCAGCCGACTTGTCTCCAAAGGGAAATTGGTGCCTCGGGCACCTTAAGGTCGTTCTTCTGTGAGCCTAGATTTTCGAAACCGACGCAAAAATTATAATTAATGGTAACGTTGAGGGACTCCTATTGACGCAGGAACTCTCAAATTGCGTCGAGATTCAATACATCGTCCGCCAGCCGACTTGTCTCCAACGGTCTATTGCTGCATCGGGCACCTTATGGTCGTTCTCCTGTGAGTCTCGATTTTCAAATCCGACGAAAAACTGATGGTTAATTGTAACGTTAAGGGCCTCCTAATGACAATACAACACTCAAACTGCTTCGAGATTCAATGCGTCGTCCTCCAGCCGACTTGTCTCCAAGGGTCTATTGCTGCTTCGGATACCTTATGGTCGTTCTCCTGTGAGTCTAGATTTTCGGATCCGACGCATAACTGATAGTTAATTGTAACGTTCAGCGCCTCCTAATGACGATTGAACACTCAAATTGCTTCGAGATTCAATACATCGTCCGTCCGCCGCCTTGTCTCCAACGGGATATTGCTGCCTCGGGCAACATGTGGTCCGTCTCCTGTTGGTCTAGATTTTCGAATCCGACGCAAAAATGATAGTTAATGCTAACGTTCAGCACTCCTAATGACGAAGGAACACTCAAATTGCGTCGAGATTCAATACATCGTCCTCCAGCCGACTTGTCTCCAAGGGTCTATTGCTGCCTCGGGCACCTTATGGTCATTCTCCTGTGAGTCTAGATTTTCGAATGCGACCCAAAACTGATGGTTAATTGTAACGTTCATGGCCTCCTAATGACCATGGAACACTCAAATTGCGTCGAGATTCAATACATCTTCCTCCAGCCGACTTGTCTCCAAGGGGATATTGCTGCTTCGGGCACCATATGCACCGTCTCCTGTGAGTCTAGATTTTAGAATCCGACGCAAAACTGATATTTAACTGTAACGTTAAGGGCCTCCTAATGACGATGGAACACTCAAATTGCGTTAGATTCAATACATTGTCCACCCGCCGCCTTGTCTCCAACGGGATATTGCTGCCTCGGGCACCATGTGGTCCGTCCCCTGTGAGTCTATATTTTCGAATCCGACGCAAAACTGATGGTTAATTGTAACGTTCATGGCCTCCTAATGACGATGGAACATTCAAACTGCGTCGAGATTCAACACATCGTCCTCCAGCCGACTTGTCTCCAAGGGGATATTGCTGCCACGGGCACCTTATCGTCGTTCTTCTGTGAGTCTAGATTTTCGAATCCGACGCAAAACTAATAGTTAATTGTAACGTTCAGGGCCTCCTAATGTCGACAGAACACTCAAATTGCGTCGAGATTCAATACGTCGTGCTCCAGCCGACTTGTCTCCAAGGGCATATTGCTGCCTCGGGCACCTTATGCTCCGTCTCCTGTGAGTCTAGATTTTCGAATCCGACGCAAAAGTTGTAGTTAATTGTAACGTTCAGGACCTCCTAATGACAATGGAACACTCAAATTACGTCGAGATTCAATACATCGTCCACCAGCCGCCTTGCCTCCAACGGGATATTGCTGCCTCGGGCACCATGTGGTCCGTCTACTGAGAGTCTAGATTTTCCAATCCGACGCAAAATTGATAGTTAATTGTTACGTTCAGGTCCTCCGAATGACGATAGAACACTCAAATTGCGTCGAGATTCAATACATCGTCCTCCAGCCGATTTGTCCCCAATGGGATATTGCTGTCTCGGGCACATTATGCTCCGTCTCCTGTGAGTCTAGATTTTCAAATCCGACGCAAAACTTGTACTTAATTGTAACGTTCAGAGCCTCCTAATAACGATGGAACACTCAAATTGCGTCTAGATTCAATACATCGTCCTCCAGCCGACTTGTCTCCAAAGGGAAATTGGTGCCTCGGGCACCTTAAGGTCGTTCTTCTGTGAGCCTAGATTTTCGAAACCGACGCAAAAATTATAGTTAATGGTAACGTTGAGGGACTCCTATTGACGCAGGAACACTCAAATTGCGTCGAGATTCAATACATCGTCCTCCAGCCGACTTGTCTCCAACGGTCTATTGCTGCATCGGGCACCTTATGGTCGTTCCCCTGTGAGTCTCGATATTCAAATCCTACGAAAAACTGATGGTTAATTGTAGCGTTAAGGGCCTCCTAATGACCATGGAACACTCAAATTGTGTCGAGATTCAATACATCGTCTTCCAGCCAACTTGTCTCCAACGGGATATTGCTGCCTTGGGCACCATATGTTCCGTCTCCTGTGAGTCTAGATTTTCGAATCCGATGCAAAACTTGTAGTTAATTGTAACGATCAGGGCCTCCTAATGACGATGGAACACTCAAATTGCGTCGAGATTCAATACATCGGATCGCGCCGACTTGTCTCCAACGGGATATTGCTGCCTCGGGCACCATGTGGTCCGTCTCCTGTGGGTCTAGATTTTCGAAACCGACGCAAAAATTATAGTTAATGGTAACGTTCAGGGACTCCTAATGACAAGGGAACACTCAAATTGCGTCGAGATTAAATACATCGTCCTCCAGCTGACTTGTCTCCAAAGGGATATTGCTGCCTCGGGCACCATATCGTCGTTCTTCTGTGAGTCTAGATTTTCGAATCCGACGCAAAAATAATAGTTAATTGTGACGTTCAGGGCCTCCCAATGACGATGGACCACTCAAATTGCGTCGAAATTCAATACATCGTCCTCCAGCCGAATGTCTCCAACGGTCTATTGCTGCATCGGGCACGTTATAGTCGTTCACCTGTGAGTCTAGATTTTCAGATCCGACCAATAACTGATAGTTAATTGTAACGTTCAGTGCTTCCTAATGACGATAGAGCACTCAAATTGCGTTGAGATTAAATACATCGTCCTCCAGCCGACTTGTCTCCAAGGGGATATTGCTGCCTCTGGCATCTTACCCTCGTTCATCTGTGAGTCTAGATTTTCGAATCCGACGAAAAACTAATAGTGAATTGTAACGTTCAGATCCTCCTAATGACAATAGAACATTCAAACTGCTTCGAGATTCAATACGTCGTCCTCCAGCCGACTTGTCTCCAAGGGTCTATTGCTGCTTCGGATACCTTATGGTCGTTCTCCTGTGAGTCTAGATTTTCGGATCCGACGCATAACTGATAGTTAATTGTAACGTTCATGGCCTCCTAATGACGATGGATCACTCAAATTGCGTCGAGATTCAATACATCTTCCTCCAGCCGACTTGTCTCCAAGGGGATATTGCTGCCTCGGGGACCATATCGTCGTTCTTCGGTGAGTCTAGATTTTCGAATCCGACGCAAAACTAATAGTTAATTGTAACGTTCAGCGCCTCCTAATGACGATAGAACACTCAAATTGCTTCGAGATTCAATACATCGTCCACCCGCCGCCTTGTCTCCAACGTGATATTGCAGCCTCGGGCAACATGTGGTCCGTCTCCTGTTGGTCTAGATTTTCGAATCCGACGCAAAAATGATAGTTAATGCTGACGTTCAGCGCCTCCTAATGACGATTGAACATTCAAATTGCTTCGAGATTCAATACATCGTCCATCCGCCGCCTTGTATCCAACGGGATATTGCTGCCTCGGGCAACATGTGGTCCGTCTCCTGTTGGTCTAGATTTTCGAATCCGACGCAAAAATGATAGTTAATGCTGACGTTCAGGGACTCCTAATGGCGAAGGAACACTCAAATTGCGTCGAGATTCAATACATCGTCCTCCAGCCGACTTGTCTCCAAATGTCTATTGCTGCCTCGAGCGCCTTATGGTCATTCTCCTGTGAGTCTAGATTTTCGAATGCGACGCAAAACTGATGGTTAATTGTAACGTTCATGGCCTCCTAATGACGATGGATCACTCAAATTGCGTCGAGATTCAATACATCTTCCTCCAGCCGACTTGTCTCCGAGGGGATATTGCTGCCTCGGGGACCATATCGTCGTTCTTCGGTGAGTCTAGATTTTCGAATCCGACGCAAAACTAATAGTTAATTGTAACGTTCAGCGCCTCCTAATGACGATAGAACACTCAAATTGCTTCGAGATTCAATACATCGTCCACCCGCCGCCTTGTCTCCAACGTGATATTGCTGCCTCGGGCACCTTATCGTCGTTCTTCTGTGAGTCTAGATTTTCGAATCCGACGCAAAACTAATAGTTAATTGTAACGTTCAGGGCCTCCTAATGTCGACAGAACACTCAAATTGCGTCGAGATTCAATAAGTCGTCGTCCAGCCGACTTGTCTCCAAGGGGATATTGCTGCCTCGGGCACCATATAGTCCGTCTCCTGTGAGTCTAGATTTTCGAATCCGACGCAAAAGTTGTAGTTAATTGTAACGTTCAGGGCCTCCTAATGACAATGGAACACTCGAATTGTGTCGAGATTCAATACATCTTCCTCCAGCCGATTTGTCTCCAATGGGATAATGCTGTCTCGGGCACCTTATGCTCCGTCTCCTGTGAGTCTACATTTTCGAATCCGACGCAAACCTTGTATTTAATTGTAACGTTCAGAGCCTCCTAATAACGATGGAACACTCAAATTGCGTCTAGATTCAATACATCGTCCTCCAGCCGACTTGTCTCCAAAGGGAAATTGGTGCCTCGGGCACCTTAAGGTCGTTCTTCTGTGAGCCTAGATTTTCGAAACCGACGCAAAAATTATAGTTAATGGTAACGTTGAGGGACTCCTATTGACGCAGGAACACTCAAATTGCGTCGAGATTCAATACATCGTCCGCCAGCCGACTTGTCTCCAACGGTCTATTGCTGCATCGGGCACCTTATGGTCGTTCTCCTGTGAGTCTCGATTTTCAAATCCGACGAAAAACTGATGGTTAATTGTAACGTTAAGGGCCTCCTAATGACAATACAACACTCAAACTGCTTCGAGATTCAATACGTCGTCCTCCAGCCGACTTGTCTCCAAGGGTCTATTGCTGCTTCGGATACCTTATGGTCGTTCTCCTGTGAGTCTAGATTTTCGGATCCGACGCATAACTGATAGTTAATTGTAACGTTCAGCGCCTCCTAATGACGATTGAACATTCAAATTGCTTCGAGATTCAATACATCGTCCGTCCGCCGCCTTGTCTCCAACGGGATATTGCTGCCTCGGGCAACATGTGGTCCGTCTCCTGTTGGTCTAGATTTTCGAATCCGACGCAAAAATGATAGTTAATGCTAACGTTCAGGGACTCCTAATGACGAAGGAACACTCAAATTGGGTCGAGATTCAATACATCGTCCTCCAGCCGACTTGTCTCCAAGGGTCTATTGCTGCCTCGGGCACCTTATGGTCATTCTCCTGTGAGTCTAGATTTTCGAATGCGAACCAAAACTGATGGTTAATTGTAACGTTCATGGCCTCCTAATGACCATGGAACACTCCAATTGCGTCGAGATTCAATACATCTTCCTCCAGCCGACTTGTCTCCAAGGGGATATTGCTGCTTCGGGCACCATATGCACCGTCCCTTTTGAGTCTAGATTTTAGAATCCGACGCAAAACTGATATTTAACTGTAACGTTAAGGGCCTCCTAATGACGATGGAACACTCAAATTGCGTTAGATTCAATACATTGTCCACCCGCCGCCTTGTCTCCAACGGGATATTGCTGCCTCGGGCACCATGTGGTCCGTCCCCTGTGAGTCTATATTTTCGAATCCGACGCAAAACTGATGGTTAATTGTAACGTTCATGGCCTCCTAATGACGATGGAACATTCAAATTGCGTCGAGATTCAATACATCGTCCTCCAGCCGACTTGTCTCCAAGGGGATATTGCTGCCACGGGCACCTTATCGTCGTTCTTCTGTGAGTCTAGATTTTCGAATCCGACGCAAAACTAATAGTTAATTGTAACGTTCAGGGCCTCCTAATGTCGACAGAACACTCAAATTGCGTCGAGATTCAATACGTCGTGCTCCAGCCGACTTGTCTCCAAGGGCATATTGCTGCCTCGGGCACCTTATGCTCCGTCTCCTGTGAGTCTAGATTTTCGAATCCGACGCAAAAGTTGTAGTTAATTGTAACGTTCACGGCCTCCTAATGACAATGGAGCACTCAAATTACGTCGAGATTCAATACATCGTCCACCAGCCGCCTTGCCTCCAACGGGATATTGCTGCCTCGGGCACCATGTGGTCCGTCTACTGAGAGTCTAGATTTTCCAATCCGACGCAAAACTGATAGTCAATTGTTACGTTCAGGTCCTCCGAATGACGATGGAACACTCAAATTGCGTCGAGATTCAAAACATCGTCCTCCAGCTGATTTGCCTTTAATGGGATATTGCTGTCTCGGGCACATTATGCTCCGTCTCCTTAGAGTCTAGATTTTCGAATCCGACGCAAAACTTGTACTTAATTGTAACGTTCAGAGCCTCCTAATAACAATGGAACACTCAAATTGCGTCTAGATTCAATACATCGTCCTCCAGCCGACTTGTCTCCAAAGGGAAATTGGTGCCTCGGGCACCTTAAGGTCGTTCTTCTGTGAGCCTAGATTTTCGAAACCGACGCAAAAATTATAGTTAATGGTAACGTTGAGGGACTCCTATTGACGCAGGAACACTCAAATTGCGTCGAGATTCAATACATCGTCCTCCAGCCGACTTGTCTCCAACGGTCTATTGCTGCATCGGGCACCTTATGGTCGTTCCCCTGTGAGTCTCGATTTTCAAATCCTACGAAAAACTGATGGTTAATTGTAACTTTAAGGGCCTCCTAATGACCATGGAACACTCAAATTGTGTCGAGATTCAATACATCGTCTTCCAGCCAACTTGTCTCCAACGGGATATTGCTGCCTTGGGCACCATATGTTCCGTCTCCTGTGAGTCTAGATTTTCGAATCCGATGCAAAACTTGTAGTTAATTGTAACGATCAGGGCCTCCTAATGACGATGGAACACTCAAATTGCGTCGAGATTCAATACATCGGATCGCGCCGACTTGTCTCCAACGGGATATTGCTGCCTCGGGCACCATGTGGTCCGTCTCCTGTGGGTCTAGATTTTCGAAACCGACGCAAAAATTATAGTTAATGGTAACGTTCAGGGACTCCTAATGACGAAGGAACACTCAAATTGCGTCGAGATTAAATACATCGTCCTCCAGCTGACTTGTCTCCAAAGGGATATTGCTGCCTCGGGCACCATATCGTCGTTCTTCTGTGAGTCTAGATTTTCGAATCCGACGCAAAAATAATAGTTAATTGTGACGTTCAGGGCCTCCTAATGACGATGGACCACTCGAATTGCGTCGAGATTCAATACATCGTCCTCCAGCCGACTTGTCTCCAACGGTCTATTGCTGCATCGGGCACGTTATGGTCGTTCACCTGTGAGTCTAGATTTTCAGATCCGACCAATAACTGATAGTTAATTGTAACGTTCAGTGCTTCCTAATGACGATAGAGCACTCAAATTGCGTTAAGATTAAATACATCGTCCTCCAGCCGACTTGTCTCCAAGGGGAAATTGCTGCCTCGGGCATCTTACCCTCGTTCATCTGTGAGTCTAGATTTTCGAATCCGACGCAAAACTAATAGTGAATTGTAACGTTCAGGGCCTCCTAATGACAATAGAACATTCAAACTGCTTCGAGATTCAATACGTCGTCCTCCAGCCGACTCGTCTCAAAGGGTCTATTGCTGCTTCGGATACCTTATGGTCGTTCTCCTGTGAGTCTAGATTTTCGGATTCGACGCATAACTGATAGTTAATTGTAACGTTCAGCGCCTCCTAATGACGATTGAACATTCAAATTGCTTCGAGATTCAATACATCGTCCATCCGCCGCCTTGTATCCAACGGGATTTTGCTGCCTCGGGCACCTTATCGTCGTTCTTCTGTGAGTCTAGATTTTCGAATCCGACGCAAAACTAATAGTTAATTGTAACGTTCAGGGCTTCCTAATGACGATAGAACACTCAAATTGCTTCGAGATTCAATACATCGTCCATCCGCCGCCTTGTATCCAACGGGATATTGCTGCCTCGGGCACCTTATCGTCGTTCTTCTGTGAGTCTAGATTTTCGAATCCGACGCAAAACTAATAGTTAATTGTAACGATCAGGGCCTCCTAATGACGATGGAACACTCAAATTGCGTCGAGATTCAATACATCGGATCGCGCCGACTTGTCTCCAACGGGATATTGCTGCCTCGGGCACCATGTGGTCCGTCTCCTGTGGGTCTAGATTTTCGAAACCGACGCAAAAATTATAGTTAATTGTAACGTTCAGCGCCTCCTAATGACGATTGAACATTCAAATTGCTTCGAGATTCAATACATCGTCCACCCGCCGCCTTGTCTCCAACGGGATATTGCTGCCTCGGGCACCATGTGGTCCGTCTCCTGTGACTCTAGATTTTCGAATCCGACGCAAAACTGATAGTTAATTGTAACCTTGAGGACTTCCTAATGACGATGGAAAACTCAAATTGCGTCGAGATTCATTACATCGTCCACCAGCCGACTTGTCTCCAAAGGGATATTGCTGTCTCGGGAAACTTGTGCTCCGTCTCCTGAGAGTCTCGATTTTCGAATCCGACGAAAAACTGATGGTTCATTGTTACGTTGAGGGCCTCCTAATGACCATGGAACACTCAAATTGTGTCGAGATTCAATACATCGTCTTCCAGCCGACTTGTCCCCAAGGGGATATTGCTGCCTCGGGCGCCATATGTTCCGTCTCCTGTGAGTCTAGATTTTCGAATCCGACGCAAAACTTGTAGTTCATTGTAACGATCAGGGCCTCCTAATGACGATGGAACACTCAAATTGCGTCGAGATTCAATACATCGTCCTCCAGCCGACTTGTCTCCAACGGTCTATTGCTGCATCGGGCTCCTTATGGTCGTTCTCCTGTGAGTCTAGATTTTCGGATCCGAGGCATAACTGATAGTTAATTGTAACGTTCAGCGCCTCCTAATGACGATAGAGCGTTCAAATTGCGTTGAGATTCGATACATCGTCCTCCAGCCGACTTGTCTCCAAGGTGATATTGCTTACTCGGGCATCTTATCCTCGTTCATCTGTGAGTCTAGATTTTCGAATCCGACGCAAAACTAATAGTGAATTGTAACGTTCAGGGCCTCCTAATGACAATAGAACACTCAAATTGCTTCGAGATTCAATACGTCGTCATCCAGCCGACTTGTCTCCAAGGGTCTATTGCTGCTTCGGATACCTTATGGTCGTTCTCCTGTGAGTCTAGATTTTCGGATCCGACGCATAACTGATAGTAAATTGTAACGTTCAGCGCCTCCTAATGACGATTGAACACTCAAATTGCTTCGAAATTCAATACATCGTTCATCCGCCGCCTTGTCTCCAACGGGATATTGCTGCCTCGGGCAACATGTGGTCCGTCTCCTGTGAGTCTAGATTTTCGAATCCGACGCAAAAATGATAATTAATGCTAACTTTCAGGGACTCCTAATGACGAAGGAACACTCAAATTGCGTCGAGATTCAATACATCGTCCTCCAGCCGACTTGTCTCCAAGGGTCTATTGCTGCCTCGGGCACCTTATGGTCATTCTCCTGTGAGTCTAGATTTTCGAATCCGACGCAAAACTGATGGTTAATTGTAACGTTCATGGCCTCCTAATGACGATGGAACACTCAAATTGCGTCGAGATTCAATACATCGTCCTCCAGCCGACTTGTCTCCAAGGGGATAGTGCTGCCTCGGGTACTATATCGTCGTTCTTCTGTGAGTCTAGATTTTCGAATCCGACGCAAAACTAATAGTTAATTGTAACGTTCAGGGCCTCCTAATGACTATAGAACACTCAAATTGCTTCGAGATTCAATACGTCGTCCTCCAGCCGACTTGTCTCCAAGGGTCTATTGCTGCTTCGGACACGTTATGGTCGTTCTCCTGTGAGACTAGATTTTCGGATCCGACGCATAACTGATAGTTAATTATAATGTTCAGCGCCACCTAATGACGATAGAACACTAAAATTGCTTCGAGATTCAATACATCGTCCACCCGCCGCCTTGTCTCCAACGGGATATTGCTGCCTCGGGCACCTTATGGTCATTCTCCTGTGAGTCTAGATTTTTGAATCCGACGCAAAACTGATGGTTAATTGTAACGTTCATGGCCTCCTAATGACGATGGAATACTCAAATTGCGTCGAGATTCAATACTTCGTCCTCCAGCCGACTTGTCTCCAAAGGGATATTGCTGCCTCGGGCACCATATCGTCGTTCTTCTGTGAGTCTAGATTTTCGAATCCGACGCAAAAATAATAGTTAATTGTGAGGGTCAGGGCCTCCTAATGACGATGGAATACTCAAATTGCGTCGTGATTCAATACATCGATCTCCAGCCGACTTGTCTCCAAGGGTCAATTGCTGCTTTTGGCACCTAATTGACTTGCTGCTGTGAGTCTAGATTTTCGAATCCGACGCAAAACTAATAGTTAATTGTAACTTTCAGGGCCTCCTAGTGACGATAGAACACTCAAATTACGTCGAGAGTCAATACGTCGTCCACCCGCCGCCTTGTCTCCAACGGGATATTGCTGCCTCGGGCACCATGAGGTCCGTCTCCTGTGAGTCTTGATTTTCGAATCCGACACAAAACTGATAGTTAATTGTAACGATCAGGACCTCCTAATGACGATGGAACACTGAAATTGCTTCGAGATTCAATACATCGTCCTCCAGCCGACTTGACTCTAAGCGGATATTGCTGCCTCGGGCACCTTATGGTCGTTCTCCTGTGAGTCTAGAATTTCGAATCGGAAGCAAAACTTATAGTTAATTGTAACGTTCAGGACCTTCTAATGACGATGGATCAGTCAAATTGCGTCGCGTTTCAATACATCGTCTTCCAGCCGACTTGTCTCCAAGGGGATATTGCTGCCTCAGGCGCCATATAGTCCTTCGCCAGTGAGTCTAGAATTTCGAATCGGACGCAAAACTGATAGTTAATTGTAACGTTCAGGACCTTCTAATGACGATGGAACAGTCAAATTGCGTCGCGTTTCAATACATCGTCTTCCAGCCGACTTGTCTCCAAAGTGATATTGCTGTCTGTGGCACCTAATGGTCTTGCTCCTGTGAGTCTACATTTACGAATCCGACGCAAGAATGATTGTTAATTGTAACGTTCAGGACCTCCTAATTACGAAGGATCACTCAAATTGCGTCGAGATTCAATACATCGTCCTCCAGCCGACTTGTCTCCGTAGGGATATTGCTGTCTGGGGCACCTTATTCTCCGTCTCCTGTGAGTCTAGATTTTCGAATCCGACGCAAAACTGATGGTTAATTGCAACGGTCATGGCCTCCTAATGACGATGGTACACTCGAATTGCGTCGAGAGTCAATACATCGTCCTCCAGGCGACTTGTCTCCAAGGGTCTATTGCTGCCTCGGGCACCATATGATCCGTCTCCTGTGAGTCTAGATTTTCGGATCCGACGCATAACTGATAGCTAATTGTAACGTTCAGCGCCTCCTAATGACGATAGAACACTCAAATTGCGTCGAGATTCAATACATTGTCCTCCAGCCGACTTGTCTACAAGGGGATACTACAGCCTCAGGCACCATAGGTTCGTCTCCTGTGAGTCTAGATTTTCGAATCCGACGCAAATCTGACAGTTAATTGTAACGTTCAGGGCCTCCTAATGACGATGGAACACTCAGATTACGTCGAGAATCAATACGTCGTTCACCCGCCGCCTTGTCTCAAACGGGATATTGCTACCTCGGGCACCATGAGGTCCGTCTCCTGTGAGTCTAGATATTCGAATCCGACGCGAAACTGATAGTTAATTGTAACGATCAGGACCTCCTAATGACGATGGAACACTCAAATTGCGTCGAGATTCAATACGTCTTCCTCCGGCCGACTTGTCTCCAAAGAGATATTGCTGTCTCGGGTACCAAATGCTCCGTCTCCTGTGAGTCTAGATTTTCGAAACCGACCCAAAACTGATGGTTAATTGTAACGGTCAAGGCCTCCTAATGACAATGGAACACTAAAATTGCGTCGCGATTCAATACATCGTCCTCCAACCGATTTGTCTCCAAGCGTCTATTGGTGCCTGTGGCATCTTATGCTCCGTCTCCTGAGAGTCTAGATTTTCGAATCCGACAAAAAACTGATATTTCGTTCTAATGTTTAGGGCCCCCTAATGACGATGGATCACTCAAATTGCGTCGAGATTCAATACATCGTTTTCCAGGCGACTTGTCTCCAAGGGGACATTGCTGCCACGGGCACCATATGGTCCGTCTCCTGTGAGTCAGGATTTTCAAATCCGACACATAACTGATATTTAATTGTTACGTTCAGGGCCTCCTAATGACGATGGAACAGTCGTATTGCGTCGAGAGTCAATACATCGTCCTCCAGGCAACTTGTCTCCAAGGGTCTATTGCTACCTCGGGCACCTTGGGTCGTTCTCCAGTGAGTCTAGATTATCGAATCCGACGCAAAACTGATAGTTAATTGTAACTTTCATGGCCTCCTAATCACGATGCAACACTCGACTTGCGTCGAGAGTCAATACATCGTCCTCCAGGCGACTTGTCTCCAGGGGTCTATTGCTGCCTCGGGCACCATATGGTACGTCACCTGTGAGTCTAGATTTTCGAACCCGACGCAAAACTAGTAGTTAATTGTAAAGTTCATTGCCTCCTAATGACGATGGAACACTCAAATTGCGTCGCGATTCAATACATCGTCCTCCAGCCGACTTGTCTCCAAGGGTCTATTGCTGCCTATGGCACCTAATGGTCTTCCTAGTGTGAGTCTAGATTTTCGTATCCGAAGCAAAACTGATATTTCATTCTAACGTTTAGGGCCTTCTAATGACGGTGGAACAATCAAATTGCGTCGATATTCAATACATCGTTTTCCAGGCGACTTGTCTCCAAGGGGCTATTGCTGCATCGGGCACCATATGGTCGTCTCCTGTGAGTCTAGATTTTCGAATCCGACACAAAACTGATATTTCATTCTAACGTTTAGGGCCTCCTTATGACGATGGACCACTCAAATTGCGTCGAGATTCAATACATCGTTTTCCAGGCGACTTGTCTCGAAGGGGATATTGCTGCCTCGGGCATCTTGTCGTCGTTCTTCTGTAGGTCTAGATTTTCATATCCGACGCAAACTAATAGTTAATCTTAACGTTCAGGGCCGCCTAATGACGATAGAACACTCAAATTGCGTCGAGATTCAATACATCGTCCTAAAGCCGACTTGTCTCCAAGGGTCTATTGCTGCCTAGGGCACCTAATGGTCTTGCTCCTGTGAGTCTAGATTTTCGATTCCGACGCAAAACTGATAGTTAATTGTAACGTCCAGGACCTCCTAATGACGAAGGAACACTCAAATTGCGTCGAGATTCAATACATCGTCCTCCAGCCGACTTGTCTCCAAAGGGATATTGCTGCCTCGGGCACCTTATGGTCGTTCTCCTGTGAGTCTAGATTATCGAATCCGACGCAAATCTGATAGTCAATTGTAACGTTCAGGGCCTCCTAATGACGATGGAACACTCAAATTGCGTAGCGATTCAATACATCGTGCTCCAGCCGACTTGTCTCCAAGGGGTATTGCTGCATCGGGCACCAAATAGTCCTTCTCCTGTGAGTCTAGAATTTCGAATCCGACGCAAAACTGATAGATAATTGTAACGTTCAGGACCTCCTAATGACGATGGAACACTCAAATTGCGTCGAGATTCAATACGTCGTCCACCAGGCGACTTGTCTCCAAGGGGATATTGCTGCCTCGGGCACCATATGGTCCGTCTCCTGTGAGTCTAGATTTTCGAACCCGGCGCAAAACTTGTAGTTATGTGTAACGTTCAAGGCCTCCTAATGACGATGGAACACTCAAATTGCGTCGAGATTCAATACATCGTCCTCCGGCCCACATGTCACCAAAGGTCTATTGCTGCCTCGGGCACCTTATGGTCGTTCTCCTGTGAGTCTAGATTTTCGGATCCGACGCATATCTGATAGTTAATTGTAACGTTCAGCGCCTCCTAATGACGATAGAACACTCAAATTGCGTCGAGATTCAATACATTGTCCTCCAGCCGACTTGTCTACAAGGGGATATTGCTGCCGCGGGCACCTTATGGTCAGCCTCCTGTGAGTCTAGATTTTCTCATCCGACTCAAAACTGATGGTTAATTGTAACGTTCATGGCCTCCTAATGACGATGGAACACACAAATTGCGTCGAGATTCAATACATCGTTCTCCAGCCTACTTGTCTCCAAGTGGATATTGCTGCCTCGGGCACCTTATCGTCGTTCTTCTGTGAATCTAGATTTTCGAATCCGACGCAAAACTAATAGTTAATTGTATCGTTCAGGGCATCCTAATTACGATAGAACACTCAAATTGCGTCGAGATTCTGTACGTAGTCCTCCAGCCGACTTGTCTCCAAGGGGATATTGCTGCCTCAGGCACCATATGGTTCGTCTCCTGTGAGTCAGGATTTTCAAATCCGACACATAACTGATATTTAATTGTAACGTGAAGGGCCTCTTAATGACGATGGAACACTCAAATTGCGTCGAGATTCAATACATCGTCCTCCAGCCGACTTGCCTCCAAGGGGATATTGCTGCCTCGGGCACCACATGGTAAGCCCCTGTGAGTCTAGATTAAAGAATCCGACGCATAACTTGTAGTTAATTGTAATGTTCAGGGCCTCCTAATGACGATGGAGCACTCAAATTGCGTCGAGAATCAATACATCGTCCTCCCGCCGACTTGTCTCCAACGGGATATTAATGTATCGGGCACCTTATCGTCGTACTTCTGTGAGTCTAGATATTCGTATAAGACCCAAAACTAATAGTTAGTTGTAACGTTCATGGCCTCCTAATGACGATGGAACACTCAAATTGCGTCGACATTCAATACATCGTCCTCCAGCCTACTTGTCTCCAATTGTCTATTCCTGCCTCGGGCACCTTATGGTCGTTCTCCTGGGAGTCTAGATTTTCGAATCCGACACAAAACTGATAGTTAATTGTTACGTTCAGGGCCTCCTAATGACGATGGAACACTCGTATTGCGTCGAGCGTCAATACATCGTCCTGCAGGCAACTTGTCTCCAAGGGTCAATTGCTGCCTCGGGCACAATATGGTACGTCTCCTGTGAGTCTAGATTTTCGAACCCGACGCAAAACTAGTAGTTAATTGCAAAGTTCATTGCCTCCTAATGACGATGGAACACTCAAATTGCGTCGCGATTCAATTCATCGTCCTCCAGCCGACTTGTCTCCAAGGGTCTATTGCTGCCTATTGCACCTAATGGTATTGCTCCTGTGAGTCTAGATTTTCGTATCCGAAGCAAAACTGATATTTCATTCTAACGTTTAGGGCCTTCTAATGACGATGGAACAATCAAATTGCGTCGAGAATCAATACATTGTTTTCCAGGCGACTTGTCTCCAAGGGGATATTGCTGCCTCGGGCACCATATGGTCCGTCTCCTGTGAGTCTAGATTTTCGAACCCGACGCAAAACTTGTAGTTAATTGTAACGTTCAGGGCCTCCTAATGACGATGGAACACTCAAATTGCGTCGAGATTCAATACATCGTCCTCCAGCCCACATGTCTCCAAGGGTCTATTGCTGCCTCGGGCACCTTATGGTCCGTATGCTGTGAGTCTAGATTTTCGAATCCGACGCAAAACTGATAGTTAATTGTAACTTTCATGGCCTCCTAATGACGATGCACACTCAAATTGCGTCGAGATTCAGTACATCATCCTCCAGCCGACTTGTCTCCTAGGGTCTATTCCTGCCTCGGGCACCTTATGGTCGTTCTCCTGTGAGTCTAGATTTTCGGATCCGACGCATATCTGATAGTTATTTGTAACGTTCATCGCCTCCTAATGACGATAGAACACTCAAATTGCGTCGAGATTCAATACATTGTCCTCCAGCCGACTTGTCTACAAGGGGATATTGCTGCCGCGGGCACCTTATGGTCCGTCTCTTGTGAGTCTACATTTTCGAAACCGACACAAAGCTGATATTTAATTGTAACGTTAAGGGCCTCCTAATGACGATGGAACACTCAAATTGCGTCGAGATTGAATACATCGTCCTTCTGCCGACTTGCCTCCAAGGGGATATTGCTGCCTCGGGCACCATATGGTTCGGCCCCTGTGAGTCTAGATTAACGAATCCGACGCATAACTTGTAGTTAATTGTAACGTTCAGGGACTCCTAATGACGATGGAGCACTCAAATTGCGTCGAGATTCAATACATCGTCCTCCCGCCGACTTGTCTCCAACGGGATATTGCTGCCTCGGGCACCTTATCGTTGTTCTTCTGTGAGTCTAGATTTTCGAATCCGACGCAAAACTAATAGTTAATTGTAACGTACATGGCCCCCTAATGACGATGGAACACTCAAATTGCGTCGAGATTCAATACATCGTCCTCCAGCCGACTTGTCTCCAAGGGCCTATTCCTGCCTCAGGTACCTTATGGTCGTTCTCCTGTGAGTCTAGATTTTCGAATCCGACGAATAACTGATAGTTAATTGTAACGTTCAGCGCCTCCTAATGACGATGGAACACTCAAATTGCGTCGCGATTCAATACATCGTCCTAAAGCCGACTTGTCACCAAGGGTCTGTTGCTGCCTATGGCACCTAATGGTCTTGCTCCTGTGAGTCTAGATTTTCGAATCCGACGCAAAACTGATATTTCATTCTGACGTTTAGGGCCTTCTAATGACGATGGAACACTCAAATTGCGTCGCGATTCAATATATCGTCCTCCAGCCGACTTGTCTCCAAGGGTCTATAGCTGTCTCTGGCACCGAATGGTCTTGCTCCTGTGAGTCTAGATTACTTGTCTGCAAGGGGATATTGCTGCCTCGGGCGCCTTATGGTCCGCCTCCTGTGAGTATAGATTTATGAATACGACGCAAAACTGATGGTTAATTGTAACGTTCATGGCCTCCTAATGACGATGGAACACTCAAATTGCGTCGAGATTCAACACATCGTCTTCCAGCCTACTTGTCTCCAAGGGGATATTGCTGCCTCGTGCACATTATCGTCGTTCTTCTGTGAACTAGATTTTCGAAACCGACGCAAATCTAATAGTTAATTGTAACGTTCAGGGCCTCCTAATGACGATAGAACAGTCAAATTGCGTCGAGATACAGTACGTCGTCCTCCAGCCGACTTGTCTCCAAGGGTCTATTGCTGCTTCGGGCACCTTATGGTCTTTCTCCTGTGAGTCTAAATTTTCGGATCCGACGCATAACTGATACTTAATTATAGCGTTCAGCGCCTACTAATGGCGATAGAACATTAAAATTGCGTCGAGAATCAATACATCGTTCTCCAGCCGACTTGTCTACAAGGGGCACTGCCTTGGGCACCTTATGGTCCGCCTCCTGTGAGTCTAGATTTTGGAATCCGACGCAAAATTGATGGTTAATTGTAACGTTCATGGCCTTCTAATGACGATGGAACACTCAAATTGCGTCGAGATTCAATACATCGTCCTCCAGCCGATCAGTCTCTAAGGGGATATAGCTGCCTCGGGCACCTTATCGTCGTTCTTCTGTGAGTCTAGATTTTCGAATCCGACGCAAAACTAATGGTTAATGGTAACGTTCAGGTCCTCGTAATGACGATATAACACTCAAATTGCGTTGTGATTCAATACGTCGTCCTCCAGCCCACATGTCTCCAAGGGGATATTGCTGCCTCGGGCGCCATATGTTTCGTCCCCTGTGAGTCTAGATTAACGAATCCGACGCACAACTTGTAGTTAATTGTAACGTTCAGGGCCTCCTAATGACGATGGAACACTCAAATTGCGTCGAGATTCAATACATCGTCCTCCAGCCCACATGTATCCAAGGGTCTATTGCTGCCTCGGGCACCTTATGGTCGTTCTCCTGTGAGTCTAGATTTTCGGATCCGACGCATAACTGATAGTTAATTGGAATGTTCAGCGCCTCCTAATGACGATAGAACACTTAAATTGCGTCGAGATTCAATACATCGTCCTCCAGCCTACTTGTCTCCAAGGGGATATTGCTGCCTCGGGCACCTTATTGTCGTTCTTCTGTGAGTCTAGATTTCGAATCCGACACAAAACTGATATTTAATTGTAACGTTAAGGGCCTCCTAATGACGATGGAACACTCAAATTGCGTAGAGATTCAATACATCGTCCTCCAGCCGACTTGTCTCCAAGGGGATATTGCTGCCTCGGGTAACATATGGTTCGTCTCCTGTCAGTCTAGATTAACGAATCCGACGCATAACTTGTAGTTAATTCTAAGGTTCAGGGCCTCCTAATGACGATTGAGCACTCAAATTGCGTCTAGATTCAATACATCGTCCTCCCGCCGACTTGTCTCTAACGGGATATTGCTGCCTCGGGCACCTTATCGTAGTTCCTCTGTGAGTCTAGATTTTCGAATCCGACGCAAAACTAATAGTTAATTGTAACGTTAAGGGCCTCCTAATGACGATGGAACACTCAAATTACGTCGCGATTCAATACATCGGCCTCCAGCCGACTTGTCTCCAAGGGTCTATTGCTGTTTATGGCACCTAATGGTCTTGCTCCTGTGAGTATAGATTTTCGAATCCGACACAAAACTGATAGTTAATTGTAACGTTCAGGACCTACTAATGACGAAGGAACACTAAAATTGCGCCGAGATTAATTACATCGTCCTTCAGCCGACTTGTCTCCAAAGGGATATAGCTGTCTCGGGCACCTTATCGTAGTTCTTCTGTGAGTCTAGATTTTCGAATCCGACGCAAAACTAATAGTTAATTGTAACGTTAAGGGCCTCCTAATGACAATGGAACACTCAAATTACGTCGCGATTCAATACATCGGCCTCCAGCCGACTTGTCTCCAAGGGTCTATTGCTGTTTATGGCACATAATGGTCTTGCTCCTGTGGGTCTAGATTTTCGAATCCGACGCACAACTAATAGTTAATTGTAACGTTGAGGGCCTCCTAATGACGATGGAACACTCAAATTACGTCGCGATTCAATACATCGTCCTCCACCCGACTTGTCTCCAAGGGTCTATTTCTGCCTCGGCACCTTATGGTCGTTCTCCAGTGAGTCTAGGTTTTCGAATCCCACGCAAAACTGATAGTTAATTGCAACGTTAAGGGCCTCCTAATGACGATTGAACACTCAAATTGCGTCGCGATTCAATACATCGTCCTAAAGCCGACTTGTCTCCAAGGGTCTATTGCTGCCTATGGCACCTAATGGTCTTGCTCCTGTGAGTCTAGATTTTCGAATCCGACGCAAAACTGATATTTCATTCTAACGTTTAGTGCCTCCTAATGTCGATGGAACACTCAAATTGCGTTTAGATTCAATACATCGTTTTCCAGGCGATTTGTCTCCAAGGGGATATTGCTGCCTCGGGCACCATATGGTCCGTCTCCTGTGAGTCTAGATTTTAGAACCCGACGCAAAACTAGTAGTGAATTGTAACGTTCAAGGCCTCCTAATGACGCTGGAACACTCAAATTGCGTCGAGATTCAATACATCGTCCTCCAGCCCACTTGTCACCAAGGGTCTATTGCTGCCTCGGGCAGCATATGGTCGTTCTCCTGTGAGTCTAGACTTTCGGATGCAACACATAACTGATAGTTAATTGTAACGTTCAGCGCCTCCTAATGATGATAGAACACTCAAATTCCGTCGAGCTTCAATACATCGTCCTCCAGCCGACTTGTCTGCAAGGGGATATTGCTGCCTCGGGTACCTTATGGTCCACCTCCTGTGAGTCCAGATTTTCGAATCCGACGCAAAACTGATGGTTAATTGTAACGTTCATGGCCTCCTAATGACGATGGAACACTCAATTTGCGTCAGCATTCAATACATCGTCTACCAGCCGACTTGTCTCCAAGGGTCTATTCCTGCCTCGGGCAACCTTTTGGTCGTTCTCCTGCGAGTCTAGATTTTCGAATCCGACGATTAACTGATAGTTAATTGTAACGTTCAGCGCCTCCCATTGACTATGTAACATTCAAATTTCTTCGAGATTCAATACATCGTCCTCCAGCCGACTTGTCTACAAGGGGATATTGCTACCTCGGGCACCTTATGGTCCGCCTCCTGTGAGTCTAGATTTTCGAATCCGACGCAAAACTGATGGTTAATTGTAACGTTTATGGCCTCCTAATGACGATGGAACACTCAAATTGCGTCGAGAAACAATACATCGTACTCCAGCCGACTTGTCACCAAGGGTCTATTGCTGTCTTTGGCACCTAATGGTCTTGCTCCTGTGAGTCTAGATTTTCGAATCCGACGCAAAACTGATAGTTAATTGTAACGTTCAGGAACTACTAATGACGAAGGAACACTCAAATTGCGTCGAGATTAAATACATCAACCTCCAGCCGACTTGTCTCCAAAGGGATATTGCTGTCTCGGGCACCTTATGCTCCGTCTCCTGTGTGTCTAGATTTTCGAATCCGACGCAAAAGTAATGGTTAATTGTAACGGTCAAGGCCTCCTACTGACGATGGAACACTCAAATTCCGTCGCGATTGAATACATCGTCCTGCAGCCGATTTGTCTCCAAGGGTCTATTGCTGCCTGTGGCACCTTATTGTCGTTCTCCTGTGAGTCTAGAATTTCGAATCCGACGCAAATCTGATACTTAATTGTAACGTTCATGGCCTCCTAATGACGATGGAACACTCAAATTGCGTCGAGATTCAATACGTCGTCCATCAGCCGACTTGTCTCCACGGGGATATTGCTGCTTCGGGCACCGTATGGTCCGTCTCCTGTGAGTCTAGATTTCCGAACCCGACGCAAAACTGGTAGTTAATTGTAACATTCAGGGCCTCCTAATGACGATGGAACACTCTAATTGCGACGAGATTCAATACATCGTCTTCCAGCCGACTTGCCTCCAAGGGGATATTGCTGCCTCAGGCACCATATGGTTCGTCCCCTGTCAGTCTAGATTAACGAATCCGACGCATACCTTGTAGTTAATTGTAAGGTTCAGCGCCTCCTAATGATGATGGAGCACTCAAATTGCGTCTAGATTCAATTCATCGTACTCCCGCCGAATTGTCTCCAACGGGATATTGCTGCCCCGGGCACCTTATCGTAGTTCTTCTGTGAGTCTAGATTTTCGAATCCGACGCAAAACTAATAGTTAATTGTAACGTTAGTGGCCTCCTAATGACGATTGAACAATCAAATTGCGTCGAGATTCAATTCATCGTCCACCAGCCGACTTCTCTCCAAGGGGCTATTCCTGCCTCGGGCACCTTATGGTCGTTCTCCTGTGAGTCTAGATTTTCGAATCCGACGAATAACTGATAGTTAATTGTAACGTTCAGCACCTCCTAATGACGATGGAACACTCAAATTGCGTCGAGATTAAATACATCGTTTTCCAGGCGACTTGTCTCCAAGGGGATATTGCTGCCTCGGGCACCATATGGTCCGCCTCCTGTGAATCTAGATTTTCGAGTCCGACGCAAAACTGATAGTTAATTGTAACGTTCAGGACCTACTAATGACGAAGGAACACTCAAATTGCGTCGAGATTAAATACATCGTCCTCCAGCCGACTTGTTTCCAAAGGGATATTGCTGTCTCGGGCACCTTCTGCTCCGTCTCCTGTGTGTCTAGATTTTCGAATCCGACGCAAAACTAATGGTTAATTGTAACGGTCAGGGCCCCCTACTGACGATGGAACACTCAAATTGCGTCGCGATTGAATACATCGTCCTCCAGCCGATTTGTCTCCATGGGTCTATTGCTGCCTGTGGCACTTTATTGTCGTTCTCCTTTGAGTCTAGATTATCGAATCCGACGCAAATCTGATACTTAATTGTAACGTTCAGAGCCTCCTAATGACGATGGAACACTCGAATAGCGTCGCGATTGAATACATCGTCCTAAAGCCGACTTGTCTCCAAGGGTCTATTCCTGCCTATGGCACCTAATGGTCTTGCTCCTGTGAGTCTAGATTTTCGAATCCGACGCAAAACTGATATTTCATTCTAACGTTTAGGGCCTCCTAATGACGATGGAACACTCAATTTGCGTCGAGATTCAATACGTCGTTTTCCAGGCGACTTGTCTCCAAGGCGATATTGCTGCCTCGGGCACCATATGGTCCGTCTCCTGTGAGTCTAGATTTTCGAATCCGACGCAAACGTTGTAGTTAATTGTAACGTTCAGGGCCTCCTAATGACGATGGAACTCTCCAATTGCGTCGAGAGTCAATACATCGTCCTCCAGCCGACTTGTCTCCAAAGGGATATTGCTGTCTCGGGCACCCTATGCTCCGTCTCCTGTGAGTCTAGATTTTCGAATCCGACGCAAAACTGATGGTTAATTGTAACGGTCAGGGCCTACTAATGACGATGGAACACTCAAATTGCGTCGCGATTCAATACATCGTCCTCCAGCCGATTTGTCTCCAAGGGTCTATTGTTGCCTGTGGCACCTAATTGTCTTTCTCCTGGGAGTCTAGATTTTCGAATCCGACGCAAATCTGATAGTTACTTGTAACGTTAAGGGCCTACTAATGACGATGGAACATTTGAATTGCGTCGAGATTCAATACAACGTCCTCCAGCCGACTTGTCTCTAAGGTGATATTGCTGCCTCGGGCATCTTATCGTCGTTCTTCTGTGAGTCTAGATTTTCGAATCCGACGCAAATCTGGTAGTTAATTGTAACGTACAGGGCCTGCTAATGACGATGAAACACTCAAATTGCGTCGAGATTCAATACGTCGTCCACCAGCCGACTTCTCTCCAAGGGGATATTGCTGCATCGGGCACCATATGGTCCGACTCCTGTGAGTCTACATTTTCGAATCCGACACAAAACTGATATTTCAGTCTAACGTTTAGGGCATCCTAATGACGATGGAACACTCAAATTGCGTCGAGATTCAGTACATCGTTTTCCAGGCGACTTGTCTCCAAGGGGATATTGCTGCCTCGGGCACCATAAGGTCCGTCTCCTGTGAGTCTAGATTTTCGAACCCGACGTAAAACTTGTAGTTAATTGTGACGTTCAGGGCCTCCTAATGACGATGGAGCACTCAAATTGCGTCTAGATTCAATACATCGTCCTCCCGCAGACTTGTCTCCAACGGGATATTGCTGCCTCGGGCACCTTATGGTCCGCCTCCTGTGAGTCTAGATTTTCGTATCCGACGCAAAACTGATGGTTAATTGCAACGTTCAAGGCCTCCTAATGACGATGGAACAGTCAAATTGCGTCGCAATTCAATCCATCGTCCTCCAGCCGACTTGTCTCCAAGGGTCTATTGCTGTCTCTGGCACCTAATGGTCTTGCTCCTGTGAGTCTAGATTTTCGAATTCGACGCAAAAGTGATAGTTAATTTTAACGTTCAGGACCTACTAAAGACGATTGAACAATCAAATTGCGTCGAGATTCAATTCATCGTCCACCAGCCGACTTGTCTCCAAGGGGCTATTCCTGCCTCGGGCACCTTATGGTCGTTCTCCTGTGAGTCCAGATTTTCGAATCCGACGCAAAACTAATGGTTAATTGTAACGGTCAGGGCCTCCTACTGACGATGGAACACTCAAATTGCGTCGCGATTGAATACATCGTCCTCCAGCCGATTTGTCTCCAAGGGTCTATTGCTGCCTGTGGCACTTTATTGTCGTTCTCCTGTGAGTCTAGATTTTCGAATCCGACGCAAATCTGATACTTAATTGTAACGTTCAGAGCCTCCTAATGACGATGGAACACTCGAATTGCGTCGCGATTCAATACATCGTCCTAAAGCCGACTTGTCTCCAAGGGTCTATTGCTGACTATGGCACCTAATGGTCTTGCTCCTGTGAGTCTAGATTTTCGAATCCGACGCAAAACTGATATTTCACTCTAACGTTTAGGGCCTCCTAATGACGATGGAACACTCAATTTGCGTCGAGATTCAATACATTGTTTTCCAGGCGACTTGTCTCCAAGGGGATATTGCTGCATCGGGCACCATATGGTCCGTCTCCTGTGAGTCTAGATTTTCGAATCAGACGCAAACGTTGTAGTTAATTGTAACGTTCAGGGCCTCCTAATGACGATGGAACACTCTAATTGCGACGAGATTCAATACATCGTCTTCCAGCCGACTTGCCTCCAAGGGGATATTGCTGCCTCAGGCACCATATGGTTCGTCCCCTGTCAGTCTAGATTAACGAATCCGACGCATACCTTGTAGTTAATTGTAAGGTTCAGGGCCTCCCACTGACGATGGAGCACTCAAATTGCGTCTAGATTCAATACATCGTACTCCCGCCGAATTGTCTCCAACGGGATATTGCTGCCTTGGGCACCTTATCGTAGTTTTTCTGTGAGTCTAGATTTTCGAATCCGACGCAAAACTAATAGTTAATTGTAAAGTTAGTGGCCTCCTAATGACGATTGAACAATCAAATTGCGTCGAGATTCAATTCATCGTCCACCAGCCGACTTGTCTCCAAGGGGCTATTCCTGCCCCGGGCACCTTATGGTCGTTCTCCTGTGAGTCTAGATTTTCGAATCCGACGAATAAGTGATAGTTAATTGTAACGTTCAGCGCCTCCTAATGACGATGGAACATTCAAATTGCGTCGAGATGCAATACATCGTCCTCCAGCCGACTTGTCTACAAGGGGATATTGCTACCGCGGGCACCTTATGTTTCGCCTCCTGTGAGTATAGATTTTCGAATCCGACGCGAAACCGATGGTTAATTGTAACGTTCATGGCCTCCTAATGACGATGGAACACTCAAATTGCGTCGAGATTAAATACATCGTTCTCCAGCCTACTTGTCTCCAAGGGAAATTGCTGCCTCGGGCACCTTATCGTCGTTCTTCTGTGAGTCTAGATTTTCGAATCCGACGCAAAACTAATAGTTAATTGTAACGTTCATTGCCTCCTAATGACTATGGAACACCCAAATTGCGTCGAGATTCAATACATCGTCCTCCAGCCTACTTGTCTCCGAGGGGATATTGCTGCCTCGGGCACCTTATCGTCATTCTTCTGTGAGTCTAGATTTTCGAACCCGACGCAAAACTAATAGTTAATTGTAACGTTCTGGGCCTCCTAATGACGATAGAACACTCAAATTGCGTCGAGATCCAATACGTCGTCCTCCAGCCGACTTGTCTCCAAGGGGATATTGCTGCCTCGGGCACCATATGGTCCGTCTCTTGTGAGTCTAGATTTTCGAATCCGACACAAAACTGATATTTAATTGTAACGTTAAGGGCCTCCTAATGACGATGGAACACTCAAATTGCGTCGAGATTCAATACATCGTCCTCCAGCCGACTTGCCTCCAAGGGGATATTGCTGCCTCGGGCACCATATGGTTCGTCCCCTGTCAGTCTACATTAACGAATCCGACGCATAACTTGTAGTTACTTGTAAGGTTCAGGGCCTCCTAATGACGATGGAGCACTCAAATTGCGTCGAGATTCAATACATCGTCCTCCCGCCGACTTGTCTCCAACGGGATATTGCTGCCTCGCTCACCTTATCGTAGTTCTTCTGTGAGTCTAGATTTTTGAATCCGACGCAAAACTAATAGTTAATTGTAACGTTCATGGCCTTCTAATGACGATGGAACACCCAAATTGCGTCGAGATTCAATACATCGTCCACCAGCCGACTTGACTCCAAGGGTCTATTCCTGCCTCGGGCACCTTAAGGTCGTTCTCCTGTGAGTCTAGATTTTCGAATCCGACGAATAACTGATAGTTAATTGTAACGTTCAGCGCCTCCTAATGACGATGGAACATTCAAATTGCCTCGAGATTCAATACATCGTCCTCCAGCCGACTTGTCTACAAGGGGATATAGCTGCCTCGGGCACCTTATGGTCCGTCTCCTGTGAGTCTAGATTTTCGAATCCGACGCAAAACTGGTGGTTAATTGTAACGTTCGTGGTCTCCCAATGACGATGGAACACTCAAATTGCGTCGCGATTCAATACATCGTCCTCCAGCCGACTTGACTCCAAGGGGATATTGCTGCCTCGGGCACCTTATGGTCCACCTCCTGTGAGTCTAGATTTTCGAATCCGACGCAAAACTGATGGTTAATTGGAACGTTCATGGCCTCCTAACGACGATGGAACACTCAAATTGGGTCGAGATTCAATACATCGTCCTCCAGCCGACTTGTCTCCAAGGGTATATTGCTGCCTCGGGCACCTTATCGTCGTTCTTCTGTGAGTCTAGATTTTCGAAACCGACGCAAATCTAATACTTAATTGTAACGTTCAGGGATTCCTAATGACGATGGAACACTTAAATTGCGTCGAGATCCAATACGTCGATCTCCAGCCGACTTGTCTCCAAGGGTCTATTGCTGCTTCAGGCACCTTATGGTCTTTCTCCTGTGAGTCTAGATTTTCGGATCCGACGCATAACTGATAGTTAATTATAGCGTTCAGCGCCTCCTAATGACGATAGACCACTCAAATTGCGTCGAGATTCAATACATCGTTCTCCAGCCGACTTGTCTACAAGGGGCACTGCCTTGGGCTTCTTATGGTCCGCCTCCTGTGAGTCTAGATTTTGGAATCCGATGCAAAACTGATGGTTAATTGTAACGATCATGGCCTCCTAATGACGATGGAACACTCAAATTGCGTCGAGATTCAATACATCGTCCTCCAGCCGATTTGTCTCAAAGGGGATATAGCTGCCTCGGGCATCTTATCGTCGTTCTTCTGTGAGGCTAGATTTTCGAATCCGACGCAAAACTAATGGTTAATGGTAACGTTCAGGGCCTCCTAATGACCATAGAACACTCAAATTGCATTGAGATTCAATACGTCGTCCTTCAGCCGACTTGTCTCCAAGGGGATATTGCTGCCTCGGGCACCATATGTTCCGTCTCGTGTGAGTCTAGATTTTCTAATCCGACACAAAACTGATATTTAATTGAAACGTTAAGGGCCTCCTAATGACGAAGGAACACTCAAATTGCGTCGAGATTCAATACATCGTCCTCCAGTCGACTTGTTTCCAAGAGGATATTGCTGCCTCGGGCACCATATATTTCGTCCCTGTGAGTCTAGATTAACGAATCCGACGCATAACTTGTAGTTAGTTGTAACGTTCAGGGCCTCCTAATGACGATGGAACACTCAAATTGCGTCGAGATTAAATACATCGTTTTCCAGGCGACTTGTCTCCAAGGGGATATTGCTGCCTCGGGCACCATATGGTCCGTCTCCTGTGATTCTAGATTTTCGAACACGACGCCAAACTTGTAGTTAATTGTAACGTTCAGGGCCTCCTACTGACGATGGAACACTCAAATTGCGTCGAGATTCAATACATCGTCCTCCAGCCCACATGTCTGCAAGGGGATATTGCTGCCTCGGGCACCATATGGTCCGCCTCCTGTGAATCTAGATTTTCGAGTCCGACGCAAAACTGATGGTTAATTGTAACGTTCATGGCCTCCTAATGACGATGGAACACTGAAATTGCGTCGCGATTCAATACATCGTCCTCCAGCCGACTTGTCTCCAAGGGTCTATTGCTGTCTCTGGCACCTAATGGTCTTGCTCCTGTGAGTCTAGATTTTCGAATCCGACGCAAAACTGATAGTTAATTGTAACGTTCAGGACCTACTAATGACTAAGGAACACTCAAATTGCGTCGAGATTAAATACATCGTCCTACAGCCGACTAGTCTCCAAAGGGATATTGCTGTCTCGGGCACCTTCTGCTCCGTCTCCTGTGTGTCTAGATTTTCGAATCCGACGCAAAACTAATGGTTAATTGTGACGGTCAGGGCCTCCAACTGACGATGGAACACTCAAATTGCGTCGCGATTGAATACATCGTCCTCCAGCCGATTTGTCTCCAAGGGTCTATTGCTGCCTGTGGCACTTTATTGTCGTTCTCCTGTGACTCTAGATTTTCGAATCCGACGCAAATCTGATACTTAATTGTAACGTTCAGAGCCTCCTAATGACGATGGAACACTCGAATTGCGTCGCGATTCAATACATCGTCCTAAAGCCGACTTGTCTCCAAGGGTCTATTGCTGACTATGGCACCTAATGGTCTTTCTCCTGTGAGTCTAGATTTTCGAATCCGACGCAAAACTGATATTTCATTCTAACGTTTAGGGCCTCCTAATGGCGATGGAACACTCAATTTGCGTCGAGATTCAATACATCGTTTTCCAGGCGACTTGTCTCCAAGGGGATATTGCTGCATCGGGCACGATATGGTCCGTCTCCTGTGAGTCTAGATTTTCGAATCAGACGCAAACGTTGTAGTTAATTGTAACGTTCAGGTCCTCCTAATGACGATGGAACACTCTAATTGCGACGAGATTCAATACTTCGTCTTCCAGCCGACTTGCCTCCAAGGGGACATTGCTGCCTCAGGCACCATATGGTTCGTCCCCTGTCAGTCTAGATTAGCAAATCCGACGCATACCTTGTAGTTAATTGTAAGGTTCAGGGGCTCCTAATGACGATGGAGCACTCACATTGCGTCTAGATTCAATACATCGTCCTCCCACCGACTTGTCTCCAACGGGATATTGCTGCCTCGCTCACCTTATCGTAGTTCTTCTGTGAGTCTAGATTTTCGAATCCGACGAATAACTGGTAGTTAATTGTAACGTTCAGCGCCTCCTAATGACGATGAAACATTCAAATTGCCTCGAGATTCAATACATCGTCCTCCAGCCGACTTGTCCACAAGGGGATATTGCTGCCACGGGCACCTTATGGTCCGTCTCCTGTGAGTCTAGATTTTCGAATCCGACGCAAAACTGATGGTTAATTGTAACGTTCGTGGCCTCCTAATGACGATAGAACTCTCAAATTGCGTCGAGATTCAATACATCGTTCTCCAGCCGACTTGTCCACAAGGGGCACTGCCTTGGGCACCTTATGGTCCGCCTGCTGTGAGTCTAGATTTTGGAATCCGATGCAAAACTGATGGTTAATTGTAACGATCATGGCCTCCTAATGACGATGGAACACTCAAATTGCGTCGAGATTCAATACATCGTCCTCCAGCCGATTTGTCTCAAAGGGGATATAGCTGCCTCGGGCATCTTATCGTCGTTCTTCTGTGAGGTTAGATTTTCGATTCCGACGCAAAACTAATGGTTAATGGTAACGTTCAGGGCCTCCTAATGACGATGGAACACTCAAATTGCGTCGAGATTAAATAAATCGTTTTCCAGGCGACTTGTCTCCAAGGGGATATTGCTGCCTCGGGCACCATATTGTCCGTCTCCTGTGATTCTAGATTTTCGAACACGACGCCAAACTTGTAGTTAATTGTAACGTTCAGGGCCTCCTAATGACGATGGAACACTCAAATTGCGTCGAGATTCAATACATCGTCCTCCAGCCCACATGTCTGCAAGGGGATATTGCTGCCTCGGGCACCATATGGTCCGCCTCCTGTGAATCAAGATTTTCGAGTCCGACGCAAAACTGATGGTTAATTGTAACGTTCATGGCCTCCTAATGACGATGGAACACTGAAATTGCGTCGCGATTCAATACATCGTCCTCCAGCCGACTTGTCTCCAAGGGTCTATTGCTGTCTCTGGCACCTAATGGTCTTGCTCCTGTGAGTCTAGATTTTCGAATCCGACGCAAAACTGATAGTTAATTGTAACGTTCAGGACCTACTAATGACTAAGGAACACTCAAATTGCGTCGAGATTAAATACATCGTCCTCCAGCCGACTTGTCTCCAAAGGGATATTGCTGTCTCGGGCACCTTCTGCTCCGTCTCCTGTGTGTCTAGATTTTCGAATCCGACGCAAAACTAATGGTTAATTGTAACGGTCAGGGCCTCCAACTGACGACGGAAAACTCAAATTGCGTCGCGATTGAATACATCGTCCTCCAGCCGATTTGTCTCCAAGGGTCTATTGCTGCCTGTGGCACGTTATTGTCGTTCTCCTGTGAGTCTAGATTTTCGAATCCGACGCAAATCTGATACTTAATTGTAACGTTCAGAGCCTCCTAATGATGATGGAACACTCGAATAGCGTCGCGATTGAATACATCGTCCTAAAGCCGTCGTGTCTCCAAGGGTCTATTCCTGCCTATGGCACCTAATGGTCTTGCTCCTGTGAGTCTAGATTTTCGAATCCGACGCAAAACTGATATTTCATTCTAACGTTTAGGGCCTCCTAATGACGATGGAACACTCAAATTGCGTCGCGATTGAATACATCGTCCTCCAGCCGATTTGTCTCCAAGGGTCTATTGCTGCCTGTGGCACTTTATTGTCGTTCTCCTGTGACTCTAGATTTTCGAATCCGACGCAAATCTGATACTTAATTGTAACGTTCAGAGCCTCCTAATGACGATGGAACACTCGAATTGCGTCGCGATTCAATACATCGTCCTAAAGCCGACTTGTCTCCAAGGGTCTATTGCTGACTATGGCACCTAATGGTCTTGCTCCCGTGAGTCTAGATTTTCGAATCCGACGCAAAACTGATATTTCATTCTAACGTTTAGGGCCTCCTAATGGCGATGGAACACTCAATTTGCGTCGAGATTCAATACATCGTTTTCCAGGCGACTTGTCTCCAAGGGGATATTGCTGCATCGGGCACGATATGGTCCGTCTCCTGTGAGTCTAGATTTTCGAATCAGACGCAAACGTTGTAGTTAATTGTAACGTTCAGGTCCTCCTAATGACGATGGAACACTCTAATTGCGACGAGATTCAATACTTCGTCTTCCAGCCGACTTGCCTCCAAGGGGACATTGCTGCCTCAGGCACCATATGGTTCGTCCCCTGTCAGTCTAGATTAGCAAATCCGACGCATACCTTGTAGTTAATTGTAAGGTTCAGGGGCTCCTAATGACGATGTAGCACTCACATTGCGTCTAGATTCAATACATCGTCCTCCCACCGACTTGTCTCCAACGGGATATTGCTGCCTCGCTCACCTTATCGTAGTTCTTCTGTGAGTCTAGATTTTCGAATCCGACGAATAACTGGTAGTTAATTGTAACGTTCAGCGCCTCCTAATGACGATGAAACATTCAAATTGCCTCGAGATTCAATACATCGTCCTCCAGCCGACTTGTCCACAAGGGGATATTGCTGCCACGGGCACCTTATGGTCCGTCTCCTGTGAGTCTAGATTTTCGAATCCGACGCAAAACTGATGGTTAATTGTAACGTTCGTGGCCTCCTAATGACGATAGAACTCTCAAATTGCGTCGAGATTCAATACATCGTTCTCCAGCCGACTTGTCCACAAGGGGCACTGCCTTGGGCACCTTATGGTCCGCCTGCTGTGAGTCTAGATTTTGGAATCCGATGCAAAACTGATGGTTAATTGTAACGATCATGGCCTCCTAATGACGATGGAACACTCAAATTGCGTCGAGATTCAATACATCGTCCTCCAGCCGATTTGTCTCAAAGGGGATATAGCTGCCTCGGGCATCTTATCGTCGTTCTTCTGTGAGGTTAGATTTTCGATTCCGACGCAAAACTAATGGTTAATGGTAACGTTCAGGGCCTCCTAATGACGATGGAACACTCAAATTGCGTCGAGATTAAATAAATCGTTTTCCAGGCGACTTGTCTCCAAGGGGATATTGCTGCCTCGGGCACCATATTGTCCGTCTCCTGTGATTCTAGATTTTCGAACACGACGCCAAACTTGTAGTTAATTGTAACGGTCAGGGCCTCCTAATGACGATGGAACACTCAAATTGCGTCGAGATTCAATACATCGTCCTCCAGCCCACATGTCTGCAAGGGGATATTGCTGCCTCGGGCACCATATGGTCCGCCTCCTGTGAATCAAGATTTTCGAGTCCGACGCAAAACTGATGGTTAATTGTAACGTTCATGGCCTCCTAATGACGATGGAACACTGAAATTGCGTCGCGATTCAATACATCGTCCTCCAGCCGACTTGTCTCCAAGGGTCTATTGCTGTCTCTGGCACCTAATGGTCTTGCTCCTGTGAGTCTAGATTTTCGAATCCGACGCAAAACTGATAGTTAATTGTAACGTTCAGGACCTACTAATGACTAAGGAACACTCAAATTGCGTCGAGATTAAATACATCGTCCTCCAGCCGACTTGTCTCCAAAGGGATATTGCTGTCTCGGGCACCTTCTGCTCCGTCTCCTGTGTGTCTAGATTTTCGAATCCGACGCAAAACTAATGGTTAATTGTAACGGTCAGGGCCTCCAACTGACGACGGAAAACTCAAATTGCGTCGCGATTGAATACATCGTCCTCCAGCCGATTTGTCTCCAAGGGTCTATTGCTGCCTGTGGCACGTTATTGTCGTTCTCCTGTGAGTCTAGATTTTCGAATCCGACGCAAATCTGATACTTAATTGTAACGTTCAGAGCCTCCTAATGATGATGGAACACTCGAATAGCGTCGCGATTGAATACATCGTCCTAAAGCCGTCGTGTCTCCAAGGGTCTATTCCTGCCTATGGCACCTAATGGTCTTGCTCCTGTGAGTCTAGATTTTCGAATCCGACGCAAAACTGATATTTCATTCTAACGTTTAGGGCCTCCTAATGACGATGGAACACTCAAATTGCGTCGCGATTGAATACATCGTCCTCCAGCCGATTTGTCTCCAAGGGTCTATTGCTGCCTGTGGCACTTTATTGTCGTTCTCCTGTGACTCTAGATTTTCGAATCCGACGCAAATCTGATACTTAATTGTAACGTTCAGAGCCTCCTAATGACGATGGAACACTCGAATTGCGTCGCGATTCAATACATCGTCCTAAAGCCGACTTGTCTCCAAGGGTCTATTGCTGACTATGGCACCTAATGGTCTTGCTCCCGTGAGTCTAGATTTTCGAATCCGACGCAAAACTGATATTTCATTCTAACGTTTAGGGCCTCCTAATGGCGATGGAACACTCAATTTGCGTCGAGATTCAATACATCGTTTTCCAGGCGACTTGTCTCCAAGGGGATATTGCTGCATCGGGCACGATATGGTCCGTCTCCTGTGAGTCTAGATTTTCGAATCAGACGCAAACGTTGTAGTTAATTGTAATGTTCAGGGCCTCCTAATGACGATGGAACACTCTAATTGCGACGAGATTCAATACTTCGTCTTCCAGCCCACATGTCTGCAAGGGGATATTGCTGCCTCGGGCACCATATGGTCCGCCTCCTGTGAATCTAGATTTTCGAGTCCGACGCAAAACTGATGGTTAATTGTAACGTTCATGGCCTCCTAATGACGATGGAACACTAAAATTGCGTCGCGATTCAATACATCGTCCTCCAGCCGACTTGTCTCCAAGGGTCTGTTGCTGTCTCTGGCACCTAATGGTCTTGCTCCTGTGAGTCTAGATTTTCGAATCCGACGCAAAACTGATAGTTAATTGTAACGTTCAGGACCTACTAATGACTAAGGAACACTCAAATTGCGTCGAGATTAAATACATCGTCTTCCAGCCGACTTGCCTCCAAGGGGACATTGCTGCCTCAGGCACCATATGGTTCGTCTCCTGTCAGTCTAGATTAACAAATCCGACGCATACCTTGTAGTTAATTGTAAGGTTCAGGGGCTCCTAATGACGATGGAGCACTCACATTGCGTCTAGATTCAATACATCGTCCTCCCGCCGACTTGTCTCCAACGGGATATTGCTGCCTCGCTCACCTTATCGTAGTTCTTCTGTGAGTCTAGATTTTCGAATCCGACGAATAACTGATAGTTAATTGTAACGTTCACCGCCTCCTAATGACGATGAAACATTCAAATTGCCTCGAGATTCAATACATCGTCCTCCAGCCGACTTGTCCACAAGGGGATATTGCTGCCTCGGGCACCTTATGGTCCGTCTCCTGTGGGTCTAGATTTTCGAATCCGACGCAAAACTGATGGTTAATTGTAACGTTCGTGGCCTCCTAATGACGATAGAACTCTCAAATTGCGTCGAGATTCAGTACATCGTTCTCCAGCCGACTTGTCTACAAGGGGCACTGCCTTGGGCACCTTATGGTCCGCCTGCTGTGAGTCTAGATTTTGGAATCCGATGCAAAACTGATGGTTAATTGTAACGATCATGGCCTCCTAATGACGATGGAACACTCAAATTGCGTCGAGATTCAATACATCGTCCTCCAGCCGATTTGTCTCAAAGGGGATATAGCTGCCTCGGGCATCTTATCGTCGTTCTTCTGTGAGGCTAGATTTTCGAATCCGACGCAAAACTAATGGTTAATGGTAACGTTCAGGGCCTCCTAATGACGATGGAACACTCAAATTGCGTCGAGATTAAATAAATCGTTTTCCAGGCGACTTGTCTCCAAGGGGATATTGCTGCCTCGGGCACCATATTGTCCGTCTCCTGTGATTCTAGATTTTCGAACACGACGCCAAACTTGTAGTTAATTGTAACGTTCAGGGCCTCCTAATGACGATGGAACACTCAAATTGCGTCGAGATTCAATACATCGTCCTCCAGCCCACATGTCTGCAAGGGGATATTGCTGCCTCGGGCACCATATGGTCCGCCTCCTGTGAATCTAGATTTTCGAGTCCGACGCAAAACTGATGGTTAATTGTAACGTTCATGGCCTCCTAATGACGATGGAACACTAAAATTGCGTCGCGATTCAATACATCGTCCTCCAGCCGATTTGTCTCCAAGGGTCTATTGCTGCCTGTGGCACTTTATTGTCGTTCTCCTGTGAGTCTAGATTTTCGAATCCGACGCAAATCTGATACTTAATTGTAACGTTCAGAGCCTCCTAATGATGATGGAACACTCGAATAGCGTCGCGATTGAATACATCGTCCTAAAGCCGTCTTGTCTCCAAGGGTCTATTCCTGCCTATGGCACCTAATGGTCTTGCTCCTGTGAGTCTAGATTTTCGAATCCGACGCAAAACTGATATTTCATTCTAACGTTTAGGGCCTCCTAATGACGATGGAACACTCAATTTGCGTCGAGATTCAATACGTCGTTTTCCAGGCGACTTGTCTCCAAGGCGATATTGCTGCCTCGGGCACCATATGGTCCGCCTCCTGTGAGTCTAGATTTTCGAATCCGACGCAAACGTTGCAGTTAATTGTAACGTTCAGGGCCTCCTAATGACGATGGAACACTCCAATTGCGTCGAGAGTCAATACATCGTCCTCCAGCCGACTTGTCTCCAAAGGGATATTGCTGTCTCGGGCACCCAATGCTCCGTCTCCTGTGAGTCTAGATTTTCGAATCCGACGCAAAACAGATGGTTAATTGTAACGGTCAGGGCCTACTAATGACGATGGAACACTCAAATTGCGTCGGGATTCAATACATCGTCCTCCAGCCGATTTGTCTCCAAGAGTCTATTGTTGCCTGTGGCACCTAATTGTCTTTCTCCTGGGAGTCCAGATTTTCGAGTCCGACGCAAATCTGATAGTTACTTGTAACGTTAAGGGCCTACTAATGACGATTGAACAATCAAATTGCGTCGAGATTCAATTCATCGTCCACCAGCCGACTTGTCTCCAAGGGGCTATTCCTGCCTCGGGCACCTTATTGTCGTTCTCCTGCGAGTCCAGATTTTCGATTCCGACGCAAAACTAATGGTTAATTGAAACGGTCAGGGCCTCCTACTGACGATGGAACACTCAAATTGCGTCGCGATTGAATACATCGTCCTCCAGCCGATTTGTCTCCAAGGGTCTATTGCTGCCTGTGGCACTTTATTGTCGTTCTTCTGTGACTCTAGATTTTCGAATCCGACGCAAATCTGATACTTAATTGTAACGTTCAGAGCCTCCTAATGACGATGGAACGCTCGAATTGCGTCGCGATTCAATACATCGTCCTAAAGCCGACTTGTCTCCAAGGGTCTATTGCTGACTATGGCACCTAATGGTCTTGCTCCTGTGATTCTAGATTTTCGAATCCGACGCAAAACTGATATTTCATTCTAACGTTTAGGGCCTCCTAATGGCGATGGAACACTCAATTTGCGTCGAGATTCAATACATCGTTTTCCAGGCGACTTGTCTCCAAGGGGGTATTGCTGCATCGGGCACGATATGGTCCGTCTCCTGTGAGTCTAGATTTTCGAATCAGACGGAAACGTTGTAGTTAATTGTAACGTTCAGGGCCTCCTAATGACGATGGAACACTCTAATTGCGACGAGATTCAATACTTCGTCTTCCAGCCGACTTGCCTCCAAGGGGACATTGCTGCCTCAGGCACCATATGGTTCGTCCCCTGTCAGTCTAGATTAACAAATCCGACGCATACCTTGTAGTTAATTGTAAGGTTCAGGGGCTCCTAATGACGATGGAGCACTCACATTGTGTCTAGATTCAATACATCGTCCTCCCGCCGACTTGTCTCCAACGGGATATTGCTGCCTCGCTCACCTTATCGTAGTTCTTCTGTGAGTCTAGATTTTCGAATCCGACGAATAACTGATAGTTAATTGTAACGTTCAGCGCCTCCTAATGACGATGAAACATTCAAATTGCCTCGAGATTCAATACATCGTCCTCCAGCCGACTTGTCCACAAGGGGATATTGCTGCCTCGGGCACCTTATGGTCCGTCTCCTGTGAGTCTAGATTTTCGAATCCGACGCAAAACTGATGGTTAATTGTAACGTTCGTGGCCTCCTAATGACGATAGAACACTCAAATTGCGTCGAGATTCAATACATCGTTCTCCAGCCGACTTGTCTACAAGGGGCACTGCCTTGGGCACCTTATGGTCCGCCTGCTGTGAGTCTAGATTTTGGAATCCGATGCAAAACTGATGGTTAATTGTAACGATCATGGCCTCCTAATGACGATGGAACACTCAAATTGCGTCGAGATTCAATACATCGTCCTCCAGCCGATTTGTCTCAAAGGGGATATAGCTGCCTCGGGCATCTTATCGTCGTTCTTCTGTGAGGCTAGATTTTCGAATCCGACGCAAAACTAATGGTTAATGGTAACGTTCAGGGCCTCCTAATGACGATGGAACACTCAAATTGCGTCGAGATTAAATAAATCGTTTTCCAGGCGACTTGTCTCCAAGGGGATATTGCTGCCTCGGGCACCATATTGTCCGTCTCCTGTGATTCTAGATTTTCGAACACGACGCCAAACTTGTAGTTAATTGTAACGTTCAGGGCCTCCTAATGACGATGGAACACTCAAATTGCGTCGAGATTCAATACATCGTCCTCCAGCCCACATGTCTGCAAGGGGATATTGCTGCCTCGGGCACCATATGGTCCGCCTCCTGTGAATCTAGATTTTCGAGTCCGACGCAAAACTGATGGTTAATTGTAACGTTCATGGCCTCCTAATGACGATGGAACACTGAAATTGCGTCGCTATTCAATACATCGTCCTCCAGCCGACTTGTCTCCAAGGGTCTATTGCTGTCTCTGGCACCTAATGGTCTTGCTCCTGTGAGTCTAGATTTTCGAATCCGACGCAAAACTGATAGTTAATTGTAACGTTCAGGACCTACTAATGACTAAGGAACACTCAAATTGCGTCGAGATTAAATACATCGTCCTCCAGCCGATTTGTCTCCAAGGGTCTATTGCTGCCTGTGACACTTTATTGTCGTTCTCCTGTGAGTCTAGATTTTCGAATCCGACGCAAAACTGATATTTCATTCTAACGTTTAGGGCCTCCTAATGACGATGGAACACTGAATTTGCGTCGAGATTCAATACGTCGTTTTCCAGGCGACTTGTCTCCAAGGCGATATTGCTGCCTCGGGCACCATATGGTCCGTCTCCTGTGAGTCTAGATTTTCGAATCCGACGCAAACGTTGTAGTTAATTGTAACGTTCAGGGCCTCCTAATGACGATGGAACACTCCAATTGCGTCGAGAGTCAATACATCGTCCTCCAGCCGACTTGTCTCCAAAGGGATATTGCTGTCTCGGGCACCCTATGCTCCGTCTCCTGTGAGTCTAGATTTTCGAATCCGACGCAAAACTGATGGTTAATTGTAACGGTCAGGGCCTACTAATGACAATGGAACACTCAAATTGCGTCGAGATTTAATACATCGTCCTAAAGCCGACTTGTCTCTAAGTGGATATGGCTGCCTCGGGCATCTTATCGTCGTTCTTCTGTGAGTCAAGATTTTCGAATCCGACGCAAATCTGATAGTTAATTGTAACGTTCAGGGCCTGCTAATGACGATAGAACACTCAAATTGCGTCGAGATTCAATACGTCGTCCACCTGCTGGCTTGTCTCCAATGGGCTATTCCTGCCTCGGGCACCTTATGCTCCGTCTCCTGTGTGTCCAGATTTTCGAATCCGACGCAAAACTAATGGTTAATTGTAACGGTCAGGGCCTCCTTCTGACGATGGAACACTCAAATTGCGTCGCGATTGAATACATCGTCCTCCAGCCGATTTGTCTCCAAGGGTCTATTGCTGCCTGTTTCACTTTATTGTCGTTCTCCTGTGAGTCTAGATTTTCGAATCCGACGCAAATCTGATACTTAATTGTAACGCTCAGAGCCTCCTAATGACGATGGAACACTCGAATTGCGTCGCGATTCAATACATCGTCCTAAAGCCGACTTGTCTCCAAGGGTCTATTGCTGACTATGTCACCTAATGGTCTTGCTCCTGTGAGTCTAGATTTTCGAATCCGACGCAAAACTGATATTTCATTCTAACGTTTAGGGCCTCCTAATGACGATGGAACACTCAATTTGCGTCGAGATTCAATACATCGTTTTCCAGGCGACTTGTCTCCAAGGGGATATTGCTGCATCGGGCACGATATGGTCCGTCTCCTGTGAGTCTAGATTTTCGAATCAGACGCAAACGTTGTAGTTAATTGTAACGTTCAGGGCCTCCTAATGACGATGGACACTCCAATTGCGTCGAGAGTCAATACATCGTCCTCCAGCCGACTTGTCTCCAAAGGGATATTGCTGTCTCGGGCACCCTATGCTCCGTCTCCTGTGAGTCTAGATTTTCGAATCCTACGCAAAACTGATGGTTAATTGTAACGGTCAGGGCCTACTAATGACGATGGAACACTCAAATTGCGTCGCGATTCAATACATCGTCCTCCAGCCGATTTGTCTCCAAGGGTCTATTGTTGCCTTTGGCACCTAATTGTCTTTATCCTGGGAGTCTACATTTTCGAATCCGACGCAAATCTGATAGTTACTTGTATCGTTAAGGGCCTACTAATGACGATGGAACACTCGAATCGCGTCGAGATTCAATTCATCGTCCTCCTGCCGACTTGTCTCTAAGGGGATATTGCTGCCTCGGGCATCTTATCGTCGTTCTTCTGTGAGTCTAGATTTTCGAATCCGACACAAATCTGATAGTTAATTGTAACGTTCAGGGCCTGCTAATGACGATAAAACACTCAAATTGCGTCGAGATTCAATACGTCGACCACCAGCCGACTTCTCTCCAAGGGGATATTGCTGCCTCGGGCACCATATGGTCCGTCACCTGTGAGTCTAGATTTTCGAATCCGACGATAAACTGATGGTTAAGTGTAACGTACATGGCCTCCTAATGACGATGGAACACTCAAATTGCGTCGAGATTCAATACATCGTCCTCCAGCCGACTTGTCTCTAAGGGGATATTGCTGCCTCGGGCATCTTATCGTCGTTCTTCTGTGAGTCTAGATTTTCGAATCCGACGCTAATCTGATAGTTAATTGTAACGTTCAGGGCCTGCTAATGACGATAGAACACTCAAATTGCGTCGAGATTCAATACGTCGTCTACCAGCCGACTTGTCTCCAAGGGGATATTGCTGCCTCGGGCACCTTATGCTCCGTCTCCTGTGAGTCTAGATATTCGAATCCGACGCAAAACTGATGGTTAATTGTAACGGTCAGGGCCTACTAATGACGATGGAGCACTCAAATTGTGTCGCGATTCAATACATCGTCCTCCAGCCGATTTGTCTCCAAGGGTCTATTGTTGCCTGTGGCACCTAATTGTCTTTCTCCTGGGAGTTTAGATTTTCGAATCCGACGCAAATCTGATAGTTACTTGTAACGTTAAGGGCCTACTAATGACGATGGAACACTCGAATTGCGTCGAGAGTTAATACATCGTCCTCCAGGCGACTTGTCTCAAAGGGTCTATTGCTGCCTCGGCTATCTAATGGTCGTTCTCCTGTGAGTCTAGATTTTCGAATCCGACGCAAAACTGATATTCATTCTAACGTTTAGGGCCTCCTAGTGACGATGGAACACTCAAATTGCGTCTAAATTCAATACATCGTTTTCCAGGCGACTTGTCGCCAACGGGATATTGCTGCCTCGGGCACCATGTGGTCCTTCATGTGTGAGTCTAGATTTTCGAATCCGACGCAAAACTGATGGTTAAGTGTAACGTTCATGGCCTCCTAATGACGATGGATCACTCAAATTGCGTCGAGATTCAATACATCGTCCTCCAGCCGACTTGTATCTAAGGGGATATTGCTGCCTCGGGCATCTTATCGTCGTTCTTCTGTGAGTCTAGATTTTCGAATCCGACGCAAATCTGATAGTTAATTGTAACGTTCAGTTCCTGCTAATGACGATAAAACACTCAAATTGCGTCGAGATTCAATACGTCGTCCACCAGCCGACTTCTCTCCAAGGGGATATTGCTGCCTCGGGCACCATATGGTCCGTGTCCTGTAAGTCTAGATTTTCGAACCCGACGCAAAACTTGTAGTTAATTATAACGTTCAGGGCCTCCTAATGACGATGGAACACTCAAATTGCGTCGAGATTCAATACATTGTCCTCCAGCCGACTTGTCTACAAGGGGATATTGCTGCCGCGGGCACCTTATGGTCCGCCTCCTGTGAGTCTAGATTTTCGAATCCGACGCGAAACTGATGGTTAATTGTAACGTTCATGGCCTCCTAATGACGATGGAACACTCAAATTGCGTCGTTCTCCAGCCTACTTGTTTCCAAGGGGATATTGCTGCCTCGGGCACCTTATCGTCGTTCTTCTGTGAGTCTAGATTTTCGAACCCGACGCAAAACTAATGGTTAATTGTAACGTTCAGGGCCTCCTAATGACGGTAGAACACTCAAATTCCGTCGAGATTCAATACTTCGTCCTCCAGCCGACTTGTCTCCAAGGGGATATTGCTGCCTCGGGCACCATATGGTCCGTGTCCTGTGAGTCTAGATTTTCGAATCCGTCACAAAACTGATATTTCATTGTAATGTTAAGGGCCTCCTAATGACGATGGAACACTCAAATTGCGTCGAGATTCAATTCATCGTCCTCCAGCCGACTTGCCTCCAAGAGGATATTGCTGCCTCGGGCACCTTATGGTCCGCCTCCTGTGAGTCTAGATTTTCGTATCCGACGCAAAACTGATGGTTAATTGTAACGTTCATGGCCTCCTAATGACGATGGAACAGTCAAATTGCGTCGCAATTCAATCCATCGTCCTCCAGCCGATTTGTCTCCAAAGGGATATTGCTGTCTCGGGCACGTTATGCTCCGTCTCCTGTGAATCTAGATTTTCGAATACGACGCAAAACTGATGGTTAATTGTAACGGGCAGGGCCTACTAATAACGATGGAACACTCAAATTGCGTCGCGATTGAATACATCGTCCTCCAGCCGATTTGTCTCCAAGGGTCTATTGCTACCTGTAACACCTTGTTGTCGTTCTCCTGTGAGTCTAGATTTTCGAGTCCGACGCAAATCTGATACTTAATTGTAGATTCCGACGCAAAACTGATATTTCATTCTAACGTTTTGGGCCTCCTAATGACGATGGAACACTCAAATTGCGTCGCGATTCAATACATCGTCCTCCAGCCGACTTGTCTACAAGGGGATATTGCTGCATCGGGCATCATATGGTCCGTCTCCTGTGTGTCTAGATTTTCGAATCCGACGCAAAGGTTGTAGTTAATTGTAACGTTTAGGGCCTCCTAATGACGATGGAACACTCGAATAGCGTCGAGAGTCAATACATCGTCCTCCAGCCGACTTATCTCCAAAGGGATATTGCTTTCTCGGGCACCTTATGCTCCGTCTCCTGTGAATCTAGATTTTCGAATACGACGCAAAACTGGTGGTTAATTGTAACGGGCAGGGCCTACTAACAACGATGGAACACTCAAATTGCGTCGCGAATCAATACATCGTCCTCCAGCCGATTTGACTCCAAGGGTATATTGCTGCCTGTGGCACCTAATTGTCGTTCTCCTGGGAGTTTAGATTTTCGAATCCGACGCAAAACAGATAGTTAATTGTAACGTTCAGGGCCTACTAATGACGATGGAACACTCGAATTGCGTCGAGAGTCAATACATCGTCCTCCAGGCGACATGTCTCAAAGGGTCTATTGCTGCCTCGGGCACCTTATGGTGGTTCTCCTGTGGGTATAGATTTTCGAATCCGTCGCAAAACTGATATTTCATTCTAACGTTTAGGGCCTCCTAATGACGATGGAACACTGAAATTGCGTCGAGATTCACTACATCGTCCTCCAGCCCACTTGTCTCCAAGGGTATATTGTTGCCTCGGGCACCTTATCGTCGTTCCTCTGTGAGTCTAGATTTTCGAAACCGACGCAAATCTAATAGTTAATTGTAACGTTCAGGGCCTCCTAATGACGCTGGAACACTCAAATTGCGTCAGGATCCAATACGTCGTCCTCCAGCCGACTTGTCTCCAAGGGTCTACTGCTGCTTCAGGCACCTTATGGTCTTTCTCCAGTGAGTCTGGATTTTCGGATCCGACGCATAACTGATAGTTAATTATAGCGTTCAGCGCCTACTAATGACGATAGAACACTAAAATTGCGTCGAGATTCAATACATCGTTCCCCAGCCGACTTGTCTAGAAGGGGCACTGCCTTGGGCACCTTATGGTCCGCTCCTGTAAGTCTAGATTTTGGAATCCGACGCAAAACTTATGGTTAATTGTAACGTTCATGGCCTCCTAATGACGATGGAACACTAAAATTGCGTCGAGATTCAATACATCGTCCTCCAGCCGACTTGTCACCAAGGGTCTATTCCTGCCTCGGGCACCTTATGGTCGTTCTCCTGTGAGTAGATTTTCGAATCCGACGAATAACTGATAGTTAATTGCATCGTTCAGCGCCTCCTAATGACGATGGAACACTCAAATTGCGTCGAGATTCAATACATCGTCCTCCAGCCTACTTGTCACCAAGGGGTTATTGCTGCCTCGGGCACCTTAATATCGTTCTTCTGTGAGTCTAGATTTTCGAATCCGACGCAAAACTAATAGTTAATTAAAACGTTCAGGGCCTCCTAATGACGCTAGAACACTCAAATTACGTCGAGATTCAATACGTCGTCCTCCAGCCGACTTGTCTCCAAGGGGATATTGCTGCCTCGGGCACCTAATGGTCTTTCTCCTGTGAGTCTAGATTTTCGAATCCGACGCAAAACTGATATTTCGTTCTAACGTTTAGGGCCTCCTAATGACGATGAAACACTCAAATTGCGTCGAGACTCAATACATCGTTTTCCAGGCGACTTGTCTCCAAGGGGATATTGCTGCCTCGGGCACCATATGGTCCGTCTCCTGTGAGTCTAGATTTTCGAATCCGACGCAAAACTAATACTTAATTGTAACGTTCATATCCTCCTAATGACGATGGAACACTCAATTTGCATCGAGATTCAATACATCGTCCTCCAGCCGACTTGTCTCCACGGGTCTATTGCTGCCTGTGGCACCTTATTGTCGTTCTCCTGTGAGTATAGATTTTCGAATCCGACGTAAATCTGATACTTAATTGTAACGCTCAGAGCCTCCTAATGACGATGGAACACTCGAATTGCGTCGAGAGTCAATACATCGTCCTCCAGGCGACTTGTCTCCAAGGGTCTATTTCTGCCTCGGCACCTTATGATCGTTCTCCAGTGAATCTAGATTTTCGAATCCGACGAAAAACTGATAGTTAATTGCAACGATAAGGGCCTCCTAATGACGATGGAACACTCAAATTGCGTCGCGATTCAATACATCGTCCTAAAGCCGACTTGTCTCCAAGGGTCTGTTGCTGCCTATGGCACCTAATGGTCTTGCTCCTGTGAGTCTAGATTTTCAAATCCGACCCAAAACTGATGGTTAATTGTAACGGTCAGGGCCTACTAATGACGATGGAACATTCAAATTGCGTCGCGATTCTATACATCGTCCTCCAGCCGATTTGTCCTCAAGGGTCTATTGCTGACTGTGGCACCTAATTGTCGTTCTCCTAGGCGTCTTGATTTTCGCATCCGACGCAAATCTGATAGTTAATTGTAACGTTCAGGGCCTCCTAATGACGCTGGAACACTCATATTGCGTCAGGATCCAATACGTCTTCCTCCAGCCGACTTGTCTCCAAGGGTCAATTGCTGCTTCAGGCACCTTATGGTCTTTCTCCAGTGAGTCTAGATTTTCGGATCCGACGCGTAACTGATAGATAATTATAGAGTTCAGTGCCAACTAATGACGATAGAACACTAAAATTGCGTTGAGATTCAATACATCGTTCCCCAGCCGACTTGTCTAGAAGGGGCACTGCCTTGGGCACCTTATGGTCCGGTCCTGTAAGTCTAGATTTTGGAATCCGACGCAAAACTTATGGTTAATTGTAACGTTCATGGCCTCCTAATGACGATGGAATACTCAAATTGCGTCGAGATTCAATACATCGTCCTCCAGCCGACTTGTCTCTAAGGGGATATTGCTGCCTCGGGCATCATATCGTCGTTCTTCTGTGAGTCTAGATTTTCGAATCCGACGCAAAACTAATAGTTAATGGTAACGTTCAGGGCCTCCTAATGACGACAGAACACTCAAATTGCGTTCAGATTCAATACGTCGTCCTCCAGCCGACTTGTTTCCAAGGGGAAATTGCTGCCTCGGGCACCATATGTTTCGTCCCCTGTGAGTCTAGATTAACGAATCCGACGAATAACTTGTAGTTAATTGTAACGTTAAGGGCCTCCTAATGACGATGGAACACTAAAATTGCGTCGAGATTCAATACATCGTCCTCCAGCCGACTTGTCTCCAAGGGTCTATTCCTGCCTCGGGCACCTTATGGTCGTTCTCCTGTGAGTAGATTTTCGAATCCGACGAATAACTGATAGTTAATTGCATCGTTCAGCGCCTCCTAATGACGATGGAACACTCAAATTGCGTCGAGATTCAATACATCGTCCTCCAGCCTACTTGTCACCAAGGGGTTATTGCTGCCTCGGGCACCTTAATATCGTTCTCTTGTGAGTCTAGAATTTCGAATCCGACGCAAAACTAATAGTTAATTAAAACGTTCAGGGCCTCCTAATGACGCTAGAACACTCAAATTGCGTCGAGATTCAATACGTCGTCCTCCAGCCGACTTGTCTCCAAGGGGATATTGCTGCCTCGGGCACCTAATGGTCTTTCTCCTGTGAGTCTAGATTTTCGAATCCGACGCAAAACTGATATTTCGTTCTAACGTTTAGGGCCTCCTAATGACGATGAAACACTCAAATTGCGTCGAGACTCAATACATCGTTTTCCAGGCGACTTGTCTCCAAGGGGATATTGCTGCCTCGGGCACCATATGGTCCGTCTCCTGTGAGTCTAGATTTTCGAATCCGACGCAAAACTAATACTTAATTGTAACGTTCATATCCTCCTAATGACGATGGAACACTCAATTTGCATCGAGATTCAATACATCGTCCTCCAGCCGACTTGTCTCCAAGGGTCTATTGCTGCCTGTGGCACCTTATTGTCGTTCTCCTGTGAGTATAGATTTTCGAATCCGACGCAAATCTGATACTTAATTGTAACGCTCAGAGCCTCCTAATGACGATGGAACACTCGAATTGCGTCGAGAGTCAATACATCGTCCTCCAGGCGACTTGTCTCCAAGGGTCTATTTCTGCCTCGGCACCTTATGGTCGTTCTCCAGTGAATCTAGATTTTCGAATCCGACGAAAAACTGGTAGTTAATTGCAACGATAAGGGCCTCCTAATGACGATGGAACACTCAAATTGCGTCGCGATTCAATACATCGTCCTAAAGCCGACTTGTCTCCAAGGGTCTATTGCTGCCTATGGCACCTAATGGTCTTGCTCCTGTGAGTCTAGATTTTCAAATCCGACCCAAAACTGATGGTTAATTGTAACGGTCAGGGCCTACTAATGACGATGGAACATTCAAATTGCGTCGCGATTCTATACATCGTCCTCCAGCCGATTTGTCCTCAAGGGTCTATTGCTGACTGTGGCACCTAATTGTCGTTCTCCTAGGCGTCTTGATTTTCGCATCCGACGCAAATCTGATAGTTAATTGTAACGTTCAGGGCCTCCTAATGACGCTGGAACACTCATATTGCGTCAGGATCCAATACGTCTTCCTCCAGCCGACTTGTCTCCAAGGGTCTATTGCTGCTTCAGGCACCTTATGGTCTTTCACCAGTGAGTCTAGATTTTCGGATCCGACGCGTAACTGATAGATAATTATAGCGTTCAGCGCCAACTAATGACGATAGAACACTAAAATTGCGTCGAGATTCAATACATCGTTCCCCAGCCGACTTGTCTAGAAGGGGCACTGCCTTGGGCACCTTATGGTCCGCTCCTGTAAGTCTAGATTTTGGAATCCGACGCAAAACTTATGGTTAATTGTAACGTTCATGGCCTCCTAATGACGATGGAATACTCAAATTGCGTCGAGATTCAATACATCGTCCTCCAGCCGACTTGTCTCTAAGGGGATATTGCTGCCTCGGGCATCATATCGTCGTTCTTCTGTGAGTCTAGATTTTCGAATCCGACGCAAAACTAATAGTTAATGGTAACGTTCAGGGCCTCCTAATGACGATAGAACACTCAAATTGCGTTCAGATTCAATACGTCGTCCTCCAGCCGACTTGTTTCCAAGGGGAAATTGCTGCCTCGGGCACCATATGTTTCGTCCCCTGTGAGTCTAGATTAACGAATCCGACGAATAACTTGTAGTTAATTGTAACGTTAAGGGCCTCCTAATGACGATGGAACACTAAAATTGCGTCGAGATTCAATACATCGTCCTCCAGCCGACTTGTCTCCAAGGGACTATTCCTGCCTCGGGCACCTTATGGTCGTTCTCCTGTGAGTAGATTTTCGAATCCGACGAATAACTGATAGTTAATTGCATCGTTCAGCGCCTCCTAATGACGATGGAACACTCAAATTGCGTCGAGATTCAACACATCGTCCTCCAGCCGACTTGTGTACAAGGGGATGTTGCTGCCTCAGGCGCCTTATGTTCGCTCTCTAGTGAGTCTAGATTTTCGAATCCGACGCAAAACTGATAGTTAATTGTAACGAACATGGCCTCCTAATGACGATGGAACACTTGTCTCCAAATGTCTATTGCTGTCTCTGGCAACTAATGGTCTTGCTCCTGTAAGTCCAGATTTTCGAATCCGACGCATAACTGATAGTTAATAGTATCGTTCACGACGTCCTAGTGACGAAGAACACTAAAATAGCGTCGAGATTCAATACATCGTCCTCCAGCCGACTTGTCTCCAAAGGGATATTGCTGTCTCGGGCACCTTATGCTCCGTCTCCTGTGAGTCTAGACTTTCGAATCCGACATAAAACTGATGGTTAATTGTAACGGTCAGGGCCTCCTAATGACGATGGAACACTCGAATTGCGCCGAGAGTCAATACATCGTCCTCCAGGCGACTTGTCTCCAAGGGGATATTGCTGATTCGGGCACCATTTGGTCCGTCTCCTGTGAGTCTAGTTTCTCGAACCCGACGCAAAACTAGTAGTTAATTGTAACGTTCAGCGCCTCCTAATGACGATAGAACACTCAAATTGCGTCGAGATTCAATACATTGTCCTCCAGCCGACTTGTCTACAAGGGGATATTGCTGCCGCGGGCACCTTATGGTCCGCCTCCTGTGAGTCTAGATTTTCGAATCCGACGCAAAACTGATGGTTAATTGAAACGTTCATGGCCTCCTAATGACGATGGAACACTCAAATTGCGTCGAGATTCAATACATCGTCCTCCAGCCTACTTGTTTCCAAGGGGATATTGCTGCCTCGGGCACCTTAATATCGTTCTTCTGTGAGTCTAGATTTTCGAATCCGACGCAAAACTAATACTTAATTGTAACCTTCATGGCCTCCTAATGACGATGGAACACTCAAATTGCGTCGCGATTCAATACATCGTCCTCCAGCCGATTTGTCTCCAAGAGTCTATTGCTGCCTGTCGCACCTAATTGTCGTTCTCCTAGGCGTCTAGATTTTCGAATCCGACGCAAAACTAATAGTTAATTAAAACGTTCAGGGCCTCCTAATGACGCTAGAACACTCAAATTGCGTCGAGATTCAATACGTCGTCCTCCAGCCGACTTGTCTCCAAGGGGATATTGCTGCCTCGGGCACCTAATGGTCTTTCTCCTGTGAGTCTAGATTTTCGAATCCGACGCAAAACTGATATTTCATTCTAACGTTTAGGGCCTCCTAATGACGATGGCACACTCAAATTGCGTCGAGACTCAATACATAGTTTTCCAGGCGACTTGTCTCCAAAGGGATATTGCTGCCTCGGGCACCATATGGTCCGTCTCCTGTGAGTCTAGAATTTCGAATCCGACGCAAAAGTTGTAGTTAATTGTAACGTTCAGGGCCTCCTAATGACGATAGAACACTCAAATTGCGTCCAGATTCAATACATCTTCCTCCCGCCGACTTGTCTCCAACGGGATATTGCTGCCTCGGGCACTTTATCGTAGTTCTTCTGTGAGTCTAGATTTTCGAATCCGACGCAAAACTGATGGTTAATTGTAACGGTCAGGGCCTACTAATGACGATGGAGCACTCAAATTGTGTCGCGATTCAATACATCGTCCTCCAGCCGATTTGTCTCCAAGGGTCTATTGTTGCCTGTGGCACCTAATTGTCTTTCTCCTGGGAGTTTAGATTTTCGAATCCGACGCAAATCTGATAGTTACTTGTAACGTTAAGGGCCTACTAATGACGATGGAACACTCGAATTGCGTCGAGAGTTAATACATCGTCCTCCAGGCGACTTGTCTCAAAGGGTCTATTGCTGCCTCGGCTATCTAATGGTCGTTCTCCTGTGAGTCTAGATTTTCGAATCCGACGCAAAACTGATATTCATTCTAACGTTTAGGGCCTCCTAGTGACGATGGAACACTCAAATTGCGTCTAGATTCAATACATCATTTTCCAGGCGACTTGTCGCCAACGGGATATTGCTGCCTCGGGCACCATGTGGTCCTTCATGTGTGAGTCTAGATTTTCGAATCCGACGCAAAACTGATGGTTAAGTGTAACGTTCATGGCCTCCTAATGACGATGGAACACTCAAATTGCGTCGAGATTCAATACATCGTCCTCCAGCCGACTTGTCTCTAAGGGGATATTGCTGCCTCGGGCATCTTATCGTCGTTCTTCTGTGAGTCTAGATTTTCGAATCCGACGAAAATCTGATAGTTAATTGTAACGTTCAGTTCCTGCTAATGACGATAAAACACTCAAATTGCGTCGAGATTCAATACGTCGTCCACCAGCCGACTTCTCTCCAAGGGGATATTGCTGCCTCGGGCACCATATGGTCCGTGTCCTGTAAGTCTAGATTTTCGAACCCGACGCAAAACTTGTAGTTAATTGTAACGTTCAGGGCCTCCTAATGACGATGGAACACTCAAATTGCGTCGAGATTCAATACATTGTCCTCCAGCCGACTTGTCTACAAGGGGATATTGCTGCCGCGGGCACCTTATGGTCCGCCTCCTGTGAGTCTAGATTTTCGAATCCGACGCGAAACTGATGGTTAATTGCAACGTTCATGGCCTCCTAATGACGATGGAACACTCAAATTGCGTCGTTCTCCAGCCTACTTGTTTCCAAGGGGATATTGCTGCCTCGGGCACCTTATCGTCGTTCTTCTGTGAGTCTAGATTTTCGAACCCGACGCAAAACTAATGGTTAATTGTAACGTTCAGGGCCTCCTAATGACGGTAGAACACTCAAATTCCGTCGAGATTCAACACTTCGTCCTCCAGCCGACTTGTCTCCAAGGGGATATTGCTGCCTCGGGCACCATATGGTCCGTGTCCTGTGAGTCTAGATTTTCAAATCCGTCACAAAACTGATATTTCATTGTAATGTTAAGGGCCTCCTAATGACGATGGAACACTCAAATTGCGTCGAGATTCAATTCATCGTCCTCCAGCCGACTTGCCTCCAAGAGGATATTGCTGCCTCGGGCACCTTATGGTCCGCCTCCTGTGAGTCTAGATTTTCGTATCCGACGCAAAACTGATGGTTAATTGTAACGTTCATGGCCTCCTAATGACGATGGAACAGTCAAATTGCGTCGCAATTCAATCCATCGTCCTCCAGCCGATTTGTCTCCAAAGGGATATTGCTGTCTCGGGCACGTTATGCTCCGTCTCCTGTGAATCTAGATTTTCGAATACGACGCAAAACTGATGGTTAATTGTAACGGGCAGGGCCTACTAATAACGATGGAACACTCAAATTGCGTCGCGATTGAATACATCGTCCTCCAGCCGATTTGTCTCCAAGGGTCTATTGCTACCTGTAACACCTTGTTGTCGTTCTCCTGTGAGTCTAGATTTTCGAGTCCGACGCAAATCTGATACTTAATTGTAGATTCCGACGCAAAACTGATATTTCATTCTAACGTTTTGGGCCTCCTAATGACGATGGAACACTCGAATAGCGTCGAGAGTCAATACATCGTCCTCCAGCCGACTTATCTCCAAAGGGATATTGCTGTCTCGGGCACCTTATGCTCCGTCTCCTGTGAATCTAGATTTTCGAATACGACGCAAAACTGATGGTTAATTGTAACGGGCAGGGCCTACTAACAACGATGGAACACTCAAATTGCGTCGCGAATCAATACATCGTCCTCCAGCCGATTTGACTCCAAGGGTATATTGCTGCCTGTGGCACCTAATTGTCGTTCTCCTGGGAGTTTAGATTTTCGAATCCGACGCAAAACAGATAGTTAATTGTAACGTTCAGGGCCTACTAATGACGATGGAACACTCGAATTGCGTCGAGAGTCAATACATCGTCCTCCAGGCGACTTGTCTCAAAGGGTCTATTGCTGCCTCGGGCACCTTATGGTGGTTCTCCTGTGGGTATAGATTTTCGAATCCGACGCAAAACTGATATTTCATTCTAACGTTTAGGGCCTCCTAATGACGATGGAACACTGAAATTGCGTCGAGATTCACTACATCGTCCTCCAGCCCACTTGTCTCCAAGGGTATATTGTTGCCTCGGGCACCTTATCGTCGTTCCTCTGTGAGTCTAGATTTTCGAAACCGACGCAAATCTAATAGTTAATTGTAACGTTCAGGGCCTCCTAATGACGCTGGAACACTCAAATTACGTCGAGATCCAATACGTCGTCCTCCAGCCGACTTGTCTCCAAGGGTCTACTGCTGCTTCAGGCACCTTATGGTCTTTCTCCAGTGAGTCTGGATTTTCGGATCCGACGCATAACTGATAGTTAATTATAGCGTTCAGCGCCTACTAATGACGATAGAACACTAAAATTGCGTCGAGATTCAATACATCGTTCCCCAGCCGACTTGTCTAGAAGGGGCACTGCCTTGGGCACCTTATGGTCCGCTCCTGTAAGTCTAGATTTTGGAATCCGACGCAAAACTTATGGTTAATTGTAACGTTCATGGCCTCCTAATGACGATGGAACACTAAAATTGCGTCGAGATTCAATACATCGTCCTCCAGCCGACTTGTCACCAAGGGTCTATTCCTGCCACGGGCACCTTATGGTCGTTCTCCTGTGAGTAGATTTTCGAATCCGACGAATAACTGATAGTTAATTGCATCGTTCAGCGCCTCCTAATGACGATGGAACACTCAAATTGCGTCGAGATTCAATACATCGTCCTCCAGCCTACTTGTCACCAAGGGGTTATTGCTGCCTCGGGCACCTTAATATCGTTCTTCTGTGCGTCTAGATTTTCGAATCCGACGCAAACCTAATAGTTAATTAAAACGTTCAGGGCCTCCTAATGACGCTAGAACACTCAAATTACGTCGAGATTCAATACGTCGTCCTCCAGCCGACTTGTCTCCAAGGGGATATTGCTGCCTCGGGCACCTAATGGTCTTTCTCCTGTGAGTCTAGATTTTCGAATCCGACGCAAAACTGATATTTCGTTCTAACGTTTAGGGCCTCCTAATGACGATGAAACACTCAAATTGCGTCGAGACTCAATACATCGTTTTCCAGGCGACTTGTCTCCAAGGGGATATTGCTGCCTCGGGCACCATATGGTCCGTCTCCTGTGAGTCTAGATTTTCGAATCCGACGCAAAACTAATACTTAATTGTAACGTTCATATCCTCCTAATGACGATGGAACACTCAATTTGCATCGAGATTCAATACATCGTCCTCCAGCCGACTTGTCTCCACGGGTCTATTGCTGCCTGTGGCACCTTATTGTCGTTCTCCTGTGAGTATAGATTTTCGAATCCGACGTAAATCTGATACTTAATTGTAACGCTCAGAGCCTCCTAATGACGATGGAACACTCGAATTGCGTCGAGAGTCAATACATCGTCCTCCAGGCGACTTGTCTCCAAGGGTCTATTTCTGCCTCGGCACCTTATGGTCGTTCTCCAGTGAATCTAGATTTTCGAATCCGACGAAAAACTGATAGTTAATTGCAACGATAAGGGCCTCCTAATGACGATGGAACACTCAAATTGCGTCGCGATTCAATACATCGTCCTAAAGCCGACTTGTCTCCAAGGGTCTGTTGCTGCCTATGGCACCTAATGGTCTTGCTCCTGTGAGTCTAGATTTTCAAATCCGACCCAAAACTGATGGTTAATTGTAACGGTCAGGGCCTACTAATGACGATGGAACATTCAAATTGCGTCGCGATTCTATACATCGTCCTCCAGCCGATTTGTCCTCAAGGGTCTATTGCTGACTGTGGCACCTAATTGTCGTTCTCCTAGGCGTCTTGATTTTCGCATCCGACGCAAATCTGATAGTTAATTGTAACGTTCAGGGCCTCCTAATGACGCTGGAACACTCATATTGCGTCAGGATCCAATACGTCTTCCTCCAGCCGACTTGTCTCCAAGGGTCAATTGCTGCTTCAGGCACCTTATGGTCTTTCTCCAGTGAGTCTAGATTTTCGGATCCGACGCGTAACTGATAGATAATTATAGCGTTCAGCGCCAACTAATGACGATAGAACACTAAAATTGCGTCGAGATTCAATACATCGTTCCCCAGCCGACTTGTCTAGAAGGGGCACTGCCTTGGGCACCTTATGGTCCGCTCCTGTAAGTCTAGATTTTGGAATCCGACGCAAAACTTATGGTTAATTGTAACGTTCATGGCCTCCTAATGACGATGGAATACTCAAATTGCGTCGAGATTCAATACATCGTCCTCCAGCCGACTTGTCTCTAAGGGGATATTGCTGCCTCGGGCATCATATCGTCGTTCTTCTGTGAGTCTAGATTTTCGAATCCGACGCAAAACTAATAGTTAATGGTAACGTTCAGGGCCTCCTAATGACGATAGAACACTCAAATTGCGTTCAGATTCAATACGTCGTCCTCCAGCCGACTTGTTTCCAAGGGGAAATTGCTGCCTCGGGCACCATATGTTTCGTCCCCTGTGAGTCTAGATTAACGAATCCGACGAATAACTTGTAGTTAATTGTAACGTTAAGGGCCTCCTAATGACGATGGAACACTAAAATTGCGTCGAGATTCAATACATCGTCCTCCAGCCGACTTGTCTCCAAGGGTCTATTCCTGCCTCGGGCACCTTATGGTCGTTCTCCTGTGAGTAGATTTTCGAATCCGACGAATAACTGATAGTTAATTGCATCGTTCAGCGCCTCCTAATGACGATGGAACACTCAAATTGCGTCGAGATTCAATACATCGTCCTCCAGCCTACTTGTCACCAAGGGGTTATTGCTGCCTCGGGCACCTTAATATCGTTCTTCTGTGAGTCTAGAATTTCGAATCCGACGCAAAACTAATAGTTAATTAAAACGTTCAGGGCCTCCTAATGACGCTAGAACACTCAAATTGCGTCGAGATTCAATACGTCGTCCTCCAGCCGACTTGTCTCCAAGGGGATATTGCTGCCTCGGGCACCTAATGGTCTTTCTCCTGTGAGTCTAGATTTTCGAATCCGACGCAAAACTGATATTTCGTTCTAACGTTTAGGGCCTCCTAATGACGATGAAACACTCAAATTGCGTCGAGACTCAATACATCGTTTTCCAGGCGACTTGTCTCCAAGGGGATATTGCTGCCTCGGGCACCATATGGTCCGTCTCCTGTGAGTCTAGATTTTCGAATCCGACGCAAAACTAATACTTAATTGTAACGTTCATATCCTCCTAATGACGATGGAACACTCAATTTGCATCGAGATTCAATACATCGTCCTCCAGGCGACTTGTCTCCAAGGGTCTATTTCTGCCTCGGCACCTTATGGTCGTTCTCCAGTGAATCTAGATTTTCGAATCCGACGAAAAACTGATAGTTAATTGCAACGATAAGGGCCTCCTAATGACGATGGAACACTCAAATTGCGTCGCGATTCAATACATCGTCCTAAAGCCGACTTGTCTCCAAGGGTCTATTGCTGCCTATGGCACCTAATGGTCTTGCTCCTGTGAGTCTAGATTTTCAAATCCGACCCAAAACTGATGGTTAATTGTAACGGTCAGGGCCTACTAATGACGATGGAACATTCAAATTGCGTCGCGATTCTATACATCGTCCTCCAGCCGATTTGTCCTCAAGGGTCTATTGCTGACTGTGGCACCTAATTGTCGTTCTCCTAGGCGTCTTGATTTTCGCATCCGACGCAAATCTGATAGTTAATTGTAACGTTCAGGGCCTCCTAATGACGCTGGAACACTCATATTGCGTCAGGATCCAATACGTCTTCCTCCAGCCGACTTGTCTCCAAGGGTCTATTGCTGCTTCAGGCACCTTATGGTCTTTCTCCAGTGAGTCTAGATTTTCGGATCCGACGCGTAACTGATAGATAATTATAGCGTTCAGCGCCAACTAATGACGATAGAACACTAAAATTGCGTCGAGATTCAATACATCGTTCCCCAGCCGACTTGTCTAGAAGGGGCACTGCCTTGGGCACCTTATGGTCCTCTCCTGTAAGTCTAGATTTTGGAATCCGACGCAAAACTTATGGTTAATTGTAACGTTCATGGCCTCCTAATGACGATGGAATACTCAAATTGCGTCGAGATTCAATACATCGTCCTCCAGCCGACTTGTCTCTAAGGGGATATTGCTGCCTCGGGCATCATATCGTCGTTCTTCTGTGAGTCTAGATTTTCGAATCCGACGCAAAACTAATAGTTAATGGTAACGTTCAGGGCCTCCTAATGACGATAGAACACTCAAATTGCGTTCAGATTCAATACGTCGTCCTCCAGCCGACTTGTTTCCAAGGGGAAATTGCTGCCTCGGGCACCATATGTTTCGTCCCCTGTGAGTCTAGATTAACGAATCCGACGAATAACTTGTAGTTAATTGTAACGTTAAAGGCCTCATAATGACGATGGAACACTAAAATTGCGTCGAGATTCAATACATCGTCCTCCAGCCGACTTGTCTCCAAAGGTCTATTCCTGCCTCGGGCACCTTATGGTCGTTCTCCTGTGAGTAGATTTTCGAATCCGACGAATAACTGATAGTTAATTGCATCGTTCAGCGCCTCCTAATGACGATGGAACACTCAAATTGCGTCGAGATTCAATACATCGTCCTCCAGCCTACTTGTCACCAAGGGGTTATTGCTGCCTCGGGCACCTTAATATCGTTCTTCTGTGAGTCTAGAATTTCGAATCCGACGCAAAACTAATAGTTAATTAAAACGTTCAGGGCCTCCTAATGACGCTAGAACACTCAAATTGCGTCGAGATTCAATACGTCGTCCTCCAGCCGACTTGTCTCCAAGGGGATATTGCTGCCTCGGGCACCTAATGGTCTTTCTCCTGTGAGTCTAGATTTTCGAATCCGACGCAAAACTGATATTTCGTTCTAACGTTTAGGGCCTCCTAATGACGATGAAACACTCAAATTGCGTCGAGACTCAATACATCGTTTTCCAGGCGACTTGTCTCCAAGGGGATATTGCTGCCTCGGGCACCATATGGTCCGTCTCCTGTGAGTCTAGATTTTCGAATCCGACGCAAAACTAATACTTAATTGTAACGTTCATATCCTCCTAATGACGATGGAACACTCAATTTGCATCGAGATTCAATACATCGTCCTCCAGGCGACTTGTCTCCAAGGGTCTATTTCTGCCTCGGCACCTTATGGTCGTTCTCCAGTGAATCTAGATTTTCGAATCCGACGAAAAACTGATAGTTAATTGCAACGATAAGGGCCTCCTAATGACGATGGAACACTCAAATTGCGTCGCGATTCAATACATCGTCCTAAAGCCGACATGTCTCCAAGGGTCTATTGCTGCCTATGGCACCTAATGGTCTTGCTCCTGTGAGTCTAGATTTTCAAATCCGACCCAAAACTGATGGTTAATTGTAACGGTCAGGGCCTACTAATGACGATGGAACATTCAAATTGCGTCGCGATTCTATACATCGTCCTCCAGCCGATTTGTCCTCAAGGGTCTATTGCTGACTGTGGCACCTAATTGTCGTTCTCCTAGGCGTCTTGATTTTCGCATCCGACGCAAATCTGATAGTTAATTGTAACGTTCAGGGCCTCCTAATGACGCTGGAACACTCATATTGCGTCAGGATCCAATACGTCTTCCTCCAGCCGACTTGTCTCCAAGGGTCTATTGCTGCTTCAGGCACCTTATGGTCTTTCTCCAGTGAGTCTAGATTTTCGGATCCGACGCGTAACTGATAGATAATTATAGCGTTCAGCGCCAACTAATGACGATAGAACACTAAAATTGCGTCGAGATTCAATACATCGTTCCCCAGCCGACTTGTCTAGAAGGGGCACTGCCTTGGGCACCTTATGGTCCGCTCCTGTAAGTCTAGATTTTGGAACCCGAAGCAAAACTTATGGTTAATTGTAACGTTCATGGCCTCCTAATGACGATGGAATACTCAAATTGCGTCGAGATTCAATACATCGTCCTCCAGCCGACTTGTCTCTAAGGGGATATTGCTGCCTCGGGCATCATATCGTCGTTCTTCTGTGAGTCTAGATTTTCGAATCCGACGCAAAACTAATAGTTAATGGTAACGTTCAGGGCCTCCTAATGACGATAGAACACTCAAATTGCGTTCAGATTCAATACGTCGTCCTCCAGCCGACTTGTTTCCAAGGGGAAATTGCTGCCTCGGGCACCATATGTTTCGTCCCCTGTGAGTCTAGATTAACGAATCCGACGAATAACTTGTAGTTAATTGTAACGTTAAGGGCCTCCTAATGACGATGGAACACTAAAATTGCGTCGAGATTCAATACATCGTCCTCCAGCCGACTTGTCTCCTAGGGTCTATTCCTGCCTCGGGCACCTTATGGTCGTTCTCCTGTGAGTAGATTTTCGAATCCGACGAATAACTGATAGTTAATTGCATCGTTCAGCGCCTCCTAATGACGATGGAACACTCAAATTGCGTCGAGATTCAATACATCGTCCTCCAGCCGACTTGTGTACAAGGGGATGTTGCTGCCTCAGGCGCCTTATGTTCGCTCTCTAGTGAGTCTAGATTTTCGAATCCAACGCAAAACTGATAGTTAATTGTAACGAACATGGCCTCCTAATGACGATGGAACACTTGTCTCCAAAGGTCTATTGCTGTCTCTGGCAACTAATGGTCTTGCTCCTGTAAGTCCAGATTTTCGAATCCGACGCATAACTGATAGTTAATAGTATCGTTCAGGACCTCCTAGTGACGAAGAACACTAAAATAGCGTCGAGATCCAATACATCGTCCTCCAGCCGACTTGTCTCCAAAGGGATATTGCTGTCTCGGGCACCTTATGCTCCGTCTCCTGTGAGTCTAGACTTTCGAATCCGACATAAAACTGATGGTTAATTGTAACGGTCAGGGCCTCCTAATGACGATGGAACACTCGAATTGCGCCGAGAGTCAATACATCGTCCTCCAGGCGACTTGTCTCCAAGGGGATATTGCTGCCTCGGGCACCATTTGGTCCGTCTCCTGTGAGTCTAGTTTCTCGAACCCGACGCAAAACTAGTAGTTAATTGTAACGTTCAGCGCCTCCTAATGACGATAGAACACTCAAATTGCGTCGAGATTCAATACATTGTCCTCCAGCCGACTTGTCTACAAGGGGATATTGCTGCCGCGGGCACCTTATGGTCCGCCTCCTGTGAGTCTAGATTTTCGAATCCGACGCAAAACTGATGGTTAATTGAAACGTTCATGGCCTCCTAATGACGATGGAACACTCAAATTGCGTCGAGATTCAATACATCGTCCTCCAGCCTACTTGTTTCCAAGGGGATATTGCTGCCTCGGGCACCTTAATAACGTTCTTCTGTGAGTCTAGATTTTCGAATCCGACGCAAAACTAATACTTAATTGTAACCTTCATGGCCTCCTAATGACGATGGAACACTCGATTTGCATCGAGATTCAATACATCGTCCTCCAGCCGACTTGTCTCCAAGGGTCTATTGCTGCCTGTGGCACCTTATTGTCGTTCTCCTGTGAGTCTAGATTTTCGAGTCCGACGCAAATCTGATACTTAATTGTAACGCTCAGAGCCTCCTAATGACGATGGAACACTCGAATTGCGTCGAGAGTTAATACATCGTCCTCCAGGCGACTTGTCTCCAAGGATCTATTTCTGCCTAGGCACCCTATGGTCGTTCTCCAGTGAATCTAGATTTTCGAATCCGACGAAAAACTGATAGTTTATTGCAACGATAAGGGCCTCCTAATGACGATGGAACACTCAAATTGCGTCGCGATTCAATACATCGTCCTCCAGCCGATTTGTCTCCAAGAGTCTATTGCTGCCTGTCGCACCTAATTGTCGTTCTCCTAGGCGTCTAGATTTTCGAATCCGACGCAAAACTAATAGTTAATTAAAACGTTCAGGGCCTCCTAATGACGCTAGAACACTCAAATTGCGTCGAGATTCAATACGTCGTCCTCCAGCCGACTTGTCTCCAAGGGGATATTGCTGCCTCGGGCACCTAATGGTCTTTCTCCTGTGAGTCTAGATTTTCGAATCCGACGCAAAACTGATATTTCATTCTAACGTTTAGGGCCTCCTAATGACGATGGCACACTCAAATTGCGTCGAGACTCAATACATAGTTTTCCAGGCGACTTGTCTCCAAAGGGATATTGCTGCCTCGGGCACCATATGGTCCGTCTCCTGTGAGTCTAGAATTTCGAATCCGACGCAAAAGTTGTAGTTAATTGTAACGTTCAGGGCCTCCTAATGACGATAGAACACTCAAATTGCGTCCAGATTCAATACATCTTCCTCCCGCCGACTTGTCTCCAACGGGATATTGCTGCCTCGGGCACTTTATCGTAGTTCTTCTGTGAGTCTAGATTTTCGAATCCGACGCAAAACTAATACTTAATTGTAACGTTCATGGCCTCCTAATGACGATGGAACACTCAATTTGCATCGAGATTCAATACATCGTCCTCCAGCCGACTTGTCTCCAAGGGTCTATTGCTGCCTGTGGCACCTTATTGTCGTTCTCCTGTGAGTCTAGATTTTCGAATCCGACGCAAATCTGATACTTAATTGTAACGCTCAGAGCCTCCTAATGACGATGGAACACTCGAATTGCGTCGAGAGTCAATACATCGTCCTCCAGGCGACTTGTCTCCAAGGGTCTATTTCTGCCTCGGCACCATATGGTCGTTCTCCAGTGAATCTTGATTTTCGAATCCGACGAAAAACTGATACTTTATTGCAACGATAAGGGCCTCCTAATGACGATGGAACACTCAAATTGCGTCGCGATTCAATACATCGTCCTAAAGCCGACTTGTCTCTAAGGGTCTATTGCTGCCTATGGCACCTAATGGTCTTGCTCCTGTGAGTCTAGATTTTCGAATCCGACGCAAAACTGATAGTTAATTGTAACGGTCAGGGCCTACTAATGACGATGGAACATTCAAATTGCGTCGCGATTCTATACATCGTCCTCCAGCCGATTTGTCTCCAAGAGTCTATTGCTGCCTGTGGCACCTAATTGTCGTTCTCCTAGGCGTCTAGATTTTTGAATCCGACGCAAATCTGATAGTTAATTGTAACGTTCAGGGCCTACTAATGACAATGGAACACTCGAATCGCGTCGAGAGTCAATACATCGTCTTCCTGGCGACTTGTCTCAAAGGGTCTATTGCTGCCTCGGGCACCTTATGGTCGTTCTCCTGTGAGTCTAGATTTTCGAATGCGACGCTAAACTGATATTTCATTCTAACGTTTAGAGCCTCCTAATGACGATGGAACTCTGAAATTGCGTCTAGATTCAATACATCGTTTTCCAGGCGACTTGTGTCCAAGAGGAAATTGCTGCCTCGGGCACCATATGGTCCGTCTCCTGTGAGTCTAGATTTTCGAACCCGACGCAAAACTTGTGGTTAATTGTAACGTTCAGGGCCTCCTAATGACGATGGAACACTCAAATTGCGTCGAGATTCAATACATCGTCCTCCAGCTCACTTGTCTCCAAGGGTCTATTTCTGCTTCGGGCAGCTTATAGTCGTTCTCCTGTGAGTCTAGACTTTCGGATCCAACGCATAACTGATAGTTAATTGTATCGTTCAGCGCCTCCTAATGACGGTAGAACACTCAAATTGCGTCGAGATTCAATACATTGTCCTCCAGCCGACTTGTCTACAAGGGGATATTGCTGCCTCGGGCGCCTTATGGTCCACCTCCTGTGAGGTCGAATTCGACGCAAAACTGATGGTTAATTGTAACGTTCATGGCCTCCTAATGACGATGGACCACTCAAATTGCGTCGAGATTCAATACATTGTCCTCCAGCCGACTTGTCTCCAAAATGATATTGCTGTCTCGGGCACCTTATGCTCCGTCTCCTGTGTGTCTAGACTTTCGAATCCGACGCAGATCTGATAGTTAATTGTAACGTTCAGGGCCTACTAATGACAATGGAACACTCGAATTGCGTCGACAGTCAATACATCGTCTTTCAGGCGACTTCTCTCAAAGGGTCTATTGCTGCCTCGGGCACCTTATGGTCGTTCTCCAGTGAGTCTAGGTTTTCGAATCCGACGCAAAACTGATAGTTAATTGTAACGTTCATGGCCTCCTAATGACGATGGAACACTTGGCTCCAAGGGTCTATTGCTGTCTCTGGCAACTAATGGTCTTGCTCCTGTAAGTCCAGATTTTCGAATCCGACGCATAACTGATCGTTAATTGTATCGTTCAGGACCTCCTAGTGACGAAGAACACAAAAATTGCGTCGAGATTCAATACATCGTCCTCCAGCCGACATGTCTCCAAAGGGATATTGTTGTCTTGGGCACCTTATGCTCCGTCTCCTGTGAGTCTAGACTTTCGATTCCGACATAAAACTGATGGTTAATTGTAACGGTCAGGGCCTCCTAATGACGATGGAACACTCGAATTGCGCCGAGAGTCAATACATCGTCCTCCAGGCGACTTGTCTCCAAAGGGATACTGCTGCCTCGGGCACCATTTGGTCCGTCTCCTGTGAGTCTAGATTTTCGAACCCGACGCAAAACTTGTAGTTAATTGTACCGTTCAGCGCCTCCTAATGACGATAGAACACTCAAATTGCGTCGAGATTCAATACATTGTCCTCCAGCCGACTTGTCTACAAGGGGATATTGCTGCCGCGGGCACGTTATGGTCCGCCTCCTGGGAGTCTAGATTTTCGAATCCGACGCAAAACTGATGGTTAATTGAAACGTTCATCACCTCCTAATGACGATGGAACACTCAAATTTCGTCGAGATTCAATACATCGTCCTACAGCCTACTTGTCTCCAAGGGGATATTGCTGCCTCATGCACCTTAATATCGTTCTTCTGTGAGTCTAGATTTTCGAATCCGACGCAAAACTAATGGTTAATGGTAACGTTCAGGGCCTCCTAATGACGATAGAACACTCAAATTGCGTCCAGATACAATACGTCGTCCGCCAGCCGACTAGTCTCCAAAGGGGTATTGCTGCCTCGGGCACCATATGGTCCGTCTCCTGTGAGTCTAAATTTTCGAATTCGACGAATAACTGATAGTTAATTGTAACGTTCAGCGCCTCCTAATGACGATGGAACATTCAAAATGCGTCGAGATTCAATACATCGTCCTCCAGCCGACTTGTGTACAAGGGGATATTGCTGCCTCGGGCAGCTTATGGTCCGCCTCCTGTGAGTCTAGATTTTCGAATCCGACGCAAAACGGATGGTTAATTGTAACGTTCATGGCCTCTTAATGACGATGGAACACTCAAATTGCGTCGCGATTCAATACCTCTTCCTCCAGCCGACTTGTTTCCAAGGGTCAATTGCTGCCTGTGGCACATTATTGTCGTTCTCCTGTGAGTCTAGATTTTCGAATCCGACGCAAATCTGATACTTAATTGTAACGTTCAGAGCCTCCTAATGTCGATGGAACACTCGAATTTCGTCGAGAGTCAGTACATCGTCCTCCAGGCGTCTTGTCTCCAAGGGTCTATTTCTGCCTCGGCACCTTTTGGTCGTTTTCCAGTGAGTCTAGATTTTCGAATCCGACGCAAAACTGATAGTTAATTGCAACGTTATGGGCCTCCTAATGACGATGGAACACTCAAATTGCGTCGCGATTCAATACATCGTCCTAAAGCCGACTTGTCTCCAAGGGTCTATTGCTGCCTATGGCACCTAATGGTCTTGCTCCTGTGAGTCTAGAGTTTCGAATCCGATGCAAAACTGATATTTCATTCTAACGTTTAGGGCCTCCTAATGACGATGCAACACTCAAATTGCGTCGAGATTCAATACATCGTTTTCCAGGCGACTTGTCTCCAAGGGGATATTGCTGCATCAGGCACCATATGGTCCGTCTCCTGAGAGTCTAGATTTTCGAATCCGACGCAAACGTTGTAGTTAATTGTAACGTTCAGGGCTTCCTAATGACGATGGAACACTCGAATTGCGTCGAGAGGCAATACATCGTCCTCCAGGTGACTTGTCTCCTAGGGTCTATTGCTGCCTCGGGCACCTTATGGTCGTTCTCCAGTGAGTCTAGATTTTCGAATCCGACGCAAAACTGATGGTTAATTGTAACGGTCAGGACCTACTAATGACGATGGAACACTCAAATTGCGTCGCGATTCGATACATCGTCCTCCAGCCGATTTGTCTCAAAGGGTCTATTGCTGCCTGTGGCACCGAATTGTCGTTCTCCTGGGAGACTAGATTTTCGAATCCGACGCAAATCTGATAGTTAATTGTAACGTTCAGGGCCTACTAATGACGATGGAACACTCGAATTGCGTCGAGAGTCAATACATCGTCCTCCAGGCGACTTCTCTCAAAGGGTCTATTGCTGCCTCGGGCACCTTATGGTCGTTCTCCTGTGAGTCTAGATTTTCGAATCCGACGCAAAACTGATATTTCATTCTAACGTTTAGGGCCTCCTAATGACGATGGAACACTCAAATTACGTCTAGATTCAGTACCTCGGCTTCCAGGCGACTTGTCTCCAAGAGGATATTACTGCCTCGGGCACCATATGGTCCGTCTCCTGTGAGTCTAGACTTTAGAACCCGACGCAAAACTTGTAGTTACTTGTAACGATCAGGGCCTCCTAATGACGATGGAACACTCAAATTGCGTCGAGATTCAATACATCGTCCTCCAGCCCACTTGTCTCCAAGGGTCTATTGCTGCTTCGGGCAGCTTATGGTCGTTCTCCTGTGAGTTTAGACTTTCGGATCCAACGCATAACTGATAGATAATTGTAACGTTCAGCGCCTCCTAATGACGATAGAACATTCAAATTGCGTCAAGATTCAATACATTGTCCTCCAGCCGACTTGTCTTCAAGGGGATATTGCTGCCTCGGGCACCTTATGGTCCACCTCCTGTGAGGTCTAATCCGACGCAAAACTGATGGTTAATTGTAACGCTCATGGCCTCCTAATGACGATGGAACACTCAAATTGCGTTGAGATACAATACATCGCCTTCAGCCTACTTGTCTCCAAGGGTATATTGCTGCCTCGGGCACCTTATCGTCGTTCTTCTGTAAGTCTAGATTTTCAAAACCGACGCAAATCTAATAGTTAATTGTAACGTTCAGGGCCTCCTAATGACGATGGAACACTCAAATTGCGTCGAGATCCAATACGTCGTCCTCCACCCGACTTGTCTCCAAGGGTCTATTGCTGCTTCAGGCACCTTATGGTCTTTCTCCTGTGAGTCTAGATTTTCGGATCCGACGCATAACTGATAGTTAATTATAGCGTTCAGCGCCTACTAATGACTACAGAACACTCAAATTGCGTCGAGATTCAATACATCGTTCTCCAGCCGACTTACCTACAAGGGGCACTGCCTTGGGCACCTTATGGTCCGCCTCCTGTGAGTCTAGGTTTTGGAATCCGAAGCAAAACTGATGGTTAATTGTAACGTTCAGGACCTCCATATGACGAAGAACACTCAAATTGCGTCGAGATTCAATTCATCGTCCTCCAGCCGACTTCTCTCCAAAGGGACATTGATGCCTCGGGCACCTTATGCTCCGTCTCCTGTGAGTCTAGGTTTTCGAATCCGACGCGAAACTGATGGTTAATTGTAACGGTCAGGGCCTCCTAACGGCGATGGAACACTCAAATTGCGTCGCGATTCAATACATCGTCCTCCAGCCTATTTGTCTCCTAGGGTCTATTGCTGCCTTTGGCACCTAATTGTCGTTCTCCTGGGAGTCTAGATTTTCGAATCCGACTCAATTCTGATAGATAATTGTAACGTTCAGGGCCTCCTAAGGACGATGGAACACTCGAATTGCGTCGAGAGTCAATACATCGTCGTCCAGGCGACTTGTCTCCAAGGGGATATTGCTGCCTCGGGCACCATTTGGTCCGTCTCCTGTGAGTCTAGATTTTCGAACCCGACGCAAAACTTGTAGTTAATTGTAACGTTCAGCGCCTCCTAATGACGATAGAACACTCAAATTGCGTCGAGATTCAATACATTGTCCTCCAGCCGACTTGTCTACAAGGGGATATTGCTGCCGCGGGCACCTTATGGTCCGCCTCCTGTGAGTCTAGATTTTCGAATCCGACGCAAAACTGATGGTTAATTGTAACGTTCATGGCCTCCTAATGACGGTGGAACACTCAAATTGCGTCGAGATTCAATACATCGTCCTCCAGCCTACTTGTCTCCAAGGGGATATTGCAGCCTCGGGCACCTTGTTGTCGTTCTTCTGTGAGTCTTGGTTTTCGAATCCGACGCAAAACTAATAGTTAATTGTAACGTTCATGGCCTCCTAAAGACGATGGAACACTCAAATTGCGTCGAGATTCAATACATCGTCCTCCAGCCGACTTGTCTACAAGGGGATATTGCTGCCTCGGGCACCTTATGGTCCGCCTCCTGTGAGTCTAGATTTTCGAATCCGACGCAAAACTAATGGTTAATTGTAACGTTCATGGCCTCCTAATGACGAGGAACACTCAAATTGCGTCGCGATTCAATACATCGTTCTCCAGCCGATTTGTCTCCAAGGGTCTATTGCTGCCTGTAGCACCTTATTGTCGTTCTCCTGTGAGTCTAGATTTTCGAATCCGACGCAAATCTGATACTTAATTGTAACGTTCAGAGCCTCCTAATGACGATGGAACACTCGAGTAGCGTCGAGCGACAATACATCGTCCTCCAGGTGACTTGTCTCCAATGGTCTATTTCTGCCTCGGCACCTTATGGTCGTTCTCCAGTGAGTCTAGATTTTCGAATCCGACGCAAAACTGATAGTTAATTGCAACGTTAAGGGCCTCCTAATGACGATGGAACACTCAAATTGCGTCGCGATTCATTACATCGTCCTAAAGCCGACTTGTCTCCAAGGGTCTATTGCTGCCTATGGCACCTAATGGTCTTGCTCCTGTGAGTCTAGATTTTCGAATCCGACGCAAAACTGATGGCTAATTGTAACGTTTATGGCCTCCTAATGGCGATGGAACAATTAAATTGCGTCGCGATTCAATACATCGTCCTCCAGCCGACTTGTCTCCAAGGGTCTATAGCTGTCTCTGGCACCTAATGGTCTTGCTCCTGTGAGTCTAGATTTTCGAGTCCGACGCAATACTGATAGTTAATTGTAACGTTCAGGACCTACTAATGACGAAGGAACACTCGAATTGCGTCGAGATTAAATACATCGTTCTCCAGCCGTCTTTTCTACAAGGGGCACTGCCTTGGGCACCTTATGTTCCGCCTCCTGTGAGTCTAGATTTTGGAATCCGACGCAAAACTGATAGTTAATTGCAACGTTAAGGGCCTCCTAATGACGATAGAACACTCAAATTGCGTCGCGATTCAATACATCGTCCTAAAGCCGACTTGTCTCCAAGGGTCTATTGCTGCCTATGGCACCTAATGGTCTTGCTCCTGTGAGTCTAGATTTTCGAATCCGACGCTAAATTGATATTTCATTCTAACGTTTAGGGCCTCCTAATGACGATGGATCATTCAAATTGCGTCGAGATTCAATACATCGTCCTCCAGCCGACTTGCCTCCAAGGGGATATTGCTGCCTCGGGCACCATATGGTCCGCCTCCTGTGAGTCTAGATTTTCGAATCCGTCGCAAAACTTATGGTTAATTGTAACGTTCATGGACTCCAAATGACGATGGAACACTCAAATTGCGTCGCGATTCAAAACATCGTCCTCCAGCCGACTTGTCTCCAAGGGTCTATTTCTGCCTCGGCACCTTATGCTCGTTCACCAGTGAGTCTAGATTTTCGAATCCGACGCAAAACTGATAGTTAATTGCAACGTTAAGGGCCTCCTAATGACGATGGAACACTCAAATTGCGTCGCGATTCAATACATCGACCTAAAGCCGACTTGTCTCCAAGGGTCTATTGCTGCCTATGGCACCTAATGGTCTTGCTCCTGTGAGTCTAGATTTTCGAATCCGACGCAAAACTAATGGTTAATTGTAACGTTCATGGCCTCCTAATGACGAGGAACACTCAAATTGCGTCGCGATTCAATACATCGTTCTCCAGCCGATTTGTCTCCAAGGGTCTATTGCTGCCTGTGGCACCTAATTGTCGTTCTCCTGGGAGTCTAGATTTTCCAATCCAACGCAAATCTGGTAGTTAATTGTAACGTTCAGGACCTACTAATGACGAAGGAACACTCAAATTGCGTCGAGATTAAATACATCGTCCTCCAGCCGACTTGTCTCCAAAGGGATATTGCTGTCACGGGCACCTTATGCTCCGTCTCCTGTGTGTCTAGATTTTCGAATCCGACGCAAAACTAATGGTTAATTGTAACATTAAGGGCCTCCTACTGACGATGGAACACTCATATTGCGTCGCGATTGAATACATCGTCCTCCAGCCGATTTGTCTCCAAGGGTCTATTGCTGCCTGTAGAACCTTATTGTCGTTCTCCTGTGAGTCTAGATTGTCGAATCCGACGCAAATCTGATACTTAATTGTAACGTTCAGAGCCTCCTAATGACGATGGAACACTCGAGTAGCGTCGAGCGACAATACATCGTCCTCCAGGTGACTTGTCTCCAATGGTCTATTTCTGCCTCGGCACCTTATGGTCGTTCTCCAGTGAGTCTAGATTTTCGAATCCGACGCAAAACTGATAGTTAATTGCAACGTTAAGGGCCTCCTAATGACGATGGAACACTCAAATTGCGTCGCGATTCATTACATCGTCCTAAAGCCGACTTGTCTCCAAGGGTCTATTGCTGCCTATGGCACCTAATGGTCTTGCTCCTGTGAGTCTAGATTTTCGAATCCGACGCAAAACTGATGGCTAATTGTAACGTTTATGGCCTCCTAATGGCGATGGAACACTCAAATTGCGTCGCGATTCAATACATCGTCCTCCAGCCGACTTGTCTCCAAGGGTCTATAGCTGTCTCTGGCACCTAATGGTCTTGCTCCTGTGAGTCTAGATTTTCGAGTCCGACGCAATACTGATAGTTAATTGTAACGTTCAGGACCTACTAATGACGAAGGAACACTCGAATTGCGTCGAGATTAAATACATCGTTCTCCAGCCGCCTTTTCTACAAGGGGCACTGCCTTGGGCACCTTATGTTCCGCCTCCTGTGAGTCTAGATTTTGGAATCCGACGCAAAACTGATAGTTAATTGCAACGTTAAGGGCCTCCTAATGACGATAGAACACTCAAATTGCGTCGCGATTCAATACATCGTCCTAAAGCCGACTTGTCTCCAAGGGTCTATTGCTGCCTATGGCACCTAATGGTCTTGCTCCTGTGAGTCTAGATTTTCGAATCCGACGCAAAACTGATATTTCATTCTAACGTTTAGGGCATCCTAATGACGATGGAACACTCAAATTGCGTCGAGATTCAATACATCGCCCTCCAGCCTACTTGTCTCCAAGGGTATATTGCTGCCTCGGGCACCGTATCGTCGTTCTTCTGTGAGACTAGATATTGGAAACCGACGCAAATCTAATAGTTAATTGTAACGTTCAGGGCCTCCTAATGACAATGGAACACTCAAATTGCGTCGAGATCCGATACGTCGTCCTCCAGCCGACTTGTCTCCAAGGGTGTATTGCTGCTTCAGGCACCTTATGGTCTTTCTCCTGTGAGTCTAGATTTTCGGATCCGACGCATAACTGATAGTTATTTATAGCGTTCAGCGCCTACTAATGACGATAGAAGACTCAAATTGCGTCGAGATTCAATACATCGTCCTCCAGCCGACTTGTGTACAAGGGGATATTGCTGCCTTGGGCACCATATGTTCCGTCTCCTGTGAGTCTACATTTTCGAATCCGACACAAAACTGATATTTAATTGTAACGTTCGGGGCCTCCTAATGACGTTGGAACACTCAAATTGCGTCGAGATTCAATACATCGTCCTCCCACCGACTTGTCTCCAACGGGATATTGCTGCCTCGGGCACCATGTGGTCCTTCTCCTGTGAGTCTAGATTTTCGAATTCGACGCAAAAATGATACTTAATTGTAACGTTCAGTGCCTCCTAATGACGAAGGAACTCTCAAATTGCGTCGAGATTCAATACATCGTCCTCCAGCCGACTTGTCTCCAAGGGTCTATTCCTGCCTCGGGCACCTTATGGTCGATCTCCTGTGAGTAGATTTTCGAATCCGACGAATAACTGATAGTTAATTGCAACGTTCAGCGCCTCCTTATGACGATGGAACACTCAAATTGCGACGAGATTCAATACATCGTCCTCCAGCCGACTTGTCTACAAGGGGATATTGCTGCCTCGGGCAGTTAATGGTCCGCCTCCTGTGAGTCTAGATTTTCGAATCCGGCGTAAAACTGATGGTTAATTGTAACGTTCAATGCCTCCTATTGACGATGGAACACTCAAATTGCGTCGCGATTCAATACATCGTTCTCCAGACGATTTGTCTCCAAGGGTCTATTGCTGCCTGTGGTACCTAATTGTCGTTCTCCTGGGAGTCTAGATTTTCGAATCCGACGGAAATCAGATAGTTAATTGTAACGTTCAGGGCCTCCTAATGACGATGGAACACTCGAATTACGTCGAGAGGCAATACATCGTCCTCCAGGCGACTTGTCTCCAAGGGTCTATTGCTGCCTCGGGCACCTTATGGTCGTCCTCCAGTGAGTCTAGATTTTCGAATCCGACGCAAAACAGATAGTTAATTGTAACGTTAAGGGCCTCCTAGTGAAGATGGAACACTCAAATTGCGTCGCGATTCAATAAATCGTCCTAAAGCCGACTTGTCTCCAAGGGTCTATTGCTGCCTATGGCACCTAATGGTCTTGCTCCTGTGAGTCTAGATTTTCGAATCCGACGCTAAATTGATATTTCATTCTAACGTTTAGGGCCTCCTAATGACGATGGATCATTCAAATTGCGTCGAGATTCAATACATCGTCCTCCAGCCGACTTGCCTCCAAGGGGATATTGCTGCCTCGGGCACCATATGGTCCGCCTCCTGTGAGTCTAGATTTTCGAATCCGTCGCAAAACTTATGGTTAATTGTAACGTTCATGGACTCCAAATGACGCTGGAACACTCAAATTGCGTCGCGATTCAAAACATCGTCCTCCAGCCGACTTGTCTCCAAGGGTCTATTTCTGCCTCGGCACCTTATGCTCGTTCACCAGTGAGTCTAGATTTTCGAATCCGACGCAAAACTGATAGTTAATTGCAACGTTAAGGGCCTCCTAATGACGATGGAACACTCAAATTGCGTCGCGATTCAATACATCGACCTAAAGCCGACTTGTCTCCAAGGGTCTATTGCTGCCTATGGCACCTAATGATCTTGCTCCTGTGAGTCTTGATTTTCGAATCCGACGGAAAACTGATGGTTAATTGTAACGTTCATGGCCTCCTAATGACGATGGAACACTCAAATTGCGACGAGATTCAATAAATCGTCCTCCAGCCTACTTGTCTCCAAGGGGATATGGCTGCCTCGGGCACCATATGGTCCGTATCCTGTGGGTCTAGATTTTGGAATCCGACACAAGACTGATAATTAATTGTAAAGTTCATGGCCTCCTAATGACGATGGAGCACTCTAATTGCGTCGAGATTCAATACATCGTCCTCCAGCCGACTTGTCTCCAAGGGGATATTGCTGCCTCGGACACCATATGTTTCGTCCCCTGTGAGTCTAGATTAACGAATCCGACGCATAATTTGTAGTTAATTGTAACGTTCAGGGCCTCCTAGTGTCGATGGAACACTCAAATTGCGTCGCGATTCAATACATCGTCCTAAAGCCGACTTGTCTCCAAGGGTCTATTGCTGCCTATGGCACCTAATGGTCTTGCTTCTGTGAGTCTAGATTTTCGAATCCGACGCAAAACTGATGGTTAATTGTAACGTTCATGGCCTCCTAATGACGATGGAACACTCAAATTGCGACGAGATTCAATAAATCGTCCTCCAGCGTACTTGTCTCCAAGGGGATATGGCTGCCTCGGGCACCTTATCGTCGTTCTTCTGTGAGTCTACATTTTCGAATCCGACGCAAAACTAATAGTTAGTTGTAACGTTCAGGGCCTCCTAATGACGATAGAACACTAAAATTGCGTCGAGATTCAATAAGTCGTACTCCAGCCGACTTGTTTCCAAGGGGATATTGCTGCCTCGGGCACCATATGGTCCGTATCCTGTGAGTCTAGATTTTCGAATCCGACACAAGACTGATATTTTATTGTGACGTTCATGGCCTCCTAATGACGATGGAGCACTCTAATTGCGTCGAGATTCAATACATCGTCCTCCAGCCGACTTGTCTCCAAGGGGATATTGCTGCCACGGGCACCATATGTTTCGTCCCCTGTGAGTCTAGATTAACAAATCCGACGCATAATTTGTAGTTAATTGTAACGTTCAGGGCCCCCTAATGACCATGGAACACTCAAATTGCGTCGAGATTCAATACATCGTCCTCCCACCGACTTGTCTCCATCGGGACAATGCTGCCTCGGGCACCGTGTGGTCCTTCCCCTGTGAGTCTTGATTTTCGAATCCGACGCCAAATAGTTAATTGTAAAGTTCAGGGCCTCCTAATGACGATGGAACACTCAAATTGCGTCGAGATTCAATACATCGTCCTCCATCCGACTTGTCTCCAAGGGTCTATTCCGGCCTCGTGCACCTTATGGTCGTTCTCCTGTGAGTAGATGTTCGAATCCGACGAATAACTGACAGTTAATTGCAACGTTCAGGACCTACTAATGTCGAAGGAACACTCAACTTGCGTCGAGATTCAATACATCGTCCTCCAGCCGAATGGTCTCCAAAGGGATATTGCTGTCTCGGGCACCTTATGCTCCGTCTCCTGTGAAGCTAGATTTTCGCATCCGGCGCAAAACTGATGGTTAATTGTAACGGTCAGGGCCTACTAATGACGATGGAACACTCAAATTGCGTCGCGAATCAATACATCGTCCTCCAGCCGATTTGTTTCCAAGGGTCTATTGCTGCCTGAGGCACCGAATTGTCGTTCTCCTGGGAGTCTAGATTTTCGAATCCGACGCAAATCTGATAGTTAATTGTATCGTTCAGGGCCTACTAATGACGATGGAGCACTCGAATTGCGTCGAAAGTCAATACATCGTCCTCCAGGCGACTTGTCTCAAAGGGTCTATTGCTGCCTCGGCACCTTGTGGTCGTTCTCCTGTGAGTCTAGATTTTCGAATCCGACGCAAAACTGATTAGTCATTCTAACGTTTAGGGCCTCCTAATGACGATGGAACACTCAAATTGCGTCTAGATTCAATACATCGTTTTCCAGGCGACTTGTCTCCAAGTGGATATTGCTGCCTCGGGCACCATATGGTCCGTCTCCTGTGAGTCTAGATTTTCGAAACCGACGCAAAACTTGTAGTTAATTGTAACTTTCAGGGCCTCCTTATGACGATGGAACACTCAAATTGCGTCGAGATTCAATACATCGTCCTCCAGCCCACTTGTCTCCAAGGGTGTATTGCTGCCTCGGGCAGCTTATGGTCGTTCTCCTGTGAGTCTAGACTTTCGGATCCAACGCATAACTGATAGTTAATTGTAACGTTCAGCGCCACCTAATGACGATAGAACACTCAAATTGCGTCGAGATTCAATACATTGTCCTCCAGCCGACTTGTCTACAAGGGGATATTGCTGCCTCGGGCTCCTTATGGCCCACCTCCTGCGAGTCTAGAATTTCGAATCCGACGCAAAACTGATAGTTAATTAATACGTTCATGGCTTCCTAATGACGATGGAACACTCAATATGCTTCGAGATTCAATACATCGTCCTCCAGCCTACTTGTCTCCAAGGGTATATTGCTGCCTCGTGCCCTTATCGTCGTTCTTCTGTGAGTCTAGATTTTCGAAACCGACGCAAATCTAATAGTTCAGGGCCTCCTAATGACGATGGAACACTCAAACAGCGTCGAGATTCAATACGACGTCCTCCAGCCGACTTGTCCCCAAGGGTCTATTGCTGCCTCAGGCACCTTATGGTTTTTCTCATGTGAGTCTAGATTTTCGGATCCGACGCGCAACTGATAGTTAATTATAGCGTTCATCGCCTACTAATGACGATAGAACGCTCAAATTACGTCGAGATTCAATACGTCGTTCTGCAGACGACTTGTCTACAAGGGGCACTGCCTTGGGCACCTTATAGTCCGCCTCCTGTGAGTGTAGATTTTGGAATCCGACGCAAAACTGATGGTTAATTGTCACGTTCATGGCCTCCTAATGATGATGGAACTCTCAAATTGCGTCGAGATTCTATACATCATCCTCCAGCCGACTTGTCTCTAAGGGGATATTGCTGCCTCGGGCATTATCGTCGTTCTTCTGTGAGTCTAGATTTTCGAATCCGACGCAAAACTTATGGTTAATGGTAACGTTCAGGGCCTCCTAATGACGATAGAACACTCTAATTGCGTTCAGATTCAATACGTCGTCCTCCAGCCGACTTGTCTCCAAGGGGATATTGCTGCCTCGGGCACCATATGTTCCGTCCCCTGTGAGTCTAAATTAACGAATCCGACGCATAACTTGTAGTTAATTATAACGTTCAGGGCCTCCAAATGACATTGGAACACTTAAATTGCGTCGAGATTCAATACATCGTCCTCCAGCCGACTTGTCTCCAAGGGTCTATTCCTGCCTCGGGCACCTTATGGTCGTTCTCCTGTGAGTAGATTTTCGAATCCGACGAATAATTGATAGTTAATTGCAACGTTCAGCGCCTCCTAATGGCGATGGAACACTCAAATTGCGTCGAGATTCAGTACATCGTCCTGCAGCCGACTTGTCTACAAGGGGATATTGCTGCCTCGGGCACCTTATGGTCTTGCTCCTGTGAGTCTAGATTTTCGAATCCGACGCAAAACTGATAGTTAATTGTAACGTTAAGGGCCTCCTAATGACGATGGAACACTCACATTGCGTCGCGATTCAACACATCGCCCTAAAGCCGACTTGTCTCCAAGGGTTTATTGCTGCCTGTGGCACCTAATGGTCTTGCTCCTGTGAGTCTAGATTTTCGAATCCGAAGCAAAAATGATAGTTAATTGTATCGTTCAGGATCTACTAATGACGAAGGAACACTCAAATTGCGTCGAGATTCAATACATCGTCCTCCAGCCGACTTGTCTCCAAGGGTCTATTCCTGCCTCGGGCACCTTATGGTCGATCTCCTGTGAGTAGATTTTCGAATCCGACGAATAATTGATAGTTAATTGCAACGTTCAGCGCCTCCTAATGACGATGGAACACTCAAATTGCGTCGAGATTCAATACATCGTCCTCCAGCCGACTTGTCTCTAAGGGGATATTGCTGCCTCGGGCACCTTATGGTATTGCTCCTGTGAGTCTAGATTTTCGAATCCGACGCAAAACTGATAGTTAATTGTAACGTTAAGGGCCTCCTAATGACGATGGAACACTCACATTGCGTCGCGATTCAACACATAGCCCTAAAGCCGACTTGTCTCAAAGGGTTTATTGCTGCCTGATGTACCTAATGGTCTTGCTCCTGTGAGTCTAGATTTTCGAATCCGACGCAAAACTGATAGTTAATTGTAACGTTCAGGACCTACTAATGACGAAGGAACACTCAAATTGCGTCGAGATTCAATACATCGTCCTCCAGCCGACTTGTCTCCAAAGGGATATTGCTGTCTCGGGCACCTTGTGCTCCGTCTCCTGTGAGTCTAGATTTTCGAATCCGACGCAAAACTGATGGTTAATTGAAACGGTCATTGCCTACTAACGACGATGGAACACTCGAATTGCGTCGAGAGTCAATACATCGTCCTGCAGCCCACTTGTCTCCAAGGGTATGTTGCAGCCTCGGGCACCTTATCGTCGTTTTTCTATGAGTCTAGATTTTCGGATCCGACGCATAACCGATAGTTAATTATGGCGTTCAGCGCCCACTAATGACGATAGAACACTCAAATTGCGTCTTGATTCAATACATCGTTCTCCACCCGACTTGTCTACAGGGGGCACTGCCATGGGCACCTTATGGTCCGCCTCCTGTGAGTCTAGGTTTTGGAATCCGGCGCAAAACTGATGGTTAATTGTAACGTTCATGGCCTCCTAATGACGATGGAACACTCAAATTGCGTCGATATTCAATACATCGCCCTCCAGCCGACTTGTCTCTAAGGGGATATTGCTGCCTTGGGCATCTTAACGTTGTTCTTCTGTGAGTCTAGATTTTCGAATCCGACGCAAAACTAATGGTTAATGGTAACGTTCAGGGTCTCCTAATGACGATAGAACACTCAAATTGCGTTCAGATTCAATACGTCGTCCTCCAGCCGACTTGTCTACAAGGGGATATTGCTGCCTCGGGCACCTTATGGTCTTGCTCCTGTGAGTCTAGATTTTCGAATCCGACGCTAAACTGATAGTTAATTGTAACGTTAAGGGCCTCCAAATGACGATGGAACACTCACATAGCGTCGCGATTCAACACATCGCCCTAAAGCCGACTTGTCTCCAAGGGGATATTGCTGCCCCGGGCACCGTTATGTTCCGTCTCCCGTCAGTCTAGATTTTCTAATCCGACACAAAACTGATATTTAACTGTAACGTTAAGGGCCTCCTAATGACGGTGGCACACTCAAATTGCGTCGAGATTCAATACATCGTCCTCCAGCCGACCTGTCTCCAAGGGGATATTGCTGCCTCGGGCACCATATGTTCCGCCCCCTGTGAGTGTAGATTAACGAATCCGACGCATAACTTGTAGTTAATTGTAACGTTAAGGGCCTCCTAATGACGATGGAATACTCAAATTGCTTCGAGATTCAATACATCGTCCTCCCACCGACTTGTCTCCAACGGAATATTGCTGCCTCGGGCACCATGTGGTCCTTCTCCTGTGAGTCTAAATTTTCGAATCCGACGCAAAAATAATAGTTAATTGTAACGTTCAGGGCCTCCTAATGACGAAGGAACACTCAAATTGCGTCGAGATTCAATACATCGTCCTCCAGCCCACTTTTCTCCAAGGGTCTATTGCTGCCTCGGGCAGCTTATGGTCGTTCTCCTGTGAGTCTAGACGTTCGGATCGTACGCATAACTGATAATTAATTGTAACGTTCAGCGCCTCATAATGACGATAGAACACTCAAATTGCGTCGAGATTCAATACATTGTTCTCCAGCCGACTTGTCTACAAGGGGATATTGCTGCCTCGGGCACCTTATGGTCCACCTCTTGTGGGTCTTGATTTTCGAATCCGACGCAAAACTGATGGTTAATTGTTAACGTTCATGGCCTCCGAATGACGATGGAACACTCAAATTGCGTCGAGCTTCAATACATCATCCTCCAGCCTACTTGTCTCCAAGGGTATATTGCTGCCTCGGGCACCTTATCGTCGTTCTTCTGTGAGTCTAGATTTTCGAAACCGACGCAAATCTAATAGTTAATTGTAACGTTCAAAGCCTCCTAATGACGATGGAACACTCAAATTGCGTCGAGAACCAATACGTCGACCTCCAGCCGACTTGTCTCCAAGGGTCTATTGCTGCTTCAGGCACCTTATGGTCTTTCTCCTGTGAGTCTAGATTTTCGGATCCGACGCAAAACTGATGGTTAATTGTAACGTTCATGGCCTCCTAATGACGATGGAACTCTCAAATTGCGTCGCGATTCAATACATCGTTCTCCAGCTGATTTGTGTCCAAGGTTCTATTGCTGCCTGTGGCACCTAATTGTCGTTCTCCTGGGAGTCTAGATTTTCGAATCCGACGCAAATCTGATAGTTAATTGTAACGTTCAGGTCCTCCTAATGACGATGGAACACTCGAATTACGTCGAGAGGCAATACATCGTCCTCCAGGCGACTTGTCTCCAAGGGTCTATTGCTGCCTCGGGCACCTTATGGTCGTCCTCCAGTGAGTCTAGATTTTCGAATCCGACGCAAAACAGATAGTTAATTGTAACGTTAAGGGCCTCCTAGTGACGATGGAACACTCAAATTGCGTCGCGATTCAATACATCGTCCTAAAGCCGACTTGTCTCCAAGGGTCTATTGCTGCCTATGGCACCTAATGGTCTTGCTTCTGTGAGTCTAGATTTTCGAATCCGACGCAAAACTGATGGTTAATTGTAACGTTCATGGCCTCCTAATGACGATGGAACACTCAAATTGCGACGAGATTCAATAAATCGTCCTCCAGCGTACTTGTCTCCAAGGGGATATGGCTGCCTCGGGCACCTTATCGTCGTTCTTCTGTGAGTCTACATTTTCGAATCCGACGCAAAACTAATAGTTAGTTGTAACGTTCAGGGCCTCCTAATGACGATAGAACACTAAAATTGCGTCGAGATTCAATAAGTCGTACTCCAGCCGACTTGTTTCCAAGGGGATATTGCTGCCTCGGGCACCATATGGTCCGTATCCTGTGAGTCTAGATTAACAAATCCGACGCATAATTTGTAGTTAATTGTAACGTTCAGGGCCCCCTAATGACCATGGAACACTCAAATTGCGTCGAGATTCAATACATCGTCCTCCCACCGACTTGTCTCCAACGGGACAATGCTGCCTCGGGCACCATGTGGTCCTTCCCCTGTGAGTCTTGATTTTCGAATCCGACGCCAAATAGATAGTTAATTGTAACGTTCAGGGCCTCCTAATGACGAAGGAACACTCAAATTGCGTCGAGATTCAATACATCGTCCTCCAGCCGACTTGTCTCCAAGGGTCTATTCCGGCCTCGTGCACCTTATGGTCGTTCTCCTGTAAGTAGATGTTCGAATACGACGAATAACTGACAGTTAATTGCAACGTTCAGGACCTACTAATGTCGAAGGAACACTCAACTTGCGTCGAGATTCAATACATCGTCCTCCAGCCGAATGGTCTCCAAAGGGATATTGCTGTCTCGGGCACCTTATGCTCCGTCTCCTGTGAGTCTAGATTTTCGCATCCGACGCAAAACTGATGGTTAATTGTAACGATCAGGGCCTACTAATGACGACGGAACACTCAAATTGCGTCGCGAATCAATACATCGTCCTCCAGCCGATTTGTTTCCAAGGGTCTATTGCTGCCTGAGGCACCGAATTTTCGTTCTCCTGGGAGTCTAGATTTTCGTATCCGACGCAAATCTGATAGTTAATTGTAACGTTCAGGGCCTACTAATGACGATGGAGCACTCGAATTGCGTCGAAAGTCAATACATCGTCCTCCAGGCGACTTGTCTCAAAGGGTCTATTGCTGCCTCGGCACCTTGTGGTCGTTCTCCTGTGAGTCTAGATTTTCGAATCCGACGCAAAACTGATTAGTCATTCTAACGTTTAGGGCCTCCTAATGACGATGGAACACTCAAATTGCGTCTAGATTCAATACATCGTTTTCCAGGCGACTTGTCTCCAAGTGGATATTGCTGCCTCGGGCACCATATGGTCCGTCTCCTGTGAGTCTAGATTTTCGAAACCGACGCAAAACTTGTAGTTAATTGTAACGTTCAGGGCCTCCTTATGACGATGGAACACTCAAATTGCGTCGAGATTCAATACATCGTCCTCCAGCCCACTTGTCTCCAAGGGTGTATTGCTGCCTCGGGCAGCTTATGGTCGTTCTCCTGTGAGTCTAGACTTTCGGATCCAACGCATAACTGATAGTTAATTGTAACGTTCAGCGCCTCCTAATGACGATAGAACACTCAAATTGCGTCGAGATTCAATACATTGTCCTCCAGCCGACTTGTCTACAAGGGGATATTGCTGCCTCGGGCTCCTTATGGCCCACCTCCTGTGAGTCTAGAATTTCGAATCCGACGCAAAACTGATAGTTGATTAATACGTTCATGGCTTCCAAATGACGATGGAACACTCAATATGCTTCGAGATTCAATACATCGTCCTCCAGCCTACTTGTCTCCAAGGGTATATTGCTGCCTCGGGCCCTTATCGTCGTTCTTCTGTGAGTCTAGATTTTCGAAACCGACGCAAATCTAATAGTTCAGGGCCTCCTAATGACGATGGAACACTCAAACAGCGTCGAGATTCAATACGACGTCCTCCAGCCGACTTGTCCCCAAGGGTCTATTGCTGCCTCAGGCACCTTATGGTTTTTCTCATGTGAGTCTAGATTTTCGGATCCGACGCATAACTGATAGTTAATTATAGCGTTCATCGCCTACTAATGACGATAGAACACTCAAATTACGTCGAGATTCAATACATCGTTCTGCAGACGACTTGTCTACAAGGGGCACTGCCTTGGGCACCTTATAGTCCGCCTCCTGTGAGTGTAGATTTTGGAATCCGACGCAAAACTGATGGTTAATTGTCACGTTCGTGGCCTCCTAATGATGATGGAACTCTCAAATTGCGTCGAGATTCTATATATCATCCTCCAGCCGACTTGTCTCTAAGGGGATATTGCTGCCTCGGGCATTATCGTCGTTCTTCTGTGAGTCTAGATTTTCGAATCCGACGCAAAACTTATGGTTAATGGTAACGTTCAGGGCCTCCTAATGACGATAGAACACTCTAATTGCGTTCAGATTCAATACGTCGTCCTCCAGCCGACTTGTCTCCAAGGGGATATTGCTGCCTCGGGCACCATATGTTCCGTCCCCTGTGAGTCTAGATTAACGAATCCGACGCATAACTTGTAGTTAATTATAACGTTCAGGGCCTCCAAATGACATTGGAACACTCAAATTGCGTCGAGATTCAATACATCGTCCTCCAGCCGATTTGTCTCCAAGGGTCTATTGCTGCCTGTGGCACCTAGTTGTCGTTCTCCTGTGAGTCTAGGTTTTCGGATCCGATGCATAACTGATAGTTAATTATAGCGTTCAGCGCCTACAAATGACGATAGAACACTCAAATTGCGTTCAGATTCAATACGTCGTCCTCCAGCCGACTTGTCTCCATGGGGATATTGCTGCTTCGGGCACCATATGTTCCGTCTCCTGTGAGTCTAAATTTTCTAATCCGACACAAAACTGATATTTAATTGTAACGTTAAGGGCCTCCTAATGACGGTGGAACACTCAAATTGCGTCGAGATTCATTACATCGTCCTCCAACCGACTTGTCTCCAACGGGATACTGCTGCCTCAGGCACCATGTGGTCCTTCTCCTGTGAGTCTAGAGTTTCGAATCCGACGCAAAAATGATAGTTAATTGTAACGTTCAGTGCCTACTAATGACGATGGAACACTCGAATTGCGTCGAGAGTCAATACATCGTTCTCCACCCGACTTGTCGACAAGGGGCACCGCCTTGGGCACCTTATGGTCCGCCTCCTGTGAGTCTAGATTTTGGAATCCGACGCAAAACTGATGGTTAATTTTAACGTTCATGGCCTCCTAATGGCGATGGAACACTCAAATTGCGTCGAGATTCAATACATCGTCCTCCAGCCGACTTGTCTCTAAGGGGATATTGCTGCCTCGGGCATCTTATCGTCGTTCTCCTGTGAGTCTAGATTTTCGAATCCGACGCAAAACTGATGGTTAATGGTAACGTTCATGGCCATCTAATGACGATGGAACACTCAAATTGCGTCGAGATTCAATACATCGTCCTCCAGACGACTTGTCTCTAAGGGGATATTGCTGCCTCGGGCATCTTATCGTCGTTCTCCTGTGAGTCTAGATTTTCGAATCCGACGCAAAACTGATGGTTAATGGTAACGTTCAGGGCCTCCTAATGACGAAGGAACGCTCAAATTGCGTCGAGATTCAATACATCGTCCTCCCACCGACTTGTCTCCAACGGGATATTGCTGCCTCGGGCACCATGTGGTCGTTCTCCTGTGAATCTAGATTTTCGAATCCGACGCAAAAATGATAGTTAATTGTAACGTTCAGGGCCTCCTAATGACGAAGGAACACTCAAATTGCGTCGAGATTCAATACATCGTCCTCCAGCCGACTTGTCTCCAAGGGTCTATTCCTGCCTCGGGCACCTTATGGTCGTTCTCCTGTGAGTAGATTTTCGAATCCGACGAATAATTGATAGTTAATTGCAACGTTCAGCGCCTCCTAATGGCGATGGAACACTCAAATTGCGTCGAGATTCAATACATCGTCCTGCAGCCGACTTGTCTACAAGGGGATATTGCTGCCTCGGGCACCTTATGGTCTTGCTCCTGTGAGTCTAGATTTTCGAATCCGACGCAAAACTGATAGTTAATTGTAACGTTAAGGGCCTCCTAATGACGATGGAACACTCACATTGCGTCGCGATTCAACACATCGCCCTAAAGCCGACTTGTCTCCAAGGGTTTATTGCTGCCTGTGGCACCTAATGGTCTTGCTCCTGTGAGTCTAGATTTTCGAATCCGAAGCAAAAATGATAGTTAATTGTATCGTTCAGGACTTACTAATGACGAAGGAACACTCAAATTGCGTCGAGATTCAATACATCGTCCTCCAGCCGACTTGTCTCCGAAGGGATATTGCTGTCTCGGGCACCTTATGCTCCGTCTCCTGTGAGACCATATTTTCGAATCCGACGCAAAACTGATGGTTAATTGTAACGGTCAGGGCCTACTAATGACGATGGAGCACTCAAATTGCGTCGCGATTCAATACATCGTCCTTCAGCCGATCTGTCTCCAAGGGTCTATTGCTGCCTGTGGCACCTAATTGCCGTTCTCCTAGGAGTCTAGATTTTCGAATCCGACGCAAATCCGATAGTAAATTGTAACGTCCAGGGCCTACTAATGACGATGGAACACTCGAATTGCGTCGAGTGTCAATACATCGTCCTCCAGCCCACTTGTCTCCAAGGGTATATTGCTGCCTCGGGCACCGTATCGCCGTTCTTCTGTGTGTCTAGATTTTCGGATCCGACGCATAACTGATAGTTAATTATAGCGTTCAGCGCCCACTAATGACGATAGAACACTCAAATTGCGTCGAGATTCAATACATCGTCCTCCACCCGACTTGTCTACAAGGGGCACTGCCTTGGGCACCTTATGGTCCGCTCCTGTGAGTCTTGATTTTGGAATCCGACGCAAAACTGATGGTTAATTTTAACGTTCATGGCCTCCTAATGACGATGGAACACTCAAATTGCGTCGAGATTCAATACATCGTCCTTCGGCCGATTTGTCTCCAAGGGTCTATTGCTGCATGTGGCACCTAATTGCCGTTCTCCTGGGTGTCTAGATTTTCGAATCCGACGCAAATCTGATAGTTAATTGTAACGTTCAGGGCCAACTAATGACGATGGAACACTCGAATTGCGTCGAGATTCAATACATCGTCCTCCCACCGACTTGTCTCCAACGGGATATTGCTGCCGCGGGCACCATGTGGTCGTTCTCCTGTGAATCTAGATTTTCGAATCCGACGCAAAAATGATAGTTAATTGTAACGTTCAGGGCCTCCTAATGACGAAGGAACACTCAAATTGCGTCGAGATTCAATACATCGTCCTCCAGCCGACTTGTCTCCAAGGGTCTATTCCTGCCTCGGGCACCTTATGGTCGATCTCCTGTGAGTAGATTTTCGAATCCGACGAATAATTGATAGTTAATTGCAACGTTCAGCGCCTCCTAATGACGATGGAACACTCAAATTGCGTCGAGATTCAATACATCGTCCTCCAGCCGACTTGTCTCTAAGGGGATATTGCTGCCTCGGGCACCTTATGGTCTTGCTCCTGTGAGTCTAGATTTTCGAATCCGACGCAAAACTGATAGTTAATTGTAACGTTAAGGACCTCCTAATGACGATGGAACACTCACATTGCGTCGCGATTCAACACATAGCCCTAAAGCCGACTTGTCTCCAAGGGTTTATAGCTGCCTGAGGTACCTAATGGTCTTGCTCCTGTGAGTCTAGATTTTCGAATCCGACGCAAAACTGATAGTTAATTGTAACGTTCAGGACCTACTAATGACGAAGGAACACTCAAATTGCGTCGAGATTCAATACATCGTCCTCCAGCCGACTTGTCTCCAAAGGGATATTGCTGTCTCGGGCACCTTGTGCTCCGTCTCCTGTGAGTCTAGATTTTCGAATCCGACGCAAAACTGATGGTTAATTGAAACGGTCATTGCCTACTAACGACGATGGAACACTCGAATTGCGTCGAGAGTCAATACATCGTCCTGCAGCCCACTTGTCTCCAAGGGTATGTTGCAGCCTCGGGCACCTTATCGTCGTTTTTCTATGAGTCTAGATTTTCGGATCCGACGCATAACCGATAGTTAATTATGGCGTTCAGCGCCCACTAATGACGATAGAACACTCAAATTGCGTCTTGATTCAATACATCGTTCTCCACCCGACTTGTCTACAAGGGGCACTGCCTTGGGCACCTTATGGTCCGCCTCCTGTGAGTCTAGGTTTTGGAATCCGGCGCAAAACTGATGGTTAATTGTAACGTTCATGGCCTCCTAATGACGATGGAACACTCAAATTGCGTCGATACTCAATACATCGCCCTCCAGCCGACTTGTCTCTAAGGGGATATTGCTGCCTTGGGCATCTTAACGTTGTTCTTCTGTGAGTCTAGATTTTCGAATCCGACGCAAAACTAATGGTTAATGGTAACGTTCAGGGTCTCCTAATGACGATAGAACACTCAAATTGCGTTCAGATTCAATACGTCGTCCTCCAGCCGACTTGTCTACAAGGGGATATTGCTGCCTCGGGCACCTTATGGTCTTGCTCCTGTGAGTCTAGATTTTCGAATCCGACGCTAAACTGATAGTTAATTGTAACGTTAAGGGCCTCCTAATGACGATGGATCACTCACATAGCAACGCGATTCAACACATCGCCCTAAAGCCGACTTGTCTCCAAGGGGATACTGCTGCCCCGGGCACCGTTATGTTCCGTCTCCCGTGAGTCTAGATTTTCTAATCCGACACAAAACTGATATTTAACTGTAACGTTAAGGGCCTCCTAATGACGGTGGCACACTCAAATTGCGTCGAGATTCAATACATCGTCCTCCAGCCGACCTGTCTCCAAGGGGATATTGCTGCCTCGGGCACCATATGTTCCGCCCCCTGTGAGTGTAGATTAACGAATCCGACGCATAACTTGTAGTTAATTGTAACGTTAAGGGCCTCCTAATGACGATGGAATACTCAAATTGCTTCGAGATTCAATACATCGTCCTCCCACCGACTTGTCTCCAACGGAATATTGCTGCCTCGGGCACCATGTGGTCCTTCTCCTGTGAGTCTAAATTTTCCAATCCGACGCCAAAATGATAGTTAATTGTAACGTTCATGGCCTCCTAATGACGAAGGAACACTCAAATTGCGTCGAGATTCAATACATCGTCCTCCAGCCCACTTTTCTCCAAGGGCCTATTGCTGCCTCGGGCAGCTTATGGTCGTTCTCCTGTGAGTCTAGACGTTCGGATCGAACGCATAACTGATAGTTAATTGTAACGTTCAGCGCCTCATAATGACGATAGAACACTCAAATTGCGTCGAGATTCAATACATTGTTCTCCAGCCGACTTGTCTACAAGGGGATATTGCTGCCTCGGGCACCTTATGGTCCACCTCTTGTGGGTCTTGATTTTCGAATCCGACGCAAAACTGATGGTTAATTGTAACGTTCATGGCCTCCGAATGACGATGGAACACTCAAATTGCGTCGAGCTTCAATACATCATACTCCAGCCTACTTGTCTCCAAGGGTATATTGCTGCCTCGGGCACCTTATCGTCGTTCTTCTGTGAGTTTAGATTTTCGAAACCGATGCAAATCTAATAGTTAATTGTAACGTTCAAAGCCTCCTAATGACGATGGAACACTCAAATTGCGTCGAGATCCAATACGTCGACCTCCAGCCGACTTGTCTCCAAGGGTCTATTGCTGCTTCAGGCACCTTATGGTCTTTCTCCTGTGAGTCTAGATTTTCGGATCCGACGCAAAACTGATGGTTAATTGTAACGTTCATGGCCTCCTAATGACGATGGAACTCTCAAATTGCGTCGCGATTCAATACATCGTTCTCCAGCTGATTTGTGTCCAAGGTTCTATTGCTGCCTGTGGCACCTAATTGTCGTTCTCCTGGGAGTCTAGATTTTCGAATCCGACGCAAAACTGATAGTTAATTGTAACGTCATGGGCCTACTAATAACGATGGAACACTCAAATTGCGTCGCGATTCAATACATCGTCCTAAAGCCGACTTGTCTCCAAGGGTCTATTGCTGCCTATTGCACCTAATGGTCTTGCTCCTGTGAGTCTAGATTTTCGAATCCGACGCAAAACTGATAGTTAATTGTAACGTCCAGGACCTCCTAATGTCGATGGAACACTCAAATTGTGTCGAGATTCAATACATCGTCCTCCAGCCGACTTGTCTCCAAAGGGATATTGCTATCTCGGGCACCTGTTGCTCCGGCTCCTGTGAGTCTAGATTTTCGAATCCGACGCAATACTGATGGTTAATTGTAACGGTCAGCGCCTACTAATGACGATGGAACACTCAAATTGCGTCGAGATTCAATACATCGTCCTGCAGCCGATTTGTCTCCAAGGGTCTATTGCCGCCAGTGGCACCAAATTGTCGTTCTCCTGGGAGTCTAGATTTTCGAATCCGACGCAAATCTGATGGTTAATTGTAACGTTCGGGGCCTACTAATGACGATGGAACACTCAAACTGCGTCTAGATTCAATACATCGTTTTCCAGGCGACATGTCTCCAAGGGGATATTGCTGCCTCGGGTACCATATGGTCCGTCTCCTGTGAGTCTACATTTTCGAACCCGAATCAAAACTTGTTGTTAATTGTAACGTTCAGGGCCTCCTAATTACGATGGAACACTCAAATTGCGTCGAGATTCAATACATCGTTCTCCAGCCGACTTGTCTACAAGGGCCACTGCCTTGGGCACCTTATGGTCCGCCTCCTGTGAGTCTAGATTTTGGAATCCGACGCAAAACTGATAGACAATTGTAACGTTCATGGCCTCCTAATGACCATGGAACACTCAAATTGCGTCGAGATTCAATACATCGTCCTCCAGCCGACTTGTCTCCAAGGGTCAATTGCTGTCTCTGGCACCTAATGGTCTTGCTCCTGTAAGTCCAGATTTTCGAATCCGACGCAAAACTGACAGTTAATTGCAACGTTCAGGACCTCCTAATGACGATGGAACACTCAAATTGCGTCGAGATTCAATACATCGTCCTCCAGCCTACTTGTCTCCAAGGGGATATTGCTGCCTCGGGCACCTTATCGTCGTTCTTCTGTGAGTCTAGATTTTCGAATCCGACGCAAAACTAATAGTTAATTGTAACGTTCAGGTCCTCCTAATCACGATAGAACACTCAAAATGCGTCGAGATTCAATACATTGTCCTCCAGCCGACTTGTCTACAAGGGGATATTGCCGCCGAGGGCACCTTATGGTCCACCTCCTGTTAGTCTAGATTTTCGAATCCTACGCAAAACTGATGGTTAAGTGTAACGTTCATGGCCTCCTAATGACGATGGATCACTCAAATTGCGTCGCGATTCAATACATCGTTCTCCAGCCGATTTGTCTCCAAGGGTCTATTGCTGCCTGTGGCACCTAATTGTCGTTCTCCTGGGAGTCTAGATTTTCGAATCCGACGCAAATCTGATAGTTAATTGTAACGTTCAGGGCCTCCAAATGACGATGGAATACTCGAATTGCGTTGAGAGTCAATATATCGTCCTCCAGGCGACTTGTCTCCAAGGGACTATTGCTGCCTCGGGCACCTTATGGTCTTGCTCCTGTGAGTCTAGATTTTCGAATCCGACGCAAAACTGATAGCTAATTGTAACGTTTAGGGCCTCCTAATGACGATGGAACACTCAAATTGCGTCGCGATTCAATACATCGTCCTAAAGCCGACTTGTCTCCAAGGGTCTATTGCTGCCTATGGCACCTAATGGTCTTGCTCCTGTGAGGCTAGATTTTCGAATCCGACGCAAAACTGAGAGTAATTGTAACGTTCAGGACCTTTTAATGACGAAGGAACACTCAAATTGCGTCGAGATTCAATACATCGTCCTCCAGCCGACTTGTCTCCAAAGGGATATTGCTGTCTCGCTCACCTTATGCTCCGTCTCCTGTGAGTTTAGATTTTCGAATCCGACGCAATACTGATGGATAATTGTAACGGTCAGGGCCTACTAATGACGATGGAACACTCAAATTGCGTCGCGATTCAATACATCGTCCTCCAGCCGTTTTGTCTCCAAGGGTCTATTGCTGCCTGTGGCACCTAATTGTCGTACTCCTGGGAGTCTAGATTTTCGAATCCGACGCAAATCGGATAGTTAATTGTAACGTTCAGGGCCTCCTAATGACGATGGAACACTCGAATTGCGTCGAGAGTCAATACATCGTCCTCCAGGCGACTTGTCTCCAAGGGTCTATTGCTGCCTTGGGCACCTTATGTTCATTCTCGTGAGAGTCTAGATTTTCGAATCCGACGCAAATCTGATATTTCATTCTAACGTTTAGGGCCTCCTAATGACGATGGAAAACTCAAATTGCGTCTAGATTCAATACATCGATTTCCAGGCGACTTGTCTCCAAGGGGATATTGCTGCCTCTGGCACCATATGGTCCGTCTCCTGTGAGTCCAAATTGTCGAACCCGACGCAAAACTTGTAGTTAATTGTAACGTTCAGGGCCCCCTAATGACGATGGAACACTCAAATTGCGTCGAGATTCAATACATCGTCCTCCAGCCCACTTGTCTCCAAGGGTCTATTGCTGCCTCGGGCACCATATGGTCCACCTCCTGTGAGTCTAGATTTTCGAATCCGACACAAACATGATAGTTAATTGTAACGTTCAGGGCCTCCTAATGACGATGGAACACTCAAATTGCGTCGAGATTCAATACATCGTCCTCCAGCCGACTTGCCTCCAAGGGTTTATTCCTGCTTCGGGCACCTTATGGTCGTTCTCCTGTGAGTAGATTTTCGAATCCGACGAGTAACTGATAGTTAATTGCAATGTTCAGCGCCTCCTAATGACGATGGAACACTCGAATTGCGTCGAGATTCAATACATCGTCCTCCAGCCGACTTATCTACAAGGGGATATTGCTGCTTCGTGCACCTTATGCTCCGTCTCCTAGAGTCTAGATTTTCGAATCCGACGCGAAACTGATGGTTAATTGTAACGTTCAGGACCTACTAATGTCGAAGGAACCTTCAAATTGCGTCGAAATTAAATACATCGTCCTCCAGCCGACTTGTCTCCAAAGGGATATTGCTGTCTCAGGCATCTTATTGTCGTTCTTCTGTGAGTCTAGATTTTCGAATCCGACGCAAAACTAATGGTTAATGGTAACGTTCAGGGCCCCCTAATGACGATAGAAAACTCAAATTGCGTTCAGATTCAATACGTCGTCCTCCAGCCGACTTGTCTCCAAGGGGATATCGCTGCATCGGGCACCATATTTTCCGTCTCCTTTGAGTCTAGATTTTCTAATCCGACACAAAACTGATATTTAAATGTAACGTTAAGGGCCTCCTAATGACGATGGAACACTCAAATTGCGTCGAGATTCAATACATCGTCCTCCAGCCGACTTGTCTCCAAGGGGATATTGCTGCCTCGGGCCCCATATGTTTCGTCCCCTGTGAGTCTAGATTAACGAATCCGACGCATAATTTGTAGTTAATTGTAACGTTCAGGGCCTTCTAATGACTATGGAACACTCAAATTGCGTCGAGATTCAATACATCGTCCTCCAGACGATTTGTCTCCAAGGGTCTATTGCTGTCTGTGGCACGTTATTGTCGTTCTCCTGTGAGTCTAGATTTTCGAATCCGACGCAAATCTGATACTTAATTGTAACGTTCAGAGCCTCCTAATGACGATGGAACACTCGAATTGCGTTGAGAGTCAATACATCGTCCTCCAGCCGACTTGTCTCAAAAGGGATATTGCTGTCTCGGGCACCTTATGCTCCGTCTCCTGTGAGTCTATTTTTTCGAATCCGACGCAAAACTGATGGTTAATTGTAACGGTCAGGGCCTACTAATGACGATGGAACACTCAAATTGCGTCGCGATTCAATAAATCGTCCTCCAGCCGAATTGTCTCCAAGGGTCTATTGCTGCCTGTGGCACCTAATTGTCGTTCTCCCGTGAGTCTAGATTTTCGAATCCGACGCAAAACTGATATTTCAGTCTGACGTTTAGGGCCTCCTAATGACGATGGAACACTCAAATTGCGTCTAGATTCAATACATCGTTTTCCAGGCGACTTGTCTCCAAAGGGATATTGCTGCCTCGGGCACCATATGATCCTTCTCCAGTGAGTCTAGATTTTCGGATCCGACGCATAACTGATTGTTAACTATAGCGTTTAGCGCCTACTAATGACGATAGAACACTCAAATTGTGTCGAGATTCAATACATCGTTCTCCAGTCGACATGTCTACAAGGGGCACTGCCTTGATCATCTTGTGGTCCGGCACCCGTGAGCCTAGATTTTGGAATCCGACGCAAAACTGATGGTTAATTGTAACGTTCATGGCCTCCTAATGACGATGGAACACTCAAATTGCGTCGAGATTCAATACATCGTCCTCCAGCCGACTTGTCTCTAAGGGGATATTGCTGCATCAGGCATCTTATTGTCGTTCTTCTGTGAGTCTTGATTTTCGAATCCGACGCAAAACTAATGGTTAATAGTAACGTTCAGGGCCTCCTAATGACGATAGACCACTCAAATTGCGTTCAGATTCAATACGTCGTCCTCCAGCCGACTTGTCTCCAAGGGGATATTGCTGCCTCGGGCCCCATATGTTTCGTCCAATGTGAGTCTAGATTAACGAATCCGACGCATAATTTGTAGTTAATTGTAACGTTCAGGGCCTTCTAATGACTATGGAACACTCAAATTGCGTCGAGATTCAATACATCTTCCTCCAGACGATTTGTCTCCAAGGGTCTATTGCTGTCTGTGGCACGTTATTGTCGTTCTCCTGTAAGTCTAGATTTTCGAATCCGACGCAAATCTGATACTTAATTGTAACGTTCAGAGCCTCCTAATGACGATGGAACACTCGAATTGCGTTGAGAGTCAATACATCGTCCTCCAGCCGACTTGTCTCAAAAGGGATATTGCTGTCTCGGGCACCTTATGCTCCGTCTCCTGTGAGTCTATTTTTTCGAATCCGACGCAAAACTGATGGTTAATTGTAACGGTCAGGGCCTACTAATGACGATGGAACACTCAAATTGCGTCGCGATTCAATAAATCGTCCTCCAGCCGAATTGTCTCCAAGGGTCTATTGCTGCCTGTGGCACCTAATTGTCGTTCTCCTGTGAGTCTAGATTTTCGAATCCGACGCAAAACTGATATTTCATTCTGACGTTTAGGGCCTCCTAATGACGATGGAACACTCAAATTGCGACTAGATTCAATACATCGTTTTCCAGGCGACTTGTCTCCAAGGGGATATTGCTGCCTCGGGCACCATATGATCCTTCTCCAGTGAGTCTAGATTTTCGGATCCGACGCATAACTGATTGTTAACTATAGCGTTCAGCGCCTACTAATGACGATAGAACACTCAAATTGTGTCGAGATTCAATACATCGTTCTCCAGTCGACATGTCTACAAGGGGCACTGCCTTGGGCACCTTATGGTCCGCCACCTGTGAGTCTAGATTTTGAATCCGACGCAAAACTGATGGTTAATTGTAACGTTTATGGCACCTAATGGTCTTGCTCCTGTGAGTCTAGATTTTCGATTCCGACGCAAAACTGAGAGTAATTGTAACGTTCAGGACCTCCTAATGACGAAGGAACACTAGAATTGCGTCGAGATTTAATACATCGTCCTCCAGCCGACTTGTCTCCAAAGGGATATTGCTGTCTCGGTCACCTTACGCTCCGTCTCCTGTGAGTTTAGATTTTCGAATCCGACGCAGTACTGATGGTTAATTGTAACGGTCAGGGCCTACTAATGACGATGGAACACTGAAATTGCGTCGCGATTCAATACATCGTCCTCCAGCCGTTTTGTCTCCAAGGGTCTATTGCTGCCTGTGGCACCTAATTGTCGTTCTCCTGGGAGTCTAGATTTTCGATTCCGACGCAAATCGGATAGTTAATTGTAACGTTCAGGGCCTGCTAATGACGATGGAACACTCGAATTGCGTCGAGAGTCAATACATCGTCCTCCAGGCGACTTGTCTCCAAGGGTCTATTGCTGCCGCGGGCACCTTATGGTCGTTCTCCGGTGAGTCTAGATTTTCGGATCCGACGCATAACTGATTGTTAATTATAGCGTTCAGCGCCTACAAATGACGATAGAACACTCAAATTGCGTCGAGATTCAATACATCGTTCTCCAGCCGACTTGTCTACAAGGGGCACTGCCTTGGGCACCTTATGGTCCGCCACCTGTGAGTCTAGATTTTGAATCCGACGCAAAACTGATGGTTAATTGTAACGTTTATGGCCTCCTAATGACGATGGAACACTCAAATTGCGTCGAGATTCAATACATCGTCCTCCAGCCGACTTGTCTCTAAGGGGATATTGCTGCCTCAGGCATCTTATTGTCGTTCTTCTGTGAGTCTAGATTTTCGAATCCGACGCAAAACTAATGGTTAATGGTAACGTTCAGGGCCTCCTAATGACGATAGAACACTCAAATTGCGTTCAGATTCAATACGTCGTCCTCCAGCCGAATTGTCTCCAAGGGGATGTTGCTGCATCGGGCACCATATGTTCCGTCTCCTGTGAGTCTAGATTTTCTAATCCGACACAAAACTGATATTTAAATGTAACGTTCAGGGCCTCCTAATGACTATGGAACACTCAAATTGCGTCGAGATTCAATACATCGTCCTCCAGACGATTTGCCTCCAAGGGTCTATTGCTGCCTGTGGCACGTTATTGTCGTTCTCCTGTGAGTCTAGATTTTCGAATCCGACGCAAATCTGATACTTAATTGTAACGTTCGGAGCCTCCTAATGACGATGGAACACTCGAATTGCGTCGAGAGTCAATACATCGTCCTCCAGCCGACTTGTCTCAAAAGGGATATTGCTGTCTCGGGCACCTTATGCTCCGTTTCATATGAGTCTATTTTTTCGAATCCGACGCAAAACTGATGGTTAATTGTAACGGTCAGGGCCTACTAATGACGATGGAACACTCAAATTGCGTCGCGATTCAATACATCGTCCTCCATAGGAATTGTCTCCAAGGGTCTATTGCTGCCTGTGGCACCTAATTGTCGTTCTCCTGGGAGTCTAGATTTTCGAATCCGACGCAAATCTGATAGTTAATTGTCACGTTCATGGCCTCCTAATGACGATGGAACACTCAAATTGCGTCGCGATTCAATACATCGTTCTCCAGCCGATTTGTCTCCAAGGGTCTATTGCTGCCTGTGGCACCTAATTGTCGTTCTCCTGGGAGTCTCGATTTTCGAATCCGACGCAAATCTGATAGTTAATTGTAACGTTCAGGGCCTCCAAATGACGATGGAATACTCGAATTGCGTTGAGAGTCAATACATCGTCCTCCAGGCGACTTGTCTCCAAGGGATTATTGCTGCCTCGGGCACCTTATGGTCGTCCTCCAGTGAGTCTAGATTTTCGAATCCGACGCAAAACTGATAGTTAATTGTAACGTTAAGGGCCTCCTAATGACGATGGAACACTCAACTTGCGTCGCGATTCAATACATCGTCCTAAAGCCGACTTGTCTCCAAGGGTCTATTGCTCCCTATGGCACCTAATGGTCTTGCTCCTGTGAGTCTAGATTTTCGAATCCGACGCAAATCTGATACTTAATTGTAACGTTCAGGACCTCCTAATGACGAAGGAACACTCAAATTGCGTCGAGATTTAATACATCGTCCTCCAGCCGACTTGTCTCCAAAGGGATATTGCTGTCTCGGGCACCTTACGCTCCGTCTCCTGTGAGTTTAGATTTTCGAATCCGACGCAATACTGATGGTTAATTGTAACGGTCAGGGCCTACTAATGACAATGGAACACTGAAATTGCGTCGCGATTCAATACATCGTCCTCCAGCCGTTTTGTCTCCAAGGGTCTATTGCTGCCCGTGGCACCTAATTGTCCTTCTCCTAGGAGTCTAGATTTTCGAATCCGACGCAAATCGGATAGTTAATTGTAACGTTCAGGGCCTCCTAATGACGATGGAACACTCGAATTGCGTCGAGAGTCAATACATCGTCCTCCAGGCGACTTGTCTCCAAGGGCCTATTGCTGCCTCGGGCACCTTATGGTCATTCTTGTGAGAGTCTAGGTTTTCGAATCCGACGCAAAACTGATATTTCATTCTAACGTTTAGGGCCTCCTAATGACGATGGAAAACTCAAATTGCGTCTAGATTCAATACATCGTTTTCCAGGCGACTTGTCTCCAAGGGGATATTGCTGCCTCTGGCACCATATGGTCCGTCTCCTGTGAGTCTAGATTGTCGAACCCGACGCAAAACTTGTAGTTAATTGTAACGTTCAGGGCCTCCTAATGACGATGGAACACTCACATTGCGTCGAGATTCAATACATCGTCCTCCAGCCGACTTGTCTCCAAGGGTTTATTCCTGCTTCGGGCACCTTATTTTCGTTCTCCTGTGAGTAGATTTTCGAATCCGACGAATAACTGACAGTTAATTGCAATGTTTAGCGCCTCCTAATGACGATGGAACACTCGAAATGCGTCGAGATTCAATACATCGTCCTCCAGCCGACTTGTCTACAAGGGGATATTGCTGCCTCGGGCACAAAATGGTTAGTCCCCTGTCAGTCTAGATTAACGAATCCGACGCATAACTTGTAGTTAATTGTAACGTTCAGCGCGTCCTAATGACGATGCAACATTCAAATTGCGTCGAGATTCAATACATCGTCCTCCAGCCGACTTGTCTCCAAGGGTCTATTGCTGTCTCTGGCACCTAATGATCTTGCTCCTGTGAGTCTAGATTTTCGAATCCGACGCAAAACTGATAGTTAATTGTAACGTTCAGGACCTACTAATGTCGAAGTAACACTCAAATTGCGTCGAGATTAAATACATCGTCCTCCAGTCGACTTGTCTCCAAAGGGATATTGCTGTCTCGGGCACCTTATGCTCCGTCTCCGGTGTGTCTGGATTTTCGAATCCGACGCAAAACTAATCGTTAATTGTAACGGTCAGGGCCTCCTACTGACGAAGGAACACTCAAATTGCGTCGCGATTGAATACATCGTCCTCCAGCCGACTTGTCTCCAAGGGTCTATTGCTGCCTGTGGCACGGTATTGTCGTTCTCCTGTGAGTCTAGATTTTCGAATCCGACGCAAATCTGATACTTAATTGTAACGTTCAGAGCCTCCTAATGACGATGGAACACTGGAATTGCGTCGAGAGTCAATACATCGTCCTCCAGGCGACTTGTCTCCAAGGGTCTATTGCTGCCGCGGGCACCTTATGGTCGTTCTCCGGTGAGTCTAGATTTTCGGATCCAACGCATAACTGATTGTCAATTATAGCGTTCAGCGCCTACAAATGACGATAGAACACTCAAATTGCGTCGAGATTCAATACATCGTTCTCCAGCCGACTTGTCTACAAGGGGCACTGCCTTGGGCACCTTATGGTCCGCCACCTGTGAGTCTAGATTTTGAATCCGACGCAAAACTGATGGTTAATTGTAACGTTTCTGGCCTCCTATTGACGATGGAACACTCAAATTGCGTCGAGATTCAATACATCGTCCTCCAGCCGACTTGTCTCTAAGGGGATATTGCTGATTCAGGCATCTTATTGTCGTTCTTCTGTGAGTCTAGATTTTCGAATCCGACGCAAAACTAATGGATAATGGTAACGTTCAGGGCCTCCTAATGACGATAGAACACTCAAATTGCGTTCAGATTCAATACGTCGTCCTCCAGCCGACTTGTCTCCAAGGGGATGTTGCTGCATCGGGCACCATATGTTCCGTCTCCTGTGAGTCTAGATTTTCTAATCCGACACAAAACTGATATTTAAATGTAACGTTAAGGGCCTCCTAATGACGATGGAACACTCAAATTACGTCGAGATTCAATACATCGTCCTCCAGCCGACTTGTCTCCAAGGGGATATTGCTGCCTCGGGCCCCATATGTTTCGTCCCCTGTGAGTCTAGATTAACGAATCCGACGCATAATTTGTAGTTAATTGTAACGTTCAGGGCCTCCTAATGACTATGGAATACTCAAATTGCGTCGAGATTCAATACATCGTCCTCCAGACGATTTGCCTCCAAGGGTCTATTGCTGCCTGTGGCACGTTATTGTCGTTCTCCTGTGAGTCTAGATTTTAAAATCCGACGCAAATCTGATACTTAATTGTAACGTTCAGAGCCTCCTAATGACGATGGAACACTCGAATTGCGTCGAGAGTCAATACATCGTCCTCCAGCCGACTTGTCTCAAAAGGGATATTGCTGTCTCGGGCACCTTATGCTCCGTTTCATGTGAGTCTATTTTTTCGAATCCGACGCAAATCTGATGGTTAATTGTAACGGTCAGGGCCTACTAATGACGATGGAACACTCAAATTGCGTCGCGATTCAATACATCGTCCTCCAGCCGAATTGTCTCCAAGGGTCTATTGCTGCCTGTGGCACCTAATTGTCGTTCTCCTGGGAGTCTAGATTTTCGAATCCGACGCAAATCTGATAGTTAATTGTAATGTTCAGGGCCTACTAATGACGATGGAACACTCGAATTGCGTCGAGAGTCAATACATCGTCCTCCAGGCTACTCGTCTCCAAGGGTCTATTGCTGCCTCGGGCACCTTATGATCGTTCTCCTGTGAGTCTAGATTTTCGAATCCGACGCAAAACTGATATTTCATTCTGACGTTTAGGGCCTCCTAATGACGATGGAACACTCAAATTGCGTCGCGATTCAATACATCGTCCTAAAGCCGACTTGTCTCCAAGGGTCTATTGCTGCCTATGGCACCTAATGGGCTTGCTCCTGTGAGTCTAGATTTTCGAATCCGACGCAAAACTGAGAGTAATTGTAACGTTCAGGACCTCCTAATGACGAAGGAACACTCAAATTGCGTCGAGATTCAATACATCGTCCTCCAGCCGACTTGTCTCCAAAGGGATATTGCTGTCTCGGGCACCTTATGCTCCGTCTCCTGTGAGTTTAGATTTTCGAATCCGACGCAATACTGATGATTAATTGTAACGGTCAGGGCCTACTAATGACGATGGAACACTCAAATTGCGTCGCGATTCAATACATCGTCCTCCAGCCGTTTTGTCTCCAAGGGTCTATTGCTGCCTGTGGCACCTAATTGTCGTTCTCCTGGGAGTCTAGATTTTCGAATCCGACGCAAATCGGATAGTTAATTGTAACGTTCAGCGCCTCCTAATGACGATGGAACACTCGAATTGCGTCGAGAGTCAATACATCGTCCTCCAGGCAACTTGTCTCCAAGGGTCTATTGCTGCCTCGGGCAGCTTATGGTCGTTCTCCTGGGAGTCTAGACTTTCGGATCCAACGCATAACCGATAGTTAATTGTAACGTTCAGCTCCTCCTAATGACGATAGAACACTCAAACTGCGTCGTGGTTCAATACATTGGCCTCCAGCCGACTTGTCTACGAGGGGATATTGCTGCCTCGGGCACCATATGGTCCACCTCCTGTGAGTCTAGATTTTCGAATCCGACACAAAAATGATAGTTAATTGTAACGTTCAGGGCCTCCTAATGACGATGGAACACTCAAATTGCGTCGAGATTCAATACATCGTCCTCCAGCCGACTTGTCTCCAAGGGTTTATTCCTGCTTCGGGCACCTTATGGTCGTTCTCCTGTGAGTAGATTTTCGAATCCGACGAATAACTGATAGTTAATTGCAATGTTCAGCGCCTCCTAATGACGATGGAACACTCGAATTGCGTCGAGATTCAACACATCGTCCTCCAGCCGACTTGTCTACAAGGGGATATTGCTGCTTCGTGCACCTTATGCTCCATATCCTTGAGTCTAGATTTTCGAATCCGACGCGAAACTGATGGTTAATTGTAACGTTCAGCGCCTCCTAATGACGATAGAAAAATAGCGTCGAGATTCAATACATCGTCCTCCAGCCGACTTGCCTCCAAGGGGATATTGCTGCCTCGGGCACAATATGGTTAGTCCCCCGTCAATCTAGATTAACGAATCCGACACATAACTTGTAGTTAATTGTAACGTTCAGCGCCTCCTAATGACGATGCAACATTCAAATTGCGTCGAGATTCAATACATCGTCCTCCAGCCGACTTGTCTCCATGGGTCTATTGCTGTCTCTGGCACCTAATGGTCTTGCTCCTGTGAGTCTAGATTTTCGAATCCGACGCAAAACTGATATATAATTGTAACGTTCAGGACCTACTAATGTGGAAAGGAACACTCAATTTGCGTCGAGATTAAATACATCGTCCTCCAGCCGTCTTGTCTCCAAAGGGATATTGCTGTCACGGGCACCTTATGCTCCGTCTCCGGTGTGTCTAGATTTTCGAATCCGATGCAAAACTAATCGTTAATTGTAACGGTCAGGTCCTCCTACTGACGACGGAAAACTCAAATTGCGTCGCGATTGAATACATCGTCCTCCAGCCGATTTGTCTCCAAGGGTCTATTGCTGCCTGTGGCACGTTATTGTCGTTCTCCTGTGAGTCTAGATTTTCGAATCCGACGCAAATCTGATACTTAATTGTAACGTTCAGAGCCTCCTAATGACGATGGAAAACTCGAATTGCGTCGAGAGTCAATACATCGTCCTCCAGGCGACTTGTCTCCAAGGGTCTATTGCTGCCTCGGGCACCTTATGGTCGTTCTCCGGTGAGTCTAGATTTTCGGATCCGACGCATAATTGATTGTTAATTATAGCGTTCAGCGCCTACAAATGACGATAGAACACTCAAATTGCGTCGAGATTCAATACATCGTTCTCTAGCCGAATTGTCTACAAGGGGCACTGCCTTGGGCACCATATGGTCCGCCACCTGTGAGTCTAGATTTTGAATCCGACGCAAAACTGATGGTTAATTGTAACGTTTATGGCCTCCTAATGACGATGGAACACTCAAATTGCATCGAGATTCAATACATCGCCCGCCAGCCGACTTGTCTCTAAGGGGATATTGCTGCCTCAGCCATCTTATTGTCGTTCTTCTGTGAGTCTAGATTTTCGAATCCGACGCAAAACTAATGGTTAATGGTAACATTCAGGGCCTCCTAATGACGATAGAACACTCAAATTGCGTTCAGATTCAATACGTCGCCCTCCAGCCGACTTGTCTCCAAGGGGATATTGCTGCATCGTGCACCATATGTTCCGTCTCCTGTGAGTCTAGATTTTCTAATCCGACACAAAACTGATATTTAAATGTAACGTTAAGGGCCTCCTAATGACGATGGAACACTCAAATTGCGTCGAGATTCAATACATCGTCCTCCAGCCGACTTGTCTCCAAGGGGGTATTGCTGCCTCGGGCCCCATATGTTTCGTCCCCTGTGAGTCTAGATTAACGAATCCGACGCATAATTTGTAGTTAATTGTAACGTTCAGGGCCTCCTAATGACTATGGAACACTCAAATTGCGTCGAGATTCAATACATCGTCCTCCAGACGATTTGTCTCCAAGGGTCTATTGCTGCCTGTGGCACGTTATTGTCGTTCTCCTGTGAGTCTAGATTTTCGAATCCGACGCAAATCTGATACTTAATTGTAACGTTCAGAGCCTCCTAATGACGATGGAACACTCGAATTGCGTCGAGAGTCAATACATCGTCCTCAAGCCGACTTGTCTCAAAAGGGATATTGCTGTCTCGGGCACGTTATGCTCCGTCTCCTGTGAGTCTATTTTTTCGAATCCGACGCAAAACTGATGGTTAATTGTAACGGTCAGGGCCTACTAATGACGATGGAACTTTCAAATTGCGTCGCGATTCAATACATCGTCCTCCAGCCGATTTGTCTCCAAGGGTCTATTGCTGCCTGTGGCACCTAATTGTCGTTCTCATGGGAGTCTAGATTTTCGAATCCGACGCAAATCTGATAGTTAGTTGTAACGTTCATTGCCTACTAATGACGATAGAACACTCGAATTGCGTCGAGAGTCAATACATCGTCCTCCAGGCGACTTGTCTCGAAGGGGATAATGCTGCCTCGGGCACCATATGATCCTTCTCCAGTGAGTCTAGATTTTCGGATCCGACGCATAACTGACTGTTAATCATAGCGTTCAGCGCCTACTAATGACGATAGAACACTCAAATTGCGTCGAGATTCAATACATCGGTCTCCAGCCGACATGTCTACAAGGGGCACTGCCTTGGTCATCTTGTGGTCCGCCACCTGTGAGTCTAGATTTTGGAATCCGAGGCAAAACTGATGGTTAATTGTAACGTTCATGGCCTCCTAATGACGATGGAACACTCAAATTGCGTCGAGATTCAATACATCGTCCTCCAGCCGACTTGTCTCTAAGGGGATATTGCTGCCTCAGGCATCTTATTGTCGTTCTTCTGTGAGTCTTGATTTTCGAATCCGCCGCAAAACTAATGGTTAATGGTAACGTTCAGGGCCTCCTAATGACGATAGAACACTCAAATTGCGTTCAGATTCAATACGTCGTCCTCCAGCCGACTTGTCTCCAAGGGGATATTACTGCCTCGGGCACCATATGTTCCGCCTCCTGTGAGTCTAGATTTTCTAATCCGACTCAGAACTGTTATTTAAATGTAACGTTAAGGGCCTCCTAATGACGATGGAACACTCAAATTGCGTCGAGATTCAATACATCGTCCTCCAGCCGACTTGTCTCCAAGGGGATATTGCTGCCTCGGGCACCATATGTTTCGTCCCCTGTGAGTCTAGATTTTCGAATCCGACGCAAAACTGATATTTCATTCTACTGTTTAGGGTCTCCTAATGACGATGGAAATCTCAAATTGCGTCTAGATTCAATACATCGTTTTCCAGGCGACTTGTCTCCAAGGGGATATTGCTGCCTCGGGCACCATATGATCCGTCTTCTGTGAGTCTAGATTCTCGATCCAGACGCAAAACTTGTAGTTAAATGTAACGTTCAGGGCCTCCTAATGACGATGGAACACTCAAATTGCGTCGAGATTCAATACTTCGTCCTCCCACCGACTCGTCTCCAACGGGATATTGCTGCCTCGGGCACCATGTGGTCCTTCTCCTGTGAGTCTAGATTTTCGAATCCGACGAATAACTAATAGTTAATTGCAACGTTCAGCGCCTCCTAATGACGATGGAACACTCAAATTGCGTCGAGATTCAATACATCATCCTCCAGGCGACTTCTCTCCAAGGGGATATTGCTGCATCGGGCATCATTTCTACCGTCTCCTGTGAGTCTAGATTTCCGGACCCGACGCAAAACTTGTAGTTAATTGTAACGTTCAGGGCCTCCTAATGACGAAGGAACACTCAAATTGCGTGGAGATCCAATACGTCGTCCTCCAGCCGACTTGCATCCAAGGGTCTATTCCTGCTTCAGTCACCTTATGGTCTTTCTCCTGAGAGTCTAGATTTTCGGATCCGACGCATAACTGATAGTTAATTATAGCGTTCAGCGCCTCTTAATGACGATAGAACACTCAAATTGCGTAGAGATTCAATACATCGTTCTCCAGCCGACTTGTCTACAAGGGGCACTGCCTTGGGCACCTTATGGTCCGCTTCCTGTGAGTCTAGATTTTGGAATCCGACGCAAAACTGATGGTTAATTGTAACATTCATCGCCTCCTAATGACGATGGAACACTCAAATTGCGTCGAGATTCAATACATCGTCCTCCAGCCGACTTGTATCTAAGGGGATATTGCTTCCGTGGGCAACTTATCGTCGTTCTTCTGCGAGTCTAGATTTTCGAATCCGACACAAAACTAATGGTTAATGGTAACGTTCAAGGCCTCATAATGACGATAGAACACTCAAATTGCGTTCAGATTCAATACGTGGACCTCCAGCCGACTTGTCTCCAAGGGGATATTGCTGCCTCGGGCACCATATGTTTCGTCCCCTGTGAGTCTAGATTAACGAATACGACGCATAACTTGTAGTTCGTTGTAACGTTCAGGGCCTCCTAATGACGATGGAACACTCAAATTGCGTCGAGAATCAATAGATCGTCCTCCCACCGACTTGTCTCCAACGGGATATTGCTGCCTCGGGCACCATGTGGTCCTTCTCCTGTGTGTCTAGATTTTCGAATCCGACGCAAAACTGATGGTTAATTGTAACGGTAATGGCCTCCTAATGACGATGGAACACTCAAATTGCGTCGCGATTCAATACATCGTTCTCCAGCCGATTTGTCACCAAGGGTCTATTGCTGCATGTGGCACCTAATTGTCGTTCTCCTGGGAGTCTAGATTTTCGAATCCGACTAAATTCTGATAGTTAATTGTAACGTTCATGGCCTCCTAATGACGATGGAACACTCCAATTGCGTCGAGATTCAATACATCGTCCTCCAGCCGACTTGTCTACAAGGGGATATTGCTGCCTCGGGCAGCTTATGGTCCGCCTCCTTCGAGTCTAGATTTTCGAATCCGACGCAAAACTGATGGTTAATTGTAACGTTCATGGCCTCCTAATGTCGATGGAACACTTAAATTGCATCGAGATTCTATACATCGTCCTCCAGCCTACTTGTCTCCAAGGGGATATTGCTGCCGCGGGCACCTTATCGTCGTTCTTCTGTGAGTCTAGATTTTCGAATCCGACGCAAAACCGATGGTTAATTGTAACGTTCTTGGCCTCCTAATGACGATGGAACACTCAAATTGCGCCGAGGTACAATACATCGACGTCCAGCCGTCTTGTCTCTAAGGGGATAATGCTGCCTCGGGCATCTTATCGTCGTTCTTCTGTGAGTCTAGGTTTTCGAATCCGACGCAAAACTAATGGTTAATGGTAACGTTGAGGGCCTCCTAATGACGATAGAACCCTCAAATTGCGTCGAGATTCAATACGTTGTCCTCCAATCGACTTGTCTCCAATAGGATATTGCTGCCTTGGGCATTGTATACTCCGTCTCCTGTGAGTCTAGATTTACGAATCCGACACAAAACAGATATTTAATTGTAACGTTAAGGGCCTCCTAATGACGATGGAACACTCCAATTGCGTCGAGATTCAATAGATCGTCCTCCAGCCGACTTGTCTCCAAGGGGATATTGCTGCTTCGTGCACCATATGGTTCGTCCCCTGTGAGTCTAGATTAACGAATGCGACGCATAACTTGTAGTTAATTGTAACGTTCGGGGCCTCCTAATGACGATGGAACACTCGAATTGCGTTGAGAGTCAATACATCGTCCTCCAAGCGACTTGTCTCCAAGGGTCTATTGCTGCCTCGTGCACCTTATGGTCGTTCTCCAGTGAGTATGGATTTTCGCATCCGACGCAAAACTGATAGTTAATTGTAACGTTAAGGGCCTACTAATGACGATGGAACACTCAAATTGCGTCGAGATTCAATACATCGTCCTTAAGCCTACTTGTCTCTAAGGGGATATTGCTGCCTCTGGCATCTTATCGTCGTTCTTCTGTGAGTCTACATTTTCGAATACGACGCAAAACTAATGGTTAATAGCAATGTTCAGGGCCTCCTAATGACGATAGAACACTCAAATTGCGTCGAGATTCAATACGTCGTCCTCCAGCCGACTTGTCTCCAAGGGTCTATTCCTGCCTCGGGCACCTTATGGTCGTTCTCCTGTGAGTCTAGATTTTCAAATCCGACGAATAACTGATGGTTAATTGTAACGTTCATGGCCTCTTAATGTCGATGGAACTCTCAAATTGCGTCGAGATTCAATACATCGTCCTCCAGCCGATTTGTCACCAAGGCTCTATTGCTGCCTCGCTCACCTTATGGTGGTTCTCCTGTGAGTGCAGATATTCGAATCCGACGCAAATGGACTGCCAATTGTAACGTTCAGAACCTCCTAAAGACGATGGAACACTCAAATTGCATCGAGATTCTATACATCGTCCTCCAGCCGACTTGTCTCCAAGATGATATTGCTGCCTCGGGCACCTTATGGTCCGTCTCCTGTGAGTCTAGATTTTCGAATCCGACGCAAAACTGATGGTTAATTGTAACGGTCAGGGCCTCCCAATGACGATGGAACACTCGAATTGCGTCGAGAGTCAAGACCTCGTCCACCAGGCGACTTGTCTCCAAGGGTCTATTGCTGCCTCTGGCACCTAATGGTCTTGCTCCTGTGAGTCTAGATTTTCGAATCCGACGCAAAACTGATATTTAATTCTAACGTTAAGGGCCTCCTAAAGACGAAGGAACACTCAAATTGCGTCGAGATTCAATACATCATCTTCCAACCGACTTGTCTCCAAGGGGATATTGCTGCCTCGGGCACCATATGGTTCGTCTCCTGTGAGTCTAGATTTTCGAATCCGACGGAAAACTTATAGTTAATTGTAACGTTCTGGGCCTCCTAATGACGATGGAACACTCAAATTGCGTCGAGATTTTATACATCGTCCTCGCGCCGACTTGTCTCCAACGGGATATTTCTTCCTCCTGCACCATGTGGTCCGTCTCCTGTGAGTCTAGATTTTCGAATGCGACGCAAAAATGATAGTTAATTGCAATGTTCAGGGACTCCTAATGACGAAGGAACACTCAAATTGCGTAGCGATTCAATAAATCGTCCTCCAGCCGACTTGTCTCCAAGGGTCTATTGCTGCTTCGGGCACCTTATGGTCGATATCCTGTGAGTCTAGATTTTCGGATCCGACGCATAACTGATAGTTAATTGTAACGTTCAGCGCCTCCTAATGTCCATAGAACACTCAAATTGCGTAGATTTTCAATACATCGTCCTCCAGCCGACTTGTCTCCAAGGAGATATTGCAGCCTCGGGCACCATAGGGTCCGTCTCCTGTAAGTCTAGATTTTCGATCCTGACGCGAAACTGATAGGTTATTGTAACGTTCATGGCCTCCTAATGACGATGGAACACTCAAATTGCGTGGAGATTCAATACCTCGTCCTCCAGGCGACTTGTCTACAAGGGGATATTGCTGCCTCGGGCACTACCTGGTCCTTCCCTGTGAGTCTAGATTTTCGAATCAGACGCGAAACTGATAGTTAATTGTAACGTTCAGGGCCTCCTAATGACGTTGGAACACTCAAATTGAGTCGAGATTCAATACATCGTCATTCAGCCGACTTGTCGCCAAGGGTCTATCGCTGCCTCGGGCACCTATTGGTCGTTTTCCTGTGAGTCTAGATTTTCAAATACGACGCAGATCTGATAGTTAATTGTAACGTTAAGGGCCACCTAATGACGATGGACAACTCAAATTGCGTCGAGATTCAATAGATCGTCCTCTAGCCGACTTGTCTCCAAGGCGCTATTGCTGCTTCAGGCACCATATGGTACGTCCCCTGTGAGTCTAGATTAACGAATCCGATGCATAACTTGTAGTTAATTGTAACGTTCAGGGCCTCCTAATGACGATGGAACACTCAAATTGCGTCGAGATTCAATACATCGTCCTCCCGCCGTTTTGTCTCCAACGGGATATTGCTGCCTCGGGCACCATGTGGTCGTTCTCCTGTGAGTCTAGATTATCTAATCCGACGCAAAATTTGTAGTTAATTGTAACGTTCAGGGCCTCCTAATGACGATGGAACACTCAAATTGCGTCGATATTCGCTACATCGTCTTCGCGCCGACTTGTCTCCAACGGGATATTGCTGCCTCCTGCACCATGTGGTCCGTCTCCTGTGAGTCTAGATTTTCGAATCCGACGCAAAAATGATAGTTAATTGTAACGTTCGGGGACTCCTAATGACGAAGGAACACTCAAATTGCGTAGCGGTTCAATACATCGTCCTCCAGCCGACTTGTCTCCAAGCTATTGCTGCCTCGCGCACCTTATGGTCGTTCTCATGTGAGTCTAAATTTTCGGTTCCGACGCATAACTGATAGTTATTTGTAACGTTCAGGGTCTCCTAATTACGAACATTCAAATTGCGTCGAGATTCAATACATCGTCCTTCAGCCCACTTGTCTCCAAGGGTTTTTGCTGCCTCGGGCACCTTATGTCGTTCTCCAGTGAGTCAAGATTATCGCATCCGACGCAAAACTCATAGTTAATTGTAACGATCAGGGCCTCCTAATGACGATGGAACACTCAAATTGCGTCGAGATTCAATACATCGTCCACCAGCCAACTTGTCTCCAAGGGGATATTGCTGCCTCGGGCACCATATGGTCCGTCTCCTGTGGGTCTAGATTTTTGAATCCGACGCGAAACGGATAGTTTTTTGTAACGTTCAGGGCCTCCTAATGACGATGGAACACTTAAATTGCGTCGAGATTCAATACATCGTCCTTCAGCCGACTTGTCTCCAAGGGTCTATTGCTGCCTCGGGCACCTAATGGTCGTTTTCCTGTGAGTCTAGATTTTCGAATCCGACGCATAACTTGTAGTTAATTGTAACGTTTAGCGCCTCCTAATGACGATGGAACACTCAAATTGCGTCGAGATTCAATACATCCTCCTCCAGGCGACTTGTCTACAAGGGGATATTGCTGCCTCGGGCACTATATGGTCCTTCCCTGTGAGTCTAGATATTCGAATCAGACGCGAATCTGATAGTTAATTGTAAAGTTCAGGGCCTCCTAATGACGATGGAACACTCAAATTGTGTCGAGATTCAATACATCGTCATTCAGCCGACTTGTCGCCTAGGGCCTATCGCTGCCTCGGGCGCCTTATGGTCGTTCTCCTGTGAGTCTAGATTTTCGAATTCGACGCAAAACTGATAGTTAATTGTAACTTTCATGGCCTCCTAATGACGATGGAACACTCAAATTAAGTCATTCAGGCGACTCGTCTCCAAGGGTCTACCGCTGCCTCGGGCACCTTATGGTCGTTCTCCTGTGAGTCTATATTACCAAATCCGACGCAAATCTGATAGTTAATTGCAACGTTCAGGGCCTCCTAATGACGATGGAACACTCACATTGCGTCAAGATTCAATACATCCTCCTCCAGCCGACTTGACTCCAAGGGCATATTGCTTCCACGGGCACCAAATGGTCCGTCTCCTGTGAGTCTAGATTTTCGAATCCGACGCGAAACTGATAGTTAATTGTAACGTTTAGGGTCTCTTAATGACGAACATTCAAATTGCGATGAGATTCAATACATCGTCCTCCAGCCGACTTGTCTCCAAGGGTTTTTGCTGCCTCGGGCACCTTATGGTCGTTCTCCTGTGAGTCTAGATTATCGAATCCGACGCAAAACTCATAGTTAATTGTAACGATCAGGGCCTCCTAATGACGATGGAACACTCAAATTGCGTCGAGATTCCATACATCGTCCTCCAGCCGACTTGTCTCCATGGGGATATTGCTGCCTCGGGCACCATAGGGTCCGTCTCCTGTGGGTCTAGATTTTCGAATCCGACGCGAAACTGATGGTAATTTGTAACGTTCAGGGCCTCCCAATGACGATGGAACACTTAAATTGCGTCGAGATTCAATACATCGTCCTTCAGCCGACTTGTCTCCAAGGGTCTATTGCTGCCTCGGGCTCCTAATGGTCGTTCTCCTGTGAGTCTAGATTTTCGAATCCGACGCATAACTTATAGTTAATTATAACGTTTAGCGCCTCCTAATGACGATGGAACACTCAAATTGCGTCGAGATTCAATACATCCTCCTCCAGCGACTTGTCCACAAGGGGCTATTGCTTCCTCGGGGACTATATAGTCCTTCCCTGTGGGTCTAGATATTAGAATCAGACGCGAAACTGATAGTTAATTGTAAAGTTCAGGGCCTCCAAATGACGATGGAACACTCAAATTGTGTCGAGATTCAATACATCGTCATTCAGCCGACTTGTCGCCAAGGGTCTATCGCTGCCTCGGGTACCTTATGGTCGTTCTCCTGTGAGTCTAGGTTTTCGAATCCGACACATAACTTATAGTTAATTGTAACGTTTAGCGCCTCCTAATGACGATGGAACACTCAAATTGCGTCGAGATTCAATACATCGTCCTCCAGCCGACTTGTCTCCAAGGGCATATTGCTTCCACGGGCACCATATGGTCCGTCTCCTGTGAGTCTAGATTTTCGAATCCGACGCATAACTAATAGTTAATTGTAACGTTCAGGGTCTCATAATGACGAACATTCAAATTGGGTCGAGATTCAATACATCGTCATCCAGCCGACTTGTCTCCAAGGGGATATTGCTACCTCGGGATCCATGTGGTCTGTCTCCTGTGAGTCTAGATTTTCGAATCCGACGCGAGACTGATAGTTAATTGTAACGTTCAGGGCCTCCTAATGACGATGGAACACTCAAATTGCGTCGATATTCAATACATCGTCCTTCAGCCGACTTGTCTCCGAGGGTCTATTGCTGCCTCGGGCACATTATGGTCGTTCTCCTGTGAGTCTAGATTTTCGAATCCGACGCGAGACTGATAAATAATTGTAACGTTCAGGGCCTCCTAATGACGATGGAACATTCAAATTGCGTCGAGATTCAATACATCGGCCACCAGCCGACTTGTCTCCAAGGGTCTATTGCTGCCTCGGGCACCTTATGCTCGTTTTCCTGTAAGTCTAGCTTTTTAATCCGACGCGAAACTGATAGTTACTTGTAACGTTTAGCGCCTCCTAATGACGATGGAACACTCAAATTGAGTCGAGATTCAATACATCGTCATTCAGCCGACTTGTCTCCAAGGGTCTATCGCTGCCTCGGGCACCTTATGGTCGTTCTCCTGTGAGTCTAAATTTTCAAATCCGACTCAAATCTGATAGTTAATTGTAACATTCAGGGCCTCCTAATGTCGATGGAACACTCAAATTGCGTCGAGATTCAATACATCGTCCTCCAGCCGACTTGTCTCCAAGGGTTTTTGCTGCCTCGGGCACCTTATGGTCGTTCTCCTGTGAGTCTAGATTATCGAATCCGAAGCAAAACTGATAGTTAATTGTTACGATCAGGGCGTCCCAATGACGATGGAACACTCAAATTGCGTCGAGATTCAATACATCGTCCTCCAGCCGACTTTTCACAAAGGGGATAGTGCTTCCTCGGGAACCATATGGTCCGTCTCCTGTGAGTCTAGATATTCGAATCCGACGCGAGACTGATAGTTAATTATAACGTTCAGGGCCTCCTAATGACGATGGAACACTCAAATTGCGTCAAGATTCAATACATCGGCCACCAGCCGACTTGTCTCCAAGGGTCTATCGCTGCCTCGGGCACCTTAAGGTCGTTCTCCTGTAAGTCTAGATTTTCGAATCCGACGCGAAACTGATAGTTAATTGTAACCTTTAGCGCCTCCTAAAGACGATGGAACACTCAAATTGCGTCGAGATTCAACACATCGTCCTCCAGGCGACTTGTCTACAAGGGGATATTGCTGCACGGGCACTATATGGTCCTTCCCAGTGAGTCTAGATTTTCGTATCAGACGCGAAACTGATAGTTAATTGTAACTTTCAGGGCCTCCTAATGACGATGGAACACTCAAATTGAGTCATTCAGCCGACTTGTCTCCAAGGGTCTATCGCTGCCTCGGGCCCCTTATGGTCGTTCTCCTGTGAGTCTATATTATCAAATCCGACGCAAATCTGATAGTTAATTGTAACGTTCAGGGCCTCCTAATGACGATGGAACACTCACATTGCGTCGAGATCCAATACATCCTCCTCCAGCCGACTTGTCTCCAAGGGGATATTGCTGCCTCGGGCTCCATAGGGTCCGTCTCCTGTGGGTCTAGATTTTCGAATCCGACGCGAAACTGATAGTTATTTGTAACATTCAGGGCCCCCTAATGACGATGGAACTCTTAAATTGCGTCGAGATTCAATACATCGTCCTTCAGCCGACTTGTCTCCAAGGGTCTATTGCTGCCTCGGGCACCTTATGGTCGTTCTCCTGTGAGTCTAGATTTTCGAATCAGACGCGAAACTGATAGTTAATTGTAAAGTTCAGGGCCTCCTAATGACGATGGAACACTCAAATTGTGTCGAGATTCAATACATCGTCATTCAGCCGACTTGTCGCCAAGGGTCTATCGCTGCCTCGCGCACCTTATGGTCGTTCTCCTGTGAGTCTAGATTTTCGAATCCGACGCAAAACTGATAGTTAATTGTAACTTTCAGGGCCTCCTAATTACGATGGAACACTCAAACTGAATCATTCAGCCGACTTGTCTCCAAGGGTCTATCGATGCCTCGGGCACCTTATGCTCGTTCTCCTGTGAGTCTATATTACCAAATCCGACGCAAATCTGATAGTTAATTGCAACGTTCAGGGGCTCCTAATGACGATGGATCACTCACATTGCGTCGAGATTCAATACATCCTCCTCCAGCCGACTTTACTCCAAGGGCATATTGCTTCCACGGGCACCATATGGTCCGTCTCCTGTGAGTCTAGATTTTCGAATCCGACGCGAAACTGATAGGTAATTGTAACGATCAGGGCCTCCTAATGACGATGGAACACTCAAATTGCGTCGAGATTCAATACATCGTCCTCCAGCCGACTTGTCTCCAAGGGGATATTGCTGCCTCGGGCACCATAGGGTCGGCCTCCTGTGGGTCTAGATTTTCGAATCCGACGCGAAACTGATAGTTATTAGCAACGTTCAGGGCCTCCTAATGACGATGGAACACTTAAATTGCGTCGAGATTCAATACATCGATCTTCAGCCGACTTGTCTCCAAGGGTCTATTGCTGCCTCGGGCACCTAATGGTCGTTCTCCTGTGAGTCTAGATTTTCGAATCCGACGCATAACTTATAGTTAATTGTAACGTTTAGCGCCTCCTAATGACGATGGAACACTCAAATTGCGTCGGGATTCAATACATCGTCCTCCAGCCGACTTGTCTCCAAGGGGATATTGCTACCTCGGGAACCATATGGTCCGTCTCCTGTGAGTCTAGATTTTCGAATCCGACGCGAGACTGATAGTTAATTGTACCGTTCAGGGCCTCCTAATGACGACGGAACACTCAAATTGCGTCGATATGCAATACATCGTCCATCAGCCGACTTGTCTCCAAGGGTCTATTGGTGCCTAGGGCACTTTATCGTCGTTCTCCTGTTAGTCTAGATTGTCGAATCCGACGCAAAACTGATAGTTACTTGTAACGTTCAGGGCCTCCTAAAGACGATGGAACACTCAAATTGAGTCGAGATACAATACATCGTCCTACAGCCGACTTGTCTCCAAGGGCTTATTGCTTCCGAGGGCACCATATGGTTCGTCTCCTATGAGTCTGGATTTTCGAATCCGACGCGAAACAGATAATTAATTGTAATGTTCAGGGTCTCCTAATGACGATGGAACACTTAAATTGCATGGAGATTCAATACATCGTCCTCCAACCGACTTGTCTCCAAGGGGATATTGCTGCCTCGGGCACCATAGGGTCCTTCTCCTGTGAGTCTTGATTTTCGAATCTGACGCGAAACTGATAGTTAATTGTAACGTTCAGGGACTCCAAATGACGATGAAACACTCAAATTGCGTCGAGATTCAATACATCGGCTACCTGCCAACTTGTCTCCAAGGGTCTATTGCTGCCTCGGGCACCTTATGGTCGTTCCCCTGTGAGTCTAGATTTTCGAATCCGACGCATAACTGATAATTAATTGTAACGTTTGGCGCCTCCTAATGACGATGGAACACTCAAATTGCGTCGAAATTCAGTACATCGTCCTCCAGGCGTTTTGTCTACAAGGGGATACTGCTGCCTCGGGCACTATATGGTTCTTCCCTGTGAGTCTAGATTTTCGAATCAGACGCGAAACTGATAGTTAATTGTAAAGTTCAGGGCCTCCTAATGACGATGGAACACTCAAATTGAGTCGAGATTCAATACATCGTCCTTCAGCCGACTTGTCTCCAAGGGTCTATCGCTGCCTCGGGGACCTTATGGTCGTTCTCCTGTGAGGCTAGATTTTCAAATCCGACGCAAATCTGATAGTTAATTGAAACGTTCTGGGCCTCCTAATGACGATGGAACACTCAAATTGCGTCTAGATTCAATACATCGTCCTCCAGCCGACTTGTCTCCAAGGGTCTATTGGTGCCTCGGGCACTTTATGATCGTTCTCCTGTAAGTCTAGATGGTCGAATTCGCGCAAAACTGATAGTTACTTGTAACGTTCAGGGCCTCCTAATGACGATGGAACACTCCAATTGCGTCGAAATTCAATACATCGTCATTCAGCCGACTTGTCTCCAAGGGTCAATCGCTGCCGCGGGCACCTTATGGTCGTTCTCCTGTGATTCTAGATTTTCAAATCCGCCGCAAATCTGACAGTTAATTGTAACGTTCAGGGCTTCCTAATGACGATGGAACACTCAAATTGCGTCGAGATTCAATAAATCGTCCTCCAGCCGAATTGTCTCCAAGGGCATATTGCTTCCACAGGCACCATATGGTTCCTCTCCTGTGAGTCTAGATTTTCGAATCCGACACGAAACTGATAGTAAATTGTAACGTTCAGGGTCTCCTAATGACGAACATTCAAAATGCGTCGAGATTCAGTACATCGTCCTCCAGCCGACTTGTCTCCACGGGTTTTTGCTGCCTCGGGCACCTTATTGTCGTTCTCCTGTGAGTCTCGATTATCGAATCCGAAGCAAAAATGATAGTTAATGATAACGATCAGGGCCTCCTAATGACTATTGAATACTCAAATTGCGTCGAGATTCAATACATCGTCCTCCAGCCGACTTGTCTACAAGGGAATATTGCTACCTCGGGAACCATAAGCTCCGTCTCCTGTGAGTCTAGATTTTCGAATCCGACGCGAAACTGATAGTTAATTGTAACGTTCAGGACCTCCTAGTAACGATGGAACACTCAAATTGCGTCGAGATTCAATACATCGTCCTCCAGCCGACTTGTCTCCAAGATAATATTGCTACCTCGGGAACCATAAGGTCCGTCTCCTGTGAGACTAGATTTTCGAATCCGACGCGAAACTGATAGTTAATTGTAACGTTCAGGGCCTCCTAATAACGATGGAACACTCAAATTGCGTCGATATTCAATACATCGTCCTTCAGCCGACTTGTCACCAGGGGTCTATTGCTTCCTGGGGCACCTTATGGACGTTCTCCTGTGAGTCTAGATTTTCGAATCTGACGCAACACTGATAGTTAATTGTCAAGTTCAGGGCCTCCTAATGACGATGGAACACTCAAATTGAGTCGAGATTCGATACATCGTCATTCAGCCGACTTGTCTCGAAGGGTCTATCGCTGCCTCTGGCACCTAATGGTCGTTCTCCTGTGAGTCTAGATTTTCAATTCCGACTCAAATCTGATAGTTAATTGTAACGTTCAGGGCCTCTTAATGACGATGGAATACTCAAATTGCGTCGAGATTCAATACATCGTCCTTCAGCCGACTTGTCTACAAGGGTCTATTGCTGCCTCGGGCAACTTATGGTCGTTCTACTGTAAATCTAGATTTTCGAATCGGACGCAAAACTGATAGTTAATTGTAACGTTTAGCGCCTCCTAAGGACGAAGGAACACTCAAATTGCGTCGAGATTCAATACATCGTAATCCAGGCGACTTGTCTACAAGGGGATATTGCTGCCTCGGGCACTATATGGTCCTTCCCAGTGAGTCTAGATTTTCGAATCAGACGCTAAACTGATAGTTAATGGTAAAGTTCAGGGCCTCCTAATGACGATGGAACGCTCAAATTGAGGCGAGATTCAATACATCGTCATTAAGCCGACATGCTTCAAGGGTCCATCGCTGCCTCGGGCACCTTATGGTCGTTCTCCTGTGAGTCTAGTTTTTCAAATCCGACTCAAATCTGATAGTTAATTGTAACGTTTAGGGTCTCCTAATGACGATGGAACACTCAAATTGCGTCGAGATTCAATACATCGTCCTCCAGCCGACTTGTCTCCAAGGGGATATTGCTGCCTCGGGCGCCATAGGGTCCGTCTCCTGTGGGTCTAGATTTTCGAATCCGACGCGAAACTGATAGTTAATTGTAACGTTCAGGGCCTCCTAATGACGATGGAACACTTAAATTGCGTCGAGATTTAATACATCGTCCTTCAGCCGACTTGTCTCCAAGGGTCTATTGCTGCCTCGGGCACCTAATGGTCGTTCTCCTGTGAGTCTAGATTTTCGAATCCGACGCATAACTTGTAGTTAATTGTAACGTTTAGCGCCTCCTAATGACGATGGAACACTCAAATTGCGTCGAGATTCAATACATCCTCCTCCAGGCGACTTGTCTACAAGGGGATATTGCTGCCTCGGGCACTATATGGTCCTTCCCTGTGAGTCTAGATATTCGAATCAGACGCGAATCTGATAGTTAATTGTAAAGTTCGGGGCTTCCTAATGACGATGGAACACTCAAATTGTGTCGAGATTCAATTCATCGTCATTCAGCCGACTTGTCGCCTAGGGTCTATCGCTGCCTCGGGCACCTTATGGTCGTTCTCCTGTGAGTCTAGATTTTCAAATCCGACGCAAATCTGATAGTTAATTGTAACGTTCTGGGCCTCCTAATGACGATGGAACACTCAAATTGCGTCCTAGATTCAATACATCGTCCTCCAGCCGACTTGTCTCCAAGGGTCTATTGGTGCCTCGGGCACTTTATGATCGTTCTCCTGTAAGTCTAGATGGTCGAATTCGCGCAAAACTGATAGTTACTTGTAACGTTCAGGGCCTCCTAATGACGATGGAACACTCCAATTGCGTCGAAATTCAATACATCGTCATTCAGCCGACTTGTCTCCAAGGGTCAATCGCTGCCGCGGGCACCTTATGGACGTTCTCCTGTGAGTCTAGATTTTCGAATCCGACACGAAACTGATAGTAAATTGTAACGTTCAGGGTCTCCTAATGACGAACATTCAAAATGCGTCGAGATTCAGTACATCGTCCTCCAGCCGACTTGTCTCCACGGGTTTTTGCTGCCTCGGGCACCTTATTGTCGTTCTCCTGTGAGTCTCGATTATCGAATCCGAAGCAAAAATGATAGTTAATGATAACGATCAGGGCCTCCTAATGACTATTGAATACTCAAATTGCGTCGAGATTCAATACATCGTCCTCCAGCCGACTTGTCTACAAGGGGATATTGCTACCTCGGGAACCATAAGCCCCGTCTCCTGTGAGTCTAGATTTTCGAATCCGACGCGAAACTGATAGTTAATTGTAACGTTCAGGACCTCCTAGTAACGATGGAACACTCAAATTGCGTCGAGATTCAATACATCGTCCTCCAGCCGACTTGTCTCCAAGGGAATATTGCTACCTCGGGAACCATAAGGTCCGTCTCCTGTGAGACTAGATTTTCGAATCCGACGCGAAACTGATAGTTAATTGTAACGATCAGGGCCTCCTAATAACGATGGAACACTCAAATTGCGTCGATATTCAATACATCGTCCTTCAGCCGACTTGTCTCCAAGGGTCTATTGCTTCCTGGGGCACCTTATGGACGTTCTCCTGTGAGTCTAGATTTTCGAATCTGACGCAACACTGATAGTTAATTGTCAAGTTCAGGGCCTCCTAATGACGATGGAACACTCAAATTGAGTCGAGATTCGATACATCGTCATTCAGCCGACTTGTCTCGAAGGGTCTATCGCTGCCTCTGGCACCTAATGGTCGTTCTCCTGTGAGTCTAGATTTTCAAATCCGACTCAAATCTGATAGTTAATTGTAACGTTCAGGGCCTCTTAATGACGATGGAATACTCAAATTGCGTCGAGATTCAATACATCGTCCTCCAGCCGACTTGTCTCCCAGGGGATATTGCTACCTCGGGCACTATATGGTCCTTCCCTGTGAGTCTAGATATTCGAATCAGACGCGTAACTGATAGTTAATTGTGAAGTTCAGGGCCTCCTAATGACGATGGAACACTCAAATTGAGTCGAGATTCGATACATCGTCATTCAGCCGACTTGTCTCCAAGGATCTATCGCTGCCTCGGGCACCTTATGGTCGTTCTCCTGTGAGTCTAGATTTTCGAATCCGACGCATAACTTATAGTTAATTATAACGTTTAGCGCCTCCTATTGACGATGGAACACTCAAATTGCGTCGAGATTCAATACATCGTCCTTCAGCCGACTTGTCTCCAAGGGTCTATTGCTGCCTCGGGCAACTTATGGTCGTTCTACTGTAAATCTAGATTTTCGAATCGGACGCAAAACTGATAGTTAATTGTAACGTTTAGCGCCTCCTAAGGACGAAGGAACACTCAAATTGCGTCGAGATTCAATACATCGTAATCCAGGCGACTTGTCTACAAGGGGATATTGCTGCCTCGGGCACTATATGGTCCTTCCCAGTGAGTCTAGATTTTCGAATCAGACGCTAAACTGATAGTTAATGGTAAAGTTCAGGGCCTCCTAATGACGATGGAACGCTCAAATTGAGGCGAGATTCAATACATCGTCATTAAGCCGACTTGTCTCCAAGGGTCTATCGCTGCCTCGGGCACCTTATGGTCGTTCTCCTGTGAGTCTAAATTTTCAAATCCGACTCAAATCTGATAGTTAATTGTAACATTCAGGGCCTCCTAATGTCGATGGAACACTCAAATTGCGTCGAGATTCAATACATCGTCCTCCAGCCGACTTGTCTCCAAGGGTTTTTGCTGCCTCGGGCACCTTATGGTCGTTCTCCTGTGAGTCTAGATTATCGAATCCGAAGCAAAACTGATAGTTAATTGTTACGATCAGGGCGTCCCAATGACGATGGAACACTCAAATTGCGTCGAGATTCAATACATCGTCCTCCAGCCGACTTTTCACAAAGGGGATAGTGCTTCCTCGGGAACCATATGGTCCGTCTCCTGTGAGTCTAGATATTCGAATCCGACGCGAGACTGATAGTTAATTATAACGTTCAGGGCCTCCTAATGACGATGGAACACTCAAATTGCGTCAAGATTCAATACATCGGCCACCAGCCGACTTGTCTCCAAGGGTCTATCGCTGCCTCGGGCACCTTAAGGTCGTTCTCCTGTAAGTCTAGATTTTCGAATCCGACGCGAAACTGATAGTTAATTGTAACCTTTAGCGCCTCCTAAAGACGATGGAACACTCAAATTGCGTCGAGATTCAACACATCGTCCTCCAGGCGACTTGTCTACAAGGGGATATTGCTGCACGGGCACTATATGGTCCTTCCCAGTGAGTCTAGATTTTCGTATCAGACGCGAAACTGATAGTTAATTGTAACTTTCAGGGCCTCCTAATGACGATGGAACACTCAAATTGAGTCATTCAGCCGACTTGTCTCCAAGGGTCTATCGCTGCCTCGGGCCCCTTATGGTCGTTCTCCTGTGAGTCTATATTATCAAATCCGACGCAAATCTGATAGTTAATTGTAACGTTCAGGGCCTCCTAATGACGATGGAACACTCACATTGCGTCGAGATCCAATACATCCTCCTCCAGCCGACTTGTCTCCAAGGGGATATTGCTGCCTCGGGCACCTTATGGTCGTTCTCCTGTGAGTCTAGATTTTCGAATCAGACGCGAAACTGATAGTTAATTGTAAAGTTCAGGGCCTCCTAATGACGATGGAACACTCAAATTGTGTCGAGATTCAATACATCGTCATTCAGCCGACTTGTCGCCAAGGGTCTATCGCTGCCTCGCGCACCTTATGGTCGTTCTCCTGTGAGTCTAGATTTTCGAATCCGACGCAAAACTGATAGTTAATTGTAACTTTCAGGGCCTCCTAATTACGATGGAACACTCAAACTGAGTCATTCAGCCGACTTGTCTCCAAGGGTCTATCGATGCCTCGGGCACCTTATGCTCGTTCTCCTGTGAGTCTATATTACCAAATCCGACGCAAATCTGATAGTTAATTGCAACGTTCAGGGGCTCCTAATGACGATGGATCACTCACATTGCGTCGAGATTCAATACATCCTCCTCCAGCCGACTTTACTCCAAGGGCATATTGCTTCCACGGGCACCATATGGTCCGTCTCCTGTGAGTCTAGATTTTCGAATCCGACGCGAAACTGATGGGTAATTGTAACGATCAGGGCCTCCTAATGACGATGGAACACTCAAATTGCGTCGAGATTCAATACATCGTCCTCCAGCCGACTTGTCTCCAAGGGGATATTGCTGCCTCGGGCACCATAGGGTCGGCCTCCTGTGGGTCTAGGTTTTCGAATCCGACGCGAAACTGATAGTTATTAGCAACGTTCAGGGCCTCCTAATGACGATGGAACACTTAAATTGCGTCGAGATTCAATACATCGCCCTTCAGCCGACTTGTCTCCAAGGGTCTATTGCTGCCTCGGGCACCTAATGGTCGTTCTCCTGTGAGTCTAGATTTTCGAATCCGACGCATAACTTATAGTTAATTGTAACGTTTAGCGCCTCCTAATGACGATGGAACACTCAAATTGCGTCGGGATTCAATACATCGTCCTCCAGCCGACTTGTCTCCAAGGGGATATTGCTACCTCGGGAACCATATGGTCCGTCTCCTGTGAGTCTAGATTTTCGAATCCGACGTGAGACTGATAGTTAATTGTACCGTTCAGGGCCTCCTAATGACGACGGAACACTCAAATTGCGTCGATATGCAATACATCGTCCATCAGCCGACTTGTCTCCAAGGGTCTATTGGTGCCTAGGGCACTTTATCGTCGTTCTCCTGTTAGTCTAGATTGTCGAATCCGACGCAAAACTGATAGTTACTTGTAACGTTCAGGGCCTCCTAAAGACGATGGAACACTCAAATTGAGTCGAGATACAATACATCGTCCTACAGCCGACTTGTCTCCAAGGGCTTATTGCTTCCGAGGGCACCATATGGTTCGTCTCCTATGAGTCTGGATTTTCGAATCCGACGCGAAACAGATAATTAATTGTAATGTTCAGGGTCTCCTAATGACGATGGAACACTTAAATTGCATGGAGATTCAATACATCGTCCTCCAACCGACTTGTCTCCAAGGGGATATTGCTGCCTCGGGCACCATAGGGTCCTTCTCCTGTGAGTCTTGATTTTCGAATCTGACGCGAAACTGATAGTTAATTGTAACGTTCAGGGACTCCAAATGACGATGAAACACTCAAATTGCGTCGAGATTCAATACATCGGCTACCTGCCAACTTGTCTCCAAGGGTCTATTGCTGCCTCGGGCACCTTATGGTCGTTCCCCTGTGAGTCTAGATTTTCGAATCCGACGCATAACTGATAATTAATTGTAACGTTTGGCGCCTCCTAATGACGATGGAACACTCAAATTGCGTCGAAATTCAGTACATCGTCCTCCAGGCGTTTTGTCTACAAGGGGATACTGCTGCCTCGGGCACTATATGGTTCTTCCCTGTGAGTCTAGATTTTCGAATCAGACGCGAAACTGATAGTTAATTGTAAAGTTCAGGGCCTCCTAATGACGATGGAACACTCAAATTGAGTCGAGATTCAATACATCGTCCTTCAGCCGACTTGTCTCCAAGGGTCTATCGCTGCCTCGGGCACCTTATGGTCGTTCTCCTGTGAGGCTAGATTTTCAAATCCGACGCAAATCTGATAGTTAATTGAAACGTTCTGGGCCTCCTAATGACGATGGAACACTCAAATTGCGTCTAGATTCAATACATCGTCCTCCAGCCGACTTGTCTCCAAGGGTCTATTGGTGCCTCGGGCACTTTATGATCGTTCTCCTGTAAGTCTAGATGGTCGAATTCGCGCAAAACTGATAGTTACTTGTAACGTTCAGGGCCTCCTAATGACGATGGAACACTCAAATTGCGTCGAGATTCAATAAATCGTCCTCCAGCCGAATTGTCTCCCAGGGCATATTGCTTCCACAGGCACCATATGGTTCCTCTCCTGTGAGTCTAGATTTTCGAATCCGACACGAAACTGATAGTAAATTGTAACGTTCAGGGTCTCCTAATGACGAACATTCAAAATGCGTCGAGATTCAGTACATCGTCCTCCAGCCGACTTGTCTCCACGGGTTTTTGCTGCCTCGGGCACCTTATTGTCGTTCTCCTGTGAGTCTCGATTATCGAATCCGAAGCAAAAATGATAGTTAATGATAACGATCAGGGCCTCCTAATGACTATTGAATACTCAAATTGCGTCGAGATTCAATACATCGTCCTCCAGCCGACTTGTCTACAAGGGGATATTGCTACCTCGGGAACCATAAGCTCCGTCTCCTGTGAGTCTAGATTTTCGAATCCGACGCGAAACTGATAGTTAATTGTAACGTTCAGGACCTCCTAGTAACGATGGAACACTCAAATTGCGTCGAGATTCAATACATCGTCCTCCAGCCGACTTGTCTCCAAGGGAATATTGCTACCTCGGGAACCATAAGGTCCGTCTCCTGTGAGACTAGATTTTCGAATCCGACGCGAAACTGATAGTTAATTGTAACGTTCAGGGCCTCCTAATAACGATGGAACACTCAAATTGCGTCGATATTCAATACATCGTCCTTCAGCCGACTTGTCTCCAGGGGTCTATTGCTTCCTGGGGCACCTTATGGACGTTCTCCTGTGAGTCTAGATTTTCGAATCTGACGCAACACTGATAGTTAATTGTCAAGTTCAGGGCCTCCTAATGACGATGGAACACTCAAATTGAGTCGAGATTCGATACATCGTCATTCAGCCGACTTGTCTCGAAGGGTCTATCGCTGCCTCTGGCACCTAATGGTCGTTCTCCTGTGAGTCTAGATTTTCAATTCCGACTCAAATCTGATAGTTAATTGTAACGTTCAGGGCCTCTTAATGACGATGGAATACTCAAATTGCGACGAGATTCAATACATCGTCCTTCAGCCGACTTGTCTACAAGGGGATATTGCTACCTCGGGCACTATATGGTCCTTCCCTGTGAGTCTAGATATTCGAATCAGACGCGTAACTGATAGTTAATTGTGAAGTTCAGGGCCTCCTAATGACGATGGAACACTCAAATTGAGTCGAGATTCGATACATCGTCATTCAGCCGACTTGTCTCCAAGGATCTATCGCTGCCTCGGGCACCTTATGGTCGTTCTCCTGTGAGTCTAGATTTTCGAATCCGACGCATAACTTATAGTTAATTATAACGTTTAGCGCCTCCTATTGACGATGGAACACTCAAATTGCGTCGAGATTCAATACATCGTCCTTCTGCCGACTTGTCTCCAAGGGTCTATTGCTGCCTCGGGCAACTTATGGTCGTTCTACTGTAAATCTAGATTTTCGAATCGGACGCAAAACTGATAGTTAATTGTAACGTTTAGCGCCTCCTAAGGACGAAGGAACACTCAAATTGCGTCGAGATTCAATACATCGTAATCCAGGCGACTTGTCTACAAGGGGATATTGCTGCCTCGGGCACTATATGGTCCTTCCCAGTGAGTCTAGATTTTCGAATCAGACGCTAAACTGATAGTTAATGGTAAAGTTCAGGGCCTCCTAATGACGATGGAACGCTCAAATTGAGGCGAGATTCAATACATCGTCATTAAGCCGACATGCTTCAAGGGTCCATCGCTGCCTCGGGCACCTTATGGTCGTTCTCCTGTGAGTCTAGTTTTTCAAATCCGACTCAAATCTGATAGTTAATTGTAACGTTTAGGGTCTCCTAATGACGATGGAACACTCAAATTGCGTCGAGATTCAATACATCGTCCTCCAGCCGACTTGTCTCCAAGGGGATATTGCTGCCTCGGGCGCCATAGGGTCCGTCTCCTGTGGGTCTAGATTTTCGAATCCGACGCGAAACTGATAGTTAATTGTAACGTTCAGGGCCTCCTAATGACGATGGAACACTTAAATTGCGTCGAGATTTAATACATCGTCCTTCAGCCGACTTGTCTCCAAGGGTCTATTGCTGCCTCGGGCACCTAATGGTCGTTCTCCTGTGAGTCTAGATTTTCGAATCCGACGCATAACTTGTAGTTAATTGTAACGTTTAGCGCCTCCTAATGGCGATGGAACACTCAAATTGCGTCGAGATTCAATACATCCTCCTCCAGGCGACTTGTCTACAAGGGGATATTGCTGCCTCGGGCACTATATGGTCCTTCCCTGTGAGTCTAGATATTCGAATCAGACGCGAATCTGATAGTTAATTGTAAAGTTCGGGGCTTCCTAATGACGATGGAACACTCAAATTGTGTCGAGATTCAATACATCGTCATTCAGCCGACTTGTCGCCTAGGGTCTATCGCTGCCTCGGGCACCTTATGGTCGTTCTCCTGTGAGTCTAGATTTTCAAATCCGACGCAAATCTGATAGTTAATTGTAACGTTCTGGGCCTCCTAATGACGATGGAACACTCAAATTGCGTCTAGATTCAATACATCGTCCTCCAGCCGACTTGTCTCCAAGGGTCTATTGGTGCCTCGGGCACTTTATGATCGTTCTCCTGTAAGTCTAGATGGTCGAATTCGCGCAAAACTGATAGTTACTTGTAACGTTCAGGGCCTCCTAATGACGATGGAACACTCCAATTGCGTCGAAATTCAATACATCGTCATTCAGCCGACTTGTCTCCAAGGGTCAATCGCTGCCGCGGGCACCTTATGGACGTTCTCCTGTGAGTCTAGATTTTCGAATCCGACACGAAACTGATAGTAAATTGTAACGTTCAGGGTCTCCTAATGACGAACATTCAAAATGCGTCGAGATTCAGTACATCGTCCTCCAGCCGACTTGTCTCCACGGGTTTTTGCTGCCTCGGGCACCTTATTGTCGTTCTCCTGTGAGTCTCGATTATCGAATCCGAAGCAAAAATGATAGTTAATGATAACGATCAGGGCCTCCTAATGACTATTGAATACTCAAATTGCGTCGAGATTCAATACATCGTCCTCCAGCCGACTTGTCTACAAGGGGATATTGCTACCTCGGGAACCATAAGCTCCGTCTCCTGTGAGTCTAGATTTTCGAATCCGACGCGAAACTGATAGTTAATTGTAACGTTCAGGACCTCCTAGTAACGATGGAACACTCAAATTGCGTCGAGATTCAATACATCGTCCTCCAGCCGACTTGTCTCCAAGGGAATATTGCTACCTCGGGAACCATAAGGTCCGTCTCCTGTGAGACTAGATTTTCGAATCCGACGCGAAACTGATAGTTAATTGTAACGTTCAGGGCCTCCTAATAACGATGGAACACTCAAATTGCGTCGATATTCAATACATCGTCCTTCAGCCGACTTGTCTCCAAGGGTCTATTGCTTCCTGGGGCACCTTATGGACGTTCTCCTGTGAGTCTAGATTTTCGAATCTGACGCAACACTGATAGTTAATTGTCAAGTTCAGGGCCTCCTAATGACGATGGAACACTCAAATTGAGTCGAGATTCGATACATCGTCATTCAGCCGACTTGTCTCGAAGGGTCTATCGCTGCCTCTGGCACCTAATGGTCGTTCTCCTGTGAGTCTAGATTTTCAAATCCGACTCAAATCTGATAGTTAATTGTAACGTTCAGGGCCTCTTAATGACGATGGAATACTCAAATTGCGTCGAGATTCAATACATCGTCCTCCAGCCGACTTGTCTCCCAGGGGATATTGCTACCTCGGGCACTATATGGTCCTTCCCTGTGAGTCTAGATATTCGAATCAGACGCGTAACTGATAGTTAATTGTGAAGTTCAGGGCCTCCTAATGACGATGGAACACTCAAATTGAGTCGAGATTCGATACATCGTCATTCAGCCGGCTTGTCTCCAAGGATCTATCGCTGCCTCGGGCACCTTATGGTCGTTCTCCTGTGAGTCTAGATTTTCGAATCCGACGCATAACTTATAGTTAATTATAACGTTTAGCGCCTCCTATTGACGATGGAACACTCAAATTGCGTCGAGATTCAATACATCGTCCTTCAGCCGACTTGTCTCCAAGGGTCTATTGCTGCCTCGGGCAACTTATGGTCGTTCTACTGTAAATCTAGATTTTCGAATCGGACGCAAAACTGATAGTTAATTGTAACGTTTAGCGCCTCCTAAGGACGAAGGAACACTCAAATTGCGTCGAGATTCAATACATCGTAATCCAGGCGACTTGTCTACAAGGGGATATTGCTGCCTCGGGCACTATATGGTCCTTCCCAGTGAGTCTAGATTTTCGAATCAGACGCTAAACTGATAGTTAATGGTAAAGTTCAGGGCCTCCTAATGACGATGGAACGCTCAAATTGAGGCGAGATTCAATACATCGTCATTAAGCCGACATGCTTCAAGGGTCCATCGCTGCCTCGGGCACCTTATGGTCGTTCTCCTGTGAGTCTAGTTTTTCAAATCCGACTCAAATCTGATAGTTAATTGTAACGTTTAGGGTCTCCTAATGACGATGGAACACTCAAATTGCGTCGAGATTCAATACATCGTCCTCCAGCCGACTTGTCTCCAAGGGGATATTGCTGCCTCGGGCGCCATAGGGTCCGTCTCCTGTGGGTCTAGATTTTCGAATCCGACGCGAAACTGATAGTTAATTGTAACGTTCAGGGCCTCCTAATGACGATGGAACACTTAAATTGCGTCGAGATTTAATACATCGTCCTTCAGCCGACTTGTCTCCAAGGGTCTATTGCTGCCTCGGGCACCTAATGGTCGTTCTCCTGTGAGTCTAGATTTTCGAATCCGACGCATAACTTGTAGTTAATTGTAACGTTTAGCGCCTCCTAATGACGATGGAACACTCAAATTGCGTCGAGATTCAATACATCCTCCTCCAGGCGACTTGTCTACAAGGGGATATTGCTGCCTCGGGCACTATATGGTCCTTCCCTGTGAGTCTAGATATTCGAATCAGACGCGAATCTGATAGTTAATTGTAAAGTTCGGGGCTTCCTAATGACGATGGAACACTCAAATTGTGTCGAGATTCAATACATCGTCATTCAGCCGACTTGTCGCCTAGGGTCTATCGCTGCCTCGGGCACCTTATGGTCGTTCTCCTGTGAGTCTAGATTTTCGAATCCGACGCAAAACTGATAGTTAATTGTAACTTTCAGGGCCTCCTAATGACGATGGAACACTCAAATTGAGTCATTCAGAAGACTCGTCTCCAAGGGTCTATCGCTGCCTCGGGCACCTTATGGTCGTTCTCCTGTGAGTCTATATTACCAAATCCGACGTAAATCTGATAGTTAATTGCAACGTTCAGGGCCTCCTAATGACGATGGAACACACACATTGCGTCGAGATTCAATACATCCTCCTCCAGCCGACTTGACTCCAAGGGCATATTGCTTCCACGGGCACCATATGGTCCGTCTCCTGTGGGTCTAGATTTTCGAATCCGTCGCGAAACTGATAGTTAATTGTAACGTTCAGGGACTCATAATGACGAACATTCAAATTGCGATGAGATTCAATACATCGTCCTCCAGCCGACTTGTCTCCAAGGGTTTTTGCTGCCTCGGGCACCTTATGGTCGTTCTCCTGTAAGTCTAGATTATCGAATCCGACGCAAAACTCATAGTTGATTGTAACGATCAGGGCCTCCTAATGACGATGGAACACTCAAATTGCGTCGAGATTCAATACATCGTCCTCCAGCCGACTTGTCTCCCAGGGGATATTGCTGCCTCGGGCACTATGTGGTCCTTCCCAGTGAGTCTAGATTTTCGAATCAGACGCGAAACTGATAGTTAATTGTAACTTTCAGGGCCTCCTAATGACGATGGAACACTCAAATTGAGTCATTCAGCCGACTTGTCTCCAAGGGTCTATCGCTGCCTCGGGCACCTTATGGTCGTTCTCCTGTGAGTCTATATTACCAAATCCAACGCAAATCTGATAGTTAATTGCAACGTTCAGGGCCTCCTAATGACGATGGAACACTCACATTGCGTCGAGATTCAATGCATCCTCCTACAGCCGACTTGACTCCAAAGGCATATTGCTTCCACGGGCACCATATGGTCCGCCTCCTGTGAGTCTAGATTTTCGAATCCGACGCGAAACTGATAGTTAATTGTAACGTTCAGGGTCTCCTAATGACGAACATTCAAATTGCGTCGAGATTCAATACATCGTCCTCCAGCCGACTTGTCTCCAAGGGTTTTTGCTGCCTCGGGCACCTTATGTTCGTTCTCCTGTGAGTCTAGATTATCGCATCCGACGCAAAACTCATAGTTAATTGTAACGATCAGGGCCTCCTAATGACGATGGAACACTCAAATTGCGTCGAGATTCAATACATCGTCCTCCAGCCGACTTGTCTCCAAGGGGATATTGCTGCCTCGGGCACCATAGGATCCGTCTCCTGTGGGTCTAGATTTTCGAATCCGACGCGAAACTGATAGTTATTTGTAACGTTCAGGGCCTCCTAATGACGATGGAACACTTAAATTGCGTCGAGATTCAATACATCGTCCTTCAGCCGACTTGTCTCCAAGGGTCCATTGCTGCCTCGGGCACCTAATGGTCGTTCTCCTGTGAGTCTAGGTTTTCGAATCCGACACATAACATATAGTTAATTGTAACGTTTAGCGCCTTCTAATGACGATGGAACACTCAAATTGCGTCGAGATTCAATACATCGTCCTCCAGCCGACTTGTCTCCAAGGGCATATTGCTTCCACGGGCACCATATGGTCCGTCTCCTGTGAGTCTAGATTTTCGAATCCGACGCATAACTAATAGTTAATTGTAACGTTCAGGGTCTCATAATGACGAACATTCAAATTGGGTCGAGATTCAATACATCGTCATCCAGCCGACTTGTCTCCAAGGGTTTTTGCTGCCTCGGGCACCGTATGGTCGTTCTTCTGTGAGTCTCTATTATCGAATCCGAAGCAAAACTGATAGTTAATTGCAATGATCGGGGCCTCCTAATGACAATGGAATACTCAAATTGCGTCGAGATTCAATACATCGTCCTACAGCCGACTTGTCTCCAAGGGGATATTGCTAACTCGGGAACCATGTGATCCGTCTCCTGTGAGTCTAGATTTTCGAATCCGACGCGAGACTGATAGTTAATTGTAACGTTCAGGGCCTCCTAATGACGATGGAACACTCAAATTGCGTCGATATTCAATACATCGTCCTTCAGCCGACTTGTCTCCAAGGGTATATTGCTGCCTCGGGCACCTTATGGTCGTTCTCCTGTGGGTCTAGATTTTCGAATCCGACGCGAGACTGATAGTTAATTGCAACGTTCAGGACCTCCTAATGACGATGGAACACTCACATTGCGTCGAGATTCAATACATCCTCCTCCAGCCGACTTGACTCCAAAGGCATATTGCTTCCACGGGCACCATATGGTCCGTCTCCTGTGAGTCTAGATTTTCGAATCCGACGCGAAACTGATAGTTAATTGTAACGTTCAGGGACTCCTAATGACGAACATTCAAATTGCGATGAGATTCAATACATCGTCCTCCAGCCGACTTGTCTCCAAGGGTTTTTGCTGCCTCGGGCACCTTATGGTCGTTCTCCTGTAAGTCTAGATTATCGAATCCGACGCAAAACTCATAGTTAATTGTAACGATCAGGGCCTCCTAATGACGATGGAACACTCAAATTGCGTCGAGATTCAATACATTGTCCTCCAGTCGACTTGTCTCCAAGGGGATATTGCTGCCTCGGGCACCATATGGTCCTTCCCAGTGAGTCTAGATTTTCGAATCAGACGCGAAACTGATAGTTACTTGTAAAGTTCAGGGCCTTCTAATAACGATGGAACACTCAAATTGAGTCGAGATTCAATACATCGCCATTCAGCCGACTTGTCTCCAAGGGTCTATTCCTGCCTCGGGCACCTTATGGTCGTTCTCCTGTGAGTCTAGATTTTCCAATCCGACGCAAAACTGATGGTTAATTGTAACTTTCAGGGCCTCCTAATGACGATGGAACACTCAAATTGAGTCATTCAGACGACTTGTCTCCAAGGGTCTATCGCTGCCTCGGGCACCTTATGGTCGTTCTCCTGTGAGTCTATATTATCAATTCCGACGCAAATCTGATAGTTAATTGCAACGTTCAGGGCCTCCTAATGACGATGGAACACTCACATTGCGTCGAGATTCAAAACATCATCCTCCAGCCGACTTGACTCCAAGGGCATATTGCTTCCACGGGCACCATATGGTCCATCTCCTGTGAGTCCAGATTTTCGAATCCGACGCGAAACTGATAGTTAATTGTAACGTTCAGGGTCTCCTAATGACGAACATTCAAATTGCGTCGAGATTCAATACATCGTCCGCCAGCCGACTTGTCTCCAAGGGTTTTTGGTGCCTCGGGCACCTTATGGTTGTTCTCCTGTGAGTCTAGATTATCGCATCCGACGCAAAACTCATAGTTAAGTGTAACGATCAGGGCCTCCTAATGACGATGGAACACTCAAATTGCGATGAGATTCAATACATCGTCCTCCAGCCGACTTGTCTCCAAGGGGATATTGCTTCCTCGGGCACCATATGATCCATCTCCTGTGAGTCCAGATTTTCGAATCCGACGCGAAACTGATAGTTAATTGTAACGTTCAGGGTCTCCTAATGACGAACATTCAAATTGCGTCGAGATTCAATACATTGTCCTCCAGCCGACTTGTCTCCAAGGGGAAATTGCTGCCTCGGGCACCATAGGGTCCGTCTCCTGTGGGTCTAGATTTTCGAATCCGACGCGAAACTGATAGTCATTTGTAACGTTCAGGGCCTCCCAATGACGATGGAACACTTGAATTGCGTCGAGACTCAATACATCGTCCTTCAGCCGACTTGTCTCCAAGGGTCTATTGCTGCCTCGGGCACCTAATGGTCGTTCTCCTGTGAGTCTAGATTTTCGAATCCGACGCATAACTTATAGTTAATTGTAACGTTTAGCGCCTCCTAATGACGATGGAACACTCAAATTGCGTCGAGATTCAATACATCCTCCTCCAGGCGACTTGTCTACAAGGGGCTATTGCTGCCTCGGGGACTATATGGTCCTTCCCTGTGAGTCTAGATATTCGAGTCAGACGCGAAACTGATAGTTAATTGCAACGTTCAGGGCCTCCTAATGACGATGGAACACTCAAATTGCTTCGAGATTCAATACATCCTCCTCCAGCCGACTTGACTCCAAAGGCATATTGCTTCCACGGGCACCATATGGTCCGTCTCCTGTGAGTCTAGATTTTCGAATCCGACGCGAAACTGATAGTTAATTGTAACGTTCAGGGTCTCCTAATGACGAACATTCAAATTGCGTCGCGATTCAATACATCGGTCTCCAGCCGGCTTGTCTCCAAGGGTTTTTGCTGCCTCGGGCACCTTATGGTCGTTCTCCTGTGAGTCTAGATTATCGCATCCGACGCAAAACTCATAGTTAAGTGTAACGATCAGGGCCTCCTAATGACGATGGAACACTCAAATTGCGATGAGATTCAATACATCGTCCTCCAGCCGACTTGTCTCCAAGGGGATATTGCTTCCTCGGGCACCATAGGGTCCGTCTCCTGTGGGTCTAGATTTTCGAATCCGACGCGAAACTGATAGTTATTTGTAACGTTCAGGGCCTCCTAATGACGATGGAACACTTAAATTGCGTCGAGATTCAATACATCGTCCTTCAGCCGACTTGTCTCCAAGGGTCCATTGCTGCCTCGGGCACCTAATGGTCGTTCTCCTGTGAGTCTAGGTTTTCGAATCCGACACATAACATATAGTTAATTGTAACGTATAGCGCCTCCTAATGACGATGGAACACTCAAATTGCGTCGAGATTCAATACATCGTCCTCCAGCCGACTTGTCTCCAAGGGCATATTGCTTCCACGGGCACCATATGGTCCGTCTCCTGTGAGTCTAGATTTTCGAATCCGACGCATAACTAATAGTTAATTGTAACGTTCACGGTCTCATAATGACGAACATTCAAATTGGGTCGAGATTCAATACATCGTCATCCAGCCGACTTGTCTCCAAGGGTTTTTGCTGCCTCGGGCACCGTATGGTCGTTCTTCTGTGAGTCTCTATTATCGAATCCGAAGCAAAACTGATACTTAATTGCATTGATCAGGGCCTCCTAATGACTATGGAATACTAAAATTGCGTCGAGATTCAATACATCGTCCTACAGCCGACTTGTCTCCAAGGGGATATTGCTACCTCGGGAACCATGTGGTCCGTCTCCTGTGAGTCTAGATTTTCGAATCCGACGCGAGACTGATTGTTAATTGTAACGTTCACGGCCTCCTAATGACGATGGAACACTCAAATTGCGTCGAGATTCAATACATCGGCCACCAGCCGACTTATCTCCAAGGGTCTATCGCTGCCTCGGGCACCTTATGGTCGTTCTCCTGTAAGTCTAGATTTTCGAATCCGACGCGAAACTGATAGTTAATTGTAACCTTTAGCGCCTCCTAATGACGATGGAACACTCAAATTGCGTCGAGATTCAACACATCGTCCTCCAGGCGACTTGTCTACAAGGGGATATTGCTGCCTCGGGCACTATATGGTCCTTCCCAGTGAGTCTAGATTTTCGTATCAGACGCGAAACTGATAGTTAATTGTAACTTTCAGGGCCTCCTAATGACGATGGAACACTTAAATTGAGTCATTCAGCCGACTTGTCTGCAAGGGTCTATCGCTGCCGCGGCCACATATGGTCGTTCTCCTGTGAGTCTATATTATCAAATCCGACGCAAATCTGATAGTTAATGGTAACGTTCAGGGCCTCCTAATGACGATGGAACACTCACATTGCGTCGAGATCCAATACATCCTCCTCCAGCCGACTTGTCTCCAAGGGGATATTGCTGCCTCGGGCTCCATAGGATCCGTCTCCTGTGGGTCTAGATTTTCTAATCAGACGCGATACTGATAGTTATTTGTAACATTCAGGGCCTCCTAATGACGATGGAACTCTTAAATTGCGTCGAGATTCAATACATCGTCCTTCAGCCGACTTGTCTCCAAGGGTCTATTGCTGCCTCGGGCACCTAATGGTCGTTCTCCTGTGAGTCTAGATTTTCGAATCCGACGCATAACTTGTAGTTAATTGTAACGTTTAGCGCCTACTAATGACGATGGAAACATTAAAATTGCTTCGAGATTCAATACATCCTCCTCCAGGCGACTTTTCTACAAGGGGATATTGCTGCCTGGGGGACTATATGGTCCTTCCCTGTGAGTCTAGATATTCGAATCAGACGCGAAACTGATAGTTAATTGTAAAGTTCAGGGCCTCCTAATGACGATGGAACACTCAAATTGTGTCGAGATTCAATACATCGTCATTCAGCCGACTTGTCGCCAAGGGACTATCGCTGCCTCGGGCACCTTATGGTCGCTCTCCTGTGAGTCTAGATTTTCGAATCCGACGCAAAACTGATAGTTAATTTTAACTTTCAGGGCCTCCTAATGACGATGGAACACTCAAACTGATTCATTCAGCCGACTTGTCTCCAAGGGTCTATCGCTGCCTCGGGCACCTTATGGTCGTTTTCCTGTGAGTCTATATTACCAAATCCGACGCAAATCTGATAGTTGATTGCAACGTTCAGGGCCCCCTAATGACGATGGATCACTCACATTGCGTCGAGATTCAATACATCCTCCTCCAGCCGACTTGACTCCAAGGGCATATTGCTTCCACGGGCACCATATGGTCCGTCTCCTGTGAGTCTAGATTTTCGAATCCGACGCGAAACTGATAGTTAATTGTAACGTTTAGGGCCTCCTAATGACGATGGAACACTCAAATTGCGTCGAGATTCAATACATCGTCCTCCAGCCGACTTGTCTCCAAGGGGATATTGCTGCCTCGGGCACCATAGGGTCCGTCTCCTATGGGTCTAGATTTTCGAATCCGACGCGAAACTGATAGTTATTTGCAACGTTCAGGGCCTCCTAATGACGATGGAACACTTAAATTGCGTCGAGATTCAATTCATCGTCCTTCAGCCGACTTGTCTCCAAGGGTGTATTGCTGCCTCGGGCACCTAATGGTCGTTCTCCTGTGAGTCTAAATTTTCGAATCCGACGCATAACTTATAGTTAATTGTAACGTTTAGCGCCTCCTAATGACGATGGAACACTCAAATTGCGTCGAGATTCAATACATCGTCCTCCAGCCGACTAGTCTCCAAGGGCATATTGCTTCCACGGGCACCATATGGTCCGTCTCCTGTGAGTCTAAATTTTCGAATCCGACGCATAACTAATAGTTAATTGTAACGTTCAGGGTCTCATAATGACGAACATTCAAATTGCGTCGAGATTCAATACATCGTCATCCATCCGACTTGTCTCCAAGGGTTTTTGCTGCCTCAGGCACCTTATGGTCGTTGTTCTGTGAGTCTCTATTATCGAATCCGAAGCAAAACTGATAGTTGATTGCAACGATCGGGGCCTCCTAATGACTATGGAGTACTCAAATTGCGACGAGATTCAATACATCGTCCTACAGCCGACTTGTCTCCAAGGGGATATTACTACCTCGGGAACCATATGGTCCGTCTCCTGTGAGTCTAGATTCTCGAATCCGACGCGAGACTGATAGTTAATTGTACCGTTCAGGGCTTCCTAATGACGATGGAACACTCAAATTGCGTCGATATGCAATACATCGTCCATCAGCCGACTTGTCTCCAAGGGTCTATTGGTGCCTAGGGCACTTTATCGTCGTTCTCCTGTTAGTCTAGATTGTCGAATCCGACGCAAAACTGATAGTTAATTGTAACGTTCAGGGCCTCCTAATGACGATGGAACACTCAAATTGAGTCGAGATTCAGTACATCGTCATTCAGCCGATTTGTCTCCAAGGGTCTGTCGCTGCCTCGGGCACCTTATGGTCGTTCTCCTGTGAGTCTAGATTTTCAAATCCAACGCAAATCTGACAGTTAATTGTAACGTTCAGGGCTTCCTAATGACGATGGAACACTCACATTGCGTCGAGATTCAATACATCGTCATTCAGCCGACTTGTCGCCAAGGGTCTATCGCTGCCTCGGGCACCTTATGGTCGTTCTCCTGTGAGTCTAGATTTTCGAATCCGACGCAAAACTGATATTTAATTGTAACTTGCAGGGCCTCCTAATGACGATGGAACACTCAAACTGAGTCATTCAGCCGACTTGTCTCCAAGGGTCTATCGATGCCTCGGGCACCTTATGGTCGTTCTCCTGTGAGTCTATATTACCAAATCCGACGCAAATCTGATAGTTAATTGCAACGTTCAGGGCCTCCTAATGACGATGGATCACTCACATTGCGTCGAGATTCAATACATCCTCCCCAGCCGACTTGACTCCAAGGGCATATTGCTTCCACGGGCATCATATGGTCCGCCTCCTGTGAGTCTAGATTTTCGAATCCGACGTGAAACTGATAGGTAATTGTAACGATCAGGGCCTCCTAATGACGATGGAACACTCAAACTGAGTCATTCAGCCGACTTGTCTCCAAGGGTCTATCGCTGCCTCGGGCACCTTATGGTCGTTTTCCTGTGAGTCTATATTACCAAATCCGACGCAAATCTGATAGTTGATTGCAACGTTCAGGGCCCCCTAATGACGATGGATCACTCACATTGCGTCGAGATTCAATACATCCTCCTCCAGCCGACTTGACTCCAAGGGCATATTGCTTCCACGGGCACCATATGGTCCGTCTCCTGTGAGTCTAGATTTTCGAATCCGACGCGAAACTGATAGTTAATTGTAACGATCAGGGCCTCCTAATGACGATGGAACACTCAAATTGCGTCGAGACTCAATACATCGTCCTTCAGCCGACTTGTCTCCAAGGGGATATTGCTGCCTCGGGCACCATAGGGTCCGTCTCCTATGGGTCTAGATTTTCGAATCCGACGCGAAACTGATAGTTATTTGCAACGTTCAGGGCCTCCTAATGACGATGGAACACTTAAATTGCGTCGAGATTCAATTCATCGTCCTTCAGCCGACTTGTCTCCAAGGGTGTATTGCTGCCTCGGGCACCTAATGGTCGTTCTCCTGTGAGTCTAAATTTTCGAATCCGACGCATAACTTATAGTTAATTGTAACTTTTAGCGCCTCCTAATGACGATGGAACACTCAAATTGCGTCGAGATTCAATACATCGTCCTCCAGCCGACTAGTCTCCAAGGGCATATTGCTTCCACGGGCACCATATGGTCCGTCTCCTGTGAGTCTAAATTTTCGAATCCGACGCATAACTAATAGTTAATTGTAACGTTCAGGGTCTCATAATGACGAACATTCAAATTGCGTCGAGATTCAATACATCGTCATCCAGCCGACTTGTCTCCAAGGGTTTTTGCTGCCTCGGGCACCGTATGGTCGTTCTTCTGTGAGTCTCTATTATCGAATCCGAAGCAAAACTGATAGTTAATTGCAACGATCAGGGCCTCCTAATGACTATGGAATACTCAAATTGCGTCGAGATTCAATACATCGTCATACAGCCGACTTGTCTCCAAGGGGATATTGCTACCTCGGGCACCATATGGTCCGTCTCCTGTTAGTCTAGATTTTCGAATCCGACGCGAGACTGATAGTTAATTGTAACGTTCAGGGCCTCCTAATGACGATGGAACACTCAAATTGCGTCGATATTCAAAACATCGTCCTTCAGCCGACTTGTCTCCAAGGGTCTATTGCTGCCTCGGGCACCTTATGGTCGTTCTCCTGTAAGTCTAGATTTTCGAATCCGACTCGAGACTGATAGATAATTGTAACGTTCAGGGCCTCCTAATGACGATGGAACACTCAAATTGCGTCGAGATTCAATACATCGGCCACCAGCCGACTTGTCTCCAAGGGTCTATTGCTGCCTCGGGCACTTTATGGTCGTTTTCCTGTAAGTCTAGCATTTCGAATCCGACGCGAAACTGATAGTTAATTGTAACATTTAGCGCCTCCTAATGACGATGGGACACTCAAATTGAGTCGAGATTCAATACATCGTCATTCAGCCGACTTGTCTCCAAGGGTCTATCGCTGCCTCGGGCACTTTATGGTCGTTCTTCTGTGAGTCTAAATATTCAAATCCGACTCAAATCTGATAGTTAATTGTAACATCCAGGGCCTCCTAATGACGATGGAACACTCAAATTGCGTCGAGATTCAATACATCGTCCTCCAGCCGACTTTTCACCAAGGGGATATTGCTGCCTCGGGAACCATATGGTCCGTCTCCTGTGAGTCTAGATATTCGAATCCGACGCGAGACTGATAGTTAATTATAACGTTCAGGGCCTCCTAATGACGATGGAAAACTCAAATTGCATCGAGATTCAATACATCGACATTCAGCCGACTTGTCGCCAAGGGTCTATCGCTGCCTCGGTCACCTTATGGTCGTTCTCCTGTGAATCTAGATTTTCAAATCCGACGCAAATCTAATATTTAATTGTAACGTTCAGGGCCTCCCTAATGACGATGGAACACTCACATTGCGTCGAGGTTAAATACATAGTCCTCCAGCCGACTTGTCTCAAAGGGCATATTGCTTCCACGGGCACCATATGATCCGTCTCCTGTGAGTCTAGATTTTCGAATCCGACGCGAAACTCATAGTTAATTGTACCGATCAGGGCCTCCGAATGACGATGTAACGCTCAAATTGGATCGATATTCAATACATCGCCCTCCAGCCGAATTGCCTCCAAGGGTCTATTGCTGCCTCGGGCACCTTATGGTCGTTCTCTTGTAAGTCTAGATTGTCGAATCCGACGCAAAACTGATAGTTCATTGTAACGTTCAGGGCCTCCTAATGACGATGGAACACTCAAATTGCGTTGAGAATCAATACATCGGCCACCAGCCGACTTGTTTCCAAGTGTCTATCGCTGCCTCGGGCACCTTATGGTCGTTCTCCTGTAAGTCTAGATTTTCGAATCCGACGCGAAACTGATAGTTAATTGAAACCTTTAGCGCCTCCTAATGACGATGTAACACTCAAATTGCGTAGAGATTCAACACATCGTCCTCCAGGCGACTTGTCTACAAGGGGATATTGCTGCCTCGGGCACTATATGGTCCTTCCCAGTAAGTCTAGATTTTCGTATCAGACGCGAAACTGATAGTTAATTGTAACTTTCAGGGCCTCCTAATGACGATGGAACACTCAAATTCAGTCATTCAGCCGACTTGTCTCCAAGGGTCTATCGCTGCCTCGGGCCCCTTATGGTCGTTCTCCTGTGAGTCTAGATTATCGAATCCGACGCAACGCTCATAGTTAATTGTAACGATCAGGGCCTCCTAATGACGATGGAACACTCAAATTGCGTCGGGATTCAATACATCGTCCTCCAGCCAACTTGTCTCCAAGGGGATATTGCTGCCTCGGAAACCATAGGGTCCGTCTCCTGTGAGTCTAGATTTTGGAATCCGACGCGAAACTGATAGTTAATCGTAACGTTCAGGGTCTCATAATGACGAACATTCAAATTGCGTCGAGATTCAATACATCGTCATCCAGCCGACTTGTCTCCAAGGGTTTTTGCTGCCTCAGGCACCTTATGGTCGTTGTTCTGTGAGTCTCTATTATCGAATCCGAAGCAAAACTGATAGTTGATTGCAACGATCGGGGCCTCCTAATGACTATGGAATACTCAAATTGCGACGAGATTCAATACATCGTCCTACAGCCGACTTGTCTCCAAGGGGATATTGCTACCTCGGGAACCATATGGTCCGTCTCCTGTGAGTCTAGACTTTCGAATCCGACGCGAGACTGGTAGTTAATTGTACCGTTCAGGGCCTCCTAATGACGACGGAACACTCAAATTGCGTCGATATGAAATACATCGTCCATCAGCCGACTTGTCTCCAAGGGTCTATTGGTGCCTAGGGCACTTTATCGTCGTTCTCCTGTTAGTCTAGATTGTCGAATCCGACGCAAAACTGATAGTTACTTGTAACGTTCAGGGCCTCCTAAAGACGATGGAACACTCAAATTGAGTCGAGATTCAATACATCGTCATTCAGCCGATTTGTCTCCAAGGGTCTATCGCTGCCTCGGGCACCTTAAGGTCGTTCTCCTGTGAGTCTAGATTTTCAAATCCGACGCAAATCTGACAGTTAATGTAACGTTCAGGGCTTCCTAATGACGATGGAACACTCAAATTGCGTCGAGATTCAATACATCGTCCTCCAGCCGACTTGTCTCCAAGGGCTTATTGCTTCTACGGGCACCATATGGTTCGTCTCCTATGAGTCTGGATTTTCGAATCCGACGCGAAACTGATAGTTAATTGTAACGTTCAGGGTCTCCTAATGACGATGGAACACTTAAATTGCATGGAGATTCAATACATCGTCCTCCAACCGACTTGTCTCCAAGGGGATATTGCTGCCTCGGGCACCATAGGGTCCTTCTCCTGTGAGTCTTGATTTTCGAATCTGACGCGAAACTGATAGTTAATTGTAACGTTCAGGGCCTCCAAATGACGATGAAACACTCAAATTGCGTCGAGATTCAATACGTCGGCTACCTGCCAACTTGTCTCCAAGGGTCTATTGCTGCCCCGGGCTCCTTATGGTCGTTCCCCTGTGAGTCTAGATTTTCGAATCCGACGCATAACTGATAGTTAATTGTAACGCTTGGCGCCTCCTAATGACGATGGAACACTCAAATTGCGTCGAAATTGAATTCATCGTCCTCCAGGCGTTTTGTCTACAAGGGGAAATTGCTGCCTCGGGCACTATATGGTTCTTCCCTGTGAGTCTAGATTTTCGAATCAGACGCGAAACTGATAGTTAATTGTAAAGTTCAGGGCCTCCTAATGACGATGGAACACTCAAATTGAGTCGAGATTCAATACATCGTCCTTCAGCCGACTTGTCTCCAAGGGTCTATCGCTGCCTCGGGCACCTTATGGTCGTTCTCCTGTGATTTTAGATTTACAAATCCGCCGCAAATCTGACAGTTAATTGTAACGTTCAGGGCTTCCTAATGACGATGGAACACTCAAATTGCGTCGAGATTCAATACATCGTCCTCCAGCCGAATTTGTCTCCAAGGGCATATTGCTTCCACAGGCACCATATGGTTCGTCTCCTGTGAGTCTAGATTTTCGAATCCGACACGAAACTGATAGTAAATTGTAACGTTCAGGGTCTCCTAATGACGAACATTCAAAATGCGTCGAGATTCAGTACATCGTCCTCCAGCCGACTTGTCTCCACGGGTTTTTGCTGCCTCGGGCACCTTATGGTCGTTCTCCTGTGAGTCACGATTATCGAATCCGAAACAAAACTGATAGTTAATGATAACGATCAGGGCCTCCTAATGACTATGGAATACTCAAATTGCGTCGAGACTCAATAGATCGTCCTCCAGCCGACTTGTCTACAAGGGGATATTGCTACCTCGGGAACCATAAGCTCCGTCTCCTGTGAGTCTAGATTTTCGAATCCGACGCGAAACTGATAGTTAATTGTAACGTTCAGGGCCTCCTAATAACGATGGAACACTCAAATTGCGTCGAGATTCAATACATCGTCCTCCAGCCGACTTGTCTCCAAGCGAATATTGCTACCTCGGGAACCATAAGGTCCGTCTCCTGTGAGTCTAGATTTTCGAATCCGACGCGAAACTGATAGTTAATTGTAACGTTCAGGGCCTCCTAATAACGATGGAATACTCAAATTGCGTCGATATTCAATACATCGTCCTTCAGCCGACTTGTCTCCAAGGGTCTATCGCTTCCGGGGGCACCTTATGGACGTTCTCCTGTGAGTCTAGATTTTCGATCAGACGCGACACTGATAGTTAATTGTCAAGTTCAGGGCCTCCTAATGACGATGGAACACTCAAATTGAGTCGAGATTGGATACATCGTCATTCAGCCGACTTGTCTCGAAGGGTCTATCGCTGCCTCTGGCACCTAATTGTCGTTCTCCTGTGAGTCTAGATTTTCAAATCCGACTCAAATCTGATAGTTAATTGTAACGTTCAGGGCCTCTTAATGACAATGGAATACTCAAATTGCGTCGAGATTCAATACATCGTCCTTCAGCCGACTTGTCTACAAGGGGATATTGCTACCTCGGACACTATATGGTCCTTCCCTGTGAGTCTAGAGATTCGAATCAGACGCGTAACTGGTAGTTAATTGTGAAGTTCAGGGCCTCCTAATGACGATGGAACACTCAAATTGAGTCGAGATTCAATACATCGTCATTCAGCCGACTTGTCTCCAAGGATCTATCGCTGCCTCGGGCACCTTATGGTCGTTCTCCTGTGAGTCTAGATTTTCGAATCCGACGCATAACTTATAGTTAATTGTAACGTTTAGCGCCTCCTATTGACGATGGAACACTCAAATTGCGTCGAGATTCAATACATCGTCCTTCAGCCGACTTGTCTCCAAGGGTCTATTGCTGCCTCGGGCAACCTATGGTCGTTCTACTGTAAATCTAGATTTTCGAATCGGACGCGAAACTGATAGTTAATTGTAACGTTTAGCGCCTCCTAAGGACGAAGGAACACTCAAATTGCGTCGAGATTCAATACATCGTAATCCAGGCGACTTGTCTACAAGGGGATATTGCTGCCTCGAGCCCTATATGGTCCTTCCCTGTGAGTCTAGATTTTCGAATCAGACGCTAAATTGATAGTTAATGGTAAAGTTCAGGGCCTCCTAATGACGATGGAACGCTCAAATTGAGTCGAGATTCAATACATCGTCATTAAGCCGACATGCTTCAAGGTTCTATCGCTGCCTCGGGCACCTTATGGTCGTTCTCCTGTGAGTCTCGTTTTTCAAATCAGTCTCAAATCTGATAGTTAATTGTAACGTTTAGGGTCTCCTAATGACGATGGAACACTCAAATTGCGTCGAGATTCAATACATCGTCCTCCAGCCGACTTGTCTCCAAGGGGATATTGCTGCCTCGGGCACCATAGGGTCCGTCTCCTGTGGGTCTAGATTTTCGAATCCGACGCGAAACTGAAAGTTATTTGTAACGTTCAGGGCATCCTAATGACGATGGAACACTTAAATTGCGTCGAGATTTAATACATCGTCCTTCAGCCGACTTGTCTCCAAGGGTCTATTGCTGCCTCGGGCACCTAATGGTCGTTCTCCTGTGAGTCTAGATTTTCGAATCCGACGCATAACTTGTAGTTAATTGTAACGTTTAGCGCCTCCTAATAACGATGGAACAGTCAAATTGCGTCGAGATTCAATACGTCCTCCTCCAGGCGACTTGTCTACAAGGGGATATTGCTGCCTCGGGCACTATGTGGTCTTTCCCTGTGAGTCTAGATATTCGAATCAGACGCGAATCTGATAGTTAATTGTAATGTTCAGGGCTTCGTAATGACAATGGAACACTCAAATTGTGTCGAGATTCAATACATCGTCATTCAGCGGACTTGTCGCCTAGGGTCTATCGCTGCCTCGGGCACCTTATGGTCGTTCTCCTGTGAGTCTAGATTTTCGAATCCGACGCAAAACTGATAGTTAATTGTAATTTTCAGGGCCTCCTAATGACGATGGAACACTCAAATTGAGTCATTCTGCCGACTCGTCTCCAAGGGTCTATCGCTCCCACGGGCACCTTATGGTCGTTCTCCTGTGAGTCTATATTACAAAATCCGACGCAAATCTGATAGTTAATTGCAACGTTCAGTGCCTCCTAATGACGATGGAACACACACATTGCGTCGAGATTCAATACATCCTCCTCCAGCCGACTTGACTCCAAGGGCATATTGCTTCCACGGGCACCATATGGTCCGTCTCCTGTGAGTCTAGATTTTCGAATCCGACGCGAAACTGATAGTTAATTGTAACGTTCAGGGACTCCTAATGACGAACATTCAAATTGCGATGAGATTCAATACATCGTCCTCCAGCCGACTTGTCTCCAAGGGTTTTTGCTGCCTCGGGCACCTTATGGTCGTTCTCCTGTAAGTCTAGATTATCGAAACCGACGCAAAACTCATAGTTAATTGTAACGATCAGGGCCTCCTAATGACGATGGAACACTCAAATTGCGTCGAGATTCAATACATCGTCCTCCAGCCGACTTCTCTCCAAGGGGATATTGCTGCCTCGGGCACTATATGGTCCTTCCCAGAGAGTCTAGATTTTCGAATCAGACGCGAAACTGATAGTTAATTGCAAAGTTCAGGGCTTTCTAATGACGATGGAACACTCAAATTGAGTCGAGATTCAATACATCGCCATTCAGCCGACTTGTCTCCAAGGGTCTATTCCTGCCTCGGGCACCTTATGGTCGTTCTCCTGTGAGTCTAGATTTTCGAATCCGACGCAAAACTGATAGTTAATTGTAACTTTCAGGGCCTCCTAATGACGATGGAACACTCAAATTGGGTCATTCAGCCGACTTGTCTCCGAGGGTCTATCGCTGCCTCGGGCACCTTATGGTCGTTCTCCTGTGAGTCTATATTATCAATTCCGACGCAAATCTGATAGTTAATTGCAACGTTCAGGGCCTCCTAATGACGATGGAACACTCACATTGCGTCGAGATTCAATACATCCTCCTCCAGCCGACTTGACTCCAAGGGCATATTGCTTTCACGGGCACCATATGGTCCATCTCCTGTGAGTCTAGATTTTCGAATCCGACGCGAAACTGATAGTTAATTGTAACGTTCAGGGTCTCCTAATGACGAACATTCAAATTGCGTCGAGATTCAATACATCGTCCCCCAGCCGACTTGTCTCCAAGGGTTTTTGCTGCCTCAGGCACCTTATGGTCTTTCTCCAGTGAGTCTAGATTATCGAATCCGACGCAAAACTCATAGTTAATTGTAGCGATCAAGGCCTCCTAATGACGATGGAACACTCAAATTGCGTCGAGATTCAATACATCGTCCTCCAGCCGACTTGTCTCCAAGGGGATATTGCTGCCTCGGGCACCATAGGGTCCGTCTCCTGTGGGTCTAGATTTTCGAATCCGACGCGAAACTGATAGTAATTTGTAACGTTCAGGGCCTCCCAATGACGATGGAACACTTAAATTGCGTCGAGATTCAATACATCGTCCTTCAGCAGACTTGTCTCCAAGGGTCTATTGCTGCCTCGGGCACCTAATGGTCGTTCTCCTGTGAGTCTAGATTTTCGAATCCGACGCATAACTTATAGTTAATTGTAACGTTTAGCGCCTCCTAATGACGATGGAACACTCAAATTGCGTCGAGATCCAATACATCCTCCTCCAGGCGACTTGTCTACAAGGGGCTATTGCTGCCTCGGGGACTATATGGTCCTTCCCTGTGAGTCTAGATATTCGAGTCAGACGCGAAACTGATAGTTAATTGTAAAGTTCAGGGCCTCCAAATGACGATGGAACACTCAAATTGTGTCGAGATTCAATACATCGTCATTCAGCCGACTTGTCGCCAAGGGTCTATCGCTGCCTCGGGCACCTTATGGTCGTTCTCCTGTGAGTCTAGATTTTCGAATCCGACGCAAAACTGATAGTTAATTGTAACTTTCAGGGCCTCCTAATGACGATGGAACACTCAAATTGAGTCATTCAGCCGACTTGTCTCCAAGGGTCTATCGCTGCCTCAGGCACCTTATGGTCGTTCTCCTGTGAGTCTATATTACCAAATCCAACGCAAATCTGATAGTTAATTGCAACGTTCAGGGCCTCCTAATGACGATGGAACACTCACATTGCGTCGAGATTCAATACATCCTCCTCCAGCCGACGTGATTCCAAAGGCATATTGCTTCCACGGGCACCATATGGTCCGTCTCCTGTGAGTCTAGATTTTCGAATCCGACGCGAAACTGATAGTTAATTGTAACGTTCAGGTTCTCCTAATGACGAACATTCAAATTGCGTCGAGATTCAATACATCGTCCTCCAGCCGACTTGTCTCCAAGGGTTTTTGCTGCCTCGGGCACCTTATGGTCGTTCTCCTGTGAGTCTAGATTATCGCATCGGACGCAAAACTCATAGTTAATTGTACCGATCAGGGCCTCCTAATGACGATGGAACACTCAAATTGCGTCGAGATTCAATACATCGTCCTCCAGCCGACTTGTCTCCAAGGGGATATTGCTGCCTCGGGCACCATAGGGTCCGTCTCCTGTGGGTCTAGATTTTCGAATCCGACGCGAAACTGATAGTTATTTGTAACGTTCAGGGCCTCTTAATGACGATGGAACACTTAAATTGCGTCGAGATTCAATACATCGTCCTCCAGCCGACTTGTCTCCAAGGGCATATTGCTTCCACGGGCACCATATGGTCCGTCTCCTGTGAGTCTAGATTTTCGAATCCGACGCATAACTAATAGTTAATTGTAACGTTCAGGGTCTCATAATGACGAACATTCAAATTGGGTCGAGATTCAATACATCGTCATCCAGCCGACTTGTCTCCAAGGGTTTTTGCTGCCTCGGGCACCGTATGGTCGTTCTTCTGTGAGTTTCTACTATCGAATCCGAAGCAAAACTGATAGTTAATTGCAATGATCAGGTCCTCCTAATGACTATGGAATACTCAAATTGCGTCGAGATTCAATACATCGTCCTACAGCCGACTTGTCTCCAAGGGGATATTGCTACCTCGGGAACCATGTGGTCCGTCTCCTGTGAGTCTAGATTTTCGAATCCAACGCGAGACTGATAGTTAATTGTAACGTTCAGGGCCTCCTAATGACGATGGAACACTCAAATTGCGTCGATATTCAATACATCGTCCTTCAGCCGACTTGTCTCCAAGGGTCTATTGCTGCCTCGGGCACCTTATGGTCGTTCTCTTGTGAGTCTAGATTTTCGAATCCGACGCGAGACTGATAGTTAATTGCAACGTTCAGGGCCTCCTAATGACGATGGAACACTCACATTGCGTCGAGATTCAATACATCCTCCTCCACCCGACTTGACTCCAAAGGCATATTGCTTCCACGGGCACCATATGGTCCGTCTCCTGTGAGTCTAGATTTTCGAATCCGACGCGAAACTGATAGTTAATTGTAACGTTCAGGGTCTCCTAATGACGAACATTCAAATTGCGTCGAGATTCACTACATCGTCCTCCAGCCGACTTGTCTCCAAGGGTTTTTGCTGCCTCGGGCACCTTATGGTCGTTCTCCTGTGAGTCTAGATTATCGCATCCGACGCAAAACTCATAGTTAATTGTAACGATCAGGGCCTCCTAATGACGATGGAACACTCAAATTGCGTCGAGATTCAATACACCGTCCTCCAGCCGACTTGTCTCCAAGGGGATATTGCTGCCTCGGGCACCATAGGGTTCGTCTCCTGTGGGTCTAGATTTTCGAATCCGACGCGAAACTGATAGTTATTTGTAACGTTCAGGGCCTCCTAATGACGATGGAACACTTAAATTGCGTCGAGATTCAATACATCGTCCTTCAGCCGACTTGTCTCCAAGGGTCCATTGCTGCCTCGGGCACCTAATGGTCGTTCTCCTGTGAGTCTAGGTTTTCGAATCCGACACATAACATATAGTTAATTGTAACGTTTAGCGCCTCCTAATGACGATGGAACACTCAAATTGCGTCGAGATTCAATACATCGCCCTCCAGCCGACTTGTCTCCAAGGGCATATTGCTTCCACGGGCACCATATGGTCCGCCTCCTGTGAGTCTAGATTTTCGAATCCGACGCATAACTAATAGTTAATTGTAACGTTCAGGGTCTCATAATGACGAACATTCAAATTGGGTCGAGATTCAATACATCGTCATCCAGCCGACTTGTCTCCAAGGGTTTTTGCTGCCTCGTGCACCGTATGGTCGTTCTTCTGTGAGTCTCTACTATCGAATCCGAAGCAAAACTGATAGTTAATTGCAATGATCAGGGCCTCCTAATGACTATGGAATACTAAAATTGCGTCGAGATTCAATACATCGTCCTACAGCCGACTTGTCTCCAAGGGGATATTGCTACCTCGGGAACCATGTGGTCCGTCTCCTGTGAGTCTAGATTTTCGAATTCGACGCGAGACTGATAGTTAATTGTAACGTTCAGGGCCTCCTAATGACGATGGAACACTCAAATTGCGTCGATATTCAGTACATCGTCCTTCAGACGACTTGTCTCCAAGGGTCTATTGCTGCCTCGGGCACCTTATGGTCGTTCTGTTGTGAGTCTAGATTTTCGAATCCGACGCGAGACTGATAGTTAATTGCAACGTTCAGGGCCTCCTAATGACGATGGAACACTCACATTGCGTCGAGATTCAATACATCCTCCTCCAGCCGACTTGACTCCAAAGGCATATTGCTTCCACGGGCACCATATAGTCCGTCTCCTGTGAGTCTAGATTTTCGAATCCGACGCGAAACTGATAGTTAATTGTAACGTTCAGGGTCTCCTAATGACGAACATTCAAAATGCGTCGAGATTCACTACATCGTCCTCCAGCCGACTTGTCTCCAAGGGTTTTTGCTGCCTCGGGCACCTTATGGTCGTTCTCCTGTGAGTCTAGATTATCGCATCCGACGCAAAACTCATAGTCAATTGTAACGATCAGGGCCTCCTAATGACGATGGAACACTTAAATTGCGTCGAGATTCAATACATCGTCCTTCAGCCGACTTGTCTCCAAGGGTCCATTGCTGCCTCGGGCACCTAATGGTCGTTCTCCTGTGAGTCTGGGTTTTCGAATCCGACACATAACATATAGTTAATTGTAACGTTTAGCGCCTCCTAATGACGATGGAACACTCAAATTGCGTCGAGATTCAATACATCGTCCTCCAGCCGACTTGTCTCCAAGGGCATATTGCTTCCACGGGCACCATATGGTCCGTCTCCTGTGAGTCTAGATTTTCGAATCCGACGCATAACTAATAGTTAATTGTAACGTTCAGGGTCTCATAATGACGAACATTCAAATTGGGTCGAGATTCAATACATCGTCATCCAGCCGACTTGTCTCCAAGGGTTTTTGCTGCCTCGGGCACCGTATGGTCGTTCTTCTGTGAGTCTCTATTATCGAATCCGAAGCAAAACTGATAGTTAATTGCAATGATCAGGGCCTCCTAATGACTATGGAATACTCAAATTGCGTCGAGATTCAATACATCGTCCTACAGCCGACTTGTCTCCAAGGGGATATTGCTACCTCGGGAACCATGTGGTCCGTCTCCTGTGAGTCTAGATTTTCGAATCCGACGCGAGACTGATAGATAATTGTAACGTTCAGGGCCTCCTAATGACGATGGAACACTCAAATTGCGTCGAGATTCAATACATCGGCCACCAGCCGACTTGTCTCCAAGGGTCTATTGCTGCCTCGGGCACCTTATGGTCGTTCTCCTGTGAGTCTAGATTTTCGAATCCGACGCGAGACTGACGGATAATTGTAACGTTCAGGGCCCTTCTAATGACAATGGAACACTCAAATTGCGTCGAGATTCAATACATCGTCCTCCAGCCGACTTGTCTCCAAGGGTTTTTGCTGCCTCGGGCACCTTATGGTCGTTCTCCTGTGAGTCTAGATTATCGAATCCGAAGCAAAACTGATAGTTAATTGTTACGATCAGGGCATCCCAATGACGATGGAACACTCAAATTGCGTCGAGATTCAATACATCGTCCTCCAGCCTACTTTTCACCAGGGGGATATTGCTTCCTCGGGAACCATATGGTCCGTCTCCTGTGAGTCTAGATATTCGAATCCGACGCGTGACTGATAGTTAATTATATCGTTCAGGGCCTCCTAATGACGATGGAACACTCAAATTGCGTCGAGATTCAATACATCGGCCACCAGCCGACTTGTCTCCAAGGGTCTATCGCTGCCTCGGGCACCTTATGGTCGTTGTCCTGTAAGTCTTGACTTTCGAATCCGACGCGAAACTGATAGTTAATTCTAACCTTTAGCGCCTCCTAATGACGATGGAACACTCAAATTGCGTCGAGATTCAACACATCGTCCTCCAGGCGACTTGTCTACAAGGGGATATTGCTGCCTCGGGGCTATATGGTCCTTCCCTGTGAGTCTAGATATTCGAATCAGACGCGAAACTGATAGTTAATTGTAAAGTTCAGGGCCTCCTAATGACGATGGAACAATCAAATTGTGTCGAGATTCAATACATCGTCATTCAGCCGACTTGTCGCCAAGGGTCTATCGCTGCCTCGGGCACCTTATGGTCGCTCTCCTGTGAGTCCAGATTTTCGAATCCGACGCAAAACTGATAGTTAATTGTAACTTTCAGGGCCTCCAAATGACGATGGAACACTCAAACTGAGTCATTCAGCCGACTTGTCTCCAAGGGTCTATAGCTGCCTCGGGCGCCTTATGGTCGTTCTCCTGTGAGTCTATATTACCAAACCCGACGCTAATCTGATAGTTAATCGCAACGTTCAGGGCCTCCTAATGACGATGGATCACTCACATTGCGTCGAGATTCAATACATCCTCCTCCAGCCGACTTGACTCCAAGGGCATATTGCTTCCACGGGCACCATATGGTCCGTCTCCTGTGAGTCAAAATTTTCGAATCCGACGCATAACTAATAGTTAATTGTAACGTTCAGGGTCTCATAATGACGCACATTCAAATTGCGTCGAGATTCATTACATCGCCATCCAGCCGACTTGTCTCCAAGGATTTTTGCTGCCTCGGGCACCGTATGGTCGTTCTTCTGTGAGTCTCTATTATCGAATCCGAAGCAAAACTGATAGTTAATTGCAACGATCAGGGCCTCCTAATGACTATGGAATACTCAAATTGCGTCGAGATTCAATACATCGTCCTTCAGCCGACTTGTCTCCAAGGGTCTATTGCTGCCTCGGGCACTTTATGGTCGTTTTCCTGTAAGTCTAGATTTTCGAATTCGACGCGAAACTGATAGTTAATTGTAACGTTTAGCTCCTCCTAATGACGATGGAACACTCAAATTGAGTCGAGATTCAACACATCGTCATTCAGCCGACTTGTCTCCAAGGGTCTTTCGCTGCCTCGGGCACCTTATGGTCGTTCTCCTGTGAGTCTAAATTTTCAAATCCGACTCAAATCTGATAGTTAATTGTAACATTCAGGGCCTCCTAATGACGATGAAACACTCAAATTGCGTCGAGATTCAATACATCGTCCTCCAGCCGACTTTTCACCAAGGGGATATTGCTGCCTCGGGAACCATATGGTCCGTCTCCTGTGAGTCTAGATATTCGAATCCGACGCGAGACTGATAGTTAATTATAACGTTCAGGGCCTCCTAATGACGATGGAACACTCAAATTGCGTCTAGATTCAATACATCGACATTCAGCCGACTTGTCGCCAAGGGTCTATCGCTGCCTCGGTCACCTTATGGTCGTTCTCCTGTGAATCTAGATTTTCAAATCCGACGCAAATCTGATATTTAATTGTAACGTTCAGGGCCTCCCTAATGACGATGGAACACTCACATTGCGTCGAGGTTAAATACATCGTCCTCCAGCCGACTTGTCTCAAAGGGCATATTGCTTCCGCGGGCACCATATGATCCGTCTCCTGTGAGTCTAGATTTTCGAATCCGACGCGAAACTCATAGTTAATTGCAACGATCAGGGCCTCCGAATGACGATGGAACACTCAAATTGCGTCGAGATTCAATACATCGTCCTTCAGCCGACTTGTCTCCAAGTGTCTATTGCTGCCTTGGCAACTTATGGTCGTTCTCCTGTGAATCTAGATTGTCGAATCCGACGCAAAAGTGATAGTTAGTTGTAACGTTCAGGGCCTCCTAATGACGATGGAACACTCGAATTGCGTGGAGATTCAATACATCGTCCTCCAGCCGACTTGTCTCCAAGGGGATATTGCTGCCGCGGGCACCATAGGGTCCGTCTCCTGTGAGTCTAGATTTTCGAATCCGACGCATAACTGATAGATAATTCTAAAGTTTAGCGCCTCCTAATGACGATGGAACACTTAATTGTGTCGAGATTCAATACATCGTCCTCCAGGCGACTTGTCTACAAGGGGATATTGCTGCCTCGGGCACTATATGGTTCTTCCCTGTGAGTCTAGAAATTTCGAATGAGACGCGAAACTGATAGTTAATTGTAACGTTTAGCGCCTCCTAATGACGATGGAACACTTAATTGCGTCGAGATTCAATACATCGCCATTCAGCCGACTTGTCTCCAGAGGCATATTGCTTCCACCTGCACCATATGGTTCGTCTCCTGTGAGTCTAGATTTTCGAATCCGACGCGAAACTGATAGTTAATTGTAACGTTCAGGGTCTCCTAATGACGAACATTCAAATTGCGTCGAGATTCAATACATCGTCCTCCAGCCGACTTGTCTCCAATGGTATTTGCTGCCTCGGGCACCATATGGTCGTTCTTCTGTGAGTCTAGATTATCGAATCCGACGCGAAACTGATAGTTAATTGTAACTATCAGGGCCTCCTAATGACGATGGAACACTCAAATTGCGTCAGGATTCGATACATCGTCCTCCAGCCGACTTGTCTCCAAGGGGATATTGCTGCCTCGGGAACCATATGGTCCGTCTCCTGTGAGTCTAGATTTTCGAATCCGACGCGAGACTGATAGTTGATTGTAACGTTCAGGGCCTCCTAATGACGATGGAACACTCAAATTGCGTCGAGATTTAATACATCGTCCTTCAGCCGACTTGTCTCCAAGTGTCTATTGCTGCCTTGGCAACTTATGGTCGTTCTCCTGTGAGTCTAGATTGTCGAATCCGACGCAAAAGTGATAGTTAGTTGTAACGTTCAGGGCCTCCTAATGACGATGGAACACTCAAATTGCGTGGAGATTCAATACATCGTCCTCCAGCCGACTTGTCTCCAAGGGGATATTGCTGCCGCGGGCACGATAGGGTCCGTCTCCTGTGAGTCTAGATTTTCGAATCCGACGCGAAACTGACAGTTAATTGTAACGTTCAGGGTCTCCTAATGACGATGGAACACTTAAATTGCATGGAGATTCAATACATCGTCCTCCAGACGACTTGTCTCCAAGGGGATATTGCTGATTCGATCACCATAGGCTCCTTCTCCTTTGACTCTAGATATTCGAATCCAACGCGAAACTGATAGTTAATTGTAACGTTCAGGGCCTCCTAATGACGATGGAACACTAAAATCACGTCGATATTCAATACATCGTCCTTCAGCCGACTTGTCTCCAACGGTCTATTGCTGCGTAGGGCAACTTATGGTCGTTCTCCTGTGAGTCTAGATTGTCGAATCCGACGCAAAACTGATAGTTGATTGCAACGTTCAGGGCCTCCTAATGACGATGGAACACTTAAATTGCGTGGAGATTCAATACATCGTCCTCCAGCCGACTTGTCTACAAGGGGATATTGCTGACTCGGGCACCATAGGGTCCTTCTCCTGTGAGTCTAGATTTTCGAATCCGTCGCGAAACTGATAGTTAATTGTAACTTTCAGGGCCTCCTAATGACGATGGAATACTCAAATTGAGTCGAGATTCAATACATCGTCCTTCAGCCGACTTGTCTCCAAGGGTCTATCGCTGCCTCGGGCACCTTATGGTCGTTCTCCTGTGAGTATAGTTTTTCAAATCCTACGCAAATCTGATAGTTAATTGTAACGTTCAGGGCTTCCTAATGACGATGGAACACTCAAATTGCGTCTAGATTCAGTACATCTTCCTCGAGCCGACTTGTCTGCAGGGGTCTATTGGTGCCTCGGGCAGTTTATGATCGTTATCCTGTAAGTCTAGATGGTCGAATCCGACGCAAAACTGATAGTTACTTGTATCGTTCAGGGCCTCCTAATGACGATGGAACACTCAACTTTCGTCGAGATTCAATACATCGTCCTCCAGCCGACTTGTCTCCATGGGGATATTGCTGCCTCGGGCACCTTATGGTCGATCTCCTGTGAGATTAGATTTTCGAATCCGACGCATAACTGATAGTTAATTGTAACGTTTAGCGCCTCCTAATGACGATGGAACACTTAATTGCGTCGAGAATCAATACATCGTCCTCCAGGCGACTTGTCTACTAGGGGATATTGCTGCCTCGGGCACTATATGGTTCTTCCCTGTGAGTCTAGAAAATTCGAATCAGACGCGAAACTGATAGTTAATTGTAACGTTTGGCGCCTCCTAATGACGATGGAACACCCAAATTGCGTCGAGATTCAATATATCGTCCTGCAGGCAACTTGTCTACAAGGGGATATTGCTGCCTCGGGCACTATATGGTCCTTCCCTGTGAGTCTAGATTTTCGAATCAGACGCGAAACTGATAGTTAATTGTAAAGTTCAGGGCCTCCTAATGACGATGGAATACTCAAATTGAGTCGAGATTCAATAAATCGTCCTTCAGCCGACTTGTCTCCAAGGGTCTATCGCTGCCTCGGGCACCTTATGGTCGTTCTCCTGTGAGTCTAGATTTTCAAATCCGACGCAAATCTGATAGTTAATTGCAACGTTCAGGGCCTCCTAATGACGATGGAACACTCTAATTGCGTCGAGATTCAATACATCTTCCTCGAGCCGACTTGTCTGCAAGGGTCTATTGGTGCCTCGGGTAGTTTATGATCGTTCTCCTGTAAGTCTAGATGGTCGAATCCGACGCAAAACTGATAGTTACTTGTAACGTTCAGGGCCTCCTAAGGACGATGGAACACTCAAATTGCGTCGAGATTCAATACATCGTCCTCCAGCCGACTTGTTTCCATGGGGATATTGCTGCCTCGGGCACCTTATGGTCGTTCTCCTGTGAGAATAGATTTTCGAATCCGACGCATAACTGATAGTTAATTGTAACGTTCAGGGCCTCCTAATGACGATGGAACACTCAAATTGCGTCGAGATTCAATATATCGTCCTTCAGCCGATTCGTCTCCAAGAGACTATTGCTGCCTCGGGCAACTTATGGTCGTTCTACTGTGAGTCTAGACTTTCGAATCCGACGCATAACTGATAGTTAATTGTAACGTTTAGCGCCTCCTAATGACGATGGAACACTCAAACTGCGTCGAGATTCAATACATCGTCCTCCAGGCGACTTGTCTACAAGGGGATTTTGCTGCCTCGGGCACTATGTGATCCTTCCCTGTGAGTCTAGATTTTCAAATCAGACGCGAAACTGATAGTTAATTGTAAAGTTCAGGGCCTCCTAATGACGATGGAGTACTCAAATTGAGTCGAGATTCAATACATCGTCCATCAGCCGACTTTTCTCCAAGGGTCAATCGCTGCCTTGGGCACCTTATGGTCGTTCTACTGTGAGTCTAGATTTTCAAATGCGACGCAAATCTGATAGCTAATTGTAACGTTCAGGGCCTCCTAATGACGATGGAACACTCAAATTGCGTCTAGATTCAATACATCATCCTCAAGCCGACATGTCTCCAAGAGTCTATTGCTGCCTCGGGCAACTTATGGTCGTTCTACTGTGAGTCTAGATTTTCGAATCCGACGCGAAACTGATACTTAATTGTAACGTTCAGGGCCTCCTAATGGCGATGGAACACTTAAATTGCGTCGAGATTCAATACATCGTCCTCCAGCCGACTTGTCTCCAAGGGGATATTGCTGCCTCGGGCACCATTGGGTCCTTCTCCTGTGAGTCTAGATTTTCGAATCCGACGCGAAACTGATAGTTAATTGTAACGTTTAGGGCCTCCTAATGACGATGGAACACTAAAATTGCGTCGATATTCAATACATCGTCCTTCAGCCGACTTGTCTCGAAGGGCTATTGCTGCCTAGGGCAACTTATGGTCGTTCTCCTGTGCGTCTAGATTGTCGAATCCGACGCAAAACTGATAGCTGATTGTAACGTTCAGGGCCTCCTAATGACGATGGAACACTTAAATTGCGTGGAGATTCAATACATCGTCCTCCAGCCGACTTGTCTCCAAGGGAATATTGCTACCTCGGGCACCATAGGGTCCTTCTCCTGTGAGTCTAGATTTTCGAGTCCGACGCGAAACTGATACTTAATTGTAACGTTCAGGGCCTCCTAATGGCGATGGAACACTTAAATTGCGTCGAGATTCAATACATCGTCCTTCAGCCGACTTGTCTCCAAGGGTATATTGTTGCTTCGGGCACCTTATAGTCATTCCTCTGTGAGTCTAAATTTTCGAATCAGACGCATAAATGATAGTTAATTGTAACGTTTGGCGCCTCCTAATGACGATGGAACACTCAAATTGCGTCGAGATTCAATATATCGTCCTGCAGGCAACTTGTCTACAAGGGGATATTGCTTCCTCGGGCACTATATGGTCCTTCCCTGTGTGGCTAGATTTTCCAATCAGACGCGAAACTGATAGTTAATTGTAAAGTTCAGGGCCTCCTAATGACGATGGAATACTCAAATTGAGTCGAGATTCAATACATCGTCCTTCAGCCGACTTGTCTCCAAGGGTCTATCGCTGCCTCGGGCACCTTATGGTCGTTCTCCTGTGAGTCTAGATTTTCAAATCCGACGCAAATCTGATAGTTAATTGTAACGTTCAGGGCCTCCTAATGACGATGGAACACTCAAATTGCGTCTAGATTCAATACATCGTCCTCGAGCCGACTTGTCTGCAAGGGTCTATTGGTGCCTCGGGCAGTTTATGATCGTTCTCCTGTAAGTCTAGATGGTCGAATCCCACGCAAAACTGATAGTTACTTGTAACGTTCAGGGCCTCCTAATGACGATGGAACACTCAACTTGCGTCGAGATTCAATACATCGTCCTCCAGCCGACTTGTCTCCATGGGGATGTTGCTGCCTCGGGCACCTTATGGTCTTTCTCCTGTGAGATTAGATTTTCGAATCCGACGCATAACTGATAGTTAATTGTAACGTTCAGGGTCTCCTAATGACGAACATTCAAATTGCGTCGAGATTCTATACATCGTCCTCCAGCCGACTTCTCTCCAAGGGTTTTGCTGCCTCGGGCACCTTATGGTCCGTCTCCTGTGACTAGATTCTCGAATCCGACGCGAAACTGATCGTTAATTGTAACGATCAGGACCTCCTAATGACGATGGAACACTCAAATTGCGTCGAGATGCAATACATCGCCCTTCAGCCGACTTGTCTCAAAAAGTCTATTGCTGCTTCGGGCACCTTATGGTCCGTCTCCTGTGAGTATAGATTTTCGAATCCAACGCATAACTGATAGTTAATTGTAACGTTTAGCGCCTCCTAATGACGATGGAACACTTAATTGCGTCGACATTCAATACATCGTCCTCCAGGCGACTTGTCTACAAGGGGATGTTGCTGCCTCGGGCACTATATGGTTCTTTCCTGTGAGTGTAGAAAATGCGAAACAGTTGCGAAAGTGATAGTTAATTGTAACGTTTAGCGACTCCTAATGACGATGGAACACTTAATTGCGTCGAGATTCAATACATCGTCAATCAGCCGACTTGTCTCCAGGGGCATATTGCTTCCACCTGCACCATATGGTACGTCTCCTGTGAGTCTAGATTATCAAATCCGACGCGAAACTGATAGTTAATTGTAACGTTCAGGGTCTCCTAATGACGAACATTCAAATTGCGTCGAAATTCAATACATCGTCCTCCAGCCGACTTGTCTCCAAGGGTTTTTGCTGCCTCGGGCACCTTATGGTCGTTCTCCTGTGAGTCTAGATTATCGAATCCGACTCAAAACTGATAGTTAATTGTAACGATCATGGCCTCCTCAAGACGATGGAACACTCAAATTGCGTCGGGATTCGATACATCGTCCTCCAGCCGACTTGTCTCCAAGGGGTTATTGCTGCCTCGGGAACCATATGGTCCGTCTCCTGTGAGTCTAGATTTTCGAATCCGACGCGAGACTGATAGTTAATTATAACGTTCAGGGCCTACTAATGACGATGGAACACTCAAATTGCGTCGAGATTCAATACATCGTCCTTCAGCCGTCTTGTCTCCAAGTGTCTATTGCTGCCTTGGCAACTTATTATCGTTCTCCTGTGAGTCTAGATTGTCGAATCCGACGCAAAAGTGATAGTTAGTTGTAACGTTCTGGGCCTCCTAATGACGATGGAACACTCGAATTGCGTGGAGATTCAATACATCGTCCTCCAGCCGACTTGTCTCCAAGGGGATATTGCTGCCTCGGGCACCATTGGGTCCTTCTCCTGTGAGTCTAGATTTTCGAATCCGACGCGAAACTGATAGTTAATTGTAACGTTTAGGTCCTCCTAATGACGATGGAACACTAAAATTGCGTCGATATTCAATACATCGTCCTTCAGCCGACTTGTCTCGAAGGGCTATTGCTGCCTAAGGCAACTTATGGTCGTTCTCCTGTGAGTCTAGATTGTCGAATCCGACGCAAAACTGATAGCTGATTGTAACGTTCAGGGCCTCCTAATGACGATGGAACACTTAAAGTGCGTGGAGATTCAATACATCGTCCTCCAGCCGACTTGTCTCCAAGGGAATATTGCTACCTCGGGCACCATAGGGTCCTTCTCCTGTGAGTCTAGATTTTCGAGTCCGACGCGAAACTGATACTTAATTGTAACGTTCAGGGCCTCCTAATGGCGATGGAACACTTAAATTGCGTCGAGATTCAATACATCGTCCTTCAGCCGACTTGTCTCCAAGGGTCTATTGTTGCTTCGGGCACCTTATAGTCATTCCACTGTGAGTCTAAATTTTCGAATCAGACGCATAAATGATAGTTAATTGTAACGTTTGGCGCCTCCTAATGACGATGGAACACTCAAATTGCGTCGAGATTCAATATATCGTCCTGCAGGCAACTTGTCTACAAGGGGATATTGCTGCCTCGGGCACTATATGGTCCTTCCCTGTGAGTCTAGATTTTCCAATCAGACGCGAAACTGATAGTTAATTGTAAAGTTCAGGGCCTCCTAATGACGATGGAATACTCAAATTGAGTCGAGATTCAATACATCGTCCTTCAGCCGACTTGTCTCCAAGGGTCTATCGCTGCCTCGGGCACCTTATGGTCGTTCTCCTGTGAGTCTAGATTTTCAAATCCGACGCAAATCTGATAGTTAATTGTAACGTTCAGGGCCTCCTAATGACGATGGAACACTCAAATTGCGTCTAGATTCAATACATCGTCCTCGAGCCGACTTGTCTGCAAGGGTCTATTGGTGACTCGGGCAGTTTATGATCGTTCTCCTGTAAGTCTAGATGGTCGAATCCCACGCAAAACTGATAGTTACTTGTAACGTTCAGGGCCTCCTAATGACGATGGAACACTCAACTTGCGTCGAGATTCAATACATCGTCCTCCAGCCGACTTGTCTCCATGGGGATATTGCTGCCTCGGGCACCTTATGGTCTTTCTCCTGTGAGATTAGATTTTCGAATCCGACGCATAACTGATAGTTAATTGTAACGTTCAGGGTCTCCTAATGACGAACATTCAAATTGCGTCGAGATTCAATACATCGTCCTCCAGCCGACTTCTCTGCAAGGGTTTTGCTGCCTCGGGCACCTTATGGTCCGTCTCCTGTGACTAGATTCTCGAATCCGACGCGAAACTGATCGTTAATTGTAACGATCAGGACCTCCTAATGACGATGGAACACTCAAATTGCGTCGAGATGCAATACATCGCCCTTCAGCCGACTTGTCTCAAAAAGTCTATTGCTGCTTCGGGCACCTTATGGTCCGTCTCCTGTGAGTATAGATTTTCGAATCCAACGCATAACTGATAGTTAATTGTAACGTTTAGCGCCTCCTAATGACGATGGAACACTTAATTGCGTCGAGATTCAATACATCGTCCTCCAGGCGACTTGTCTACAAGGGGATGTTGCTGCCTCGGGCACTATATGGTTCTTTCCTGTGAGTGTAGAAAATTCGAAACAGTTGCGAAAGTGATAGTTAATTGTAACGTTTAGCGACTCCTAATGACGATGGAACACTTAATTGAGTCGAGATTCAATACATCGTCAATCAGCCGACTTGTCTCCAGGGGCATATTGCTTCCACCTGCACCATATGGTACGTCTCCTGTGAGTCTAGATTTTCAAATCCGACGCGAAACTGATAGTTAATTGTAACGTTCAGGGTCTCCTAATGACGAACATTCAAATTGCGTCGAAATTCAATACATCGTCCTCCAGCCGACTTGTCTCCAAGGGTTTTTGCTGCCTCGGGCACCTTATGGTCGTTCTCCTGTGAGTATAGATTTTCAAATCCTACGCAAATCTGATAGTTAATTGTAACGTTCAGGGCTTCCTAATGACGATGGAACACTCAAATTGCGTCTAGATTCAGTACATCTTCCTCGAGCCGACTTGTCTGCAGGGGTCAATTGGTGCCTCGGGCAGTTTATGATCGTTATCCTGTAAGTCTAGATGGTCGAATCCGACGCAAAACTGATAGTTACTTGTATCGTTCAGGGCCTCCTAATGACGATGGAACACTCAAATTTCGTCGAGATTCAATACATCGTCCTCCAGCCGACTTGTCTCCATGGGGATATTGCTGCCTCGGGCACCTTATGGTCGATCTCCTGTGAGATTAGATTTTCGAATCCGACGCATAACTGATAGTTAATTGCAACGTTCAGGGTCTCCTAATGACGAACATTCAAATTGCGTCGAGATTCAATACATCGTCCTCCAGCCGACCTGTCTCCAAGGATTTTTGCTGCCTCGGGCACCTTATGGTCCGTCACCTTTGGGTCTAGATTTTCGAATCCAACGCATAACTGATAGTTAACTGTAACGTTTAGCGCCTCCTAATGACGATGGAACACTTAATTGCGTCGAGAATCAATACATCGTCCTCCAGGCGACTTGTCTACTAGGGGATATTGCTGACTCGGGCACTATATGGTTCTTCCCTGTGAGTCTAGAAAATTCGAATCAGACGCGAAACTGACAGTTAATTGTAACGTTTAGCGCCTCCTAATGACGATGGAACACTTAATTTCGTCGAGATTCAATACATCGCCACTCAGCCGACTTGTCTCCAGGGGAATATTGATTCCACCTGCACCATATGGTTCGTCTCCGGTGAGTCTAGATTTTCGAATCCGACTCGAAACTGATAGTTAATTGTAACGATCAGGGTCTCCTAATGACGAACATTCAAATTGCGTCGAGATTCAATACATCGTCCTCCAGGCGACTTGTCTCCAAGGGTTTTTGCTGCCTCGGGCACCTTATGGTCGTTCTCCTGTGAGTCTAGATTATCGAATCCGACGCAAAACTTATAGTTAATTGTTACGTTCAGGGCCTCCTAATGACGATGGAACACTCAAATTGCGTCGATATTCAATACATCGTCCTTCAGCCGACTTGTCTCCAGGGGTCTATTGCTGCCTAGGGCAACTTATGGTCGTTCTCCTGTGAGTCTAGATTGTCGAATCCGACGCAAAACTGATAGTTAATTGTAACGTTCAGGGCCTCCTAATGACGATGGAACTCTCAAATTGCGTGGAGATTCAATACATCGTCTTCCAGCCGACTTATCTCCAAGGGGACATTGCTGCCTCGGGCACCATAGGGTCCGTCTCCTGTGAGTCTATATTTTCAAATCCGACGCGAAACTGATAGTTAATTGTAACGTTTGGCGCCTCCTAATGACGATGGAACACCCAAATTGCGTCGAGATTCAATATATCGTCCTGCAGGCAACTTGTCTACAAGGGGATATTGCTGCCTCGGGCACTATATGGTCCTTCCCTGTGAGTCTAGATTTTCGAATCAGACGCGAAACTGATAGTTAATTGTAAAGTTCAGGGCCTCCTAATGACGATGGAATACTCAAATTGAGTCGAGATTCAATACATCGTCCTTCAGCCGACTTGTCTCCAAGGGTCTATCGCTGCCTCGGGCACCTTATGGTCGTTCTCCTGTGAGTCTAGATCTTCAAATCCGACGCAAATCTGATAGTTAATTGCAACGTTCAGGGCCTCCTAATGACGATGGAACACTCAAATTGCGTCGAGATTCAATACATCTTCCTCGAGCCGACTTGTCTGCAAGGGTCTATTGGTGCCTCGGGTAGTTTATGATCGTTCTCCTGTAAGTCTGGATGGTCGAATCCGACGCAAAACTGATAGTTACTTGTAACGTTCAGGGCCTCCTAAGGACGATGGAACACTCAAATTGCGTCGAGATTCAATACATCGTCCTCCAGCCGACTTGTCTCCATGGGGATATTGCTGCCTCGGGCACCTTATGGTCGTTCTCCTGTGAGAATAGATTTTCGAATCCGACGCATAACTGATAGTTAATTGTAACGTTCAGGGCCTCCTAATGACGATGGAACACTCAAATTGCGTCGAGATTCAATACATCGTCCTTCAGCCGATTCGTCTCCAAGAGTCTATTGCTGCCTCGGGCAACTTATGGTCGTTCTACTGTGAGTCTAGACTTTCGAATCCGACGCATAACTGATAGTTAATTGTAACGTTTAGCGCCTCCTAATGACGATGGAACACTCAAACTGCGTCGAGATTCAATACATCGTCCTCCAGGCGACTTGTCTACAAGGGGATTTTGCTGCCTCGGGCACTATGTGATCCTTCCCTGTGAGTCTAGATTTTCAAATCAGACGCGAAACTGATAGTTAATTGTAAAGTTCAGGGCCTCCTAATGACGATGGAATACTCAAATTGAGTCGAGATTCAATACATCGTCCATCAGCCGACTTTTCTCCAAGGGTCAATCGCTGCCTTGGGCACCTTATGGTCGTTCTACTGTGAGTCTAGATTTTCAAATGCGACGCAAATCTGATAGCTAATTGTAACGTTCAGGGCCTCCTAATGACGATGGAACACTCAAATTGCGTCTAGATTTAATACATCTTCCTCGAGCCGACATGTCTCCAAGAGTCTATTGCTGCCTCGGGCAACTTATGGTCGTTCTACTGTGAGTCTAGATTTTCGAATCCGACGCGAGACTGATAGTTAATTGTAACGTTCAGGGTCTCCTAATGACGATGGAACACTTAAATTGCATGGAGATTTAATACATCTTCCTCGAGCCGACATGTCTCCAAGAGTCTATTGCTGCCTCGGGCAACTTATGGTCGTTCTACTGTGAGTCTAGATTTTCGAATCCGACGCGAAACTGATAGTTAATTGTAACGTTTAGGGCCTCCTAATGACGATGGAACACTAAAATTGCGTCGATATTCAATACATCGTCCTTCAGCCGACTTGTCTCGAAGGGCTATTGCTGCCTAGGGCAACTTATGGTCGTTCTCCTGTGAGTCTAGATTGTCGAATCCGACGCAAAACTGATAGCTGTTTGTAACGTTCAGGGCCTCCTAATGACGATGGAACACTTAAATTGCGTGGAGATTCAATACATCGTCCTCCAGCCGACTTGTCTCCAAGGGAATATTGCTACCTCGGGCACCATAGGGTCCTTCTCCTGTGAGTCTAGATTTTCGAGTCCGACGCGAAACTGATACTTAATTGTAACGTTCAGGGCCTCCTAATGGCGATGGAACACTTAAATTGCGTCGAGATTCAATACATCGTCCTTTAGCCGACTTGTCTCCAAGGGTCTATTGTTGCTTCGGGCACCTTATAGTCATTCCACTGTGAGTCTAAATTTTCGAATCAGACGCATAAATGATAGTTAATTGTAACGTTTGGCGCCTCCTAATGACGATGGAACACTCAAATTGCGTCGAGATTCAATATATCGTCCTGCAGGCAACTTGTCTACAAGGGGATATTGCTGCCTCGGGCACTATATGGTCCTTCCCTGTGAGTCTAGATTTTCCAATCAGACGCGAAACTGATAGTTAATTGTAAAGTTCAGGGCCTCCTAATGACGATGGAATACTCAAATTGAGTCGAGATTCAATACATCGTCCTTCAGCCGACTTGTGTCCAAGGGTCTATCGCTGCCTCGGGCACCTTGTGGTCGTTCTCCTGTGAGTCTAGATTTTCAAATCCGACGCAAATCTGATAGTTAATTGTAACGTTCAGGGCCTCCTAATGACGATGGAACACTCAAATTGCGTCTAGATTCAATACATCGTCCTCGAGCCGACTTGTCTGCAAGGGTCTATTGGTGCCTCGGGCAGTTTATGATCGTTCTCCTGTAAGTCTAGATGGTCGAATCCCACGCAAAACTGATAGTTACTTGTAACGTTCAGGGCCTCCTAATGACGATGGAACACTCAACTTGCGTCGAGATTCAATACATCGTCCTCCAGCCGACTTGTCTCCATGGGGATATTGCTGCCTCGGGCACCTTATGGTCTTTCTCCTGTGAGATTAGATTTTCGAATCCGACGCATAACAGATAGTTAATTGTAACGTTCAGGGTCTCCTAATGACGAACATTCAAATTGCGTCGAAATTCAATACATCGTCCTCCAGCCGACTTGTCTCCAAGGGTTTTTGCTGCCTCGGGCACCTTATGGTCGTTTTCCTGTGAGTCTAGATTCTCGAATCCGACGCGAAACTGATCGTTAATTGTAACGATCAGGACCTCCTAATGACGATGGAACACTCAAATTGCGTCGAGATGCAATACATCGCCCTTCAGCCGACTTGTCTCAAAAAGTCTATTGCTGCTTCGGGCACCTTATGGTCCGTCTCCTGTGAGTATAGATTTTCGAATCCAACGCATAACTGATAGTTAATTGTAATGTTTAGCGCCTCCTAATGACGATGGAACACTTAATTGCGTCGAGATTCAATACATCGTCCTCCAGGCGACATGTCTACAAGGGGATGTTGCTGCCTCGGGCACTATATGGTTCTTTCCTGTGTGTGTAGAAAATTCGAAACAGTTGCGAAAGTGATAGTTAATTGTAACGTTTAGCGACTCCTAATGACGATGGAACACTTAATTGCGTCGAGATTCAATACATCGACAATCAGCCGACTTGTCTCCAGGGGCATATTGCTTCCACCTGCACCATATGGTACGTCTCCTGTGAGTCTAGATTTTCAAATCCGACGCGAAACTGATAGTTAATTGTAACGTTCAGGGTCTCCTAATGACGAACATTCAAATTGCGTCGAAATTCAATACATCGTCCTCCAGCCGACTTGTCTCCAAGGGTTTTTGCTGCCTCGGGCACCTTATGGTCGTTCTCCTGTGAGTCTAGATTATCGAATCCGACGCAAAACTGATAGTTAATTGTAACGATCAGGGCCTCCTCAAGACGATGGAACACTCAAATTGCGTCGGGATTCGATACATCGTCCTCCAGCCGACTTGTCTCCAAGGGGTTATTGCTGCCTCGGGAACCATATGGTCCGTCTCCTGTGAGTCTAGATTTTCGAATCCGACGCGAGACTGATAGTTAATTATAACGTTCAGGGCCTCCTAATGACGATGGAACACTCAAATTGCGTCGAGATTCAATACATCGTCCTTCAGCCGACTTGTCTCCAAGTGTCTATTGCTGCCTTGGCAACTTATGGTCGTTCTCCTGTGAGTCTAGATTGTCGAATCCGACGCAAAAGTGATAGTTAGTTGTAACGTTCAGGGCCTCCTAATGACGATGGAACACTCGAATTGCGTGGAGATTCAATACATCGTCCTCCAGCCGACTTGTCTCCAAGGGGATATTGCTGCCGCGGGCACCATAGGGTCCGTCTCCTGTGAGTCTAGATTTTCGAATCCGACGCATAACTGATAGATAATTCTAAAGTTTAGCGCCTCCTAATGACGATGGAACACTTAATTGTGTCGAGATTCAATACATCGTCCTCCAGGCGACTTGTCTACAAGGGGATATTGCTGCCTCGGGCACTATATGGTTCTTCCCTGTGAGTCTAGAAATTTCGAATGAGACGCGAAACTGATAGTTAATTGTAACGTTTAGCGCCTCCTAATGACGATGGAACACTTACTTGCGTCGAGATTCAATACATCGCCATTCAGCCGACTTGTCTCCAGAGGCATATTGCTTCCACCTGCACCATATGGTTCGTCTCCTGTGAGTCTAGATTTTCGAATCCGACGCGAAACTGATAGTTAATTGTAACGTTCAGGGTCTCCTAATGACGAACATTCAAATTGCGTCGAGATTCAATACATCGTCCTCCAGCCGACTTGTCTCCAATGGTATTTGCTGCCTCGGGCACCATATGGTCGTTCTCCTGTGAGTCTAGATTATCGAATCCGACGCGAAACTGATAGTTAATTCTAACGATCAGGGCCTCCTAATGACGATGGAACACTCAAATTGCGTCAGGATTCGATACATCGTCCTCCAGCTGACTTGTCTCCAAGGGCATATTACTGCCTCGGGAACCATATGGTCCGTCTCCTGTGAGTCTAGATTTTCGAATCCGACGCGAGACTGATAGTTGATTGTAACGTTCAGGGCCTCCTAATGACGATGGAACACTCAAATTGCGTCGAGATTTAATACATCGTCCTTCAGCCGACTTGTCTCCAAGTGTCTATTGCTGCCTTGGCAACTTATGGTCGTTCTCCTGTGAGTCTAGATTGTCGAATCCGACGCAAAAGTGATAGTTAGTTGTAACGTTCAGGGCCTCCTAATGACGACGGAACACTCAAATTGCGTGGAGATTCAATACATCGTCCTCCAGCCGACTTGTCTCCAAGGGGATATTGCTGCCGCGGGCACGATAGGGTTAGTCTCCTGTGAGTCTAGATTTTCGAATCCGACGCGAAACTGACAGTTAATTGTAACGTTCAGGGTCTACTAATGACGATGGAACACTTAAATTGCATGGAGATTCAATACATCGTCCTCCAGACGACTTGTCTCCAAGGGGATATTGCTGATTCGATCACCATAGGCTCCTTCTCCTTTGAGTCTAGATATTCGAATCCAACGCGAAACTGATAGTTAATTGTAACGTTCAGGGCCTCCTAATGACGATGGAACACTAAAATCACGTCGATATTCAATACATCGTCCTTCAGCCGACTTGTCTCCAACGGTCTATTGCTGCGTAGGGCAACTTATGGTCGTTCTCCTGTGAGTCTAGATTTTCGAATCCGTCGCGAAACTGATAGTTAATTGTAACTTTCAGGGCCTCCTAATGACGATGGAATACTCAAATTGAGTCGAGATTCAATACATCGTCCTTCAGCCGACTTGTCTCCAAGGGTCTATCGCTGCCTCGGGCACCTTATGGTCGTTCTCCTGTGAGTATAGATTTTCAAATCCTACGCAAATCTGATAGTTAATTGTAACGTTCAGGGCTTCCTAATGACGATGGAACACTCAAATTGCGTCTAGATTCAGTACATCTTCCTCGAGCCGACTTGTCTGCAGGGGTCTATTGGTGCCTCGGGCAGTTTATGATCGTTATCCTGTAAGTCTAGATGGTCGAATCCGACGCAAAACTGATAGTTACTTGTATCGTTCAGGGCCTCCTAATGACGATGGAACACTCAACTTTCGTCGAGATTCAACACATCGTCCTCCAGCCGACTTGTCTCCATGGGGATATTGCTGCCTCGGGCACCTTATGGTCGATCTCCTGTGAGATTAGATTTTCGAATCCGACGCATAACTGATAGTTAATTGTAACGTTTAGCGCCTCCTAATGACGATGGAACACTTAATTGCGTCGAGAATCAATACATCGTCCTCCAGGCGACTTGTCTACTAGGGGATATTGCTGCCTCGGGCACTATATGGTTCTTCCCTGTGAGTCTAGAAAATTCGAATCAGACGCGAAACTGATAGTTAATTGTAACGTTTAGCGCCTCCTAATGACGATGGAACACTTAATTGCGTCGAGATTCAATACATCGCCACTCAGCCGACTTGTCTCCAGGGGAATATTGCTTCCACCTGCACCATATGGTTCGTCTCCGGTGAGTCTAGATTTTCGAATCCGACGCGAAACTGATAGTTAATTGTAACGATCAGGGTCTCCTAATGACGAACATTCAAATTGCGTCGAGATTCAATACATCGTCCTCCAGCCGACTTGTCTCCAAGGGTTTTTGCTGCCTCGGGCACCTTATGGTCGTTCTCCTGTGAGTCTAGATTATCGAATCCGACGCAAAACTTATAGTTAATTGTTACGTTCAGGGCCTCCTAATGACGATGGAACACTCAAATTGCGTCGATATTCAATACATCGTCCTTCACCTGACTTGTCTCCAGGGGTCTATTGCTGCCTAGGGCAACTTATGGTCGTTCTCCTGTGAGTCTAGATTGTCGAATCCGACGGAAAACTGATAGTTAATTGTAACGTTCAGGGCCTCCTAATGACGATGGAACTCTCAAATTGCGTGGAGATTCAATACATCGTCTTCCAGCCGACTTATCTCCAAGGGGACATTGCTGCCTCGGGCACCATAGGGTCCGTCTCCTGTGAGTCTAGATTTTCGAATCCGACGCGAAACTGATAGTTAATTGTAACGTTTGGCGCCCCCTAATGACGATGGAACACCCAAATAGCGTCGAGATTCAGTATATCGTCCTGCAGGCAACTTGTCTACAAGGGGATATTGCTGCCTCGGGCACTATATGGTCCTTCCCTGTGAGTCTAGATTTTCGAATCAGACGCGAAACTGATAGTTAATTGTAAAGTTCAGGGCCTCCTAATGACGATGGAATACTCAAATTGAGTCGAGATTCAATACATCGTCCTTCAGCCGACTTGTCTCCAAGGGTCTATCGCTGCCTCGGGCACCTTATGGTCGTTCTCCTGTGAGTCTAGATTTTCAAATCCGACGCAAATCTGATAGTTAATTGCAACGTTCAGGGCCTCCTAATGACGATGGAACACTCAAATTGCGTCGAGATTCAATACATCTTCCTCGAGCCGACTTGTCTGCAAGGGTCTATTGGTGCCTCGGGTAGTTTATGATCGTTCTCCTGTAAGTCTAGATGGTCGAATCCGACGCAAAACTGATAGTTACTTGTAACGTTCAGGGCCTCCTAAGGACGATGGAACACTCAAATTGCGTCGAGATTCAATACATCGTCCTCCAGCCGACTTGTCTCCATGGGGATATTGCTGCCTCGGGCACCTTATGGTCGTTCTCCTGTGAGAATAGATTTTCGAATCCGACGCATAACTGATAGTTAATTGTAACGTTCAGGGCCTCCTAATGACGATGGAACACTCAAATTGCGTCGAGATTCAATACATCGTCCTTCAGCCGATTCGTCTCCAAGAGTCTATTGCTGCCTCGGGCAACTTATGGTCGTTCTACTGTAAGTCTAGACTTTCGAATCCGACGCATAACTGATAGTTAATTGTAACTTTTAGCGCCTCCTAATGACGATGGAACACTCAAACTGCGTCGAGATTCAATACATCGTCCTCCAGGCGACTTGTCTACAAGGGGATTTTGCTGCCTCGGGCACTATGTGATCCTTCCCTGTGAGTCTAGATTTTCAAATCAGACGCGAAACTGATAGTTAATTGTAAAGTTCAGGGCCTCCTAATGACGATGGAATACTCAAATTGAGTCGAGATTCAATACATCGTCCATCAGCCGACTTTTCTCCAAGGGTCAATCGCTGCCTTGGGCACCTTATGGTCGTTCTACTGTGAGTCTAGATTTTCAAATGCGACGCAAATCTGATAGCTAATTGTAACGTTCAGGGCCTCCTAATGACGATGGAACACTCAAATTGCGTCTAGATTCAATACATCATCCTCGAGCCGACATGTCTCCAAGAGTCTATTGCTGCCTCGGGCAACTTATGGTCGTTCTACTGTGAGTCTAGATTTTCGAATCCGACGCGAGACTGATAGTTAATTGTAACGTTCAGGGTCTCCTAATGACGATGGAACACTTAAATTGCATGGAGATTCAATACATCGTCCTCCAGCCGACTTGTCTCCAAGGGGATATTGCTGCCTCGGGCACCATTGGGTCCTTCTCCTGTGAGTCTAGATTTTCGAATCCGACGCGAAACTGATAGTTAATTGTAACGTTTAGGGCCTCCTAATGACGATGGAACACTAAAATTGCGTCGATATTCAATACATCGTCCTTCAGCCGACTTGTCTCGAAGGGCTATTGCTGCCTAGGGCAACTTATGGTCGTTCTCCTGTGAGTCTAGATTGTCGAATCCGACGCAAAACTGATAGCTGATTGTAACGTTCAGGGCCTCCTAATGACGATGGAACACTTAAATTGCGTGGAGATTCAATACATCGTCCTCCAGCCGACTTGTCTCCAAGGGAATATTGCTACCTCGGGCACCATAGGGTCCTTCTCCTGTGAGTCTAGATTTTCGAGTCCGACGCGAAACTGATACTTAATTGTAACGTTCAGGGCCTCCTAATGGCGATGGAACACTTAAATTGCGTCGAGATTCAATACATCGTCCTTCAGCCGACTTGTCTCCAAGGGTCTATTGTTGCTTCGGGCACCTTATAGTCATTCCACTGTGAGTCTAAATTTTCGAATCAGACGCATAAATGATAGTTAATTGTAACGTTTGGCGCCTCCTAATGACGATGGAACACTCAAATTGCGTCGAGATTCAATATATCGTCCTGCAGGCAACTTGTCTACAAGGGGATATTGCTTCCTCGGGCTCTATATGGTCCTTCCCTGTGAGTCTAGATTTTCCAATCAGACGCGAAACTGATAGTTAATTGTAAAGTTCAGGGCCTCCTAATGACGATGGAATACTCAAATTGAGTCGAGATTCAATACATCGTCCTTCAGCCGACTTGTCTCCAAGGGTCTATCGCTGCCTCGGGCACCATATGGTCGTTCTCCTGTGAGTCTAGATTTTCAAATCCGACGCAAATCTGATAGTTAATTGTAACGTTCAGGGCCTCCTAATGACGCTGGAACACTTAAATTGCGTCTAGATTCAATACATCGTCCTCGAGCCGACTTGTCTGCAAGGGTCTATTGGTGCCTCGGGCAGTTTATGATCGTTCCCCTGTAAATCTAGATGGTCGAATCCCACGCAAAACTGATAGTTACTTGTAACGTTCAGGGCCTCCTAATGACGATGGAACACTCAACTTGCGTCGAGATTCAATACATCGTCCTCCGGCCGACTTGTCTCCATGGGGATGTTGCTGCCTCGGGCACCTTATGGTCTTTCTCCTGTGAGATTAGATTTTCGAATCCGACGCATAACTGATAGTTAATTGCAACGTTCAGGGTCTCCTAATGACGAACATTCAAATTGCGCCGAGATTCTATACATCGTCCTCCAGCCGACTTCTCTCCAAGGGTTTTGCTGCCTCGGGCACCTTATGGTCCGTCTCCTGTGACTAGATTCTCGAATCCGACGCGAAACTGATCGTTAATTGTAACGATCAGGACCTCCTAATGACGATGAAACACTCAAATTGCGTCGAGATGCAATACATCGCCCTTCAGCCGACTTGTCTCAAAAAGTCTATTGCTGCTTCGGGCACCTTATGGTCCGTCTCCTGTGAGTATAGATTTTCGAATCCAACGCATAACTGATAGGTAATTGTAACGTTTAGCGCCTCCTAATGACGATGGAACACTTAATTGCGTCGAGATTCAATACATCGTCCTCCAGGCGACTTGTCTACAAGGGGATGTTGCTGCCTCGGGCACTATATGGTTCTTTCCTGTGAGTGTAGAAAATTCGAAACAGTTGCGAAAGTGATAGTTAATTGTAACGTTTAGCGACTCCTAATGACGATGGAACACTTAATTGCGTCGAGATTCAATACATCGTCAATCAGCCGACTTGTCTCCAGGGGCATATTGCTTCCACCTGCACCATATGGTACGTCTCCTGTGAGTCTAGATTATCAAATCCGACGCGAAACTGATAGTTAATTGTAACGTTCAGGGTCTCCTAATGACGAACATTCAAATTGCGTCGAAATTCAATACATCGTCCTCCAGCCGACTTGTCTCCAAGGGTTTTTGCTGCCTCGGGCACCTTATGGTCGTTCTCCTGTGAGTCTAGATTATCGAATCCGACGCAAAACTGATAGTTAATTGTAACGATCATGGCCTCCTCAAGACGATGGAACACTCAAATTGCGTCGGGATTCGATACATCGTCCTCCAGCCGACTTGTCTCCAAGGGGTTATTGCTGCCTCGGGAACCATATGGTCCGTCTCCTGTGAGTCTAGATTTTCGAATCCGACGCGAGACTGATAGTTAATTATAACGTTCAGGGCCTCCTAATGACGATGGAACACTCAAATTGCGTCGAGATTCAATACATCGTCCTTCAGCCGACTTGTCTCTAAGTGTCTATAGCTGCCTTGGCAACTTATGGTCGTTCTCCTGTGAGTCTGGATTGTCGGATCCGACGCAAAAGTGATAGTTAGTTGTAACGTTCTGGGCCTCCTAATGACGATGGAACACTCGAATTGCGTGGAGATTCAATACATCGTCCTCCAGCCGACTTGTCTCCAAGGGGATATTGCTGCCTCGGGCACCATTGGGTCCTTCTCCTGTGAGTCTAGATTTTCGAATCCGACGCGAAACTGATAGTTAATTGTAACGTTTAGGTCCTCCTAATGACGATGGAACACTAAAATTGCGTCGATATTTAATACATCGTCCTTCAGCCGACTTGTCTCGAAGGGCTATTGCTGCCTAAGGCAACTTATGGTCGTTCTCCTGTGAGTCTAGATTGTCGAATCCGACGCAAAACTGATAGCTGATTGTAACGTTCAGGGCCTCCTAATGACGATGGAACACTTAAAGTGCGTGGAGATTCAATACATCGTCCTCCAGCCGACTTGTCTCCAAGGGATATTGCTACCTCGGGCACCATAGGGTCCTTCTCCTGTGAGTCTAGATTTTCGAGTCCGACGCGAAACTGATACTTAATTGTAACGTCCAGGGCCTCCTAATGGCGATGGAACACTTAAATTGCGTCGAGATTCAATACATCGTCCTTCAGCCGACTTGTCTCCAAGGGTCTATTGTTGCTTCGGGCACCTTATAGTCATTCCACCGTGAGTCTAAATTTTCGAATCAGACGCATAAATGATAGTTAATTGTAACGTTTGGCGCCTCCTAATGACGATGGAACACTCAAATTGCGTCGAGATTCAATATATCGTCCTGCAGGCAACTTGTCTACAAGGGGATATTGCTGCCTCGGGCACTATATGGTCCTTCCCTGTGAGTCTAGATTTTCCAATCAGACGCGAAACTGATAGTTAATTGAAAAGTTCAGGGCCTCCTAATGACGATGGAATACTCAAATTGAGTCGAGATTCAATACATCGTCCTTCAGCCGACTTGTCTCCAAGGGTCTATCGCTGCCTCGGGCACCTTATGGTCGTTCTCCTGTGAGTCTAGATTTTCAAATCCGACGCAAATCTGATAGTTAATTGTAACGTTCAGGGCCTCCTAATGACGATGGAACACTCAAATTGCGTCTAGATTCAATACATCGTCCTCGAGCCGACTTGTCTGCAAGGGTCTATTGGTGCCTCGGGCAGTTTATGATCGTTCTCCTGTAAGTCTAGATGGTCTAATCCCACGCAAAACTGATAGTTACTTGTAACGTTCAGGGCCTCCTAATGACGATGGAACACTCAACTTGCGTCGAGATTCAATACATCGTCCTCCAGCCGACTTCTCTCCAAGGGTTTTGCTGCCTCGGGCACCTTATGGACCGTCTCCTGTGACTAGATTCTCGAATCCGACGCGAAACTGATCGTTAATTGTAACGATCAGGACCTCCTAATGACGATGGAACACTCAAATTGCGTCGAGATGCAATACATCGCCCTTCAGCCGACTTGTCTCAAAAAGTCTATTGCTGCTTCGGGCACCTTATGGTCCGTCTCCTGTGAGTATAGATTTTCGAATCCAACGCATAACTGATAGTTAATTGTAACGATCAGGGCCTCCTCAAGACGATGGAACACTCAAATTGCGTCGGGATTCGATACATCGTCCTCCAGCCGACTTGTCTCCAAGGGGTTATTGCTGCCTCGGGAACCATATGGTCCGTCTCCTGTGAGTCTAGATTTTCGAATCCGACGCGAGACTGATAGTTAATTATAACGTTCAGGGCCTCCTAATGACGATGGAACACTCAAATTGCGTCGAGATTCAATACATCGTCCTTCAGCCTACTTGTCTCCAAGTGTCTATTGCTGCCTTGGCAACTTATGGTCGTTCTCCTGTGAGTCTAGATTGTCGAATCCGACGCAAAAGTGATAGTTAGTTGTAACGTTCAGGGCCTCCTAATGACGATGGAACACTCGAATTGCGTGGAGATTCAATACATCGTCCTCCAGCCGACTTGTCTCCAAGGGGATATTGCTGCCGCGGGCACCATAGGGTCCGTCTCCTGTGAGTCTAGATTTTCGAATCCGACGCATAACTGATAGATAATTCTAAAGTTTAGCGCCTCCTAATGACGATGGAACACTTAATTGTGTCGAGATTCAATACATCGTCCTCCAGGCGACTTGTCTACAAGGGGATATTGCTGCCTCGGGCACTATATGGTTCTTCCCTGTGAGTCTAGAAATTTCGAATCAGACGCGAAACTGATAGTTAATTGTAACGTTTAGCGCCTCCTAATGACGATGGAACACTTAATTGCGTCGAGATTCAATACAACGCCATTCAGCCGACTTGTCTCCAGAGGCATATTGCTTCCACCTGCACCATATGGTTCGTCTCCGGTGAGTCTAGATTTTCGAATCCGACGCGAAACTGATAGTTAATTGAAACGTTCAGGGTCTCCTAATGACGAACATTCAAATTGCGTCGAGAATCAATACATCGTCCTCCAGCCGACTTGTCTCCAATGGTATTTGCTGCCTCGGGCACCATATGGTCGTTCTCCTGTGTGTCTAGATTATCGAATCCGACGCGAAACTGATAGTTAATTGTAACGATCAGGGCCTCCTAATGACGATGGAACACTCAAATTGCGTCAGGATTCGATACATCGTCCTCCAGCCGACCTGTCTCCAAGGGGATATTGCTGCCTCGGGAACCATATGGTCCGTCTCCTGTGAGTCTAGATTTTCGAATCCGACGCGAGACTGATAGTTGATTGTAACGTTCAGGGCCTCCTAATGACGATGGAACACTCAAATTGCGTCGAGATTTAATACATCGTCCTTCAGCCGACTTGTCTCCAAGTGTCTATTGCTGCCTTGGCAACTTATGGTCGTTCTCCTGTGAGTCTAGATTGTCGAATCCGACGCAAAACTGATAGTTGATTGCAACGTTCAGGGCCTCCTAATGACGATGGAACACTTAAATTGCGTGGAGATTCAATACATCGTCCTCCAGCCGACTTGTCTACAAGGGGATATTGCTGCCTCGGGCACCATAGGGTCCTTCTCCTGTGAGTCTAGATTTTCGAATCCGTGGCGAAACTGATAGTTAATTGTAACTTTCAGGGCCTCCTAATGACGATGGAATACTCAAATTGAGTCGAGATTCAATACATCGTCCTTCAGCCGACTTGTCTCCAAGGGTCTATCGCTGCCTCGGGCACCTTATGGTCGTTCTCCTGTGAGTATAGATTTTTAAATCCTACGCAAATCTGATAGTTAATTGTAACGTTCAGGGCTTCCTAATGACGATGGAACACTCAAATTGCGTCTAGATTCAGTACATCTTCCTCCAGCCGACTTGTCTGCAGGGGTCTATTGGTGCCTCGGGCAGTTTATGATCGTTATCCTGTAAGTCTAGATGGTCGAATCCAACGCAAAACTGATAGTTACTTGTATCGTTCAGGGCCTCCTAATGACGATGGAACACTCAACTTTCGTCGAGATTCAATACATCGTCCTCCAGCCGACTTGTCTCCATGGGGATATTGCTGCCTCGGGCACCTTATGGTCGATCTCCTGTGAGATTAGATTTTCGAATCCGACGCATAACTGATAGTTAATTGTAACGTTTAGCGCCTCCTAATGACGATGGAACACTCAAACTGCGTCGAGATTCTATACATCGTCCATCAGGCGACTTGACTACAAGGGGATATTGCTGCCTCGGGCACTATATGGTCCTTCCCTGTGAGTCTAGATATTCGAATCAGACGCGTAACTGATAGTTAATTGCAACGTTCAGGGTCTCCTAATGACGAACATTCAAATTGCGTCGAGATTCAATACATCGTCCTCAAGCCGACCTGTCTCCAAGGATTTTTCCTGCCTCGGGCACCTTATGGTCCGTCTCCTGTGACTAGATTTTCGAATCCGACGCGAAACTGATCGTTAATTGTAACGTTCAGGGCCTCCTAATGACGATGGAACACTCAAATTGCGTCGAGATGCAATACATCGCCCTTCAGCCGACTTGTCTCCAAAGGTCCATTGCTGCCTCGGGCACCTTATGGTCCGTCTCCTGTGAGTCTAGATTTTCGAATCCAACGCATAACTGATAGTTAACTGTAACGTTTAGCGATTCCTAATGACGATGGAACACTTAATTGCGTCGAGATTCAATACATCGTCATTCAGCCGACTTGTCCCCAGGGGCATATTGCTTCCACCTGCACCATATGGTTCGTCTCCTGTGAGTCTAGATTTTCAAATCCGACGCGAAACTGATAGTTAATTGTAACGTTCAGGGCCTCCTAATGACGATGGAACACTCAAATTGCGTCGAGATTCAATACATCGTCCCTCAGCCGACTTGTCTCTAAGGGTCTATTGCTGCCTTGGCAACTTATGGTCGTTCTCCTGTGAGTCTAGATTGTCGAATCCGACGCAAACCTGATAGTTAATTGTAACGTTTAGCGCCTCCTAATGACGATGGAACACTTAATTGCGTCGAGAATCAATACATCGTCCTCCAGGCGACTTGTCTACAAGGGGATATTGCTGCCTCGGGCACTATATGGTTCATCCCTGTGAGTCTAGAAAATTCGAATCTGACGCGAAACTGATAGTTAATTGTAACGTTTAGCTCCTCCTAATGACGATGGAACACTTAATTGCGTCGAGATTCAATACATCGCCACTCAGCCGGCTTGTCTCCAGGGGAATATTGCTTCCACCTGCACCATATGGTTCGTCTCCGGTGAGTCTAGATTTTCGAATCCGACGCGAAACTGATAGTTAATTGTAACGATCAGGGTCTCCTAATGACGAACATTCAAATTGCGTCGAGATTCAATACATCGTCCTCCAGCCGACTTGTCGCCAAGGGTTTTTGCTGCCTCGGGCACCTTATGGTCGTTCTCCTGTGAGTCTAGATTATCGAATCCGACGCAAAACTTATAGTTAATTGTTACGTTCAGGGCCTTCTAATGACGATGGAACACTCAAATTGCGTCGATATTCAATACATCGTCCTTCAGCCGACTTGTCTCCAGGGGTCTATTGCTGCCTAGGGCAACTTATGGTCGTTCTCCTGTGAGTCTAGATTGTCGAATCCGACGCAAAACTGATAGTTAATTGTAACGTTCAGGGCCTCCTAATGACGATGGAACTCTCAAATTGCGTGGAGATTCAATACATCGTCTTCCAGCCGACTTATCTCCAAGGGGACATTGCTGCCTCGGGCACCATAGGGTCCGTCTCCTGTGAGTCTAGATTTTCGAATCCGACGCGAAACTGATAGTTAATTGTAACGTTTGGCGCCTCCTAATGACGATGGAACACCCAAATTGCGTCGAGATTCAATATATCGTCCTGCAGGCAACTTGTCTACAAGGGGATATTGCTGCCTCGGGCACTATATGGTCCTTCCCTGTGAGTCTAGATTTTCGAATCAGACGCGAAACTGATAGTTAATTGTAAAGTTCAGGGCCTCCTAATGACGATGGAATACTCAAATTGAGTCGAGATTCAATACATCGTCCTTCAGCCGACTTGTCTCCAAGGGTCTATCGCTGCCTCGGGCACCTTATGGTCGTTCTCCTGTGAGTCTAGATTTTCAAATCCGACGCAAATCTGATAGTTAATTGCAACGTTCAGGGCCTCCTAATGACGATGGAACACTCAAATTGCGTCGAGATTCAATACATCTTCCTCGAGCCGACTTGTCTGCAAGGGTCTATTGGTGCCTCGGGTAGTTTATGATCGTTCTCCTGTAAGTCTAGATGGTCGAATCCGACGCAAAACTGATAGTTACTTGTAACGTTCAGGGCCTCCTAAGGACGATGGAACACTCAAATTGCGTCGAGATTCAATACATCGTCCTCCAGCCGACTTGTCTCCATGGGGATATTGCTGCCTCGGGCACCTTATGGTCGTTCTCCTGTGAGAATAGATTTTCGAATCCGACGCATAACTGATAGTTAATTGTAACGTTCAGGGCCTCCTAATGACGATGGAACACTCAAATTGCGTCGAGATTCAATACATCGTCCTTCAGCCGATTCGTCTCCAAGAGTCTATTGCTGCCTCGGGCAACTTATGGTCGTTCTACTGTGAGTCTAGACTTTCGAATCCGACGCATAACTGATAGTTAATTGTAACGTTTAGCGCCTCCTAATGACGATGGAACACTCAAACTGCGTCGAGATTCAATACATCGTCCTCCAGGCGACTTGTCTACAGGGGGATTTTGCTGCCTCGGGCACTATGTGATCCTTCCCTGTGAGTCTAGATTTTCAAATCAGACGCGAAACTGATAGTTAATTGTAAAGTTCAGGGCCTCCTAATGACGATGGAATACTCAAATTGAGTCGAGATTCAATACATCGTCCATCAGCCGACTTTTCTCCAAGGGTCAATCGCTGCCTTGGGCACCTTATGGTCGTTCTACTGCGAGTCTAGATTTTCAAATGCGACGCAAATCTGATCGCTAATTGTAACGTTCAGGGCCTCCTAATGACGATGGAACACTCAAATTGCGTCTAGATTCAATACATCTTCCTCGAGCCGACATGTCTCCAAGAGTCTATTGCTGCCTCGGGCAACTTATGGTCGTTCTACTGTGAGTCTAGATTTTCGAATCCGACGCATAACTGATAGTTAATTGTAACGTTCAGGGCCTCCTAATGGCGATGGAACACTCAAATTGTGTCGAGATGCAATACATCGACCACCAGCCGACTTGTCTCCGAGGGGATATTGCTGCCTCGGGCACCATAGGGTCCGTCTCCTGTGAGTCTAGATTTTCGAATCCGACGCAAAACTGATAGTTAATTGTAACGTTCAGGGCCTCCTAATGACGATGGATCACTCAAATTGCGTGGAGATTCAATACATCGTCCTCCAGCCGACTTGTCTCAAGAGTCTATTGCTGCCTCGGGCAACTTATGGTCGTTCTACTGTGAGTCTAGATTTTCGAATCCGACGCATAACTTATAGTTAATTGTAACGTTTAGCGCTTCCTAATGACGATGGAACACTCAAACTGCGTCGAGATTCAATACATCGTCCTCCAGGCGACTTGTCTACAAGGGGATATTGCTGCCTCGGGCACTATGTGGTCCATCCCTGTGAGTCTAGATTTTCGAATCAGAGGCGAAACTGATAGTTAATTGTAAAGTTCAGGGCCTCCTAATGACGATGGAACACTCAAATTGCGTCGAGATTCAATACATCGGCTACCAGCCGACTTGTCTCCAAGGGTCTATTGCTGCCTCGGGCACCTTGTGGTCGTTCTCCTGTGAGTCTAGATTTTCAAATCCGACGCAAATCTGAAAGTTAATTGTAACGTTCAGGGCCTCCTAATGACGATGGAACACTCAAATTGCGTCTAGATTCAATACATCTTCCTCGAGCCGACTTGTCTGCAAGGGTCTATTGGTGCCTCGGGCAGTTTATGATCGTTCTCCTGTAAGTCTAGATGGTTGAATCTGACGCAAAACTGATAGTTACTTGTAACGTTCGGGGCCTCCTAATGACGATGGAACACTCAAATTGCGTCGAGATTTAATACATCGTCCTCCAGCCGACTTGTCTCCATGGGGATATTGCTGCCTAGGGCACCTTATGGTCCGTCTCCTGTGAGTCTAGGTTTTCGAATCCGACGCATAACTGATAGTTAATTGTAACGTTTAGCGCCTCCTAATAACGATGGAACACTTAAATTGCGTCGAGATTCAATACATCGTCCTTCAGCCGACTTGTCTCCAAGGGTCTATTGCTGCCTCGGGCACCTTATGGTCATTCCACTGAGAGTCTAGATTTTCGAATCCGACGCATAACTGATAGTTAATTGTAACGTTTGGCGCCTCCTAATGACGATGGAACACTCAAATTGCGTCGAGATTCAGTACATCGTCCTCCAGGCGACTTGTCTACAAGGGGATATTGCGGCCTCGGGCGCTATATGGTCCTTCCCTGTGAGTCAAGATTTTCGAATCAGACGCGAAACTGATAGTTAAATGTAAAGTTCAGGGCCTCCTAATGACGACGGAACACTCAAATTGCGTCGAGATTCAATACATAGTCCTTCAGCCGACTTGTCTCCAAGGGTCTATCGCTGCCCGGGCACCTTATGGTCGTTCTCCTGTGAGTCTGGATTTTCAAATCCGACGCAAATCTGATAGTTAATTGTAACGTTCAGGGCCTCCTAATGACGATGGAACACTCGAATTGCGTCTAGATTCAATACATCTTCCTCGAGCCGACTTGTCGGCAAGGGTCTATTGTTGCCTCGGGCAATTTATGATCGTTCTCCTGTAAGTCTAGATGGTCGAATCCGACGCATAACTGATAGTTACTTGTAACGTTCAGGGCCTCCTAAGGACGATGGAACACTCAAATTGCGTCGAGATTCAATCCATCGTCCTCCAGCCGACTTGTCTCCATGGGGATATTGCTGCCTCGGGCACCTTGTGGTCGTTGTCCTGTGAGATTCGATTTTCGAATCCGACGCATAACTGATAGGTAATTGTAACGTTCAGGGCCTCCTAATGACGATGGAACACTCAAATTGCGTCGAGATTCAATACATCGTAATTCAGCCGACTTGTCTCCAAGAGTCTATTGCTGCCTCGGGCAACTTTTGGTCGTTCTACTGTGAGTCTAGATTTTCGAATCCGACGCATAATTGATAGTTAATTGTAACGTTTAGCGCCTCCTAATGACGATGGAACACTCAAACTGCGTCGAGATTCAATACATCGTCCTCCAGCCGACTTGTCTCCGAGGGGATATTGCTGCCTCGGGCACCATAGGGTCCGTCTCCTGTGAGTCTAGATTTTCGAATCCGACGCAAAACTGATAGTTAATTGTAACGTTCAGGGCCTCCTAATGGCGATGGAACACTCAAATTGTGTCGAGATGCAATACATCGACCTCCAGCCGACTTGTCTCCGAGGGGATATTGCTGCCTCGGGCACCATAGGGTCCGTCTCCTGTGAGTCTAGATTTTCGAATCCGACGCAAAACTGATAGTTAATTGTAACGTTCAGGGCCTCCTAATGACGATGGATCACTCAAATTGCGTGGAGATTCAATACATCGTCCTCCAGCCGACTTGTCTCCAAGGGGACATTGCTGCCTCGGGCACCATAGGGTCTGTCTCCTGTGAGTCTAGATTTTCAAAGCCGACGCAAACTGATAGTTAATTGTAACGTTCAGGGCCTCCTAATGACGATGGAACACTCAAACTGCGTGGAGATTCAATACATCGTCCTCCAGCCGACTTGTCTCCAAGAGTCTATTGCTGCCTCGGGCAACTTATGGTCGTTCTACTGTGAGTCTAGATTTTCGAATCCGACGCATAACTTATAGTTAATTGTAACGTTTAGCGCCTCCTAATGACGATGGAACACTCAAACTGCGTCGAGATTCAATACATCGTCCTCCAGGCGACTTGTCTACAAGGGGATATTGCTGCCTCGGGCACTATGTGGTCCATCACTGTGAGTCTGAATTTTCGAATCAGAGGCGAAACTGATAGTTCATTGTAAAGTTCAGGGCCTCCTAATGACGATGGAACACTCAAATTGCGTCGAGTTTCAATACATCGGCTACCAGCCGACTTGTCTCCAAGGGTCTATTGCTGCCTCGGGCACCTTGTGGTCGTTCTCCTGTGAGTCTAGATTTTCAAATCCGACGCAAATCTGAAAGTTAATTGTAACGTTCAGGGCCTCCTAATGACGATGGAACACTCAAATTGCGTCTAGATTCAATACATCTTCTTCAAACCGACTTGTCTGCAAGGGTCTATTGGTGCCTCGGGCAGTTTATGATCGTTCTCCTGTAAGTCTAGATGGTCGAATCTGACGCAAAACTGATAGTTACTTGTAACGTTCAGGGCCTCCTAATGACGATGGAACACTCAAATTGCGTCGAGATTTAATACATCGTCCTCCAGCCGACTTGTCTCCATGGGGATATTGCTGCCTAGGGCACCTTATGGTCCGTCTCCTGTGAGTCTAGGTTTTCGAATCCGACGCATAACTGATAGTTAATTGTAACGTTTAGCGCCTCCTAATAACGATGGAACACTTAAATTGCGTCGAGATTCAATACATCGTCCTTCAGCCGACTTGTCTCCAAGGGTCTATTGCTGCCTCGGGCACTATATGGTCCTTCCCTGTGAGTCTAGATTTTCGAATCAGACGCGAAACTGATAGTTAATTGTTAAGTTCAGGGCCTCCTAATGACGAAGGAACACTCAAATTGCGTCGAGATTCAATACATCGGCTACCAGCCGACTTGTCTCCAAGGGTCTATTGCTGCCTCTTGCTCCTTATGGTCGTTCTACTGTGAGTCTAGATTTTCGAATCCGACGCATAAATGATAGTTAATTGTAACGTTTGGCGCCTCCTAATGACGATGGAACACTCAAATTGCGTCGAGATTCAATATATCGTCCTGCAGGCAACTTGTCTACAAGGGGATATTGCTGCCTCGGGCACTATATGGTCCTTCCCTGTGAGTCTAGATTTTAGAATCAGACGCGAAACTGATAGTTAATTGTAAAGTACAGGGCCTCCTAATGACGATGGAATACTCAAATTGAGTCGAGATTCAATACATAGTCCTTCAGCCGACTTGTCTCCAAGGGTCTATCGCTGCCCCGGGCACCTTATGGTCGTTCTCCTGTGAGTCTAGATTTTCAAATCCGACGCAAATCTAATAGTTAATTGTAACGTTCAGGGCCTCCTAATGACGATGGAACACTCAAATTGCGTCTAGATTCAATACATCTTCCTCGAGCCGACTTGCCTGCAAGGGTCTATTGGTGCCTCGGGCAGTTTATGATCGTTCTCCTGTAAGTCTAGATGGTCGAATCCGACGCATAACTGATAGTTACTTGTAACGTTCAGGGCCTCCTAAGGACGATGGAACACTCAAATTGCGTCGAGATTCAATCCATCGTCCTCCAGCCGACTTGTCTCCATGGGGATATTGCTGCCTCGGGCACCTTATGGTCGTTCTCCTGTGAGATTAGATTTTCGAATCCGACGCATAACTGATAGTTAATTGTAACGTTCAGGGCCTCCTAATGACGATGGAACACTCAAATTGCGTCGAGATTCAATACATCGTCCTTCAGCCGACTTGTCTCCAAGAGTCTATTGCTGCCTCGGGCAACGTTTGGTCGTTCTACTGTGAGTCTAGATTTTCGAATCCGACGCATAACTGATAGTTAATTGTAACGTTTAGCGCCTCCTAATGACGATGGAACACTCAAACTGCGTCGAGATTCAATACATCGTCCTCCAGGCGACTTGTCTACAAGGGGATATTGCTGTCTCGGGCACTATATGGTCATTCCCTGTGAGTCTAGATTTTCGAATCAGACGCGAAACTGTTAGTTAATTGTTACGTTCAGGGCCTCCTAATGACGAAGGAACACTCAAATTGCGTCGAGATTCAATACGTCGGCTACCAGCCGACTTGTCTCCAAGGGTCTATTGCTGCATCTTGCTCCTTATGGTCGTTCAACTGTGAGTCTAGATTTTCGAATCCGACGCATAAATGATAGTTAATTGTAACGTTTGGCGCCTCCTAATGACGATGGAACACTCAAATTGCGTCGAGATTCAATATATCGTCCTGCAGGCAACTTCTCAACAAGGGGATATTGCTGCCTCGGGCACTATATGGTCCTTCCCTGTGAGTCTAGATTTTCGAATCAGACGCGAAACTGATAGTTAATTGTAAACTTCAGGGCCTCCTAATGACGATGGAATACTAAAATTTAGTCGAGAATCAATACATCGTCCTTCAGCCGACTTGTCTCCAAGGGTCTATCGCTGCCTCGGGCACCTTATGGTCGTTCTCCTGTGAGATTAGATTTTCGAATCCCAAGCATAACTGATAATTAATTGTAACGTTCAGGGCCTCCTAATGACGATGGAATACTAAAACTGAGTCGAGATTCAATACATCGTCCTTCAGCCGACTTGTCTCCAAGGGTCTATCGCTGCCTCGGGCACCTTATGGTCGTTCTCCTGTGAGTCTAGATTTTCAAATCCGACGCAAATCTGATAGTTAACTGTAACGTTCAGGGCCTCCTAATGACGAAGGAACACTCAAATTGCGTCTAGATTCAATACATCTTCCTCGAGCCGACTTGTCTGCAAGGGTCTATTGGTGCCTCGGGCAGTTTATGATCGTTCTCCTGTAAGTCTAGATGGTCGAATCCGACGCATAACTGATAGTTACTTGTAACGTTAAGGGCCTCCTAATGACGATGGAACACTCAAATTGCGTCGAGATTCAATACATCGTAATTCAGCCGACTTGTCTACAAGGGGATATTGCGGCCTCGGGCGCAATATGGTCCTTCCCTGTGAGTCTAGATTTTCGAATCAGACGCGAAACTGATAGTTAAATGTAAAGTTCAGGGCCTCCTAATGACGACGGAACACTCAAATTGCGTCGAGATTCAATACATCGGCTACCAGCCGACTTGTCTCCAAGGGTCTATTGCTGCCTCGGCACCTTATGGTCGTTCTCCTGTGAGTCTAAATTTTCGAATCCGACCCATAAAGGATAGTTAATTGTATTGATTGGCGCCTCCTAATGACGATGGAACAGTCAAACTGCGTCGAGATTCAATATATCGTCCTGCAGGCAACTTGTCTACAAGGGGATATTGCTGCCTCGGGCACTATATGGTCCTTCCCTGTGAGTCTAGATTTTCGAATCAGACGCGAAACTGATAGTTAATTGTAAAGTTCAGGGCCTCCTAATGACGATGGAATACTCAAATTGAGTCGAGATTCAATACATAGTCCTTCAGCCGACTTGTCTCCAGGGGTCTATCGCTGCCCCGGGCACCTTATGGTCGTTCTCCTGTGAGTCTAGATTTTCAAATCCGACGCAAATCTGATAGTTAATTGTAACGTTCAGGGCCTCCTAATGACGATGGAACACTCAAATTGCGTCGAGATTCAATACATCGTCCTTCAGCCGACTTGTCTCCAAGGGTCTATCGCTGCCTCGGGCACCTTATGGTCGTTCTCCTGTGAGTCTAAATTTTCGAATCCGACCCATAAATGATAGTTAATTGTAACGTTTGGCACCTCCTAATGACGATGGAACACTCAAATTGCGTCGAGATTCAATATATCGTCCTGCAGGCAACTTGTCTACAAGGTTATATTGCTGCCTCGGGCACTATATGGTCCTTCCCTGTGAGTCTAGATTTTCGAATCAGACGCGAAACTGATAGTTAATTGTCAAGGTCAGGGCCTCCTAATGACGATGGAATACTCAAATTGAGTCGAGATTCAATACATAGTGTTTCAGCCGACTTGTCTCCAAGGGTCTATCGCTGCCCCGGGCACCTTATGGTCGTTCTCCTGTGAGTCTAGATTTTCAAATCCGACGCAAATCTAATAGTTAATTGTAACGTTCAGGGCCTCCTAATGACGATGGAACACTCAAATTGGGTCTAGATTCAATACATCTTCCTCGAGCCGACTTGCCTGCAAGGGTCTATTGGTGCCTCGGGCAGTTTATGATCGTTCTCCTGTAAGTCTAGATGGTCGAATCCGACGCATAACTGATAGTTACTTATAACGTTCAGGGCCTCCTAAGGACGATGGAACACTCAAATTGCGTCGAGATTCAATCCATCGTCCTCCAGCCAACTTGTCTCCATGGGGATATTGCTGCCTCGGGCACCTTATGGTCGTTCTCCTGTGAGATTAGATTTTCGAATCCGACGCATAACTGATAGTTAATTGTAACGTTCAGGGCCTCCTAATGACGATGGAACACTCAAATTGCGTCGAGATTCAATACATCGCCCTTCAGCCGACTTGTCTCCAAGAGTCGATTGCTGCCTCGGGCAACGTTTGGTCGTTTTACTGTGAGTCCAGATTTTCGAATCCGACGCATAACTGATAGTTATTTGTAACGTTTAGCGACTCCTAATGACGATGGAACACTCAAACTGCGTCGAGATTCAATACATCGTCTATCAGGCGACTTGTCTACAAGGGGATATTGCTGCCTCGGGCACTATATGGTCCTTCCCTGTGAGTCAAGATATTCGAATCAGACGCGTAACTGACAGTTAATTGTAACGTTCAGGGTCTCCTAATGACGAACATTCAAATTGCGTCGAGATTCAATACATCGTCCTCCAGCCGACTTGTCTCCAAGGGTTTTTGCTGCCTCGGGCACCCTATGGTCCGTCTCCTGTGACTAGAATTTCTAATCCGACGCCAAACTGATCGTTAATTGTAACGTTCAGGGCCTCCTAATGACGATGGAACACTCAAATTGCGTCGAGATGCAATACATCGCCCTTCAGCCGACTTGTCTCCAAAGGTCTATTGATGCCTCGTGCACCTAATGGTCCGTCTCCTGTGAGTCTAGATTTTCTAATCCGACGCATAACTGATAGTTAATTGTAACGTTTAGCGCCTCCTAATAACGACGGAACACTTAATTGCGTTGATATTCAATACATCGTCCTTCAGCCGACTTGTCTCCAAGGGTCTATTGCTGCCTAGGGCAACTTATGGTCGTTCTCCTGTGAGTCTACATTGTCGAATCCGACGCAAAACTGATAGTTAATTGTAACGTTCAGGGCCTCCTAATGACGATGGAACACTCAAATTGCGTGGAGATTCAATACATCGTCCTCCAGCCGACTTGTCTCCAAGGGGATATTGCTGCCTCGGGCTCCATAGGGTCCGTCTCCTGTGAGTCTATATTTTCGAATCCGACGCGAAACTGAAACTTAATTGTGACGTTCAGGGCCTCCTAACGGCGATGGAACACTTAAATTGCGTCGAGATTCAATACATCGTCCTTCAGCCGACTTGTCTCCAAGGGTCTATTGCTGCCTCGGGCACCTTATGGTCATTCCACTGTGAGTCTAGATTTTCGAATCCGACGCATAACTGATAGTTAATTGTAACGTTTGGCGCCTCCTAATGACGATGGAATACTAAGATTGAGTCGAGATTCAATACATCGTCCTTCAGCCGACTTGTCTCCAAGGGTCTATCGCTGCCTCGGGCACCTTATGGTCGTTCTCCTGTGAGTCTAGATTTTCAAATCCGACGCAAATCTGATAGTTAACTGTAACGTTCAGGGCCTCCTAATGACGATGGAACACTCAAATTGCGTCTAGATACAATACAACTTCCTCGAGCCGACTTGTCTGCAAGGGTCTATTGGTGCCTCTTGCAGTTTATGATCGTTCTCCTGTATGTCTAGATGGTCGAATCCGACGCAAACCTGATAGTTACTTGTAACGTTCAGGGCCTCCTAATGACGATGGAACACTCAAATTGCGTCGTGATTCAATACATCGTCCTCCAGCCGAATTGTCTCAATGGGGATATTGCTGCCTCGGGCACCTTATGGTCGTTCTCCTGTGAGATTAGATTTTCGAATCCCACGCATAACTGATAGTTAATTGTAACGTTCAGGGCCTCCTAATGACGATGGAATACTAAAATTGAGTCGAGATTCAATACATCGTATATCAGCCGACTTGTCTCCAAGGGTCTATCGCTGCCTCGCGCACCTTTTGGTCGTTCTCCTGTGAGTCTAGATTTTCAAATCCGACGCAAATCTGATAGTTAACTGTAACGTTCAGGGCCTCCTAATGACGATGGAACACTCAAATTGCGTCTAGATTCAATACATCTTCCTCGAGCCGACTTGTCTGCAAGGGTCTATTGGTGCCTCGGGCAGTTTATGATCGTTCTCCTGTAAGTCTAGATGGTCGAATCCGGCGCAAAACTGATAGTTACTTGTAACGTTCAGGGCCTCCTAATGACGATGGAACACTCAAATTGCGTCTAGATTCAATACATCTTCCTCGAGCCGACTTGTCTGCAAGGGTCTATTGGTGCCTCGGTCAGTTTATGATCGTTCTCCTGTATGTCTAGATGGTCGAATCCGACGCAAAACTGATAGTTACTTGTAACGTTCAGGGCCTCCTAATGACGATGGAACACTCAAATTGCGTCGAGATTCAATACATCGTCCTCCAGCCGACTTGTCTCCATGGGGATATTGCTGCCTCGGGCACCTTATGGTCGTTCTCCTGTGAGATTAGATTTTCGAATCCCACGCATAACTGATAGTTAATTGTAACGTTCAGGGCCTCCTAATGACGATGGAATACTAAAATTGAGACGAGAATCCATACATCGTATTTCAGCCGACTTGTCTCCAAGGGTCTATCGCTGCCTCGGGCACCTTGTGGTCGTTCTCCTGTGAGTCTAGATTTTCAAATCCGACGCAAATCTGATAGTTTACTGTAACGTTCAGGGCCTCCTAATGACGATGGAACACTCAAATTGCGTCTAGATTCAATACATCTTCCTCGAACCGACTTGTCTGCAAGGGTCTATTGGTGCCTCGGGCAGTTTATGATCGTTCTCCTGTAAGTCTAGATGGGCGAATCCGACGCAAAACTGATAGTTACTTGTAACGTTCAGGGCCTCCTAATGACGATGGAACACTCAAACTGCGTCGAGATTCAATACATCGTCCATCAGGCGACTTGTCTACAAGGGGATATTGCTGCCTAGGGCACTATATGGTCCTTCCCTGTGAGTCTAGATATTCGAATCAGACGCGTAACTGATAGTTAATTGTAACGTTCAGGGTCTCCTAATGACGAACATTCAAATTGCGTCGAGATTCAATACATCGGCCTCCAGCCGACTTGTCTCCAAGGGTTTTTGCTGCCTCGGGCACCCTTTGGTCCGTCTCCTGTGACTAGATTTTCTAATCCGACGCGAAACTGATCGTTAATTGTAACGTTCAGGGATACCTAATGACGATGGAACACTCAAATTGCGTCGAGATGCAATACATCGCCCTTCAGCCGACTTGTCTCCAAAGGTCTATTGATGCCTCGGGCACCTTATGGTCCGTCTCCTGTGAGTCTAGATTTTCGAATCCGACGCATAACTGATAGTTAATTGTAACGTTTAGCGCCTCCTAATAACGATGGAACACTTAAATGCGTCGATATTCAATACATCGTCCTTCAGCCGACTTGTCTCCAAGGGTCTATTGCTGCCTCGGGCACCTTATGGTCATTCCACTGTGAGTCTAGATTTTCGAATCAGACACGAAACTGATAGTTAATTGTAACGTTCAGGGCCTCCTAATGACGATGGAACACTCAAATTGCGTCTAGATTCAATACATCTTCTTCGAACCGACTTGTCTCCAAGGGTCTTTGCTGCCTCGGGCACCCTATGGTCCGTCTCCTGTGACTAGATTTTCTAATCCGACGCGAAACTGATCGTTAATTGTAACGTTCAGGGCCTCCTAATGACGATGGAACACTCAAATTGCGTCGAGATGCAATACATCGCCCTTCAGCCGACTTGCCTCTAAAGGTCTATTGATGCCTAGGGCACCTTATGGTCCGTCTCCTGTGAATCTAGATTTTCGAATCCGACGCATAACTGATAGTTAATTGTAACGTTTAGCGCCTCCTAATAACGATGGAACACTCAATTGCGTCGATATTCAATACATCGTCCTTCAGCCGACTTGTCTCCAAGGGTCTATTGCTGCCTAGGGCAACTTATGGTCGCTCTCCTGTGAGTCTAGATTGTCGAATCCGGCGCAAAACTGATAGTTAATTGTAACGTTCAGGGCCTCCTAATGACGATGGAACACTCAAATTGCGTGGAGATTCAATACATCGTCCTCCAGCCGACTTGTCTCCAAGGGGATATTGCTGCCTCGGGCACCATAGGATCCGTCTCCTGTGATTCTATATTTTCGAATCCGACGCGAAGCTGAAAGTTAATTGTAACGTTCAGGGCCTCCTAATGACGATGGAACACTCAAATTGCGTCGAGATTCAATACTTCGTCCTCCAGGCGACTTGTCTACAAGGGGATATTGCTGCCTCGGGCACTTTATGGTCCTTCCCTGTGAGTCTAGATTTTCGAATCAGACGCGAAACTGATAGTTAATTGTAAAGTTCAGGGCCTCCTAATGACGATGGAACACTCAAATTGCGTCGAGATTCAATACATCGGCTACCAGCCGACTTGTCTCCAAGGGTCTATTGCTGCCTCGGGCACCTTTTGGTCGTTCTCCTGTGAGTCTAAATTTTCGAATCCGACCCATAAATGATAGTTAATTGTAACGTTTGGCGCCTCCTAATGGCGATGGAACACTCAAATTGCGTCGAGATTCAATATATCGTCCTGCAGGCAACTTGTCTACAAGGGGATATTGCTGCCTCGGGCACTATATGGTCCTTCCCTGTGAGTCTAGATTTTCGAATCAGACGCGAAACTGATAGTTAATTGTAATGTTCAGGGCCTCCTAATGACGATGGAAAACTCAAATTGAGTCGAGATTCAATACATAGTCCTTCAGCCGACTTGTCTCCAATTGTCTATCGCTGCCACGGGCACCTTATGGTCTTTCTCCTGTGAGTCTAGATTTTCAAATCCGACGCAAATCTGATAGTTAATTGTAACGTTCAGGGCCTCCTAATGACGATGGAACACTCAAATTGCGTCTAGATTCAATACATCTTCCTCGAGCCGACTTGTCTGCAAGGGTCTATTGGTGCCTCGGGCACTATATGATCGTTCTCCTGTAAGTCTAGATGGTCGAATCCGACGCAAAACTGATAGTTACTTGTAACGTTCAGGGCCTCCTAAGGTCGATGGAACACTCAAATTGCGTCGAGATTCAATACATCGTCCTCCAGCCGACTTGTCTCCATGGGGATATTGCTGCCTCGGGCACCTTATGGTCGCTCTCCTGTGAGATTAGATTTTCGAATCCGACGCATAACTGATAGTTAATTGTAACGTTCAGGAACTCCTAATGACGATGGAACACTCAAACTGCGTCGAGATTCAATACATCGTCCTCCAGGCGACTTGTCTACAAGGGGATATTGCTGCCTCGTTCACTATATGGTCCTTCCCTGTGAGTCTAGATTTTCGAATCAGACGCGAAACTGATAGTTAATTGTTAAGTTCAGGGCCTCCTAATGACGATGGAACACTCAAATTGCGTCGAGATTCAATACATCGGCTACCAGCCGACTTGTCTCCAAGGGTCTATTGCTGCCTCTTGCTCCTTATGGACGTTCTACTGTGAGTCTAGATTTTCGAATCCGACGCATAAATGATAGTTAATTGTAACGTTTGGCGCCCCCTAATGACGATGTAACACTCAAATTGCGTCGAGATTCAATATATCGTCCTGCAGGCAACTTGTCTACAAGGGGATATTGCAGCCTCGGGCACTATATGGTCCTTCCCTGTGAGTCTAGATTTTCGAATCAGACGCGAAACTAATAGTTAATTGTAAAGTTCGGGGCCTCCTAATGACGATGGAATACTAAAATTGAGTCGAGATTCAATACATCGTCCTTCAGCCGACTTGTCTCCAAGGGTCTATCGCTGCCTCGGGCGCCTTATGGTCGTTCTCCTGTGAGTCTAGATTTTCAAATCCGACGCAAATCTGATAGTTAACTGTAACGTTCAGGGCCTCCTAATGACGATGGAACACTCAAATTGCGTCTAGATTCAATACATCTTCCTCGAGCCGACTTGTCTGCAAGGGTCTATTGGTGCCTCGGGCAGTTTATGATCGTTCTCCTGTAAGTCTAGATGGTCGAATCCGACGCAAAACCGATAGTTACTTGTAACGTTCAGGGCCTCCTAATGACGATGGAACACTCAACTTGCGTCGAGATTCAATACATCGTCCTCCAGCCGACTTGTATCCATGGGGATATTGCTGCCTCGGGCACCTTATGGTCGTTCTCCTGTGAGATTCGATTTTCGAATCCGACGCATAACTGATAGTTAATTGTAACGTTCAGGGCCTCTTAATGACGATGGAACACTTAAATTGCGTCGAGATTCAATACATCGTCCTTCAGCCGACTTGTCTCTAAGGGTCTATTGCTGCCTCGGGCACCTTATGGTCATTCCACTGTGAGTCTAGATTTTTGAATCCGGCGCATAACTGATAGTTAATTGTAACGTTTGGCGCCTCCTAATGACGATGGAACACTCAAATTGTGTCGAGATTCAATACATCGTCCTACAGGCGACTTGCCTACAAGGGGATATTACTGCCTCGGGCACTATATGGTCCTTCCCTGTGAGTCTACATTTTCGAATCAGACGCGAAACTGATAGTTAATTGTAAGGTTCAGGGCCTCCTAATGACGATGGAACACTCAAATTGCGTCGAGATTCAATACATCGTCCTCCAGCCGACTTGGCTCCATGGAGATATTGCTGCCTCGGGCACCTTATGGTCGTTCTCCTGTGAGATTAGATTTTCGAATCCGACGCATAACTGATAGTTAATTGTAACGTTCAGGTCCTCCAAATGACGATGGCACACTCAAATTGCGTCGAGATTCAATACATCGTCCTTCAGCCGACTTGTCTCCAAGAGTCTATTGCTGCCTCGGGCGACTTTTGGTAGTTCTACTGTGAGTCTAGATTTTCGAATCCGGCGAATAACTGATAGTTAATTGTAACGTTTAGCGCCTCCTAATGACGATGGAACACTCAAACTGCATCGAGATTCAATACATCGTCCTCCAGGCGACTTGTCTACAAGGGGATATTGCTGCCTCGGGCACTATGTGGTCCTTCCCTGTGAGTCTAGATTTTCGAATCAGACGCGAAACTGATAGTTAATTGTAAAGTTCAGGGCCTCCTAATGACGATGGAACACTCAAATTGCGTCGAGATTCAATACATCGGCTACCAGCCGACTTGTCTCCAAGGGTCTATTGCTGCCTCGGGCACCTTTTGGTCGTTCTCCTGTGAGTCTAATTTTTCGAATCCGACCCATAAATGATAGTTAATTGTAACGTTTGGCGCCTCCTAATGGCGATGGAACACTCAAATTGCGTCGAGATTCAATATATCGTCTTGCAGGCAACTTGTCTACAAGGGGATATTGCTGCCTCGGGCACCATATGGTCCTTCCCTGTGAGTCTAGATTTTCGAATCAGACGCGAAACTGATAGTTAATTGTAATGTTCAGGGCCTCCTAATGACGATGGAATACTCAAATTGAGTCGAGATTCAATACATAGTCCTTCAGCCGACTTGTCTCCAATTGTCTATCGCTGCCACGGGCACCTTATGGTCTTTCTCCTGTGAGTCTAGATTTTCAAATCCGACGCAAATCTGATAGTTAATTGTAACGTTCAGGGCCTCCTAATGACGATGGAACACTCAAATTGCGTCTAGATTCAATACATCTTCCTCGAGCCGACTTGTCTGCAAGGGTCTATTGGTGCCTCGGGCAGTATATGATCGTTCTCCTGTAAGTCTAGATGGTCGAATCCGACGCAAAACTGATAGTTACTTGTAACGTTCAGGGCCTTCTAAGGTCGATGGAACACTCAAATTGCGTCGAGATTCAATACATCGTCCTCCAGCCGACTTGTCTCCATGGGGATATTGCTGCCTCGGGCACCTTATGGTCGCTCTCCTGTGAGATTAGATTTTCGAATCCGACGCATAACTGATAGTTAATTGTAACGTTCAGGGCCTCCTAATGACGATGGAACACTCAAACTGCGTCGAGATTCAATACATCGTCCTCCAGGCGACTTGTCTACAAGGGGATATTGCTGCCTCGTTCACTATATGGTCCTTCCCTGTGAGTCTAGATTTTCGAATCAGACGCGAAACTGATAGTTAATTGTTAAGTTCAGGGCCTCCTAATGACGATGGAACACTCAAATTGCGTCGAGATTCAATACATCGGCTACCAGCCGACTTGTCTCCAAGGGTCTATTGCTGCCTCTTGCTCCTTATGGACGTTCTACTGTGAGTCTAGATTTTCGAATCCGACGCATAAATGATAGTTAATTGTAACGTTTGGCGCCCCCTAATGACGATGTAACACTCAAATAGCGTCGAGATTCAATATATCGTCCTGCAGGCAACTTGTCTACAAGGGGATATTGCTGCCTCGGGCACTATATGGTCCTTCCCTGTGAGTCTAGATTTTCGAATCAGACGCGAAACTGATAGTTAATTGTTAAGTTCGGGGCCTCCTAATGACGATGGAATACTAAAATTGAGTCGAGATTCAATACATCGTCCTTCAGCCGACTTGTCTCCAAGGGTCTATCGCTGCCTCGGGCGCCTTATGGTCGTTCTCCTGTGAGTCTAGATTTTCAAATCCGACGCAAATCTGATAGTTAACTGTAACGTTCAGGGCCTCCTAATGACGATGGAACACTCAAATTGCGTCTAGATTCAATACATCTTCCTCGAACCGACTTGTCTGCAAGGGTCTATTGGTGCCTCGGGCAGTTTATGATCGTTCTCCTGTAAGTCTAGATGGTCGAATCCGACGCAAAACCGATAGTTACTTGTAACGTTCAGGGCCTCCTAATGACGATGGAACACTCAACTTGCGTCGAGATTCAATACATCGTCCTCCAGCCGACTTGTATCCATGGGGATATTGCTGCCTCGGGCACCTTATGGTCGTTCTCCTGTGAGATTAGATTTTCGAATCCGACGCATAACTGATAGTTAATTGTAACGTTCAGGGCCTCCTAATGACGATGGAACACTCAAATTGCGTCGAGATTCAATACATCGTCCTTCAGCCGACTTGTCTCCAAGAGTCTATTGCCTCCCTCGGGCAACTTATGGTCGTTCTACTGTGAGTCAAGATTTTCGAATCCGACGCATAACTGATAGTTAATTGTAACGTTTAGCGCCTCCTAATGACGATGGAACACTCAAACTGCATCGAGATTCAATACATCGTCCTCCAGCCGACTTGTCTCCAAGGGGATATTGCTGCCTCGGGCACCATAGGGTCCGTCTCCTGTGAGTCTATATTTTCGAGTCCGACGCGAAACTGATAGTTCATTGTAACGTTCAGGGCCTCTTAATGACGATGGAACACTTAAATTGCGTCGAGATTCAATACATCGTCCTTCAGCCGACTTGTCTCTAAGGGTCTATTGCTGCCTCGGGCAACTTATGGTCATTCCACTGTGAGTCTAGATTTTTGAATCCGGCGCATAACTGATAGTTAATTGTAACGTTTGGCGCCTCCTAATGACGATGGAACACTCAAATTGTGTCGAGATTCAATACATCGTCCTACAGGCGACTTGCCTACAAGGGGATATTACTGCCTCGGGCACTATATGGTCCTTCCCTGTGAGTCTAGATTTTCGAATCAGACGCGAAACTGATAGTTAATTGTAAGGTTCAGGGCCTCCTAATGACGATGGAACACTCAAATTGCGTCGAGATTCAATACATCGTCCTCCAGCCGACTTGGCTCCATGGAGATATTGCTGCCTCGGGCACCTTATGGTCGTTCTCCTGTGAGATTAGATTTTCGAATCCGACGCATAACTGATAGTTAATTGTAACGTTCAGGTCCTCCAAATGACGATGGCACACTCAAATTGCGTCGAGATTCAATACATCGTCCTTCAGCCGACTTGTCTCCAAGAGTCTATTGCTGCCTCGGGCGACTTTTGGTAGTTCTACTGTGAGTCTAGATTTTCGAATCCGGCGAATAACTGATAGTTAATTGTAACGTTTAGCGCCTCCTAATGACGATGGAACACTCAAACTGCATCGAGATTCAATACATCGTCCTCCAGGCGACTTGTCTACAAGGGGATATTGCTGCCTCGGGCACTATGTGGTCCTTCCCTGTGAGTCTAGATTTTCGAATCAGACGCGAAACTGATAGTTAATTGTTAAGTTCAGGGCCTCCTAATGACGATGGAACACTCAAATTGCGTCGAGATTCAATACATCGGCTACCAGCCGACTTGTCTCCAAGGGTCTATTGCTGCCTCTTGCTCCTTATGGTCGTTCTACTGTGAGTCTAGATTTTCGTTTCCGACGCATAAATGATATTTAATTCTAACGTTTGGCGCCTCCTAACGATGATGTAACACTGAAATTGCGTCGAGATTCAATATATCGTCCTGCAGGCAACTTGTCTACAAGGGGATATTGCTGCCTCGGGCACTATATGATCCTTCCCTGTGAGTCTAGATTTTCGAATCAGACGCGAAACTGATAGTTAATTGTAAAGTTCAGGGCCTCCTAATGACGATGGAATACTAAATTTGAGTCGAGATTCATAACATCGACCATCAGCCGACTTATCTCCAAGGGTCTATCGCTGCCTCGGGCACCTTATGGTCGTTCTCCTGTGAGTCTAGATCTTCAAATCCGACGCAAATCTGATAGTTATCTGTAACTTTCAGGGCCTCCTAATGACGATGGAACACTCAGATTGCGTCTAGATTCAATACATCTTCCTCGAGCCGACTTGTCTGCAAGGGTCTATTGGTGCCTCGGGCAGTTTATGATCGTTCTCCTGTAAGTCTAGATGGTCGAATCCGACCCAAAACTGATAGTTACATGTAACGTTCAGGGCCTCCTAATGACGATGGAACACTCAAATTGCGTCGAGATTCAATACATCGCCCTTCAGCCGACTTGTCTCCAAGAGTCGATTGCTGCCTCGGGCAACGTTTGGTCGTTTTACTGTGAGTCCAGATTTTCGAATCCGACGCATAACTGATAGTTAATTGTAACGTTTAGCGACTCCTAATGACGATGGAACACTCAAACTGCGTCGAGATTCAATACATCGTCCTCCAGGCGACTTGTCTACAAGGGGATATTGCTGCCTCGGGCACTATATGGTCCTTCCCTGTGAGTCTAGATTTTCGAATCAGACGCGAAACTGATAGTTAATTGTTAAGTTCAGGGCCTCCTAATGACGAAGGAACACTCAAATTGCGTCGAGATCCAATACATCGGCTACCAGCCGACTTGTCTCCAAGGGTCTATTGCTGCCTCTTGCTCCTTATGGTCGTTCTACTGTGAGTCTAGATTTTCGAATCCGACGCATAAATGATAGTTAATTGTAACGTTCAGGGCCTCCTAATGACGATGGAACACTCAAATTGCGTCGAGATTCAGTATGTCGTCCTGCAGGCAACTTGTCTGCAAGGGGATATTGCTGCCTCGGGCACTAAATGGTCCTTCCCTGTGAGTCTAGATTTTCGAATCAGACGCGAAACTGATAGTTCATTGTAAAGTTCAGGGCCTCCTAATGACGATGGAATACTAAAATTAAGTCGAGATTCAATACATCGGCCTTCAGCCGACTTGTCTCCAAGGGTCAATCGCTGCCTCGGGCACCTTATGATCGTTCTCCTGTGAGATTAGATTTTCGAATCCCACGCATAACTGATAATTAATTGTAACGTTCAGGGCCTCCTAATGACGATGGAATACTAAAATTGAGTCGAGATTCAATACATCGTCCTTCAGCCGACTTGTCTCCAAGGGTCTATCGCTGCCTCGGGCACCTTATGGTCGTTCTCCTGTGAGTCTAGATTTTCAAATCCGACGCAAATCTGATAGTTAACTGTAACGTTCAGGGCCTCCTAATGACGAAGGAACACTCAAATTGCGTCTAGATTCAATACATCTTCCTCGAGCCGACTTGTCTGCAAGGTTCTATTGGTGCCTCGGGCAGTTTATGATCGTTCTCCTAGATGGTCGAATCCGATGCAAAACTGATAGTTACTTGTAACGTTCAGGGCCTCCTAATGACGATGGAACACTCAAACTGCGTCGAGATTCAATACATCGTCTATCAGGCGACTTGTCTACAAGGGGATATTGCTGCCTCGGGCACTATATGGTCCTTCCCTGTGAGTCTAGATATTCGAATCAGACGCGTAACTGACAGTTAATTGTAACGTTCAGGGTCTCCTAATGACGAACATTCAAATTGCGTCGAGATTCAATACATCGTCCTCCAGCCGACTTGTCTCCAAGGGTTTTTGCTGCCTCGGGCACCCTATGGTCCGTCTCCTGTGACTAGAATTTCTAATCCGACGCCAAACTGATCGTTAATTGTAACGTTCAGGGCCTCCTAATGACGATGGAACACTCAAATTGCGTCGAGATGCAATACATCGCCCTTCAGCCGACTTGTCTCCAAAGGTCTATTGATGCCTCGTGCACCTAATGGTCCGTCACCTGTGAGTCTAGATTTTCTAATCCGACGCATAACTGATAGTTAATTGTAACGTTTAGCGCCTCCTAATAACGACGGAACACTTAATTGCGTTGATATTCAATACATCGTCCTTCAGCCGACTTGTCTCCAAGGGTCTATTGCTGCCTAGGGCAACTTATGGTCGTTCTCCTGTGAGTCTACATTGTCGAATCCGACGCAAAACTGATAGTTAATTGTAACGTTCAGGGCCTCCTAATGACGATGGAACACTCAAATTGCGTGGAGATTCAATACATCGTCCTCCAGCCGACTTGTCTCCAAGGGGATATTGCTGCCTCGGGCTCCATAGGGTCCGTCTCCTGTGAGTCTATATTTTCGAATCCGACGCGAAACTGAAACTTAATTGTGACGTTCAGGGCCTCCTAACGGCGATGGAACACTTAAATTGCGTCGAGATTCAATACATCGTCCTTCAGCCGACTTGTCTCCAAGGGTCTATTGCTGCCTCGGGCACCTTATGGTCATTCCACTGTGAGTCTAGATTTTCGAATCCGACGCATAACTGATAGTTAATTGTAACGTTTGGCGCCTCCTAATGACGATGGAATACTAAGATTGAGTCGAGATTCAATACATCGTCCTTCAGCCGACTTGTCTCCAAGGGTCTATCGCTGCCTCGGGCACCTTATGGTCGTTCTCCTGTGAGTCTAGATTTTCAAATCCGACGCAAATCTGATAGTTAACTGTAACGTTCAGGGCCTCCTAATGACGATGGAACACTCAAATTGCGTCTAGATACAATACATCTTCCTCGAGCCGACTTGTCTGCAAGGGTCTATTGGTGCCTCGGGCAGTTTATGATCGTTCTCCTGTATGTCTAGATGGTCGAATCCGACGCAAACCTGATAGTTACTTGTAACGTTCAGGGCCTCCTAATGACGATGGAACACTCAAATAGCGTCGAGATTCAATACATCGTCCTCCAGCCGAATTGTCTCAATGGGGATATTGCTGCCTCGGGCACCTTATGGTCGTTCTCCTGTGAGATTAGATTTTCGAATCCCACGCATAACTGATAGTTAATTGTAACGTTCAGGGCCTCCTAATGACGATGGAATACTAAAATTGAGTCGAGATTCAATACATCGTATATCAGCCGACTGGTCTCCAAGGGTCTATCGCTGCCTCGCGCACCTTTTGGTCGTTCTCCTGTGAGTCTAGATTTTCAAATCCGACGCAAATCTGATAGTTAACTGTAACGTTCAGGGCCTCCTAATGACGATGGAACACTCAAATTGCGTCTAGATTCAATACATCTTCCTCGAGCCGACTTGTCTGCAAGGGTCTATTTGTGCCTCGGGCAGTTTATGATCGTTCTCCTGTAAGTCTAGATGGTCGAATCCGACGCAAAACTGATAGTTACTTGTAACGTTCAGGGCCTCCTAATGACGATGGAACACTCAAATTGCGTCTAGATTGAATACATCTTCCTCGAGCCGACTTGTCTGCAAGGGTCTATTGGTGCCTCGGTCAGTTTATGATCGTTCTCCTGTATGTCTAGATGGTCGAATCCGACGCAAAACTGATAGTTACTTGTAACGTTCAGGGCCTCCTAATGACGATGGAACACTCAATTTGCGTCGAGATTCAATACATCGTCCTCCAGCCGACTTGTCTCCATGGGGATATTGCTGCATCGGGCACCTTATGGTCGTTCTCCTGTGAGATTAGATTTTCGAATCCCACGCATAACTGATAGTTAATTGTAACGTTCAGGGCCTCCTAATGACGATGGAATACTAAAATTGAGTCGAGATTCAATACATCGTATATCAGCCGACTGGTCTCCAAGGGTCTATCGCTGCCTCGCGCACCTTTTGGTCGTTCTCCTGTGAGTCTAGATTTTCAAATCCGACGCAAATCTGATAGTTAACTGTAACGTTCAGGGCCTCCTAATGACGATGGAACACTCAAATTGCGTCTAGATTCAATACATCTTCCTCGAGCCGACTTGTCTGCAAGGGTCTATTGGTGCCTCGGGCAGTTTATGATCGTTCTCCTGTAAGTCTAGATGGTCGAATCCGACGCAAAACTGATAGTTACTTGTAACGTTCAGGGCCTCCTAATGACGATGGAACACTCAAACTGCGTCGAGATTCAATACATCGTCCATCAGGCGACTTGTCTACAAGGGGATATTGCTGCCTAGGGCACTATATGGTCCTTCCCTGTGAGTCTAGATATTCGAATCAGACGCGTAACTGATAGTTAATTGTAACGTTCAGGGTCTCCTAATGACGAACATTCAAATTGCGTCGAGATTCAATACATCGGCCTCCAGCCGACTTGTCTCCAAGGGTTTTTGCTGCCTCGGGCACCCTTTGGTCCGTCTCCTGTGACTAGATTTTCTAATCCGACGCGAAACTGATCGTTAATTGTAACGTTCAGGGATACCTAATGACGATGGAACACTCAAATTGCGTCGAGATGCAATACATCGCCCTTCAGCCGACTTGTCTCCAAAGGTCTATTGATGCCTCGGGCACCTTATGGTCCGTCTCCTGTGAGTCTAGATTTTCGAATCCGACGCATAACTGATAGTTAATTGTAACGTTTAGCGCCTCCTAATAACGATGGAACACTTAAATGCGTCGATATTCAATACATCGTCCTTCAGCCGACTTGTCTCCAAGGGTCTATTGCAGCCTAGGGCAACTTATGGTCGTTCTCCTGTGAGTCTAGATTGTCGAATCCGACGCAAAACTGATAGTTAATAGTAACGTTCAGGGCCTCCTAATGACGATGGAACACCAAAATTGCGTGGAGATTAAATACATCGTCCTCCAGCCGACTTGTCTCCAAGGAGATATTGCTGCCTCGGGCACCATAGGGTCCGTCTCCTGTGAGTCTACATTTTCGAATCCGACGCGAAACTGAAAGTTAATTGCTACGTTCAGGGCCTCCTAATGACGATGGAACACTTAAATTGCGTCGAGATTCAATACATCGTCCTTCAGCCGACTTGTCTCCAAGGGTCTATTGCTGCCTCGGGCACCTTATGGTCATTCCACTGTGAGTCTAGATTTTCGAATCAGACACGAAACTGATAGTTAATTGTAACGTTCAGGGCCTCCTAATGACGATGGAACACTCAAATTGCGTCTAGATTCAATACATCTTCCTCGAACCGACTTGTCTCCAAGGGTCTTTGCTGCCTCGGGCACCCTATGGTCCGTCTCCTGTGACTAGATTTTCTAATCCGACGCGAAACTGATCGTTAATTGTAACGTTCAGGGCCTCCTAATGACGATGGAACACTCAAATTGCGTCGAGATGCAATACATCGCCCTTCAGCCGACTTGCCTCTAAAGGTCTATTGATGCCTAGGGCACCTTATGGTCCGTCTCCTGTGAGTCTAGATTTTCGAATCCGACGCATAACTGATAGTTAATTGTAACGTTTAGCGCCTCCTAATAACGATGGAACACTCAATTGCGTCGATATTCAATACATCGTCCTTCAGCCGACTTGTCTCCAAGGGTCTATTGCTGCCTAGGGCAACTTATGGTCGCTCTCCTGTGAGTCTAGATTGTCGAATCCGGCGCAAAACTGATAGTTAATTGTAACGTTCAGGGCCTCCTAATGACGATGGAACACTAATTTTGCGTGGAGATTCAATACATCGTCCTCCAGCCGACTTGTCTCCAAGGGGATATTGCTGCCTCGGGCACCATAGGATCCGTCTCCTGTGATTCTATATTTTCGAATCCGACGCGAAACTGAAAGTTAATTGTAACGTTCAGGGCCTCCTAATGACGATGGAACACTCAAATTGCGTCGAGATTCAATACTTCGTCCTCCAGGCAACTTGTCTAGAAGGGGATATTGCTGCCTCGGGCACTATATGGTCCTTCCCTGTGAGTCTAGATTTTCGAATCAGACGCGAAACTGATAGTTAATTGTAATGTTCAGGGCCTCCTAATGACGATGGAATACTCAAATTGAGTCGAGATTCAATACATAGTCCTTCAACCGACTTGTCTCCAATTGTCTATCGCTGCCACGGGCACCTTATGGTCTTTCTCCTGTGAGTCTAGATTTTCAAATCCGACGTAAATCTGATAGTTAATTGTAACGTTCAGGGCCTCCTAATGACGATGGAACACTCAAATTGCGTCTAGATTCAATACATCTTCCTCGAGCCGACTTGTCTGCAAGGGTCTATTGGTGCCTCGGGCAGTATATGATCGTTCTCCTGTAAGTCTAGATGGTCGAATCCGACGCAAAACTGATAGTTACTTGTAACGTTCAGGGCCTCCTAAGGACGATGGAACACTCAAATTGCGTCGAGATTCAATACATCGTCCTCCAGCCGACTTGTCTCCATGGGGATATTGCTGCCTCGGGCACCTTATGGTCGCTCTCCTGTGAGATTAGATTTTCGAATCCGACGCATAACTGATAGTTAATTGTAACGTTTGGCGCCTCCTAATGACGATGGAACACTCAAACTGCGTCGAGATTCAATACATCGTCCTCCAGGCGACTTGTCTACAAGGGGATATTGCTGCCTCGTTCACTATATGGTCCTTCCCTGTGAGTCTAGATTTTCGAATCAGACGCGAAACTGATAGTTAATTGTTAAGTTCAGGGCCTCCTAATGACGATGGAACACTCAAATTGCGTCGAGATTCAATACATCGGCTACCAGCCGACTTGTCTCCAAGGGTCTATTGCTGCCTCTTGCTCCTTATGGACGTTCTACTGTGAGTCTAGATTTTCGAATCCGACGCATAAATGATAGTTAATTGTAACGTTTGGCGCCCCCTAATGACGATGTAACACTCAAATTGCGTCGAGATTCAATATATCGTCCTGCAGGCAACTTGTCTACAAGGGGATATTGCTGCCTCGGGCACTATATGGTCCTTCCCTGTGAGTCTAGATTTTCGAATCAGACGCGAAACTGATAGTTAATTGTAAAGTTCGGGGCCTCCTAATGACGATGGAACACTAAAATTGAGTCGAGATTCAATACATCGTCCTTCAGCCGACTTGTCTCCAAGGGTCTATCGCTGCCTCGGGCGCCTTATGGTCGTTCTCCTGTGAGTCTAGATTTTCAAATCCGACGCAAATCTGATAGTTAACTGTAACGTTCAGGGCCTCCTAATGACGATGGAACACTCAAATTGCGTCTAGATTCAATACATCTTCCTCGAGCCGACTTGTCTGCAAGGGTCTATTGGTGCCTCGGGCAGTTTATGATCGTTCTCCTGTAAGTCTAGATGGTCGAATCCGACGCAAAACCGATAGTTACTTGTAACGTTCAGGGCCTCCTAATGACGATGGAACACTCAACTTGCGTCGAGATTCAATACATCGTCCTCCAGCCGACTTGTATCCATGGGGATATTGCTGCCTCGGGCACCTTATGGTCGTTCTCCTGTGAGATTAGATTTTCGAATCCGACGCATAACTGATAGTTAATTGTAACGTTCAGGGCCTCCTAATGACGATGGAACACTCAAATTGCGTCGAGATTCAATACATCGTCGTTCAGCCGACTTGTCTACAAGAGTCTATTGCCTCCCTCGGGCAACTTATGGTCGTTCTACTGTGAGTCAAGATTTTCGAATCCGACGCATAACTGATAGTTAATTGTAACGTTTAGTGCCTCCTAATGACGATGGAACACTCAAACTGCATCGAGATTCAATACATCGTCCTACAGCCGACTTGTCTCCAAGGGGATATTGCTGCCTCGGGCACCATAGGGTCCGTCTCCTGTGAGTCTATATTTTCGAGTCCGACGCGAAACTGATAGTTCATTGTAACGTTCAGGGCCTCTTAATGACGATGGAACACTTAAATTGCGTCGAGATTCAATACATCGTCCTTCAGCCGACTTGTCTCTAAGGGTCTATTGCTGCCTCGGGCACCTTATGGTCATTCCACTGTGAGTCTAGATTTTTGAATCCGGCGCATAACTGATAGTTAATTGTAACGTTTGGCGCCTCCTAATGACGATGGGACACTCAAATTGTGTCGAGATTCAATACATCGTCCTACAGGCGACTTGCCTACAAGGGGATATTACTGCCTCGGGCACTATATGGTCCTTCCCTGTGAGTCTAGATTTTCGAATCAGACGCGAAACTGATAGTTAATTGTTAAGTTCAGGGCCTCCTAATGACGATGGAACACTCAAATTGCGTCGAGATTCAATACATCGGCTACCAGCCGACTTGTCTCCAAGGGTCTATTGCTGCCTCTTGCTCCTTATGGTCGTTCTACTGTGAGTCTAGATTTTCGTTTCCGACGCATAAATGATATTTAATTGTAACGTTTGGCGCCTCCTAACGATGATGTAACACTGAAATTGCGTCGAGATTCAATATATCGTCCTGCAGGCAACTTGTCTACAAGGGGATATTGCTGCCTCGGGCACTATATGATCCTTCCCTGTGAGTCTAGATTTTCGAATCAGACGCGAAACTGATAGTTAATTGTAAAGTTCAGGGCCTCCTAATGACGATGGAATACTAAATTTGAGTCGAGATTCATAACATCGACCATCAGCCGACTTATCTCCAAGGGTCTATCGCTGCCTCGGGCACCTTATGGTCGTTCTCCTGTGAGTCTAGATCTTCAAATCCGACGCAAATCTGATAGTTAACTGTAACGTTCAGGGCCTCCTAATGACGATGGAACACTCAGATTGCGTCTAGATTCAATACATCTTCCTCGAGCCGACTTGTCTGCAAGGGTCTATTGGTGCCTCGGGCAGTTTATGATCGTTCTCCTGTAAGTCTAGATGGTCGAATCCGACCCAAAACTGATAGTTACATGTAACGTTCAGGGCCTCCTAATGACGATGGAACACTCAAATTGCGTCGAGATTCAATACTTCGTCCTCCAGCCGACTTGTCTCCGTGGGGATATTGCTGCCTCGGGCACCTTATGGTCGTTCCCCTGTGAGATTAGATTTTCGAATCCGACGCATAACTGATAGTTAATTGTAACGTTCAGGGACTCCTAATGACGATGGAACACTCAAATGGCGTCGAGATTCAATCCATCGTCCTTCAGCCGACTTGTCTCCAAGAGTCTATTGCTGGTTCGGGCAAATAATGATCGTTCTACTGTGAGTCTAGATTTTCGAATCCGACGCGAAACTGATAGTTAATTGTAACGTTCAGGGTCTCCTAATGACGAACATTCAAATTGCGTCGAGATTCAATACATCGTCCTCCAGCCGACTTGTCTCCAAGGATTTTACTGCCTCGGGCACCTTATGGTCGTTCTCCTGTGAGTCTAGATTATCGAATACGACGCGAGACTGATAGTTAATTGTAACGTTCAGGGCCTCCAAATGACGATGGAACACTCAAATTACGTCGAGATTCAATACATCGTCCTTCAGCTGACTTGCCTCCAAGGGTCAATTGCTGCCTTGGCAACTTATGATCGTTCTCCTGTGAGTCTAGATTGTCGAATCCGACGCAAAACTAATTGTTAATTGTAACGTTCAGGGCCTCCTAATGACAATTGAACACTCAAATTGCGTCTAGATTCTCGTCCTCCTGCCGACTTGTCTCCAAGGTTCTATTGCTGCCTCGGGCACCTTATGGTGAGTCTCCTATGAGTCTAGATTTTCGAATCCGAAGCGAAACTGATAGTTAATTGTAACGTTCAGGACCTCCTACTGACGATTGAACACTCAAATTGCGTCGAGATTCAATACATCGCCCTTCAGCCGACTTGTCTCCAAAGTTCTATTGCTGCCTCGGGCACCTTATGGTCCGTCTCCTGTGAGTCTAGATTTTCGAATCCGACGCATAACTGATAGTTATTTGTAACATTTAGCGCCTCCTAATGACGATGGAACACTTAATTGCGTCGAGATTTAATGCATCGTCCTCCAGGCGACTTGTCTCCAAGGGGATATTGCTGCCTCGGGCACCATAGGATCCGTCTCCTGTGATTCTATATTTTCGAATCCGACGCGAAACTGAAAGTTAATTGTAACGTTCAGGGCCTCCTAATGACGGTGGAACACTCAAATTGCGTCGAGATTCAATACAACGTCCTTCAGCCGACTTGTCTCCAAGGGTCTATTGCTGCCTTGGCAACTTATGATCGTTCTCCTGTGAGTCTAGATTGTCGAATCCGACGCAAAACTAATTGTTAATTGTAACGTTCAGGGCCTCCTAATGACAATTGAACACTCAAATTGCGTCTAGATTCTCGTCCTCCTGCCGACTTGTCTCCAAGGGTCTATTGCTGCCTCGGGCACCTTATGGTCCGTCTCCTATGAGTCTAGATTTTCTAATCCGAAGCGAAACTGATAGTTAATTGTAACGTTCAGGACCTCCTACTGACGATTGAACACTCAAATTGCGTCGAGATTCAATACATCGCCCTTCAGCCGACTTGTCTCCAAAGTTCTATTGCTGCCTCGGGCACCTTATGGTCCGTCTCCTGTGAGTCTAGATTTTCGAATCCGACGCATAACTGATAGTTATTTGTAACGTTTAGCGCCTCCTAATGACGATGGAACACTTAATTGCGTCGAGATTTAATACATCGTCCTCCAGGCGACTTGTCTCCAAGGGGATATTGCTGCCTCGGGCACCATAGGATCCGTCTCCTGTGATTCTATATTTTCGAATCCGACGCGAAACTGAAAGTTAATTGTAACGTTCAGGGCCTCCTAATGACGATGGAACACTCAAATTGCGTCGAGATTCAATACTTCGTCCTCCAGGCGACTTGTCTACAAGGGGATATTGCTGCCTCGGATACTTTATGGTCCTTCCCTGTGAGTCTAGATTTTCGAATCAGACGCGAAACTGATAGTTAATTGTAAAGTTCGGGGCCTCCTAATGACGATGGAATACTAAAATTGAGTCGAGATTCAATACATCGTCCTTCAGCCGACTTGTCTCCAAGGGTCTATCGCTGCCTCGGGCGCCTTATGGTCGTTCTCCTGTGAGTCTAGATTTTCAAATCCGACGCAAATCTGATAGTTAACTGTAACGTTCAGGGCCTCCTAATGACGATAGAACACTCAAATTGCGTCGAGATTCAATACATCGCCCTTCAGCCGACTTGTCTCCAAAGTTCTATTGCTGCCTCGGGCACCTTATGGTCCGTCTCCTGTGAGTCTAGATTTTCGAATCCGACGCATAACTGATAGTTATTTGTAACGTTTAGCGCCTCCTAATGACGATGGAACACTTAATTGCGTCGAGATTTAATACATCGTCCTCCAGGCGACTTGTCTCCAAGGGGATATTGCTGCCTCGGGCACCATAGGATCCGTCTCCTGTGATTCTATATTTTCGAATCCGACGCGAAACTGAAAGTTAATTGTAACGTTCAGGGCCTCCTAATGACGATGGAACACTCAAATTGCGTCGAGATTCAATACTTCGTCCTCCAGGCGACTTGTCTACAAGGGGATATTGCTGCCTCGGGCACTTTATGCTCCTTCCCTGTGAGTCTAGATTTTCGAATCAGACGCGAAACTGATAGTTAATTGTAAAGTTCAGGGCCTCCTAATGACGATGGAACACTCAAATTGCGTCGAGATTCAATACATCGGCTACCAGCCGACTTGTCTCCAAGGGTCTATTGCTGCCTCGGGCACCTTTTGGTCGTTCTCCTGTGAGTCTAAATTTTCGAATCCGACGCATAAATGATAGTTAATTGTAACGTTTGGCGCCTCCTAATGGCGATGGAACACTCAAATTGCGTCGAGATTCAATATATCGTCCTGCAGGCAACTTGTCTACAAGGGGATATTGCTGCCTCGGGCACTATATGGTCCTTCCCTGTGAGTCTAGTTTTTCGAATCAGACGCGAAACTGATAGTTAATTGTAATGTTCAGGGCCTCCTAATGACGATGGAATACTCAAATTGAGTCGAGATTCAATACATAGTCCTTCAGCCGACTTGTCTCCAATTGTCTATCGCTGCCACGGGCACCTTATGGTCTTTCTCCTGTGAGTCTAGATTTTCAAATCCGACGCAAATCTGATAGTTAATTGTAACGTTCAGGGCCTCCTAAGGACGATGGAACACTCAAATTGCGTCGAGATTCAATACATCGTCCTCCAGCCGACTTGTCTCCATGGGGATATTGCTGCCTCGGGCACCTTATGGTCGCTCTCCTGTGAGATTAGATTTTCGAATCCGACGCATAACTGATAGTTAATTGTAACGTTCAGGGCCTCCTAATGACGATGGAACACTCAAACTGCGTCGAGATTCAATACATCGTCCTCCAGGCGACTTGTCTACAAGGGGATATTGCTGCCTCGTTCACTATATGGTCCTTCCCTGTGAGTCTAGATTTTCGAATCAGACGCGAAACTGATAGTTAATTGTTAAGTTCAGGGCCTCCTAATGACGATGGAACACTCAAATTGCGTCGAGATTCAATACATCGGCTACCAGCCGACTTGTCTCCAAGGGTCTATTGCTGCCTCTTGCTCCTTATGGACGTTCTACTGTGAGTCTAGATTTTCGAATCCGACGCATAAATGATAGTTAATTGTAACGTTTGGCGCCCCCTAATGACGATGTAACACTCAAATTGCGTCGAGATTCAATATATCGTCCTGCAGGCAACTTGTCTACAAGGGGATATTGCTGCCTCGGGCACTATATGGTCCTTCCCTGTGAGTCTAGATTTTCGAATCAGACGCGAAACTGATAGTTAATTGTAAAGTTCGGGGCCTCCTAATGACGATGGAATACTAAAATTGAGTCGAGATTCAATACATCGTCCTTCAGCCGACTTGTCTCCAAGGGTCTATCGCTGCCTCGGGCGCCTTATGGTCGTTCTCCTGTGAGTCTAGATTTTCAAATCCGACGCAAATCTGATAGTTAACTGTAACGTTCAGGGCCTCCTAATGACGATGGAACACTCAAATTGCGTCTAGATTCAATACATCTTCCTCGAGCCGACTTGTCTGCAAGGGTCTATTGGTGCCTCGGGCAGTTTATGATCGTTCTCCTGTAAGTCTAGATGGTCGAATCCGACGCAAAACCGATAGTTACTTGTAACGTTCAGGGCCTCCTAATGACGATGGAACACTCAACTTGCGTCGAGATTCAATACATCGTCCTCCAGCCGACTTGTATCCATGGGGATATTGCTGCCTCGGGCACCTTATGGTCGTTCTCCTGTGAGATTAGATTTTCGAATCCGACGCATAACTGATAGTTAATTGTAACGTTCAGGGCCTCCTAATGACGATGGAACACTCAAATTGCGTCGAGATTCAATACATCGTCCTTCAGCCGACTTGTCTAGAAGAGTCTATTGCCTCCCTCGGGCAACTTATGGTCGTTCTACTGTGAGTCAAGATTTTCGAATCCGACGCATAACTGATAGTTAATTGTAACGTTTAGCGCCTCCTAATGACGAGGGAACACTCAAACTGCATCGAGATTCAATACATCGTCCTCCAGCCGACTTGTCTCCAAGGGGATATTGCTGCCTCGGGCACCATAGGGTCCGTCTCCTGTGAGTCTATATTTTCGAGTCCGTCGCGAAACTGATAGTTAATTGTAACGTTCAGGGTCTCTTAATGACGATGGAACACTTAAATTGCGTCGAGATTCAATACATCGTCCTTCAGCCGACTTGTCTCTAAGGGTCTATTGCTGTCTCGGGCACCTTATGGTCATTCCACTGTGAGTCTAGATTTTTGAATCCGGCGCATAACTGATAGTTAATTGTAACGTTTGGCGCCTCCTAATGACGATGGAACACTCAAATTGCGTCGAGATTCAATACATCGTCCTACAGGCGACTTGCCTACAAGGGGATATTACTGCCTCGGGCACTATATGGTCCTTCCCTGTGAGTCTAGATTTTCGAATCAGACGCGAAACTGATAGCTAATTGTAAGGTTCAGGGCCTCCTAATGACGATGGAACACTCAAATTGCGTCGAGATTCAATACATCGTCCTCCAGCCGACTTCTGCTCCATGGGGATATTGCTGCCTCGGGCACCTTATGGTCGTTCTCCTGTGAGATTAGATTTTCGAATCCGACGCATAACTGATAGTTAATTGTAACGTTCAGGTCCTCCAAATGACGATGGCACATTCAAATTGCGTCGAGATTCAATACATCGTCCTTCAGCCGACTTGTCTCCAAGAGTCTATTGCTGCCTCGGGCGACTTTTGGTAGTTCTACTGTGAGTCTAGATTTTCGAATCCGACGAATAACTAATAGTTAATTGTAACGTTTAGCGCCTCCTAATGACGATGGAACACTCAAACTGCGTCGAGATTCAATACATCGTCCTCCAGGCGACTTGTCTACAAGGGGATATTGCTGCCTCGGGCACTATGTGGTCCTTCCCTGTGAGTCTAGATTTTCGGATCAGACGCGAAACTGACAGTTAATTGTTAAGTTCAGGGCCTCCTAATGACGATGGAACACTCAAATTGCGTCGAGATTCAATACATCGGCTACCAGCCGACTTGTCTCCAAGGGTCTATTGCTGCCTATTGCTCCTTATGGTCGTTCTACTGTGAGTCTAGATTTTCGTTTCCGACGCATAAATGATATTTAATTGTAACGTTTGGCGCCTCCTAACGACGATGTAACACTGAAATTGCGTCGAGATTCAATATATCGTCCTGCAGGCAACTTGTCTACAAGGGGATATTGCTGCCTCGGGCACTATATGATCCTTCCCTGTGAGTCTAGATTTTCGAATCAGACGCGAAACTGATAGTTAATTGTAAAGTTCAGGGCCTCCTAATGACGATGGAATACTAAATTTGAGTCGAGATTCATAACATCGACCATCAGCCGACTTATCTCCAAGGGTCTATCGCTGCCTCGGGCACCTTATGGTCGTTCTCCTGTGAGTCTAGATTTTCAAATCCGACGCAAATCTGATAGTTAACTGTAACGTTCAGGGCCTCCTAATGACGATGGAACACTCAGATTGCGTCTAGATTCAATACATCTTCATCGAGCCGACTTGTCTGCAAGGGTCTATTGGTGCCTCGGGCAGTTTATGATCGTTCTCCTGTAAGTCTAGATGGTCGAATCCGACCCAAAACTGATAGTTACTTGTAACGTTCAGGGCCTCCTAATGACGATGGAACACTCAAATTGCGTCGAGATTCAATACTTCGTCCTCCAGCCGACTTGTCTCCGTGGGGATATTGCTGCCTCGGGCACCTTATGGTCGTTCCCCTGTGAGATTAGATTTTCGAATCCGACGCATAACTGATAGTTAATTGTAACGTTCAGGGACTCCTAATGACGATGGAACACTCAAATGGCGTCGAGATTCAATCCATCGTCCTTCAGCCGACTTGTCTCCAAGAGTCTATTGCTGGTTCGGGCAAATAATGATCGTTCTACTGTGAGTCTAGATTTTCGAATCCGACGCGAAACTGATAGTTAATTGTAACGTTCAGGGTCTCCTAATGACGAACATTCAAATTGCGTCGAGATTCAATACATCGTCCTTCAGCTGACTTGTCTCCAAGGGTCTATTGCTGCCTTGGCAACTTATGATCGTTCTCCTGTGAGTCTAGATTGTCGAATCCGACGCAAAACTGATTGTTAATTGTAACGTTCAGGGCCTCCTAATGACAATTGAACACTCTAATTGCGTCTAGATTCTCGTCCTCCTGCCGACTTGTCTCCAAGGGTCTATTGCTGCGTCGGGAACCTTATGGTCCGTCTCCTATGAGGCTAGATTTTCGAATCCGACGCGAAACTGCTAGTTAATTGTAACGATCAGGGCCACCTAATGACAATTGAACACTCAAATTGCGTCTAGATTCTCGTCCTCCTGCCGACTTGTCTCCAAGGGTCTATTGCTGCCTCGGGCACCTTATGGTCCGTCTCCTATGAGTCTAGATTTTCGAATCCGAAGCGAAACTGATAGTTAATTGTAACGTTCAGGACCTCCTACTGACGATTGAACACTCAAATTGCGTCGAGATTCAATACATCGCCCTTCAGCCGACTTGTCTCCAAAGTTCTATTGCTGCCTCGGGCACCTTATGGTCCGTCTCCTGTGAGTCTAGATTTTCGAATCCGACGCATAACTGATAGTTATTTGTAACGTTTAGCGCCTCCTAATGACGATGGAACACTTAATTGCGTCGAGATTTAATACATCGTCCTCCAGGCGACTTGTCTACAAGGGGATATTGCTGCCTCGGGCACAATATGGTTCATCCCTCTGAGTCTAGATATTCGAATCAGACGCGAAACTGATAGTTAATTGTAAAGTTCAGGGCCTCCTAATGACGATGGAACACTCAAAATTGAGTCGAGATTCAATACATCGTCATTCAGCCGACTTGTCTCCAGGGGCATATTGCTTCCAAATGCACCATATGGTTCGCCTCCTGTGAGTCTAGATTTTCGAATCCGACGCGAAACTGATAGTTAATTGTAACGTTCAGGGTCTCCTAATGACGAACATTGAAATTGCGTCGAGATTCAATACATCGTCCTCCAGCCGACTTGTCTCCAAGGGTTTTTGCTGCCGCCGGCACGTTATGGTCGTTCTCCTGTGAGTCTAGATAATCGAATCCGACGCAAAACTGATAGGTAATTGTAACGATCAGGGCCTCCTAATGACGATGGAACACTCAAATTGCGTCGAGATTCGACACATCGTCCTCCAGCCGACTTGTATCCAAGGGGATATTGCTCTCTCGGGAACCATATGGTCCGTCTCCTGTGAGTCTAAATTTTCGAATCGGACGCGAGACTGATAGTTAATTGTAGCGTTCAGGGCCTCCTAATGACGATGGAATACTCAAATTGCGTGGAGATTCAATACATCGTCCTCCAGCCGACTTGTCTCCAAGGGGATTTTGCTGCCTCGTTCACTATCGGGTCCGTCTCCTGTGAGTCTAGATTTTCGAATCCGACGCGAAACTGATAGTTAATTGTAACGTTCAGGGCCTCCTAGTGACGATGGAACACTTAAATTGCGTCGAGATTCAATACATCGTTCTTAAGCCGACTTGTCTCCGAGGGTCTATTGCTGCCTCGGGCACCTTATGGTCGTTCTACTGTGAGTCTAGATTTTCGAATCCGACGCAAAACTGATAGTTAATTGTAACGTTCAGTGCCTCCTAATGACGATGTAACGCTAAAATTGCGTCGAGATTCAATACATCGTCCTCCAGGCGACTTGTCTACAAGGGGATATTGCTGCCTCGGGAATTACTTGGTTCTTCCCTGTGAGTCTAGATATTCGAATGAGACGCGAAACTGATAGTTAATTGTAAAGTTGAGGGCCTCCTAATGACGATGGACCACTCAAATTGAGTCGAGATTCAATACATCGTCATTCAGCCGACTTGTCTCCTGGGGCATATTGCTTCCACCTGCACCATATGGTTCGTCTCCTGTGAGTCTAGATTTTCGAATCCGACGCGAAACTGATAGTTAATTGTAACGTTTAGGGCCTCCTAATGACGAAAATTAAAATTGCGTCGAGATTCAATACATCTTCCTCCAGCCGACATGTCTCCAAGGGTTTTTGCTGCCTCGGGCACCTTATGGTCGTTCTCCTGTGAGTCTAGATTATCGAATCCGACGCAAAACTGATTGTTAATTGTAACGATCAGGGCCTCCTAATGACGATGGAACACTCAAATTGCGTCGAGATTCAATACATCGTCCTCCAGCCGACTTGTCTCCAAGGGTATATTGCTGCCTCGGGCACCATAGGGTCCGTCTCCTGTGAGTCTAAATTTTCGAATCCGACGCGAAACTGATAGTTAATTGTAACGTTTAGAGCCTCCTAATGACAATTGAACACTCAAATTGCGTCTAGATTCTCGTCCTCCTGCCGACTTGTCTCCAAGGGTCTATTGCTGCCTCGGGCACCTTATGGTCCGTCTCCTTTGAGTCTAGATTTTCGAATACGACGCGAAACTGATAGTTAATTGAACGTTCAGGGCCTCCTAATGACGATGCAACTCTCAAATTGCGTCGAGATTCGATACATCGTCCTCCAGCGGACTTGTCTATAAGGGGATGCTGCTGCCTCGGGATCCATATGGTCCGTCTCCTATGAGTCTATATTTTCGAATCCGACGCGAGACTAATACTTAATTGTAACGTTCAGGGCCTCCTAATGACGTTGGAACACTCAAATTGCGTCGAGATTCAATACATCGTCCTCCAGCCGACTTGTCTCCAAGGGGATACTGCTGCCTCGGGCACCATAGGGTCTGTCTCATGTGAGTCTAGATTTTGGAATCCGACGCGAAACTGATAGTTAATTGTAACGTTCAGGACCTCCTAGTGACGTTGGAACACTTAAATTGCGTCGAGATTCAATACATCGTCCTTCAGCCGACTTGTCTCCAAGGGTCTATTGCTGCATCGGGCACCATATGTTCGTTCTACTGTGAGTCTAGATTTTCGAATCCGACGCAAAACTGATAGTTAATTGTAACGTTCAGGGCCTCCTAATGACGATGTAACGCTCAAATTGCGTCGATATTCAATACATCGTCCTACCGCCGACTTGTCTCCAAGGGTCTATTGCTGCCTCGGGCACCTTATGGTCGTTCTCCTGTAAGTCTAGATTGTCGAATCCGACGCAAAACTGATAGTTTATTGTAACGTTCAGGGCCTCCTAATGACGATGGGAGACTCAAATTGCGTCGAGATTCAATACATAGGCTACCAGCCGACTTGTCTCCAAGGGTCTATTGCTGCCTCGGGCACCTTATGGTTGTTCTCGTGTGAGTCTAGATTTTCAAATACGACGCAAATCTGATAGTGAATTGTAACGTTCCGGGCCTCCTAATGACGATGGAACACTCAAATTGCGTCGAGATTCCATATATCGTCCTCCAGCCGACTTACCTCCAAGGGTCTATTGGTGCCTCATGCACTTTATGATCGTTCTCCTGTAAGTCTAGTTGGTCGAATCCGACTCAAAACTGATAGTTACTTGTAACGTTCAGGGCCTCCTAATGACAATGGAACACTCATATTGCGTCGAGATTCAATACATCGTCCTCCAGCTGACTTGTCTCAATGGGGATCTTGCTGCCTCGGGCACCTTATGGTCCGTCTCCTGTGGGTCTAGATTTTCGAATCCTACGCGAAACTGATAGTTAATTGTAACGTTGAGGGCCTCCTAATGACGATGTAACGCTCAAATTGCGTCGATATTCAATACATCGTCCTACAGCCGACTTGTCTCTAAGAGTCTATTGCTGCCTCGGGCACCTTATGGTCGTTCTCCTGTATGTCTAGATTGTCGAATCCGACGCAAAACTGATAGTTAATTGTAACGTTCAGGGCCTCCTACTGACGATGGAACACTCAAATTGCGTGGAGATTCAATACATCGTCCTCCAGCCGACTTGTCTCCAAGGGGATATTGCTGCCTCGGGCACCATAGGTTCCGTCTCCTGTGAGTCTAGATTTTCGAATCTGACGCATGACTGATAGTTAATTGTACCGTTTAGCGCCTCCTAATGACGATGGAACACTCAAATTGCTTCGAGATTCAATACATCGTCCTCCAGCCGATTTGTCTCTAAGGGGATATTGCTGCCTCGGTCACTATAGGGTCCGTCACCTGTGAGGCTAGATTTTCGAATCCGACGCGAAACTGATAGTTAATTGTAACGTTCAGGGTCTCCTAATGACGAACATTCAAATTGTGTCGAGATTCAATACATCGTCCTCCAGCCGACTTGTCTCCAAGGGTTTTTGCTGCCTCGGGCACCTTATGGTCATTCTCCTGTGAGTCTAGATTATCGAATTCGACGCAAAACTGATAGTTAATTGTAACGATCAGGGCCTCCTAATGACGATGGAACACTCAAATTGCGTCGAGATTCGATACATCATCCTCCAGCCGACTTTTCTCCAAGGGGATATTGCTGCCTCGGGAACCACATGGTCCGTCTCCTGTGATTCTAGATTTTCGAATCCGACGCGAGACTGATAGTTAATTGTAACGTTCAGGGCATCCTAATGACGATGGAACACTCAAATTGCGTCGAGATTCAATACATCGTCCTTCAGCCGTCTTGTCTCCAAGGGTCTATTGCTGCCTTGGCAACTTATGGTCGTTCTCCTGTGAGTCTAGATTGTCGAATCCGACGCAAAACTGATAGTTAATTGTAACGTTCAGAGCCTCCTAATGATGATGGAACACTCTAATTGCGTGGAGATTCAATACATTGGCCTCCAGCCGACTTGCCTCCAAGGGGATATTGCTGCCTCGGGCACCATAGGGCACGTCTCCTGTGAGTCTAGATTTTCGAATCCGACGCATAGCTGATAGTTAATTGTAACGTTCAGGGCCTCCTAGTGACGTTGGAACACTTAAATTGCGTCGAGATTCAATACATCGTCCTTCAGCCGACTTGTCTCCAAGGGTCTATTGCTGCCTCGGGCACCATATGTTCGTTCTACTGTGAGTCTAGATTTTCGAATCCGACGCAAAACTGATAGTTAATTGTAACGTTTAGCGCCTCCTAATGACGATGGAACACTTTAATTGCGTCGAGATTCAATACACCGTCCTCCAGGCGACTTGTCTACAAGGGGATATTGCTGCCTCGGGCACTATATGGTCCTTCCCTGTGAGTCTAGATTTTCGAATCAGGCGCGAAACTGATAGTTAATTGTAAAGTTCATGGACTCCTAATGACGATGGAACACTCAAATTGAGTCGAGATTCAATACATCGTCCTTCAGCCGACTTGTCTCCAAGGGTCTATCGCTGCCTCGGGCACCTTATGGTCGTTCTCCTGTGAGTCTAGATTTTCAAATACGACGCAAATCTGATAGTTAATTGTAACGTTCCGGGCCTTCTAATGACGATGGAACACTCATATTGCGTCGAGATTCAATACATCGTCCTCCAGCTGACTTATCTCCATGGGGATCTTGCTGCCTCGGGCACTTTATGGTCGTTCTCCTGTGAGTTTTGATTTTCGAATCCGACGCATAACTGACAGTTAGTTGTAACGTTCAGGGCCTCTTAATGACAATTGAACACTCAGATTGCGTCTATATCCTATACATCGTCCCCCTGCCGACTAGTCTCTAAGGGTCTATTGCTGCCTCGGGCACCTTATGGTCCGTCTCCTGTGGGTCTAGATTTTCGAATCCTACGCGAAACTGATAGTTAATTGTAACGTTCAGGGCCTCCTACTGACGATGGAACACTCAAATTGCGTCGAGATTCAATACATCGGCTACTAGCCGACTTGTCTCCAAGGGTCTATTGCTGCCTCGGGCACCTTATGGTCGTTCTCCTATGAGTCTAGATTATCGAATCCGACGCAAATCTGATAGTTAGTTGTAACGATCAGGGTTTCCTAATGACGATGGAACACTCAAATTGCGTAGAGTTTCGATACATCGTCCTCCAGCCGACTTGTCTCCAAGGGGATATTGCTGCCTCGGGAACCATATGGTTCGTCTCCTGTGAGTCTAGATTTTCGAATCCGACAAGAAACTGATAGTTAATTGTAACGTTCAGGGCCTCCTAATGTCGATGGAACACTCAAATTGCGTCGAGATCAATACATCGTCCTCCAGCTGACTTGTCTCCAAGGGGATATTGCTGCCTCGGGCACCATAGGGTCCGTCTATTGTGAGTCTAGATTTTCGAATCCGACGCATGACTGATAGTTAATTGTACCGTTTAGCGCCTCCTAATGACGATGGAACACTCAAATTGCTTCGAGATTCAATACATCGTCCTCCAGCCGATTTGTCTCCAAGGGGATATTGCTGCCTCGGGCACTATAGGGTCCGTCTCCTGTGAGGCTAGATTTTCGAATCCGGCGCGAAACTGATAGTTAATTGTAACGTTCAGGGTCTCCTAATGACGAATATTCAAATTGTGTCGAGATTCAATACATCGTCCTCCAGCCGACTCGTCTCCAAGGGTTTTTGCTGCCTCGGGCACCTTATGGTCATTCTCCTGTGAGTCTAGATTATCGAATCCGACGCAAAACTGATTGTTAATTGTAACGATCAGGGCCTCCTAATGACGATGGAACACTCAAATTGCGTCGAGATTCGATACATCGTCCTCCAGCCGACTTGTCTCCAATGGGATATTGCTGCCTCGGGCACCTTATGGTCGTTCTCCTGTAAGTCTAGATTGTCGAATCCGACGCAAACCTGATAGTTTATCGTATCGTTCGGGCCTCCTAATGACGATGGAACACTCAAATTGCGTCGAGATTCAATACATCGGCTACCAGCCGACTTGTCTCAAAGGGTCTATTGCTGCCTCGGGCACCTTATGGTTGTTCTCCTGTGAGTCTAGATTTTCGAATCCGACGCATAACTGATAGTTAATTGTTACGTTTAGCGCCTCCTAATGACGATGGAACACTCTAATTGCGTCGAGATTCAATACATCGTCCTCCAGGCGACTTGTGTACAAGGGGATATTGCTGCCTCGGGCACTATATGGTCCTTCCCTGTGAGTCTAGATTTTCGAATCAGACGCGAAACTGATAGTTAATTGTAAAGTTCATGGCCTCCTAATGACGATGGAACACTCAAATTGAGTCGAGATTCAATACATCGTCCATCAGCCGACTTGTCCCCAACGGTCTATCGCTGCCTCGGGCACCTTATGGTCGTTCTCCTGTGAGTCTAGATTTTCAAATCCGACGCAAATCTGATAGTTAATTGTAACGTTCAGGGCCTCCTAATGACGATGGAACACTCAAATTGCGTCGAGATTCCATACATCGTCCACCAGCCGACTTGTCTCCAAGGGTCTCTTGGTGCCTCATGCACTTTATGATCGTTTTCCTGTAAGTCTAGTTGGTCGAATCCGACTCAAAACTTATAGTTACTTGTAACGTTCAGGGCCTCCTAATGACAATGGAACACTCATATTGCGTCGAGATTCAATACATCGTCCTCCAGCTGACTTGTCTCCATGGGGATTTTGCTGCCTCGGGCACCTTATGGTCGTTCTCCTGTGAGTTTAGATATACGAATCCGACGCATAACTGATAGTTAATTGTAACGTTCAGGGCCTCCTAATGACAATTGAACACTCAAATTGCGTCTATTTTCTATACATCGTCCTCCTGCCGACTAGTCTCTAAGGGTCTATTGCTGCCTCGGGCACCTTATGGTCCGTCTCCTGTGGGTCTAGATTTTCGAATCCGACGCGAGACTGATAGTTAATTGTAACGTTCAGGGCCTCCTAATGACGATGGATCACTCAAATTACGTCGAGATTCAATATATCGTCATTCAGCCGACTTCTCTCCAAGGGTCTATTGCTGCCTCGGGCACCTTATTGTCGTTCTCCTGTGTGTATAGATTGCCGAATCCGACGCAAAACTGATAGTTAATTGTAACGTTCAGGGCCTCCTAATGACGATGGAACACTCAAATTGCGTCGAGAATCAACACATCGTCCTTCAGCCGACTTGTCTCCAAGGGTCTATTGCTGCCTCGGGCACCTTATGGTCGTTCTCCTGTGAGTCTATATTATTGAATACGACGCAAAACTGATAGTTAATTGTAACGATCAGGGCCTCCTAATGACGATGGAACACTCAAGTTGCGTCGCGATTCAAAACATCGGCCACCAGGCGACTTGTTTTATAGGGTCTATTGCTGCCTGTGGCACCTTCTCCTGTGAGTCTAGATTTTCGAATCCGACGTAAAACTGATAGTTAATTGTAACTTTCAGGGCAACCTAATGACGATGGGACACTCAAATTGCGTCGAGATTCAATACATCGTCCTTTAGCCGACTTGTCTCCAAGGGTCTATTGCTGCCTTGGCAACTTATGGTCGTTCTCCTGTGAGTCTAGATTGTCGAATCCGACGCAAAACTGATAGTTAATTGTAACGTCCAGAGCCTCCTAATGACGATTGAACACTCAAATATCGTGGAGATTCAATACATCGTCCTCCAGCCGAGTTGTCTCCAAGGGGATATTGCTGCCTCGGGCACCATAGGGTCCGTCTCCTGTGAGTCTAGATTTTCGAATCCGACGCGAAACTCACAGTTAATTGTAACGTTCAGGGCCTCCTAATGACAATTGAACACTCAAATAGCGTCTAGATTCTCGTCCTCCTGCCGACTTGTCTCGAAGCGTCTATTGCTGCCTCAGGCACCTTATGGTCCGTCTCCTGTGAGTCTAGATTTTCGAATCCGACGCGAAACTGATAGTGAATTGCAACGTTCAGGGCCTCCTAATGACGATGGAACACTCAAATTGCGTCGAGATTCAATACATCGCCCTTCAGGCGACTTGTCGCCAAAGGTCTATTGCTGCCTCGGGCACCTTATTGTCCGTCTCCTGTGAGTCTAGATTTTCGAATCCGACGCATAACTGATAGTTAATTGTAACGTTTAGCGCCTCCTAATGACGTTGGAACACTCAAATTGCGTCGAGATTCAATACATCGTCCTCCAGGCGACTTGTCTACAAGGGGATATTGCTGCCTCGGGCACTATATGGTTCTTCCCTGTGAGTCTAGATATTCGAATCAGACGCGAAACTGATAGTTAATTGTAAAGTTCAGGGTCTCCTAATGACGAACGAACTCTCAAATTGAGTCGAGATATAATACATCGTCATTCAGCCGACTTGTCTCCAGGGGCATATTGCTTCCACCTGCACCATATGGTTCGTCTCCTGTGAGTCTAGATTTTCGAATCCGACGCGAAACTGATAGTTAATTGTAACGTTCAGGGTCTCCTAATGACGAACATTCAAATTGCATCGAGATACAATACATCGTCCTCCAGCCGACTTGTCTCCAAGAGGATATTGCTGCCTCTTGAACCATATGGTCCGTCTCCTGTGAGTCTAGATTTTCGAATCCGACGCGAGACTGATAGTTAATTGTAACGTTCAGGGCCTCCTAATGACGATGGATCACTCAAATTACGTCGAGATTCAATATATCGTCATTCAGCCGACTTCTCTCCAAGGGTCTATTGCTGCCTCGGGCACCTTATTGTCGTTCTCCTGTGTGTATAGATTGCCGAATCCGACGCAAAACTGATAGTTAATTGTAACGTTCAGGGCCTCCTAATGACGATGGAACACTCAAATTGCGTCGAGAATCAACACATCGTCCTTCAGCCGACTTGTCTCCAAGGGTCTATTGCTGCCTCGGGCACCTTATGGTCGTTCTACTGTGAGAATAGATTGTCGAATCCGACGCGAAACTGATAGTTAATTGTAACGTTCAGGGTCTCCTAATGAGGAACACTCAAATTGCCCTGTGATTCAATACATCGTCCTCCTGTCGACTTGTCTCCAAGGGTTTTTGCTGCCTCGGGCACCTTATGGTCGTTCTCCTGTGAGTCTAGTTTATCGAATCCGACCCAAAACTGATAGTTAATGTAATGATCAGGGCCTCCTAGTGACGATGGAACACTCAATTTGCGTCGAGATTCAATACATCGTCCTCCAGCCGACTTGTCTCTTAAGGGGATATTGCTGCCTCGCGCTCCAAATGGTTCAGCTCCTGAGAGTCTAGATTTTTGAATCCGACGCGAAACTGATAGTTAATTGTAACGTCCAGGGCCTCCTAATGACGGTGGAACACTCAAATTGCGTCGAGATTCAATACATCGTCCTCCAGCCGACTTGTCTCCTAGGGTGTATTGGTGCCTCGGGAACTTTATGGTCGTTCTCCTGTAAGTCTAGATTGTCAATTCCGACGCAAAACTGATAGTTACTTGTAACCTTCAGGGCCTCCTAAAGACGATGGAACACTCAAATTGTGTCGTGATTCAATACTTCGTCCGCCAGCCGACTTGTCTTCAAGGGGATATTGATGCCTCGGGCACTATATGGTCCTTCCCTGTGGGTCTAGATTTTAGATTCAGACACGAAACTGATAGTTAATTGTAACGTTCAGGGCCTCCTAATGACGATGGAATACTCAAATTGCGTCGAGATTCGATGCAACGTCCTCTAGCCGACTCTTCTCCAAGGGGATATTGCTGCCTCGGGAACCATATGGCCCGTCTCCTGTGAATCTTGATTTTCGAATCCAACGCGAGACTGATAGTTAATTGTAACGTTCAGGGCCTCCTAATGACGATGGAACACTCTAATTGCGTCGATATTCAATACATCGTCCTTCAGACGACTTTTCTCCAAGGGTCTATTGCTGCCTCGGGCAACTTATGTCGTTCTCCTGTGAGTCTAGATTGTCGAATCCGACGCAAAACTGATAGTTAATTCTAACGTTCAGGGCCTCCTAATGACGATGGAACACTCATATTGCGTGGAGATTCAATACATCGTCCTCCAGCCGACTTGCTTCCAAGGGGATATTGCTGCCTCGGGCACCATAGGGTCCGTCTCCTGTGAGTCTAGATTTTTGATACCGTCGCGAAACTGATAGTTAATTGTAACGTTCAGGGCCTCCTAATGACGATGAAACACTTAAATTGCGTCGAGATTCAATACATCGACCTTCAGCCGACTTGTCTCCAAGGGTCTATTGCTGCCTCGGGCACCTTAAGGTCGTTCTACTGTGAGTCTAGATTTTCGAATCCGACGCATAAATGATAGATAATTGTAACGTTTGGCGCCTCCTAATGACGATGGAACACTGAAATTCCGTCGAGATTCAATACATCGTCCTCCAGGCGACTTGTCTACAAGGGGATATCGCTGCCTCGGGCACTGTATGGTCCTTCATTGTGAGTCTAGATTTTCGAATCAGACGCGAAACTGATAGTTAATTGTAAAGTTCAGGGCCTCCTAATGACGATGGAACACTCAAATTGCGTCGAGATTCAATACATCGGCTACCAGCCGACTTGCCTCCAAGGGCATACTGCTGCCCCGGGCACCATATGGTCCAGCTCCTGTGAGTCTAGATTTTCGAATCCTACGCAATACTGATGGTTGATTGTAACGTTTAGGGCCTCCTAATGACGATAGAACACTCTAATTGCGTCGAGATTCAATACATCGTCCTGCAGCCGACTTGTCTTCAAGGGCATATTGCTGCCTCGGGCACCATATGGTCCAGCTCCTGTGAGTCTAGAGTTTTGAATCCGTCGCGAAACTGATAGTTAATTGTAACGTCCAATGCCTCCTAATGACGATGGAACACTCAAATTGCGTCGAGATTTAATACATCGTCCTTCAGCCGACTTGTCTCCAAGGGTCTATTGCTGCCTCGCGCACCTTATGGTCGTTCTCCTGTGAGTCTAGATTTTCGAATCCTACGCTAAACTGATGGTTGATTGTAACGTTCAGGGCCTCCTAATGACGATAGAACACTCTAATTGCGTCGAGATTCAATACATCGTCCTTCAGCCGACTTGTCTCCAAGGGCATATTGCTTCCACGGGACCATATGGTTCGTCTCCTGTGAGTCTAGATTTTCGAATCCGACGCGAAACTGATAGTTAATTGTAACGTTCAGGGTCTCCTAATGACGAACATTCAAATTGCGTCGAGATTCAATACATCGTTCTCCAGGCGACTTGTCTCCAAGGGGATATTGCTACCTCGGGAACCATAGGGTCCGTCTCCTGTGAGTCTAGATTTTTGATACCGTCGCGAAACTGATAGTTAATTGTAACGTTCAGGGCCTCCTAATGACGATGGAACACTCAAATCCCGTCGAGATTCAATACATCGCCCTTCAGCCGACGTGTCTCGAAAGGTCTATTGCTGCCTCGGGCACCTTATGGTCCGTCTCCTGTGAGTCTAGATTTTCGAATCCGACGCATAACTGATAGTTAATTGTAACGTTTAGTGCCTTCTAATGGCGATGGAGCGCCCAAATTGCGTCGAGATTCAATACATCGTCCTCCAGGCGACTTGTCTACAAGGGATATTGCTGCCTTGGGCACTATATGGTCCTTCCCTGTGAGTCTAGTTATTCGAATCAGACGCATAACTGATAGTTAATTGCAAAATTCAGGGCCTCCTAATGACGATGGGGCACTAAAATTGAGTCGAGATTCAATACATCGTTTTTCAGCCGACTTGTCTCCAAGGGTCTATCGCTGCATCGGGCACCTTATGGACGTTCTGTGAGTCTAGATTTTCCAATCCGACGCAAATCTGACGGTTAATAGTAACGTTCAGGGCCTCCTAATGACGATGGAACACTCAAATTGCGTAGAGATTCAATACATCGTCCTTCAGCCGACTAGTCTCCAGGGGTATATTGCTGCCTCGGGCACCTTATGGTCGTCCTCCTGTGAGTCTAGATTGACGAATCCGACGCAAAACTGATAGTTAATTGTAACGTTCAGGGATGCCTAATGACGATGGAACACTCAAATTGCGTCGAGAATCAATACATCGTCATTCAGCCGAATTGTCTCCAAGGGTCTATTGCTGCCTCGGGCACCTAATGGTCGTTCTCCTGTGAGCCCAGATTTAAAATCCGACGCAAATCTGATAGGTAATTGTGACGTTCAGGCCCCCTAATGACGATGGAACACTCAAATTGCGTCGAGATTCAATACATCGCCCTTCAGCCGACTTGTCTCCAAAGGTCTATTGCTGCCACGGGCACCTTATGGTCCGTCTCCTGTGAGTCTAGATTTTCGAATTCGAAGCATAACTGATAGTTAATTGTAACGTTTAGCGCCTCCTAATGACGATGGATTACTCAAATTGCGTCGAGATTCAATACATCGTCCTCCAGCCGACTTGTCTCCAAGGGCATATTGCTTCCACGGGCACCATATGGACCGTCCGCTGTGAGTCTAGATTTTCGAATCCGACGCGAAACTGATAGTTAATTGTAGCTTTCAGGGTCTCCTAATGACGAACATTGAAATTGCGTCGAGATTCAATACATCGTCCTCCAGCCGACTTGTCTATAAGGGGATATTGCTGCCTCGGGAACCATATTGTCCGTCTCCTGTGAATCTTGATTTTCGAATCCAACGCGAGACTGATAGTTAATTGTAACGTTCAGGGCCTCCTAATGACGATGGAACACTCTAATTGCGTCGATATTCAATACATCGTCCTTCAGACGACTTTTCTCCAAGGGTCTATTGCTGCCTCGGGCAACTTATGTCGTTCTCCTGTGAGTCTAGATTGTCGGATCCGACGCAAAACTGATAGTTAATTCTAACGTTCAGGGCCTCCTAATAACGATGGAACACTCATATTGCGTGGAGATTCAATACATCGTCCTCCAGCCGACTTGCTTCCAAGGGGATATTGCTGCCTCGGGCACCATAGGGTCCGTCTCCTGTGAGTCTAGATTTTCGATACCGTCGCGAAACTGATAGTTAATTGTAACGTTCAGGGCCTCCTAATGACGATGAAACACTCAAATTGCGTCGAGATTTAATACATCGTCCTTCAGCCGACTTGTCTCCAAGGGTCTATTGCTGCCTCGCGCACCTTATGGTCGTTCTCCTGTGAGTCTAGATTTTCGAATCCTACGCTAAACTGATGGTTGATTGTAACGTTCAGGGCCTCCTAATGACGATAGAACACTCTAATTGCGTCGAGATTCAATACATCGTCCTTCAGCCGACTTGTCTTCATGGGCATATTGCTTCCACGGGACCATATGGTTCGTCTCCTGTGAGTCTAGATTTTCGAATCCGACGCGAAACTGATAGTTAATTGTAACGTTCAGGGTCTCCTAATGACGAACATTCAAATTGCGTCGAGATTCAATACATCGTTTTCCAGGCGACTTGTCTCCAAGGGGATATTGCTGCCTCGGGAACCATATGGTCCGTCTCCTGTGAATCTAGATTTTCGAATCCGACGCGAGACTGATAGTTAATTGTAACGTTCAGGGCCTCCTAATGATGATGGAACACTCAAATTGCGTCGATATAATATACATCGTCCTTCAGACGACTTGTCTCCAAGGGTCTATTGCTGCCTCGGGCAACTTATGGTCGTTCTCCTGTGACTCTAGATTGTCGATTCCGACGCAAAACTGGTAGTTAATTCTAACGTTCAGTGCCTCCTAATGACGATGGAATACTCAAATTGCGTGGAGATTCAATACATAGTCCTCCAGCCGACTTGTCTCCAAGGGTCTATTGCTGCCTAGGACACATTATGGTCGTTCTACTGTGAGTCTAGATTTTCGAATCCGACGCGTAAATGATAGTTAATTGTAACTTTTGGCGCCTCCTAATGACGATGGAACACTCAAATTGCGTCGAGATTCAATACATCGGCCTCCAGCCGACTAGTCTGCAAGGGTCTATTGGTGCCTCGGGCAGTTTATGATCGTTCTCCTCTAAGTCTAGATGGTCGAATCCGACGCAAAACTGATAGTTAATTGTAACGTTCAGGGCCTCCTAATGACGATGGAACACTCAACTTGCGTCGAGATTCAATACATCGTCCTTCAGCCGACTTGTCTCCAAGGGTCTATTGCTGCTTGGGCCAACTTACGGTCGTTCTACTGTGAGGCTAGATATTCGAATCAGACGCGTAACTGATAGTTAATTGTGAAGTTCGGGGCCTCCTAATGACGATGGAACACTTAAATTGAGTCGAGATTCAATACATCGTCATTCAGTCGACTTGCCTCCAAGGGTTTTTGCTGCCTCGGGCACCTTATGGTCGTCCTCCTGTGAGTCTAGATTATCGAATCCGACGCAAAACTGATAGTTTATTGTAACGATCAGGGCCTCCTAATGACGATGGAACACTCAAATTGCGTCGAGTTTCGATACATCGTCCTCCAGCCGACTTGTTTCCAAGGGGATATTGCTTCCACGGGCACCATATGTTTCATCTCCTGTGAGTCTAGATTTTCGAATCCGACGAGAGGCTGATAGTTAATTGTAACGTTCAGGGCCTCCTAATGTCGATGGAACACTCAAATTGCGTCGAGATTCAATACATCGGCTACCAGCCGACTTGTCTCCAAGGGTCTATTGCTGCCTCGGGCACCTTATGGTCGTTCTCCTGTGAGTCTAGATTTTCGAATCCAACGCATAACTGATAGTTAATTGTAACGTTTTGCGCCTCTTAATGACGATGGAACACTCAAATTGCGTCGAGATTCAATACATCGTCCTCCAGGCGACTTGTCTACATGGGGATATTGCTGCCTCGGGCACTATATGGTCCTTACCTGTGCGGCTAGATTTTCGAATCAGACGCGAAACTGATAGTTACTTGTAACGTTCAGGGTCTCCTAATGAGGAAGGAACACTCAAATTGCGTCGAGATTCAATACATCGTCCTCCAGCCGACTTGTCTCCATGGGGATATTGCTGCCTCGGGCACCTTATGGTCGTTCCCCTGTGAGTTTAGATTTTCGAATCCGACGCGTAACTGATAGTTAATTGTAACGTTCAGGGCCTACTAATGACAATTGAACACTCAAATTGCGTCTAGAATTTATACATCGTCCTCCTGCCGACTTGTCTCCAAGGGTCAATTGCTGCTTCGGGCACCTTATGGTCCGTCTCCTGTGAGTCTAGATTTTCGAATCCGACGCGAAACTGATAGTTAATTGTAGCGTTAAAGCCTCCTAACGACGATGGAACACTCAAATTGCGTCGAGATTCAATACATCGCCCTTCAGCCGACTTGTCTCCAAAGGTCTATTGCTGCCTCGGGCAACTTATGGTCCGTCGCCTGTGAGTCTAGATTTTCGAATCCGACGGATAACTGATAGTCAATTGTAACGATCAGGGCCTCCTAATGACGATGGAACACTCAAATTGCGTCGAGATTCGATACATCAGCCTCCAGCCGACTTGTCTCCAAGGGGATATTGCTGCCTCAAGAACCATATGGTCCGTCTCCTGTGAGTCTAGATTTTCGAATCCGACGCGAGACTGATAGTTAATTGTAACGTGCAGGGCCTCCTAATGACAATTGAACACTCAAATTGCGTGTAGATTCTCGTCCTCCTGCCGACTCGTCTCCAAGGGTCAATTGCTGCTTCGGGCACCTTATGGTCCGTCTCCTGTGAGTCTAGATTTTCGAATCCGACGCGAAACTGATAGTTAATTGTAACGTTGAGGGCCTCCTAATGACGATGGAACACTCAAATTGCGTCGAGATTCAATACATCGTCCTCCAGCCGACTTGTCTCCATGGGGATATTGCTGCCTCGGGCACCTTATGGTCGTTCTCCTGTGAGTTTAGATTTTCGAATCCGACGCAAAGCTGATAGTTAATTGTATCGTTCAGGGCCTCCTAATGACAATTGAACACTCAAATTGCGTCTAGATTCTATACATCGTCCTCCTGCCGAATAGTCTCCAAGGGTCTCTTTCTGCCTCGGGCACCTTATGGTCCCTCTCCTGTGAGTCTAGATTTTCGAATTTTACGCGAAACTGATAGTTAATTGTAACGTTCAGGGCCTCCTAATGACGATGGAACACTCAAATTCCGTCGAGATTCAATACATCGCCCTTCAGCCGACGTGTCTCGAAAGGTCTATTGCTGCCTCGGGCACCTTATGGTCCGTCTCCTGTGAGTCTAGATTTTCGAATCCGACGCATAACTGATAGTTAATTGTAACGTTTAGTGCCTTCTAATGGCGATGGAGCGCCCAAATTGCGTCGAGATTCAATACATCGTCCTCCAGGCGACTTGTCTACAAGGGATATTGCTGCCTTGGGCACTATATGGTCCTTCCCTGTGAGTCTAGTTATTCGAATCAGACGCATAACTGATAGTTAATTGCAAAATTCAGGGCCTCCTAATGACGATGGGGCACTAAAATTGAGTCGAGATTCAATACATCGTTTTTCAGCCGACTTGTCTCCAAGGGTCTATCGCTGCATCGGGCACCTTATGGACGTTCTGTGAGTCTAGATTTTCCAATCCGACGCAAATCTGACGGTTAATGGTAACGTTCAGGGCCTCCTAATGACGATGGAACACTCAAATTGCGTAGAGATTCAATACATCGTCCTTCAGCCGACTAGTCTTCAGGGGTATATTGCTGCCTCGGGCACCTTATGGTCGTCCTCCTGTGAGTCTAGATTGACGAATCCGACGCAAAACTGATAGTTAATTGTAACGTTCAGGGATTCCTAATGACGATGGAACACTCAAATTGCGTCGAGATTCAATACATCGTCATTCAGCCGAATTGTCTCCAAGGGTCTATTGCTGCCTCGGGCACCTAATGGTCATTCTCCTGTGAGCCCAGATTTAAAATCCGACGCAAATCTGATAGGTAATTGTGACGTTCAGGGCCCCCTAATGACGATGGAACACTCAAATTGCGTCGAGATTCAATACATCGCCCTTCAGCCGACTTGTCTCCAAAGGTCTATTGCTGCCACGGGCACCTTATGGTCCGTCTCCTGTGAGCCTAGATTTTCGAATTCGAAGCATAACTGATAGTTAATTGTAACGTTTAGCGCCTCCTAATGACGATGGATTACTCAAATTGCGTCGAGATTCGATACATCGTCCTCCAGCCGACTTGTCTCCAAGGGCATATTGCTTCAACGGGCACCATATGGACCGTCCGCTGTGAGTCTAGATTTTCGAATCCGACGCGAAACTGATAGTTAATTGTAACTTTCAGGGTCTCCTATTGACGAACATTGAAATTGCGTCGAGATTCAATACATCGTCCTCCAGCCGACTTGTCTCCAAGGGGATATTGCTGCCTCGGGAACCATATTGTCCGTCTCCTGTGAATCTTGATTTTCGAATCCAACGCGAGACTGATAGTTAATTGTAACGTTCAGGGCCTCCTAATGACGATGGAACACTCTAATTGCGTCGATATTCAATACATCGTCCTTCAGACGACTTTTCTCCAAGGGTCTATTGCTGCATCGGGCAACTTATGTCGTTCTCCTGTGAGTCTAGATTGTCGAATCCGACGCAAAACTGATAGTTAATTCTAACGTTCAGGGCCTCCTAATGACGATGGAACACTCATATTGCGTGGAGATTCAATACATCGTCCTCCAGCCGACTTGCTTCCAAGGGGATATTGCTGCCTCGGGCACCATAGGGTCCGTCTCCTGTGAGTCTAGATTTTCGATACCGTCGCGAAACTGATAGTAACGTTCAGTGCCTCCTAATGACGATGAAACACTCAAATTGCGTCGAGATTTAATACATCGTCCTTCAGCCGACTTGTCTCCAAGGGTCTATTGCTGCCTCGCGCACCTTATGGTCGTTCTCCTGTGAGTCTAGATTTTCGAATCCTACGCTAAACTGATGGTTGATTGTAACGTTCAGGGCCTCCTAATGACCATAGAACACTCTAATTGCGTCGAGATTCAATACATCGTCCTTCAGCCGACTTGTCTCCAAGGGCATATTGCTTCCACGGGACCATATGGTTCGTCTCCTGTGAGTCTAGATTTTCGAATCCGACGCGAAACTGATAGTTAATTGTAACGTTCAGGGTCTCCTAATGACGAACATTCAAATTGCGTCGAGATTCAATACATCGTTTTCCAGGCGACTTGTCTCCAAGGGGATATTGCTGCCTCGGGAACCATATGGTCCGTCTCCTGTGAATCTAGATTTTCGAATCCGACGCGAGACTGATAGTTAATTGTAACGTTCAGGGCCTCCTAATGATGATGGAACACTCAAATTGCGTCGATATAATATACATCGTCCTTCAGACGACTTGTCTCCAAGGGTCTATTGCTGCCTCGGGCAACTTATGGTCGTTCTCCTGTGACTCTAGATTGTCGATTCCGACGCAAAACTGGTAGTTAATTCTAACGTTCAGTGCCTCCTAATGACGATGGAATACTCAAATTGCGTGGAGATTCAATACATAGTCCTCCAGCCGACTTGTCTCCAAGGGTCTATTGCTGCCTAGGACACATTATGGTCGTTCTACTGTGAGTCTAGATTTTCGAATCCGACGCGTAAATGATAGTTAATTGTAACTTTTGGCGCCTCCTAATGACGATGGAACACTCAAATTGCGTCGAGCTTCAATACATCGGCCTCCAGCCGACTAGTCTGCAAGGGTCTATTGGTGCCTCGGGCAGTTTATGATCGTTCTCCTCTAAGTCTAGATGGTCGAATCCGACGCAAAACTGATAGTTAATTGTAACGTTCAGGGCCTCCTAATGACGATGGAACACTCAACTTGCGTCGAGATTCAATACATCGTCCTTCAGCCGACTTGTCTCCAAGGGTCTATTGCTGCTTGGGCCAACTTACGGTCGTTCTACTGTGAGGCTAGATATTCGAATCAGACGCGTAACTGATAGTTAATTGTGAAGTTCGGGGCCTCCTAATGACGATGGAACACTTAAATTGAGTCGAGATTCAATACATCGTCATTCAGTCGACTTGCCTCCAAGGGTTTTTGCTGCCTCGGGCACCTTATGGTCGTCCTCCTGTGAGTCTAGATTATCGAATCCGACGCAAAACTGATAGTTTATTGTAACGATCAGGGCCTCCTAATGACGATGGAACACTCAAATTGCGTCGAGTTTCGATACATCGTCCTCCAGCCGACTTGTTTCCAAGGGGATATTGCTTCCACGGGTACCATATGTTTCATCTCCTGTGAGTCTAGATTTTCGAATCCGACGAGAGGCTGATAGTTAATTGTAACGTTCAGGGCCTCCTAATGTCGATGGAACACTCAAATTGCGTCGAGATTCAATACATCGTCTACCAGCCGACTTGTCTCCAAGGGTCTATTGCTGCCTCGGGCACCTTATGGTCGTTCTCCTGTGAGTCTAGATTTTCGAATCCAACGCATAACTGATAGTTAATTGTAACGTTTTGCGCCTCTTAATGACGATGGAACACTCAAATTGCGTCGAGATTCAATACATCGTCCTCCAGGCGACTTGTCTACATGGGGATATTGCTGCCTCGGGCACTATATGGTCCTTACCTGTGCGGCTAGATTTTCGAATCAGACGCGAAACTGATAGTTACTTGTAACGTTCAGGGTCTCCTAATGAGGAAGGAACACTCAAATTGCGTCGAGATTCAATACATCGTCCTCCAGCCGACTTGTCTCCATGGGGATATTGCTGCCTCGGGCACCTTATGGTCGTTCCCCTGTGAGTTTAGATTTTCGAATCCGACGCATAACTGATAGTTAATTGTAACGTTCAGGGCCTCCTAATGACAATTGAACACTCAAATTGCGTCTAGAATTTATACATCGTCCTCCTGCCGACTTGTCTCCAAGGGTCAATTGCTGCTTCGGGCACCTTATGGTCCGTCTCCTGTGAGTCTAGATTTTAGAATCCGACGCGAAACTGATAGTTAATTGTAGCGTTAAGGCCTCCTAATGACGATGGAACACTCAAATTGCGTCGAGATTCAATACATCGCCCTTCAGCCGACTTGTCTCCAAAGGTCTATTGCTGCCTCGGGCAACTTATGGTCGTTCTCCTGTGAGTCTAGATTGTCGAATCCGACGCATAACTGATAGTTAATTGTAACGTTCAGGGCCTCCTAATGACGATGGAACACTCAAATTGCGTGGAGTTTCAATACATCGTCCTCCAGCCGACTTGTCTCCAAGGGGAAATTGCTGCCTCGGGCACCATACGGTCCGTCTCCTGTGAGTTTAGATTTTTGAATCTGACGCGAAACTGATAGTTAATTGTAACATTCAGGGCCTCCTAGTGACGATGGAACACTTAAATTGCGTCGAGATTCAATACATCGTCCTTCAGCCGACTTGTCTCCAATGTCTATTGCTGCCTCGGGCACCTTATGGTCGTTCTACTGTGTGTCTAGATTTTCGAATCCGACGCAAAACTGATAATTAAATGTAACGTTCAGGGCCTCCTAATGACGATGTAACGCTCATATTGCGTCGATATTCAATACATCGTCCTACAGCCGACTTGTCTCCCAGGGTCTATTGCTGCGTCGGGCACCTCATGGTCGTTCTACTGTAAGTCTAGATTGTCGAATCCGACGCAAAACTGATAGTTAATTGTAACGTTCAGGGCCTCCTAATGACGATGGAACACTCAAATTGCGTCGAGATTCAATACATCGGCTACCAGCCGACTTGCCTCCAAGGGTCTTTTGCTGCCTCGGGCACCTTATGGTCGTTCTCCTGTGAGTCTAGATTTTCGAATCCGCCGCATAACTGACAGTTAATTGTATCGTTCAGGGCCTCCTAATGACAATTGAACACTCAAATTGCGTCTAGATTCTATACATCGTCCTCCTGCCGACTAGTCTCCAAGGGTCTTTTGCTGCCTCGGGCACCTTATGGTCCCTCTCCTGTGAGTCTAGATTTTCGAATTTTACGCGAAACTGATAGTTGATTGTAACGTTCAGGGCCTCCTAATGACGATGGAACACTCAAATTGCGTCGAGATTCAATACATCGCCCTTCAGCCGACGTGTCTCCAAAGGTCTATTGCTGCCTCGGGCACCTTATGGTCCGTCTCCTGTGAGTCTAGATTTTCGAATCCGACGCATAACTGATAGTTAATTGTAACGTTTAGTGCCTTCTAATGGCGATGGAACGCTCAAATTGCGTCAAGATTTAATACATCGTCCTCCAGGCGACTTGTCTACAAGGGGATATTGCTGCCTTGGGCACTATATGGTCCTTCCCTGTGAGTCTAGATATTCGAATCAGACGCGAAACTGATAGTTAATTGCAAAGTTCAGGGCCTCCTAATGACGATGGAGCACTAAAATTGAGTCGAGATTCAATACATCGTTATTCAGCCGACTTGTCCCCAAGGGTCTATCGCCGCATCGGGCACCTTATGGTCGTTCTGTGAGTCTAGATTTTCAAATCCGACGCAAAACTGATAGTTAATTGTAACGTTCAGGGCCTCTTAATGACGATGGAACACTCAAATTGCGTCGAGATTCAATACATCGTCATTCAGCCGAATTGTCTCCAAGAGTCTATTGCTGCCTCGGGCACCTAATGGTCGTTCTCCTGTGAGCCTAGATTTAAAATCCGACGCAAATCGGATAGTTAATTGTAACGTTCAGGGCCTCCTAATGACGATGGAACACTCAAATTGCGTCGAGATTCAATACATCGCCCTTCAGCCGACTTGTCTCCAAAGGTCTATTGCTGCCACGGGCACCTTATGGTCCGTCTCCTGTGAGTCTAAATTTTCGAATTCGAAGCATAACTGATAGTTAATTGTAATGTTTAGCGCCTCCTAATGACGATGGTTTAATCCAATTGCGTCGAGATTCAATACGTCGTCCTCCAGCCGACTTGTCTCCAAGGGCATATTGCTTCCACGGGCATCATATGGACCGTCCGCTGTGAGTCTAGATTTTCGAATCCGACGCGAAACTGATAGTTAATTATGACTTTCAGGGTCTCCTAATGACGAACATTGAAATTGCGTCGGGATTCAATACATCGTCCTCCAGCCGACTTGTCTCCAAGAGCATATTGCTGCCTCGGGAACCATATGGTCCGTCTCCTGTGAGTCTTGATTTTCGAACCCGACGCGAGACTGATAGTTAATTGTAACGCTCAGGGCCTCCTAATGACGATGGAACACTCAAATTGCGTCGAGATTCAATACATCGTCCTTCAGCCGACTTGTCTCCAAGGGTCTATTGCTGCCTCGGGCACCTTATGGTCGTTCTCCTGTGAGTCTAGATTTTCGAATCCGACGCAAAACTGATAGTTAATTGTAACGTTCAGGCCCACGTAATGACGATGGAACACTCAAATTGCGTCGAGATTAAATACATCGTCCTCCAGGCGACTTGTCTACAAGGGATATTGCTGCCTTGGGCACTATATGGTCCTTCCCTGTGAGTCTAGTTATTCGAATCAGACGCATAACTGATAGTTAATTGCAAAATTCAGGGCCTCCTAATGACGATGGAGCACTAAAATTGAGTCGAGATTCAATACATCGTTTTTCAGCCGACTTGTCTCCAAGGGTCTATCGCTGCATCGGGCACCTTATGGACGTTCTGTGAGTCTAGATTTTCCAATCCGACGCAAATCTGACGGTTAATAGTAACGTTCAGGGCATCCTAATAACGATGGAACACTAAAAATGCGTCGCGATTCAATACATCCACCGCCAGCCGACTTGTCTCCAAGAGCATATCGCTGCCTCGGGAACCATATGGTCCGTCTCCTGTGAGTCTAGATCTTGAGATTCCGACGCGAGACTGATAGTTAATTGTAACGTTCAGGGCCTCCTAATGACGATGGAACACTCAAATTGCGTAGAGATTCAATACATCGTCCTTCAGCCGACTAGTCTCCAGGGGTATATTGCTGCCTCGGGCACCTTATGGTCGTCCTCCTGTGAGTCTAGATTGACGAATCCGACGCAAAACTGATAGTTAATTGTAACGTTCAGGGATTCCTAATGACGATGGAACACTCAAATTGCGTCGAGATTCAATACACCGTCATTCAGCCGAATTGTCTCCAAGGGTCTATTGCTGCCTCGGGCACCTAATGGTCGTTCTCCTGTGAGCCCAGATTTAAAATCCGACGCAAATCTGATAGGTAATTGTGACGTTCAGGGCCCCCTAATGACGATGGAACACTCAAATTGCGTCGAGATTCAATACATCGCCCTTCAGCCGACTTGTCTCCAAGGGTCTATTGCTGCCACGGGCACCTTATGGTCCGTCTCCTGTGAGTCTAGATTTTCGAATTCGAAGCATAACTGATAGTTAATTGTAACGTTTAGCGCCTCCTAATGACGATGGATTACTCAAATTGCGTCGAGATTCAATACATCGTCCGCCAGCCGACTTGTCTCCAAGGGCATATTGCTTCCACGGGCACCATATGGACCGTCCGCTGTGAGTCTAGATTTTCGAATCCGACGCGAAACTGATAGTTAATTGTAACTTTCAGGGTCTCCTAATGACGAACATTGAAATTGCGTCGAGATTCAATACATCGTCCTCCAGCCGACTTGTCTCCAAGGGGATATTGCTGCCTCGGGCACCATAGGGACCGTCTCCTGTGAGTCTAGATTTTTGATACCGACGCGAAACTGATAGTTAATTGTAACGTTCAGGGCTTCCTAATGACGATGAAACATTTAAATTGCGTCGAGATTCAAAACATCGTCCTTCAGCCGACTTGTCTCCAAGGGTCTATTGCTGCCTCTGGCACCTTAAGGTCGTTCTACTGTGAGTCTAGATTTTCGAATCCGACGCATAAATGATAGTTAATTGTAACGTTTGTCGCCTCCTAATGACGGTGGAACACTGAAATTCCGTCGAGATTCAATACATCGTCCTCCAGGCGACTTGTCTACAAGGGGATATCGCTGCCTCGGGCACTATATGGTCCTTCCCTGTGAGTCTAGATTTTCGAATCAGACGCGAAACTGATAGTTAATCGTAACGTCCAGGGCCTCCTAATGACGATGGAACACTCAAATTGCGTCGAGATTTAATACATCGTCCTTCAGCCGACTTGTCTCCAAGGGTCAATTGCTGCCTCGCGCACCTTATGGTCGTTCTCCTGTGAGTCTAGATTTTCGAATCCTACGATAAACTGATGGTTGATTGTAACGTTCAGGGCCTCCTAATGACGATTGAACACTCTAATTGCGTCGTGTTTCAATACATCGTCCTTCAGCCGACTTGTCTCCAAGGGCATATTGCTTCCACGGGCACCATATGGTTCGTCTCCTGTGAGTGTAGATTTTCGAATCCGACGCTAAAATGATAGTTAACTGTAACGTTCAGGGCCTCCTAATGCCGATGGAACACTCAAATTGCGTCGAGATTCAATACATCGGCCTCCAGCCGACTTGTCTCCAAGGGTCTGTTGCTGCCTCGGGCACCTTATGGTCGTTCTCCTGTGAGTTTAGATTATCGAATCCGACGCAAAAATGATAGTTAACTGTAACATACAGCGCCTACTAATGCCGATGGAACACTCAATTTGCGTCGTGATTCAATACATCGGCCTCCAGCCGACTTGTCTCCAAGGGTCTATTGCTGCCTGGGGCACCTTATGGTCGTACTCTTGTAAGTCTAAATTTTCGAATCCGACGCAAAAATGATAGTTAACTGTAACATTCAGGGCCTCCTAATGCCGATGGAACACTCAAATTGCGTCGAGATTCAATACATCGGCCTCCAGACGACTTGTCTCCAAGGGTCTTTTGCAGCCTCGGGCACCTTATGCTCGTTCTCCTGTGAGTTTAGGTTATCGAATCCGACGCAAAAGTGATAGTTAATTGTAACGTTTAGGGCCTCCTAATGACGATGGAACACTCAAATTGCGTCGAGATTCAATACATCGGCCTCCAGCCGACTTGTCTCCAAGGGGATATTGCTGTCTCTGGCACAATATGATCCTTCTCCTGTGAGTCTAGATTTTCGAATCCGACGCAAAAATGATAGTTAATTGTAACGTTTAGGGCCTCCTAATGACGATGGAACACTCAAATTGCGTCGAGATTCAATACATCGGCCTCCAGCCGACTTGTCTCCAAGGTGATATTGCTGTCTCTGGCACAATATGATCCTTCTCCTGTGAGTCTAGATTTTCGAATCCGACGCAAAAATGATAGTTAGTTGTAACGTTTAGGGCCTCCTAATGACGATGGGACACTCAAATTGCGTCGAGATTCAATACATCGGCCTCCAGCCGACTTGTCTCCAAGGGTCTATTGCTGCCTCGGCCACCTTATGGTCGTTCTCCTGTGAGTTTAGATTATCGAATCCGACGCAAAAATGATAGTTAATTGTAACGTTTAGGGCCTCCTAATGACGACGGAACACTCAAATTGCGTCGAGATTCAATACATCGGCCTCCAGCCGACTTGTCTCCAAGGGGATATTGCTGTCTCTGGCACAATATGATCCTTCTCCTTTGAGTCTAGATTTTCGAATCCGACGCAAAAATGATAGTTAATTGTAACGTTCAGGGCCTTGTAATGACGATGGAACACTCAAATTGCGTCGAGATTCAATACATCGGCCTCCAGCCGACTTGTCTCCAAGGGTCTGTTGCTGCCTCGGCCACCTTATGGTCGTTCTCCTGTGAGTTTAGATTATCGAATCCGACGCAAAAATGATAGTTAATTGTAACGCTTAGGGCCTCATAATGACGATAGAAGAATCAAATTGCGTCTAGATTCAATACTTCGGCCTCCAGCCGACTTGTCTCCAAGGGTCTGTTGCTGCCTCGGGCACCTTATGGTCGTTTTCCTGTGAGTTTAGATTATCGAATCCGACGCAAAAATGATAGTTAATTGTAACGTTTCGGGCCTCCTAATGACGATGGGACACTCAAATTGCGTCGAGATTCAATACATCGTCCTCCAGCCGACTTGCCTCCATGGGGATATTACTGCCTCCGGCCTCTTATGTTCGCTCTCATGTGAGTCTAGATTTTCGAATCCGACGCGAAACTGATTGTTAATTGTAACGTTCAGGGCTTTCTAATGACGATGGAACTCTCAAATTGCGTCGAGATTCAATACATCGTCCTTCAGCCGACTTGTCTCCAAGGGTCTATTGCTGCCTCGGGCACCTTATGGTCGTTCTCCTGTGTGTTTAGATTTTCGAATCCGACGCGAAACCGATAGTTAATTGTAAAGTTTAAGGCCTCCTAATGACGATGGAACACTCAAATTGCGTCGAGATTCAATACATCGGCCTCCAGCCGACTTGTTTCCAAGAGGATATTGCAGTCACGTGTACCATATGATCCTTCTCCTGTTAGTAGATTTTCGAATCCGACCCTAACATGATAGTTAACTGTAACGTTCAGGGCCTCCTAATGCCGATGGAACACTCAAATTGCGTCGAGATTCAATACATCGGCCTCCAGCCGACTTGTCTCCAAGGGTCTGTTGCTGCCTCGGGCACCTAATGGCCGTTCTCCTGTGAGTCTAGATTTTCGAATCGGACGCTTATATGATAGTTAACTGTAACGTTCAGGGACTCCTAAAGACGATGGAACACTCAAATTGCGTCGAGAGTCAATACATCGACCTCCAGTCGAATTGTATCCAAGGGGATATTGCAGTCTCGTGCACCATATGATCCTTCCCCTGTTAGTAGATTTTCGAATCCGACGCAAAAATGATAGTTAATTGTAACGTTCAGGGCCTTGTAATGACGATGGAACACTCAAATTGTGTCGAGATTCAATACATCGGCCTCCAGCCGACTTGTCTCCAAGGGTCTATTGCTGCCTCGGGCACCTCATGGTCCTTCTCCTGTGAGTCTAGATTTTCGAATCCGACGCAAAAATGATAGTTAATTGTAACGTTCAGGGCCTCCTAATGATGATGGAACTCTGAAATTGCGTCAAGAATCAATACATCGGTTTCCAGCCGACTTGTCTCCAAGGGTCTATTGCTGCCTCGGGCACCTTATGGTCGTTCTCCTGTGAGTCTAGATTTTCGAATCCGACGCAAAAATGATAGTTAATTGTAACGTTCAGGGCCTTGTAATGACGACGGAACACTCAAATTGCGTCGAGATTCAATACATCGGCCTCTAGCCGACTTGTCTCCAAGGGTCTAATGCTGCCTCGGGCACCATATGGTCGTTCTCCTGTGAGTTTAGATTATCGAATCCGACGCAAAAATGATAGTTAATTGTAACGTTCAGGGCCTCCTAATGCCGATGGAACACTCAAATTGCGTCGATATTCAATACATCATCCTCCAGCCGACTTGTCTCCAAGGGTCTAATGCTGCCTCGGGCACCTTATGGTCGTTCTCTTGTAAGTCTAGATTTTCGAATCCGACGCAAAATTGATAATTAATTGTTACGTTCAGGGCCTCCTAATGACGATGGAACACTCAAATTGCGTCGCGATCCAACACATCGTCCTCCAGCTGATTTGTCTCCAAGGGGATATTGCTGCCTCGGGCACAAAATGGTCCGTCTCCTGTGAGTCTGAATTTTTGAATCCGACGCGAAACTGATAGTTAATTGTAAGGTTCAGGGCCTCCTAATGACGATGGAACACTCAAATTGCGTCGAGATTCAATACATCGGCCTCCAGCGGACTTGTCTCCAAGGGGATATTGCTGTCTCCTGTGAAGGTAGATTTTCGAATCCGATGAAAAAATGATAGTGAATAGTAATGTTCAGCGCCTCCTGATGACGATAGAACTCTCAAATTGCGTCGATATTCAATACATCGTCCTCCAGCCGACTTGACTCCAAGGGTCTATTGCTGCCTCGTGCACCTTATGGTAGTTCTCCTGTGAGTTTAGATTATCGAATCCGACGCAAAAATGATAGTTAATTGTAACGTTGAGGCCGACCTAATGACGATGGAACACTCAAATTGCGTCGAGATTCAATACATCGGCCTCCAGCCGACTTGTTTCCAAGGGGATATTGCAATCTCGTGCACCATATGATCCTTCTCCTGTTGGTAGATTTTCGAATCCGACGCTAAAATGATAGTTAACTGTAACGTTCAGGGCCTCCTAATGCCGATGGAACACTGAAATTGCGTCGAGATTCAATACATCGGCCTCCAGCCGACTTGTCTCCAAGGGTCTGTTGCTGCCTCGGGCACCTTATGGTCGTTCTCCTGTGAGTATAGATTATCGAATCCGACGCAAAAATGATAGTTAATTGTAACGTTTAGGGCCTTGTAATGACGATGGAACACTCAAATTGCATCGCGATCCAATACATCGTCCTCCAGCTGACTTGTCTACAAGGGGATATTGCTGCCTCGGGCTCCATGTGGTCCGTCTCCTGTGAGTCTAGATTTTCGATTCCGACGCGAAACTGATAGTTAATTGTAACGTTCAGGGACTCCTAATGACGATGGAACACTCAAATTGCGTCAAGAAGCAATACATCGGCCTCCAGCCGACTTGTCTCCAAGTGTCTATTGCTGCCTCGGGCACCTTATGGTCGTTCTCCTGTGAGTTTAGATTATCGAATCCGACGCAAAAATGATAGTTAACTGTAACATTCAGGGCCTCCTAATGACGATGGGACACTCAAATTGCTTCGAGATTCAATACATCGTCCTCCAGCCGACTTGTCTCCAAGGGTCTAATGCTGCCTCGGGCACCTTATGGTCGTTCTCTTGTAAGTCTAGATTTTCGAATTCGACGGAAAAAGGATAGTTAATTGTAACGTTCAGGGCCTCCTAATGACGATGGACACTCAAATTGCGTCGAGATTCAATACATCGTCCTCCAGCCGACTTGTCTCCATGGGTTTATTGCTGCCTCGGGCACCTTATGGTCGTTCTCCTGTGAGTCTAGATTTTCGAATCCGACGCAGAACTCATAGTTAATTGTAACGTTCAGGGCCTCCTATTGGCGATGGAACACTCAAATTGCGTTGAGATTCAATACATCGACCTCCAGCCGACTTGTCTCCAAGGGTCTATTGCTGCCTCGGGCACCTTATGGTCGTTCTCCTGTGAGTCTAGATTTTCGAATCCGACGCAAAAATGATAGTTAATTGTAACGTTCAGCGCCTCCTAAAGACGATGGAACACTCAACTTGCGTCGAGATTCAATACATCGGCCCCCAGCCGACTTGTCTCCAAGGGGATATTGCTGTCACGGGCACAATACGATCCTCCTCCTGTGAGTCTAGATTTACGAATCCGACGAGAAACTGATAGTTAATTGTACATTCAGGGCCTCCTAATGAAGATGGAACACTCAAATTGCGTCACGATCCAATACATCGTCCTCCAGCCGACTTGTCTCCAAGGGGTATATTGCTGTCTCGAGCACCGTATGAACTTCTCCTGTGAGTAGATTTTCGAATCCGACGCTGAAATGATTGTTAATTGTAACGTTCAGGGCCTCCTAATGACGATGGAACACTCAAATTGCGTCGAGATTCAATACATCGGCCTCCAGCCGACTTGTCTCCAAGGGTCTGTTGCTGCCTCGGGCACCTTATGGTCGTTCTCCTGTGAGTTTAGATTATCGAATCCGACGCAAAAATGATAGTTAATTGTAACGTTCAGGGCCTCCTAATGCCGATGGAACACTCCAATTGCGTCGAGATTCAATACATCGGCCTCCAGCCGACTTGTCTCCAAGGGGATATTGCTGTCTCGGGCACCATATGATCCTTCTCCTGTGAGTCTAGATTTTCGAATCCGACGTAAAAATGATAGTGAATAGTAACGTTCAGAGCCTCCTAATGACGATAGAAGACTCAAATTGCGCCGAGATTCACTACATCGTCCTCCAGCAGATTTGTCTCCAAGGGGATATTGCTGCCTCGGGCACCTTATGGTCGTTCTCCTGTGAGTCTAGATTTTCGAATCCGACGCAAAAATGATAGTTAATTGTAACGTTCAGGGCCTTGTAATGACGATGGAACACTCAAATTGCGTCGCGATCCAATACATCGTCCTCCAGCCGACTTGTCTCCAAGGGTCTATTGCTGCCTCGGGCACCTTATGGCCGTTCTCCTGTGAGTCTAGATTTTCGAATCCGACGCAAAAATGATAGTTAAATGTAACGTTCAGGGCTTTGTAATGACGATGGAACACTAAAATTGGGTCGAGTTTCAATACATCGTCCTCCAGCCGACTTGTCTCCAAGGGTCTGTTGCTGCCTCGGGCACCTTGTGGTCGTTCTCCTGTGAGTCTAGATTTTCGGATCCGACGGAAAATGATAGTTAATTGTAAGGTTCAGGGCCTCCTAATGACGATGGAACACTCAAATTCCGTCGAGATTCAATACATCGGCCTCCAGCGTACTTGTCTCCAAGGGGATATTGCTGTGTCGAGCACCGTATGAACTTCTCCTGTGAGTAGATTATCGAATCCGACGCAAAAATGATAGTTAATTGTAACGTTTAGGGCCTCCTAATGACGATGGAACACTCAAATTGCGTCGAGATTCAATACATCGGCAACCAGCGGACTTGTCTCCAAGGGGATTTTGCTCTCTCGAGCAACGTATGAACTTCTCCTGTGAGTAGATTTTCGAATCCGACGCATAAATGATAGTTATTTGTAACGTTTAGGGCCTTCTAATGACGATGGGACACTCAAATTGCGTCGATATTCAATACATCGTCCTCCAGCTGATTTGTCTCCAAGGGGATATTGCTGCCTTGGGCACCAAATGGTCCGTCTCCTGTGAGTCTGGATTTTTGAATCCGACGCGAAACTGATAGTTAATTGTAACGTTCAGGGCCTTGTAATGACGATGGAACACTCAAAATGCGTCGAGATTCAATACATCGTCCTCCAGCCGACTTGTCTAAAAGGGTCCATTGCTGCCTCGGGCACCTTATGGTCGTTCTAATGTGAGTATAGATTTTCGAATCCGACGCAAAAATGATAGTTAATTGTAACGTTCAGGGCCTTGTAATGACGATGGAACACTCAAATTGCGTACGATCCAATACATCGTCCTCCAACCGACTTGTCTCCAAGGGTCAATAGCTGCCACGGGCACCTTGTGATCGTTCTGCTGTGAGTCTAGATTTTCGATCCCGACCCAAAACTGATTGTTAATTCTAACGGTCAGGGCCTTCTAATGACGATAGAACACTCAAATTGCGTCGAGATTCAATACATCGGCCTCCAGCCGACTTGTCTCCAAGGGGATATTGCTGTCACGGGCACAATACGATTTTTCTCCTGTGAGTCTAGATTTACGAATCCGACGAAAAACTGATAGTTAATTGTAAATTCAGGGCCTCCTAATGACGATGGAACACTCAAATTGCGTCGCGATCCAATAAATCGTCCTCCAGCCGACTTGTCTCCAAGGGGAGTATTGCTGTCTCGAGCACCGTATGAACTTCTCCTGTTAGTAGATTTTCGAATCCAACGTTGAAATGATTGTTAATTGTAACGTTCAGGGCCTCTTAATGACGATGGAACACTCAAATTGCGTCGAGATTCAATACATCGTCCTCCAGCCGATTTGTCTCCAAGGGGATATTGCTGCCTCCGGCACCTTATGGTCGATCTCCTGTGAGTCTAGATTTTCGAATCCGACGCAAAAATGATAGTTAATTGTAACGTTCAGGGCCTCCTAATGCCGATGGAACACTCCAATTGCGTCGAGATTCAATACATCGGCCTCCAGCCGACTTGTCTCCAAGGGGATATTGCTGTCTCGGGCACCATATGATCCTTCTCCTGTGAGTCTAGATTTTCGAATCCGACGTAAAAATGATAGTGAATAGTAACGTTCAGAGCCTCCTAATGACGATAGAAGACTCAAATTGCGCCGAGATTCACTACATCGTCCTCCAGCAGATTTGTCTCCAAGGGGATATTGCTGCCTCGGGCACCTTATGGTCGTTCTCCTGTGAGTCTAGATTTTCGAATCCGACGCAAAAATGATAGTTAATTGTAACGTTCAGGGCCTTGTAATGACGATGGAACACTCAAATTGCGTCGCGATCCAATACATCGTCCTCCAGCCGACTTGTCTCCAAGGGTCTATTGCTGCCTCGGGCACCTTATGGCCGTTCTCCTGTGAGTCTAGATTTTCGAATCCGACGCAAAAATGATAGTTAAATGTAACGTTCAGGGCTTTGTAATGACGATGGAACACTAAAATTGGGTCGAGTTTCAATACATCGTCCTCCAGCCGACTTGTCTCCAAGGGTCTGTTGCTGCCTCGGGCACCTTGTGGTCGTTCTCCTGTGAGTCTAGATTTTCGGATCCGACGGAAAATGATAGTTAATTGTAAGGTTCAGGGCCTCCTAATGACGATGGAACACTCAAATTCCGTCGAGATTCAATACATCGGCCTCCAGCGTACTTGTCTCCAAGGGGATATTGCTGTGTCGAGCACCGTATGAACTTCTCCTGTGAGTAGATTATCGAATCCGACGCAAAAATGATAGTTAATTGTAACGTTTAGGGCCTCCTAATGACGATGGAACACTCAAATTGCGTCGAGATTCAATACATCGGCAACCAGCGGACTTGTCTCCAAGGGGATTTTGCTCTCTCGAGCAACGTATGAACTTCTCCTGTGAGTAGATTTTCGAATCCGACGCATAAATGATAGTTATTTGTAACGTTTAGGGCCTTCTAATGACGATGGGACACTCAAATTGCGTCGATATTCAATACATCGTCCTCCAGCTGATTTGTCTCCAAGGGGATATTGCTGCCTTGGGCACCAAATGGTCCGTCTCCTGTGAGTCTGGATTTTTGAATCCGACGCGAAACTGATAGTTAATTGTAACGTTCAGGGCCTTGTAATGACGATGGAACACTCAAAATGCGTCGAGATTCAATACATCGTCCTCCAGCCGACTTGTCTAAAAGGGTCCATTGCTGCCTCGGGCACCTTATGGTCGTTGTAATGTGAGTATAGATTTTCGAATCCGACGCAAAAATGATAGTTAATTGTAACGTTCAGGGCCTTGTAATGACGATGGAACACTCAAATTGCGTACGATCCAATACATCGTCCTCCAACCGACTTGTCTCCAAGGGTCAATAGCTGCCACGGGCACCTTGTGATCGTTCTGCTGTGAGTCTAGATTTTCGATCCCGACCCAAAACTGATTGTTAATTCTAACGGTCAGGGCCTTCTAATGACGATAGAACACTCAAATTGCGTCGAGATTCAATACATCGGCCACCAGCCGACTTGTCTCCAAGGGGATATTGCTGTCACGGGCACAATACGATTTTTCTCCTGTGAGTCTAGATTTACGAATCCGACGAAAAACTGATAGTTAATTGTAAATTCAGGGCCTCCTAATGACGATGGAACACTCAAATTGCGTCGCGATCCAATAAATCGTCCTCCAGCCGACTTGTCTCCAAGGGGAGTATTGCTGTCTCGAGCACCGTATGAACTTCTCCTGTTAGTAGATTTTCGAATCCAACGTTGAAATGATTGTTAATTGTAACGTTCAGGGCCTCTTAATGACGATGGAACACTCAAATTGCGTCGAGATTCAATACATCGTCCTCCAGCCGATTTGTCTCCAAGGGGATATTGCTGCCTCCGGCACCTTATGGTCGATCTCCTGTGAGTCTAGATTTTCGAATCCGACGCAAAAATGATAGTTAATTGTAACGTTCAGGGCCTTGTAATGACGATGGAAGACTCAAATTGCGTCGCGATCCAATACATCGACCACCAGCCGACTTGTCTCCAAGGGTCTATTGCTGCCTCGGGCACCTTATGGTCGTTCTCCTGTGAGTCTAGATTTTCGAATCCGGCGCAAAAACGATAGTTAAATGTAACGTTCAGGGCCCTGTAATGACGATGGAACTCTAAAAATGCGTCGAGTCTCAATACATCGTCCTCCAGCCGACTTGTCTCCAAGGGTCTGTTGCTGCCTCGGGCACCTTATGGTCGTTCTCCTGTGAGTCTAGATTTTCGAATCCGACGAAAAATGACAGTTAATTGTAACGTTCAGGGCCTTGTAATGACAATGGAACACTCAAACTGCGTCGAGATTCAATACATCGGCCTCCAGCCGACTTGTCTCCAAGGGTCTAATGCTGCCTCGGGCACCTTTTGGTCGTTCTCCTGTGAGTTTAGATTATCGAATCCGACGCAAAAATGATAGTTAATTGTAACGTTGAGGCCGTCCCAATGACGATGGAACACTCAAATTGCGTCGATATTCAATACATCGGCCTCCAGTCGATTTGTCTCCAAGGGGTATATTGCTGTCTCGAGCACCGTATGAACTTCTCCTGTGAGTAGATTTTCGATTCCGACGCGAAACTGATAGTTAATTGTAAGGTTTAGGGCATCCTAATGACGATGGACACTAAAATTGCGTCGAGATTCAATACGTCGTCCCCAGCCGACTTGTCTCCAAGGGTCTAATGCTGCCTCGGGCACCTTATGGTCGTTCTCCTGTGAGTCTAGATTTTCGAATCCGACACTAAAATGATTGTTAATTGTAACGTTCAGGGCCTGCTAATGACGATGGAACACTCAAATTGCGTCAAGAATCAATACATCGGTTTCCAGCCGACTTGTCTCCAAGGGTCTATTGCTGCCTCGAGCACTGTATGAACTTCTCCTGTTAGTAGATTTTCGAATCCGACGCTAAAATGATAGTTAACTGTAACGTTCAGGGCCTCCTAATGCCGATGGAACACTCAAATTGCGTCGAGATTCAATACATCAGCCTCCAGCCGACTTGTCTCCAAGGGTCTATTGCTGCCTCGGGCACCTTATGTTCGTTCTCCTGTGAGTTTAGATTATCGAATCCGACGCGAAAATAATAGTTAATTGTAACGTTCAGGGCGACCTAATGACGATGGAACACTCAAATTGCGTCGAGATTCAATACATCGGCCTCCAGCTGATTTGTCTCCAAGGGGATATTGCTGCCTCGGGCACCAAATGGTCCGTCTCCTGTGAGTCTGGATTTTTGAATCCGACGCGAAACTGATAGTTCATTGTAACGTTCAGGGCCTTGTAATGACGATGGAACACTCAAATTGCGTCGCGATCCAATACATCGACCTCCAGCCGACTTGTCTCCAAGGGTCTATTGCTGCCTCGGGCACCTTATGGTCGTTCTCCTGTGAGTCTAGATTTTCGAATCCGACGCAAAAACGATAGTTAAATGTAACGTTCAGGGCCCTGTAATGACGATGGAACTCTAAAAATGCGTCGAGTTTCAATACATCGCCCTCCAGCCGACTTGTCTCCAAGGGTCTGTTGCTACCTCGGGCACCTTATGGTCGTTCTCCTGTGAGTCTAGATTTTCGAATCCGACGAAAAATGATAGTTAATTGTAACGTTCAGGGCCTTGTAATGACAATGGAACACTCAAACTGCGTCGAGATTCAATACATCGGCCTCCAGCCGACTTGTCTCCAAGGGTCTAATGCTGCCTCGGGCACCTTATGGTCGTTCTCCTGTGAGTTTAGATTATCGAATCCGACGCAAAAATGATAGTTAATTGTAACGTTGAGGCCGACCCAATGACGATGGAACACTCAAATTGCGTCGATATTCAATACATCGGCCTCCAGTCGATTTGACTCCAAGGGGTATATTGATGTCTCGAGCACCGTATGAACTTCTCCTGTGAGTAGATTTTCGAATCCGACGCTAAAATGATAGTTAACTGTAACGTTCAGGGCCTCCTAATGCCGATGGAACACTCAAATTTTGTCGAGATTCAATACATCGTCCTCCAGCCTACTTGTCTCCAAGGGTCCATTGCTGCCTCGTGCACCTTATGGTCGTTCTAATGTGAGTCTAGATTTTCGAATCCGACGCAAAAATGATAGTTAATTGTAACGTTCAGGGCCTTGTAATGACGATGGAACACTCAAATTGCGTCGCGATCCAATACATCGTCCTCCAACCGTCTTGTCTCCAAGGGTCAATAGCTACCACGGGCACCTTGTGATCGTTCTGCTGTGACTCTAGATTTTCGATCCCGACGCAAAACTGATTGTTAATTGTAGCTTTCAGATCCACCTAATGACGATGGAACACTCAAATTGAGTCGAGATTCAATACATCGACCTCCAGCCGATTTGTCTCCAAGGGGATATTGCTGCCTCGGGCACCTTATGGTCGTTCTCTTGTAAGTCTAGATTTTCGAATCCGACGCAAAAATGATAGTTAATTGTAACGTTCAGGGCCTCCTAATGACGATGGAACTCTCAAATTGCGTCGAGATTCAATACATCGTCCTCCAGCCGACTTGTCTCCAAGGGTCTATTGCTGCCTCGGCCACCTTATGGTCGTTCTCCTGTGTGTTTAGATTTTCAAATCCGACGCAAAAATGATAGTCAATTGTAACGGTCAGGGCCTTCTAATGACGATAGAACACTCAAATTGCGTCGAGATTCAATACATCGGCCTCCAGCCGACTTGTCTCCAAAGGGATATTGCTGTCACGGGCACAATACGATCCTTCTCCTGTGAGTCTAGATTTACGAATCCGACGAAAAACTGATAGTTAATTGTAAATTCAGGGCCTCCTAATGACGATGCAACACTCAAATTGCGTCGCGATCCGATAAATCGTCCTCCAGCCGACTTGTCTCCAAGGGGAATATTGCTGTCTCGAGCACCGTATGAACTTCTCCTGTTAGTAGATTTTCGAATCCGACGCTGACATGATTGCTAATTGTAACGTTCAGGGCCTCCTAATGACGATGGAACACTCAAATTGCGTCGAGATTCAATACATCGGCCTCCAGCCGACTTGTCTCCAAGGGTCTGTAGCTGCCTCGGGCACCTTATGGTCGTTCTCCTGTGAGTTTACATTATCGAATCCGACGCAAAAATGATAGTTAATAGTAACGTTCAGGGCCTCCTAATGACGATAGAAGACTCAAATTGCGTCGAGATTCAGTACATCGTCCTCCAGCCGATTTGTCTCCAAGGGGATATTGCTGCCTCCGGCACCTTATGGTCGATCTCCTGTGAGTCTAGATTTTCGAATCCGACGCAAAAATGATAGTTAATTGTAACGTTCAGGGCCTTGTAATGACGATGGAACACTCAAATTGCGTCGCGATCCACTACATCGACCTCCAGCCGACTTGTCTCCAAGGGTCTATTGCTGCCTCGGGCACCTTATGGTCGTTCTCCTGTGAGTCTTGATTTTCGAATGCGACGCAAAAATGATAGTTAATTGTAACGTTCAGGGCCTTGTAATGACGATGGAACACTCAAATTGCGTACGATCCAATACATCGTCCTCCAACCGACTTGTCTCCAAGGGTCAATAGCTGCCACGGGCACCTTGTGATCGTTCTGCTGTGAGTCTAGATTTTCGATCCCGACCCAAAACTGATTGTTAATTGTAACGTTCAGGGCCACCTAATGAGGATGGAACACTCAAATTGAGTCGAGATTCAATACATCGACCTCCAGCCGACTTGTCTCCAAGGGGATATTGCTGCCTCGGGCACCTTATGGTCGTTCTCTTGTAAGTCTAGATTTTCGAATCCGACGCAAAAATGATAGTTAATTGTAACTTTCAGGGCCTCCTAATGACGATGGAACACTCAAATTGCGTCGAGATGCAATACATCGTCCTCCAGCCGACTTGTCTCCAAGGGTCTATTGCTGCCTCGGCCACCTTATGGTCGTCCTCCTGTGAGTCTAGATTTTCGAATCCGACGCAAAAATGATAGTTAATTGTAAAGGTCAGGGCCTTCTAATGACGATAGAACTCTCAAATTGCGTCGAGTTTCAATACATCGGCCTCCAGCCGACTTGTCTCCAAGGGGATATTGCTGTCACGGGCACAATACGATTTTTCTCCTGTGAGTCTAGATTTACGAATCCGACGAAAAACTGATAGTTAATTGTAAATTCAGGGCCTCTTAATGACGATGGAACACTCAAATTGCGTCGCGATCCGATAAATCGTCCTCCAGCCGACTTGTCTCCAAGGGGAATATTGCTGTCTCGAGCACCGTATGAACTTCTCCTGTTAGTAGATTTTCGAATCCGACGCTGACATGATTGCTAATTGTAACGTTCAGGGCCTCCTAATGACGATGGAACACTCAAATTGCGTCGAGATTCAATACATCGGCCTCCAGCCGACTTGTCTCCAAGGGTCTGTAGCTGCCTCGGGCACCTTATGGTCGTTCTCCTGTGAGTTTACATTATCGAATCCGACGCAAAAATGATAGTTAATAGTAACGTTCAGGGCCTCCTAATGACGATAGAAGACTCAAATTGCGTCGAGATTCAGTACATCGTCCTCCAGCCGATTTGTCTCTAAGGGGATATTGCTGCCTCCGGCACCTTATGGTCGATCTCCTGTGAGTCTAGATTTTCGAATCCGACGCAAAAATGATAGTTAATTGTAACGTTCAGGGCCTTGTAATGACGATGGAACACTCAAATTGCGTCGCGATCCACTACATCGACCTCCAGCCGACTTGTCTCCAAGGGTCTATTGCTGCCTCGGGCACCTTATGGTCGTTCTCCTGTGAGTCTTGATTTTCGAATGCGACGCAAAAATGATAGTTAATTGTAACGTTCAGGGCCTTGTAATGACGATGGAACACTCAAATTGCGTACGATCCAATACATCGTCCTCCAACCGACTTGTCTCCAAGGGTCAATAGCTGCCACGGGCACCTTGTGATCGTTCTGCTGTGAGTCTAGATTTTCGATCCCGACCCAAAACTGATTGTTAATTGTAACGTTCAGGGCCACCTAATGACGATGGAACACTCAAATTGAGTCGAGATTCAATACATCGACCTCCAGCCGACTTGTCTCCAAGGGGATATTGCTGCCTCGGGCACCTTATGGTCGTTCTCTTGTAAGTCTAGATTTTCGAATCCGACGCAAAAATGATAGTTAATTGTAACTTTCAGGGCCTCCTAATGACGATGGAACACTCAAATTGCGTCGAGATGCAATACATCGTCCTCCAGCCGTCTTGTCTCCAAGGGTCTATTGCTGCCTCGGCCACCTTATGGTCGTTCTCCTGTGAGTCTAGATTTTCGAATCCGACGCAAAAATGATAGTTAATTGTAACGGTCAGGGCCTTCTAATGACGATGGAACACTCAAATTGCGTCGCGATCCAATAAATCGTCCTCCAGCCGACTTGTCTCCAAGGGGAATATTGCTGTCTCGAGCACCGTATGAACTTCTCCTGTTAGTAGATTTTCGAATCCGACGCTGGCATGATTGCTAATTGTAACGTTCAGGGCCTCCTAATGACGATGGAACACTCAAATTGCGTCGAGATTCAATACATCGGCCTCCAGCCGACTTGTCTCCAAGGGTCTGTAGCTGCCTCGGGCACCTTATGGTCGTTCTCCTGTGAGTTTACATTATCGAATCCGACGCAAAAATGATAGTTAATAGTAACGTTCAGGGCCTCCTAATGACGATAGAAGACTCAAATTGCGTCGAGATTCAGTACATCGTCCTCCAGCCGATTTGTCTCTAAGGGGATATTGCTGCCTCCGGCACCTTATGGTCGATCTCCTGTGAGTCTAGATTTTCGAATCCGACGCAAAAATGATAGTTAATTGTAACGTTCAGGGCCTTGTAATGACGATGGAACACTCAAATTGCGTCGCGATCCACTACATCGACCTCCAGCCGACTTGTCTCCAAGGGTCTATTGCTGCCTCGGGCACCTTATGGTCGTTCTCCTGTGAGTCTTGATTTTCGAATGCGATGCAAAAATGATAGTTAATTGTAACGTTCAGGGCCTTGTAATGACGATGGAACACTCAAATTGCGTACGATCCAATACATCGTCCTCCAACCGACTTGTCTCCAAGGGTCAATAGCTGCCACGGGGACCTTGTGATCGTTCTGCTGTGAGTCTAGATTTTCGATCCCGACCCAAAACTGATTGTTAATTGTAACGTTCAGGGCCACCTAATGACGATGGAACACTCAAATTGAGTCGAGATTCAATACATCGTCCTCCAGCCGACTTGTCTCCAAGGGGATATTGCTGCCTCGGGCACCTTATGGTCGTTCTCTTGTAAGTCTAGATTTTCGAATCCGACGCAAAAATGATAGTTAATTGTAACTTTCAGGGCCTCCTAATGACGATGGAACACTCAAATTGCGTCGAGATGCAATACATCGTCCTCCAGCCGACTTGTCTCCAAGGGTCTATTGCTGCCTCGGCCACCTTATGGTCGTTCTCCTGTGAGTCTAGATTTTCGAATCCGACGCAAAAATGATAGTTAATTGTAACGGTCAGGGCCTTCTAATGACGATGGAACACTCAAATTGCGTCGCGATCCAATAAATCGTCCTCCAGCCGACTTGTCTCCAAGGGGAATATTGCTGTCTCGAGCACCGTATGAACTTCTCCTGTTAGTAGATTTTCGAATCCGACGCTGAAATGATTGTTAATTGTAACGTTCAGGGCCTCCTAATGACGATGGAACACTCAAATTGTGTCGAGATTCAATACATCGGCCTCCAGCCGACTTGTCTCCAAGGGTCTGTTGCTGCCTCGGGCACCTTGTGGTCGTTCTCCTGTGAGTTTAGATTATCGAATCCGACGCAAAAATGATAGTTAATAGTAACGTTCAGGGCCTCCTAATGACGATAGAAGACTCAAATTGCGTCGAGATTCAATACATCGACCTCCAGCCGACTTGTCTCCAAGGGTCTATTGCTGCCTCGGGCACCTTATGGTCGTTCTCCTGTGAGTCTAGATTTTCGAATCCGACGCAAAAACGATAGTTAAATGTAACGTTCAGGGCCCTGTAATGACGATGGAACTCTAAAAATGCGTCGAGTTTCAATACATCGTCCTCCAGCCGACTTGTCTCCAAGGGTCTGTTGCTGCCTCGGGCACCTTATGGTCGTTCTCCTGTGAGTCTAGATTTTCGAATCCGACGAAAAATGATAGTTAATTGTAACGTTCAGGGCCTTGTAATGACAATGGAACACTCAAACTGCGTCGAGATTCAATACATCGGCCTCCAGCCGACTTGTCTCCAAGGGTCTAATGCTGCCTCGGGCACCTTATGGCCGTTCTCCTGTGAGTTTAGATTATCGAATCCGACGCAAAAATGATAGTTAATTGTAACGTTGAGGCCGACCCAATGACGATGGAACACTCAAATTGCGTCGATATTCAATACATCGGCCTCCAGTCGATTTGTCTCCAAGGGGTATATTGCTGTCTCGAGCACCGTATGAACTTCTCCTGTGAGTAGATTTTCGATTCCGACGCGAAACTGATAGTTAATTGTAAGGTTTAGGGCATCCTAATGACGATGGACACTCAAATTGCGGTGAGATTCAATACGTCGTCCCCAGCCGACTTGTCTCCAAGGGTCTACTGCTGCCTCGGGCACCTTATGGTCGTTCTCCTGTGAGTCTAGATTTTCGAATCCGACGCTAAAATGATTGTTAATTGTAACGTTCAGGGCCTGCTAATGACGATGGAACACTCAAATTGCGTCAAGAATCAATACATCGGTTTCCAGCCGACTTGTCTCCAAGGGTCTATTGCTGCCTCGAGCACCGTTTGAACTTCTCCTGTTAGTAGATTTTCGAATCCGACGCTAAAATGATAGTTAACTGTAACGTTCAGGGCCTCCTAATGCCGATGGAACACTCAAATTGCGTCGAGATTCAATACATCGGCCTCCAGCCGACTTGTCTCCAAGGGTCTATTGCTGCCTCGGGCACCTTATGTTCGTTCTCCTGTGAGTTTAGATTATCGAATCCGACGCGAAAATAATAGTTAATTGTAACGTTCAGGGCGACCTAATGACGATGGAACACTCAAATTGCGTCGAGATTCAATACATCGGCCACCAGCGGACTTGTCTCCAAGGGGATATTGCTGTCTCGGGCACCATATGATCCTTCTCGTGTGAGTCTAGATTTTCGAATCCGACGCAAAAATGATAGTGAATAGTAACATTCAGCGCCTCCTGATGACGATAGAACTCTCAAATTGCGTCGAGATTCAATACATCGTCCTCCAGCTGATTTGTCTCCAAGGGGATATTGCTGCCTCGGGCACTAAATGGTCCGTCCCCTGTGAGTCTGGATTTTTGAATCCGACGCGAAACTGATAGTTCATTGTAACGTTCAGGGCCTCCTAATGCCGATGGAACACTCAAATTTTGTCGAGATTCAATACATCGTCCTCCAGCCGACTTGTCTCCAAGGGTCCATTGCTGCCTCGAGCACCTTATGGTCGTTCTAATGTGAGTCTAGATTTTCGAATCCGACGCAAAAATGATAGTTAATTGTAACGTTCAGGGCCTTGTAATGACGATGGAACACTCAAATTGCGTCGCGATCCAATACATCGTCCTCCAACCGACTTGTCTCCAAGGGTCAATAGCTACCACGGGCACCTTGTGATCGTTCTGTCGTGAGTCTAGATTTTCGATCCCGACGCAAAACTGATTGTTAATTGTAACTTTCAGGGCCACCTAATGACGATGGAACACTCAAATTGAGTCGAGATTCAATACATCGACCTCCAGCCGACTTGTCTCCAAGGGGATTTTGCTGCCTCGGGCACCTTATGGTCGTTCTCTTGTAAGTCTAGATTTTCGAATCCGACGCAAAAATGATAGTTAATTGTAACGTTCAGGGCCTCCTAATGACGATGGAACTCTCAAATTGCGTCGAGATTCAATACATCGTCCTCCAGCCGACTTGTCTCCAAGGGTCTATTGCTGCCTCGGCCACCTTATGGTCGTTCTCCTGTGAGTTTAGATTTTCGAATCCGACGCAAAAATGATAGTTAATTGTAACGGTCAGGGCCTTCTAATGACGATAGAACACTCAAATTGCGTCGAATTTCAATACATCGGCCTCCAGCCGACTTGTCTCCAAGGGGTTATTGCTGTCACGGGCACAATACGATCCTTCTCCTGTGAGTCTAGATTTACGAATCCGACGAAAAACTGATAGTTAATTGTAAATTCAGGGCCTCCTAATGACGATGCAACACTCAAATTGCGTCGCGATCCGATAAATCGTCCTCCAGCCGACTTGTCTCCAAGGGGAATATTGCTGTCTCGAGCACCGTATAAACTTCTCCTGTTAGTAGATTTTCGAATCCGACGCTGACATGATTGTTAATTGTAACGTTCAGGGCCTCCTAATGACGATGGAACACTCAAATTGCGTCGAGATTCAATACATCGGCCTCCAGCTGACTTGTCTCCAAGGGTCTGTTGCTGCCTCGGGCACCTTATGGTCGTTCTCCTGTGAGTTTACATTAGCGAATCCGACGCAAAAATGATAGTTAATAGTAACGTTCAGGGCCTCCTAATGACGATAGAAGACTCAAATTGCGTCGAGATTCAATACATCGTCCTCCAGCCGATTTGTCTCCAAGGGGATATTGCTGCCTCCGGCACCTTATGGTCGATCTCCTGTGAGTCTAGATTTTCGAATCCGACGCAAAAATGATAGTTAATTGTAACGTTCAGATCCTTGTAATGACGATGGAACACTCAAATTGCGTCGCGATCCACTACATCGACCTCCAGCCGACTTGTCTCCAAGGGTCTATTGCTGCCTCGGGCACCATATGCTCGTTCTCCTGTGAGTCTTGATTTTCGAATCCGACGCAAAAATGATAGTTAAATGTAACGTTGAGGCCGACCCAATGACGATGGAACACTCAAATTGCGTCGATATTCAATACATCGGCCTCCAGTCGATTTGTCTCCAAGGGGTATATTGCTGTCTCGAGCACCGTATGAACTTCTCCTGTGAGTAGGTTTTCGAATCCGACGCGAAACTGATAGTTAATTGTAAGGTTTAGGGCCTCCTAATGACGATGGACACTCAAATTGCGTCGAGATTCAATACGTCGCCCCCAGCCGACTTGTCTCCAAGGGTCTAATGCTGCCTCGGGCACCTTATGGTCGTTCTCCTGTGAGTCTAGATTTTCGAATCCGACGCTAAAATGATTGTTAATTGTAACGTTCAGGGCCTCCTAATGCCGATGGAACACTCAAATTGCGTCGAGATTCAATACATCGGCCTCCAGCCGACTTGCCTCCAAGGGTCTATTGCTGCCTCGGGCACCTTATGGTCGTTCTCCTGTGAGTTTAGATTATCGAATCCGACGCAAAAACGATAGTTAATTGTAACGTTCATGGACTCCTAATGTCGATGGAACACTCAAATTGCGTCAAGAATCAATACATCGGTTTCCAGCCGACTTGTCTTCAAGGGTCTATTGCTGCCTCGAGCACCGTATTAACTTCTCCTGTTAGTAGATTTTTGAATCCGACGCTAAAATGATAGTTAACTATAACGTTCAGGGCCTCCTAATGCCGATGGAACACTCAAATTGCGTCGAGATTCAATACATCGGCCTCCAGCCGACTTGCCTCCAAGGGTCTATTGCTGCCTCGGGCACCTTGTGGTCGTTCTTCTGTGAGTTTAGATTATCGAATCCGACGCTAAAACGATAGTTAATTGTAACGTTCAGGGCCTCCTAATGCCGATGAAACACTCAAACTGCGTCGAGATTCAATACATCGGCCTCCAGCCGACTTGCCTCCAAGGGTCTATTGCTGAATCGGGCACCTTATGGTCGTTCACCTGTGAGTCTAGATTTTCGAATCCGACGCAAAAATGATAGTTAATTGTAACGTTCAGGGCCTTGTAATGACGATGGAATACTCAAATTGCGTCGAGATTCAATACATCGGCCTCCAGCCGACTTGTCTACAAGGGGATATTGCTGCCTCGGGCTCCATGTGGTCCGTCTCCTGTGAGTCTAGATTTTCGAATTCGAAGCGAAACTGATAGTTAATTGTAAGGTTCAGGGCCTCCTAATGACGATGGAACACTCAAATTGCGTCGAGATTCAATACATCGGCCTCCAGAGGACTTGTCTCCAAGGGGATATTGCTGTCTCGGGCACTATATGATCCTTCTGCTGTGAGTCTAGATTTTCGAAATCGACGCAAAAAAATGATAGTGAATAGTAACGTTCAGCGCCTCCTGATCACGATAGAACTCTCAAATTGCGATGAGATTCAATACATTGTCCTCCAGCCGACTTGTCTCCAAGGGTCTAATGCTGCCTCGGGCACCTTATGGTCGTTCTCCTGTGAGTCTAGATTTTCGAATCCGACGAAAAACTGATAGTTAATTGTAACATTCAGGGCCTCCTAATGACGATGGAACACTCAAATTGCTTCGAGATTCAATGCATCGGCCTCCAGCCGACTTGTCTCCAAGGGTCTACTGCTGCCTCGGGCACCTTATGGTCGTTCTCCTGTGAGTCTAGATTTTCGAATCCGACGCGAAACTGATAGTTAATTGTAACATTCAGGGCCTCCTAATGCCGATGGAACACTCAATTTGCGTCGAGATTCAATACAACGTCCTCCAGCCGACTTGTCTCCAAGGGTCTATTGCTGCCTCGGCACCTTATGGTCGTTCTCTTGTAAGTCTAGATTTTCGAATCCGACGCAAAAATGATAGTTCATTATAACGTTCAGGGCGACCTAATGACGCAATTTGAGTGTTCCATCGTCATTAGGAGGCCCTAAACCTTACAATTAACTATCGTTTTTGCGTCGGATTCGATAATCTAAACTCACAGGAGAACGACCGTAAGGTGCCCGAGGCAGCAACAGACCCTTGGAGACAAGTCGGCTGGAAACCGATGTATTGATTCTTGACGCAATTTGAGTGTTCCATCGTCATTAGGAGGCCCTGAACGTTACAAATCACTATCATTTTTGCGCCGGATTCGAAAATCTGGACTCACAGGAGAACGACCATAAGGTGCCCGAGGCAGCAATAGACCCTTGGAGACAAGTCGGCTGGAGGCCGATGTATTGAATCTCGACGCAATTTGAGTGTTCCATCGGCATTAGGAGGCCCTGAACGTTACAGTTAACTATCATTTTTGCGTCGGATTCGATAATCTAAACTCACAGGAGAACGACCATAAGGTGCCCGAGGCAGCAATATGCCCTTGGAGACAAGTCGGCTGGAGGCCGATGTATTGAATCTCGACGCAATTTGAGTGTTCCATCGGCATTAGGAGGCCCTGAACGTTACAGTTAACTATCATTTTAGCGTCGGATTCGAAAATCTACTAACAGGAGAAGGATCATATGGTGCACGAGACTGCAATATCCCCTTGGATACAAGTCGGCTGGAGGCCGATGTATTGAATCTCGACGCAATTTGAGTGTTCCATCGGCATTAGGAGGCCCTGAACGTTACAGTTAACTATCATTTTAGCGTCGGATTCGAAAATCTACTAACAGGAGAAGGATCATATGGTGCACGAGACTGCAATATCCCCTTGGATACAAGTCTACTGGAGGACGATGTATTGACTCTCGACGCAATTTGAGTGTTCCATCGCCAATAGGAGGCCCTGAACGTTACAGTTAACCATCATTTATGCGTCGGATTCGAAAATTTACTCACAGGAGAAGTTCATACGGTGCTCGAGGCAGCAATAGACCCTTAGAGACAAGTCGGCTGGAAACCGATGTATAGATTCTAGACGCAATTTGAGTGTTCCATCGTCATTAGGAGGCCCTGAACGTTACAATTAACAATCATGTTAGCGTCGGATACGAAAATCTACTCACAGGAGAAGTTAATACGGTGCTCGAGACAGAAATATACCCCTTGGAGACAAGTCCGCTGGAGGCCGATGTATTGAATCTCGACGCAATTTGAGTGTTCCATCGTCTTTAGAAGTCCCTGAACGTTACAATTAACTATCATTTTTGCGTCGGATTCGATAATCTAAACTCACAGGAGAACGACCATAAGGTGCCCGAGGCAGCAATAGACCGTTGGAGACAAGTCAGCTGGAGGCCGGTGTATGGAATCTCTACGCAATTTGAGTGTTCCATCGGCATTAGGAGGCCCTGAACGTTACAGTTAACTATCATTTTAGCGTCGGATTCGAAAATCTACTAATAGGAGGAGGATAATATGGTGCACGAGACTGCAATATCCCCTTGGAGACAAGTCGGCTGGAGGCCGATGTATTGAATCTCGACGCAATTTGAGTGTTCCATCGTCATTAGAAGGCCCTGAACGTTACAATTAACTATCATTTTTGCGTCGGATTCGAAAATCTGGACTCACAGGAGAACCACCATAAGGTGCCCGAGGCAGCAATAGACCCTTGGAGACAAGTCGGCTGGAGGCCGATGTATTGAATCTCGACGCAATTTGAGTCTTCCATCGGCATTAGGAGGCCCTCAACGCTACAGTTAACTATCATTTTTGCGTCGGATTCGATAATCTATATCACAGGAAAACGACCATAAGGTGCCCGAGGCAGCAATATCCCCTTGGAGACAAGTCGGCTGGAGGCCGATGTATTGAATCTCGACGCAATTTGAGTGTTCCATCGGCATTAGGAGGCCCTGAACGTTACAGTTAACTATCATTTTAGCGTCGGATTCGAAAATCTACTAACAGGAGAAGGATCATATGGAGCACGAGACTGCAATATCCCCTTGGATACAAGTCGGCTGGAGGCCGATGTATTGAATCTCGGCGCAATTTGAGTGTTCCATCGGCATTAGGAGGCCCTGAACATTACAGTTAAGTATCATTTTAGCGTCGGATTCGAAAATCTACTAACAGCAGAGAGATCATATGGTGCACGAGACTGCAATATCCCCTTGGATACAAGTCGACTGGAGGACGATGTATTGACTCTCGACGCAATTTGAGTGTTCCATCGCCAATAGGAGGCCCTGAACGTTACAGTTAACCATCATTTATGCGTCGGATTCGAAAATATACTCACAGGAGAAGTTCATACGGTGCTCGAGGCAGCAATAGACCCTTGGAGACAAGTCGGCTGGAAACCGATGTATAGATTCTTGACGCAATTTGAGTGTTCCATCGTCATTAGGAGGCCCTGAACGTTACAATTAACAATCATGTTAGCGTCGGATTCGAAAATCTACTCACAGGAGAAGTTAATACGGTGCTCGAGACAGCAATATACCCCTTGGAGACAAGTCCGCTGGAGGCCGATGTATTGAATCTCGACGCAATTTGAGTGTTCCATCGTCTTTAGAAGTCCCTGAACGTTACAATTAACTATCATTTTTGCGTCGGATTCGATAATCTAAACTCACAGGAGAACGACCATAAGGTGCCCGAGGCAGCAATAGACCGTTGGAGACAAGTCGGCTGGAGGCCGATGTATGGAATATCGACGCAATTTGAGTGTTCCATCGGCATTAGGGGGCCCTGAACGTTACAGTTAACTATCATTTTAGCGTCGGATTCGAAAATCTACAAATAGGAGGAGGATAATATGGTGCACGAGACTGCAATATCCCCTTGGAGACAAGTCGGCTGGAGGCCGATGTATTGAATCTCGACGCAATTTGATTGTTCCATCGTCATTAGAAGGCCCTGAACGTTACAATTAACTATCATTTTTGCGTCGGATTCGATAATCTAAACTCACAGGAGAACGACCATAAGGTGCCCGAGGCAGCAACAGACCCTTGGAGACAAGTCGGCTGGAGGCCGATGTATTGAATCTCGACGCAATTTGAGAGTTCCATCGTCATTAGGAGGCCCTGAACGTTACAATTAACTATCAGTTTCGTCGGATTCGAAAATCTAGACTCACAGGAGAACGACCATAAGGTGCCCGAGGCAGCAATAGACCCTTGGAGAAAGTCGGCTGGAAGCCAATGTATTGAATCTCGACGCTATTTGAGTGTCCCATCGTCATTAGGAGGCCTTAAACGTTACAATTAACTATCATTTTTGCGTCGGATTCGATAATCTTAACTCACAGGAGAACGACCATAAGGTGCCCGAGGCAGCAACAGACCCTTGGAGACAAGTCGGCTGGAGGCCGATGTATTGAATCTCGACGCAATTTGAGTGTTCGATCGTCATTACAAGGCCCTGAACGTTACAATTAACTATCATTTATGCGTCGGATTCGAAAATCTAGACTCACAGGAGAACGACCATAAGGTGCCCGAGGCAGCAATAGACCCTTGGAGACAAGTCGGCTGGAAACCGATGTATTGATTCTTGACGCAATTTGAGTGTTCCATCGTCATTAGGAGGCCCTGAAAGTTACAATTTACTATGAGTTTTGCGTCGGATTCGAAAATCTAGACTCACAGGAGAACGACCATAAGGTGCCCGAGGCAGCAATAGACCCTTGGAGACAAGTCGGCTGGAAACCGATCCCGATGGAACACTCAACTTGCGTCGAGATTCAATACATCGGCCTCCAGCCGACTTGTCTCCAAGGGTCTATTGCTGCCTCGAGCACCGTATGAACTTCTCCTGTGAGTAGATTTTCGAATCCGACGCTAAAATGATTGTTAATTGTAACGTTCAGGGCCTCCTAATGACGATGGAAAACTCAAATTGCGTCAAGAATCAATACATCGGTTTCCATCCGACTTGTCTCCAAGGGTCTATTGCTGTCTCGGGCACCTTATGGTCGTTCTCCTGTGAGTCTAGATTATCGAATCCGACGCTAAAATGATAGTTGATTGTAACGTTCAGGGCCTTGTAATGCCGATGGAACACTCAAATTGCGTCGAGATTCAATACATCGGCCTCCAGCCGACTTGTCTCCAAGGGTCTGTTGCTGCCTCGGGCACCTTATGGCCGTTCTCCTGTGAGTTTAGATTATCGAATCCGACGCAAAAATGATAGTTAATTGTAACGTTTAGGGTCTCCTAATGACGATGGGACACTCAAATTGCGTCGAGATTCAATACATCGACCTCCTGCCGACTTGTCTCCAAGGGTCTATTGCTGCCTCGGGCATCTTATGGTCGTTCTCCTGTGAGTTTAGATTATCGAATCCGACGAAAAATGATAGTTAATTGTAACGTGTTGGGCCTCCTAATGACGATGGAACATTCAAATTGCGTCGATATTTAATACATCGGCCTCCAGTCGATTTGTCTCCAAGGGGTATATTGCTGTCTCGGGCACCAAATGTTCCGTCTGCCGTGAGTCTAGATTTTCGAATCCGACGCTAAAATGATAGTTAACTGTATCGTTCAGGGCCTTGTAATGACGATGGAACACTCAAATTGCGTCGAGATTCAATACATCGGCCTCCAGCCGGCTTGTCTCCAAGGGGATATTGCTGCCTCGGGCACCTTATGGTCGTTCCCCTGTGAGTTTAGATTATCGAATCCGACGCAAAAATGATAGTTAAATGTAACATTTAGGGCCTCCTAATGACGATGGAACACTCAAATTGCGTCGAGATTAAATACATCGGCCTCCAGCCGACTTGTCTCCAAAGGGATATTGCTGTCTCGAGCACAATTTGATCCTTCTCCTGTGAGTCTAGATTTTCGAATCCGACGCAAAAATGATAGTGAATTGTAACGTTCAGGGCCTTCTAATGACGATGGAACACTCAAATTGCGTCGAGATTCAATACATCGGCCTCCAGCCGACTTGTCTATAAGGGTCTATTGCTGCCTCGGGCACCTTATGGTCGTTCTCCTGTGAGTCTTGATTTTCGATTCCGACGCAAAAATGATAGTTAATTGTAATGTTCAGGGCCTTGTAATGACGATGGAACACTCAAATTGCGTCGAGAATCATTACATCGGCCTTCAGCCGACTTGTCTCCAAGGGTCTGTTGCTGCCTCGGGCACCTTGTGGTCGTGCTCCTGTGAGTTTAGATTATCGAATCCGACGCAAAAATTATAGTTAATTGTAACGTTCAGGGCGACCTAATGACGATGGAACACTCAAATTGCGTCGCGATTCAATACACCGTCCTCCAGCGGAATGGTCTCCAAGGGGATATTGCTGCATCGGGCACCTTATGGTCCGTCTCCAGTGAGTCTAGATTTTCGAATCCGACGAAAAACTGATAGTTAATTGTAACATTCAGGGCCTCCTAATGACGATGGAACACTCGTTTTGCGTCGCGATCCAATACATCCTCCTCCAACCGACTTATCTCCAAGGGTCAATAGCTGCCACGGGCACCATGTGATCGTTCTGCTGTGAGTAGATTTTCGAATCCGACGCTAAAATGATTGTTAATTGTAACGTTCAGGGTCTCCTAATGACGATGGAACACTCAAATTGCGTCAAGAATCAAAACATCGGTTTCCAGACGACTTGTCTCCAAGGGTCTATTGCTGCCTCGGGCACCTTATGGTCGTTCCCCTGTGAGTTTAGATTATCGAATCCGACGCAAAAATGATAGTTAATTGTAACGTTTAGGGCCTCCTAATGACGATGGAACACTCAAATTGCGTCGAGATTCAATACATCGGCCTCCAGCCGACTTGTCTCCAAGGGTCTATTGCTGCCTCGGGCACCGTATGGTCGTTCTCCTGTGAGTCTAGAATTTAGAATCCGACGCAAAACTGATAGTTGATTGTAACGTTCAGGGCCTCCTAATGACGATGGAAAACTCAAATTGCGTCAAGAATCAATACATCGGTTTCCAACCGACTTGTCTCCAAGGGTCTATTGCTGTCTCGGGCACCTTATGGTCGTTCTCCTGTGAGTCTTGATTATCGAATCCGACGCAAAAATGATAGTTAATTGTAACGGTCAGGGCCTTGTAATGCCGATGGAACACTCAAATTGCGTCGAGATTCAATATATCGGCCTCCAGCCGACTTGTCTCCAAGGGTCTGTTGCTGCCTCGGGCACCTTATGGCCGTTCTCCTGTGAGTTTAGATTATCGAATCCGACGCAAAAATGATAGTTAATTGTAACGTTTAGGGCCTCCTAATGACGATGGGACACTCAAATTGCGTCGAGATTCAATACATCGGCCTCCAGCCGACTTGTCTCCAAAGGGATATTGCTGTCTCGAGCACAATTAGATCCTTCTCCTGTGAGGCTAGATTTTCGAATCCGACGAAAAACTGATAGTTAATTGTAACATTCAGAGCCTCCTAATGACGATGGAACACTCATTTTGCGTCGCGATCCAATACATCGTCCTCCAACCGACTTGTCTCCAAGGGTCAATAGCTGCCACGGGCACCTTGTGATCGTTCTGCTGTGAGTAGATTTTCGAATCCGACGCTAAAATGATTGTTAATTGTAACGTTCAGGGCCTCCTAATGACGATGGAACACTCAAATTGCGTCAAGAATCAAAACATCGGTTTCCAGTCGACTTGTCTCCAAGGGTCTATTGCTGCCTCGAGCACCTTATGGTCGTCCTCCTGTGAGTCTAGATTTTCGAATCCGACGCAAAACTGATAGTTAATTGTAACGTTCTGGGCCTCCTAATGACGATGGAACACTCAAATTGCGTCGAGATTCAATACATCGGCCACCAGCCGTCTTGTTTCATAGGGTCTATTGCTGCCTGTGGCACCTTCTCCTGTGAGTCTAGATTTTCGAATCCGACGCAAAACTGATAGTTCATTATAACGTTCAGGGCGACCTAATGACGATGGAACACTCAAAATGCGTCGAGATTCAATACATCGGCCTCCAGTCGATTTGTCTCCAGGGGGTATATTGCTGTCTCGAGCACCGTATGAACTTCTCCTGTGAGTAGATTTTCGAATGATTGTTAATTGTAACGTTCAGGGCCTCCTAATGACGATGGAACACTCAAATTGCGTCGAGATTCGATACATCGGCCTCCAGCGGACTTGTCTCCAAGGGTCTATTGCTGCCTCGAGCACCTTATGGTCGTTCTCCTGTGAGTCTAGATTTTCGAATCTGACGCAAAAATGATAGTTAATTGTAACGTTGAAGGTCTCCTAATGACGATGGAACACTCAAACTGCTTCGAGATTCAATACATCGGCCTCCAGCGGACTTGTCTCCAAGCGGATGTTGCTGTCTCGGGTACCATATGATCCTTCTCCTGTGAGTCTAGATTTTCGAATCCGACGCAAAAATGATAGTGAATAGTAACGTTCAGCGCCCCCTGATGACGATAGAACTCTCAAATTGCGTCGAGATTCAATACATCGTCCTCCAGCGGACTGGTCTCCAAGGGTCAATAGGTGCCACGGGCACCTTGTTATCGTTCTGCTGTGAGTCTAGATTTTCGAACCCGACGCAAAACTGATTGTTAATTGTAACGTTCAGGGCCACCTAATGACGATGGAACACTCAAATTGAGTCGAGATTCAATACATCGACCTCCAGCCGACTTGTCTCCAAGGTTCTATTGCTGCCTCGGGCACCTTATGGTCGTTCTCCTGTTAGTAGATTTTCGAATCCGACGCTAAAATGATAGTTAACTGTAACGTTCAGGGCCTCCTAATGCCGATGGAACACTCAAATTGCGTCGAGATTCAATACATCGGCCTCCAGCCGACATGTCTCCAAGGGTCTATTACGGCCTCGGGCACCTTATGGTCGTTCTCCTGTGAGTTTAGATTATCGAATCCGACGCAAAAATGACAGTTAATTGTAACGTTCAGGGCCTCCTAATGCCGATGGAACACTCAAATTGTGTCGAGATTCAATACATCGTCCTCCAGTCGACTTGTCTCCATGGGGATATTACTGCCTCCGGCCTCTTATGTTCGCTCTCATGTGAGTTTAGATTTTCGAATCCGACGCGAAACTGATTGTTAATTGTAACGTTCAGGGCTTCCTAATGACGATGGAACTCTCAAATTGCGTCGAGATTCAATACATCGTCCTCCAGCCGACATGACTCCAAGGGTCTATTGCTGCCTCGGGCACCTTATGGTCGTTCTCCTGTGAGTCTAGATCTTCGAATCCGACGCAAAAATGATAGTTAACTGCAACGTTCAGGGCTTTCTAATGACGATGGAACACTCAAATTGCGTCGAGATTCAATACATCGGCCTCCAGCCGACTTACCTCCAAGGGGTTATCGCTGCCTCGGGCATCACGTGGTCCGTCTCCGGTGATTTTACGTTTTCGAATCCGACGCAAAACTCATAGTTAATTGTAACTTTCATGGCCTACTATTGGCGATGGAACACTCAAATTGCGTCGGGATTCAATACATCGACCTCCAGCCGACTTGTCTCCAAGGGTCTATAGCTGAACCGGGCACCTTATGGTCGTTCTCCTGTGAGTCTAGATTTTCGAATCCGACGCAAAAATGATAGTTAATTGTAACGTTCAGGGCCTCCTAATGATGATGGAACTCTCAAATCGCGTCGAGATTCAATACATCGTCCTCCAGCCGACTTGTCTCCAAGGGTCTATTGCTGCCTCGGGCACCGTATGGTCGTTCTCCTGTGAGTCTAGAATTTAGAATCCGACACAAAACTGATAGTTAATTGTAACGTTCAGGGCCTCCTAATGACGATGGAAAACTCAAATTGCGTCAAGAATCAATACATCGGTTTTCAACCCACTTGTCTCCAAGGGTCTATTGCTGTCTCGGGCACCTTATGGTCGTTCTCCTGTGAGTCTAGATTATCGAATCCGACGCAAAAATGATAGTTAATTGTAACGGTCAGGGCCTTGTAATGCCGATGGAACACTCAAATTGCGTCGAGATTCAATATATCGGCCTCCAGCCGACTTGTCTCCAAGGGTCTGTTGCTGCCTCGGGCACCTTATGGCCGTTCTCCTGTGAGTTTAGATTATCGAATCCGACGCAAAAATGATAGTTAATTTTAACGTTTAGGGCCTCCTAATGACGATGGGACACTCAAATTGCGTCGAGATACAATACATCGGCCTCCAGCCGACTTGTCTCCAAAGGGATATTGCTGTCTCGAGCACAATTAGATCCTTCTCCTGTGAGTCTAGATTTTCGAATCCGACGCAAAAATGATAGTGAATTGTAACGTTCAGGGCCTTCTAATGACGATGGAACACTCAAATTGCGTCGAGATTCAATACATCGGCCTCCAGCCGACTTGTCTATAAGGGTCTATTGCTGCCTCGGGCACCTTATGGTCGTTCTCCTGTGAGTCTAGATTTTCAATTCCGACGCAAAAATGATAGTTAATTGTAACGTTCAGGGCCTTGTAATGACGATGGAACACTCAAATTGCGTCGAGATTCATTACATCGGCCTCCAGCCGACTTGTCTCCAAGGGTCTGTTGCTGCCTCGGGCACCTTATGGTCGTTCTCCTGTGAGTTTAGATTATCGAATCCGACGCAAAAATGATAGTTAATTGTAACGTTCAGGGCGACCTAATGCCGATGGAACACTCAAATTGCGTCGCGATTCAATACACCGTCCTCCAGCGGAATGGTCTCCAAGGGGATATTGCTGCATCGGGCACCTTATGGTCTGTCTCCAGTGAGTCTAGATTTTCGAATCCGACGAAAAACTGATAGTTAATTGTAACATTCAGAGCCTCCTAATGACGATGGAACACTCATTTTGCGTCGCGATCCAATACATCGTCCTCCAACCGACTTGTCTCCAAGGGTCAATAGCTGCCACGGGCACCTTGTGATCGTTCTGCTGTGAGTAGATTTTCGAATCCGACGCTAAAATGATTGTTAATTGTAACGTTCAGGGTCTCCTAATGACGATGGAACACTCAAATTGCGTCAAGAATCAAAACATCGGTTTCCAGTCGACTTGTCTCCAAGGGTCTATTGCTGCCTCGGGCACCTTATGGTCGTTCCCCTGTGAGTTTAGATTATCGAATCCGACGCAAAAATGATGGTTAATTGTAACGTTTAGGGCCTCCTAATGACGATGGAACACTCAAATTGCGTCGAGATTCAATACATCGGCCTCCAGCCGACTTGTTTCCAAGGGGATATTGCTGTCTCGAGCACAATTTGATCCTTCTCCTGTGAGTCTAGATTTTCGAATCCGAGGCAAAAATGATAGTGAATTGTAACGTTCAGCGCCTCCTAATGACGATAGAAGACTCAAATTGCGTCGAGATTCAATATATCGTCCTCCAGCCGATATGTCTCCAAGGGGATATTGCTGCCTCGGGCACCAAATGGTCCGTCTGCTGTGAGTCTAGATTTTCGAATCCGACGCAAAAATGATAGTTAATTGTAACGTTCAGGGCCTTGTAATGACGGTGGAACACTCGAATTGCGTCGAGATTCAATACATCGGCCTCCAGCCGACTTGTCTCCAAGGATCTGTTGCTGCCTCGGGCACCTTGTGGTCGTTCTCCTGTGAGTTTAGATTATCGAATCCGACGCAAAATTGATAGTTAATTGTAACGTTTAGGGCCTCCTAATCACGATGGAACACTCAAATTGCGTCGATATTCAATACATCGGCCTCCAGTCGATTTGTCTCCAAGGGGAATATTGCTGTCTCGAGCACCGTATGAATTTCTCCTGTGAGTAGATTTTCGAATCCGATGCGAAACTGATAGTTAATTGTAAGCTTTAGGGCCTCCTAATTACGATGGAACACTCAAATTGCGTCGACATTCAACACAACGGCCTCCAGCCGACTTGTATCCAAGGGGATATTGCAGTCTCGTGCACCATAAGATCCTTCTCCTGTTAGTAGATTTTCGAATCCGACGCTAAAATGATAGTTAACTGTAACGTTCAGGGCCTCCTAATGCCGATGGAACACTCAAATTGCGTCGAGATTTAATACATCGGCCTCCAGCCGACTTGTCTCCAAGGGTCTGTTGCTGCCTCGGGCACTTATGGTCGTTCTCCTGTGAGTTTAGATTATCGAATCCGACGCAAAAGTGATAGTTAATTGTAACGTTCAGGTCCTCCTAATGACGATGGAACTCTCAAATTGCGTCGAGATTCAATACATCGTCCTCCAGCTGACTTGTCTCCAAGGTTCAATTGCTGAACCGGGCACCTTATGGTCGTTCTCCTGTGGGTCTAGATTTTCGAATGCGACGCAAAAATGATAGTTAATTGTAACGTTCAGGGCCTCCTAATGACGATGGACCTCTCAAATCGCGTCGAGATTCAATACATCGTCCTCCAGCCGACTTGTCTCCAAGGGTCTTTTGCTGCCTTGGGCACCGTATGGTCCGTCTCCCGTGAGTCTAGATTTTCGAATCCGACGCGAAACTGATAGTTAATTGTAAGGTTCAGGGCCTCCTAATGACGATGGAACACTCAAATTGCGTCGAGATTCAATACATCGGCCTCCAGCGGACCTGTCTCCAAGGGGATATTGCTGTCTCGGGCACCATATGATCCTTCTCCTGTGAGTCTAGAATTTCGAATCCGACGCAAAAATGATAGTGAATAGTAACGTTCAGCGCCTCCTGATGACGATAGAACTCTCAAATTGAGTCGAGATTCAATACATCGACCTCCAGCCGACTTGTCTCCAAGGGGATATTGCTGCCTCTGGCTCCTTGTGGTCTGTCTCCTGTGAGTCTAGATTTTCGAATCCGACGCGAAACTGATAGTTAATTGTAACGTTCAGGGCCTCCTAATGACGATGGAACACTCAAATTGCGTCGCGATCCAATACATCGTCCTCCAGCCGACTTGTCTCCAAGGGTCTATTGCTGCCTCGGGCACCTTATGGTCGTTCTCTCGTAAGTCTAGATTTTCGAATCCGACGCAAAACTGATAGTTCATTATAACGTTCAGGGCGACCTAATGACGATGGAACACTCAAAATGCGTCGAGATTCAATACATCGGCCTCCAGTCGATTTGTCTCCAAGGGGTATATTGCTGTCTCGAGCACCGTATGAATTTCTCCTGTGATTAGATTTTCGAATGATTGTTAATTGTAACGTTCAGGGCCTCCTAATGACGATGGAACACTCTAATTGCGTCGAGATTCGATACATCGGCCTCCAGCGGACTTGTCTCCAAGGGTCTATTGCTGCCTCGAGCACCTTATGGTCGTTCTCCTGTGAGTCTAGATTTTCGAATCTGACGCCAAAATGATTGTTAATTGTAACGTTCAAGGTCTCCTAATGACGATGGAACACTCAAACTGCGTCGAGATTCAATACATCGGCCTCCAGCGGACTTGTCTCCAAGCGGATATTTCTGTCTCGGGCACCATATGATCCTTCTCCTGTGAGTCTAGATTTTCGAATCCGACGCAAAAATGATAGTGAATAGTAACGTTCAGCGCCCCCTGATGACGATAGAACTATCAAATTGCGTCGAGATTCAATACATCGTCCTCCAGCTGATTTGTCTCCAAGGGGTTATTGCTGCCTCGGGCACCAAATGGTCCGTCTCCTGTGAGTCTGGATTTTTGAATTCGACGCGAAATGACGATGGAGCACTCAAATTGCGTCGCGATTCAATACATCGTCCTCCAGCGGACTGGACTCCAAGGGTCAATAGCTGCCACGGGCACCTTGTTATCGTTTTGCTGTGAGTCTAGATTTTCAAACCCGACGCAAAACTTATTGTGAATTGTAACGTTCAGGGCCGCCTAATGACGATGGAACACTCAAATTGCGTCGAGATTCAATACATCGGCCTCCAGCCGACTTGTCTCCAAGGGTCTATTGCTGCCTCGGGCACCTTATGGTCGTTCTCCTGTGAGTTTAGATTATCGAATCCGTCGTTAAAATGATAGTTAACTGTAACGTTCAGGGCCTCCTAATGCCGATTGAACACTCAAATTGCGTCGAGATTCAATACATCGGCCTCCAGCCGACTTGTCTCCAAGGGTCTATTGCTGCCTCGGGCACCTTATGGTCGTTCTCCTGTTAGTAGATTTTCGAATCCGACGCTAAAATGACAGTTAATTGTAACGTTCAGGGCCTCCTAATGCCGATGGAACACTCAAATTGCGTCGAGATTCAATACATCGGCCTCCAGCCGACTTGTCTCCAAGGGTCTATTGCTGCCTCGGGCACCTTATGGTCGTTCTCCTGTGAGTCTAGATTTTCGAATCCGTCGTTAAAATGATAGTTAACTGTAACGTTCAGGGCCTCCTAATGCCGATTGAACACTCAAATTGCGTCGAGATTCAATACATCGGCCTCCAGCCGACTTGTCTCCAAGGGTATATCGCTGCCTCGGGCACCACATGGTCCGTCTCCGGTGATTCTACGTTTTCGAATCCGACGCAAAACTCATAGTTAATTGTAACGTTCAGGGCCTCCTATTGGCGATGGAACACTCAAATTGCGTCGAGATTCAATACATCGACCTCCAGCCGACTTGTCTCCAAGGGTCTATAGCTGAACCGGGCACCTTATGGTCGTTCTCCTGTGAGTCTAGATTTTCGAATCCGACGCAAAAATGATAGTTAATTGTAAGGTTCAGGGCCTCCTAATGACGATGGAACTCTCAAATCGCGTCGAGATTCAATACATCGTCCTCCAGCCGACTTGTCTCCAAGGGTCTATTGCTGCCTCGGACACCGTATGGTCGTTCTCCTGTGAGTCTAGAATTTAGAATCCGACGCAAAACTGATAGTTAAATGTAATGCTCAGGGCCTCTTAATGATGATGGAACACTCAAATTGCGTCGAGAGTCAATACATCTTCCTCCAGCCGACTTGTCTACAAGGGGATATTGCTGCCTCGGGCTCCATGTGGTCCGTCTCCTGTGAGTCTAGATTTTCGAATCCGACGCGAAACTGGTAGTTAATTGTAAGGTTCAGGGCCTCCTAATGACGATGGAACACTCAAATTGCGTCGAGATTCAATACATCGGCCTCCAGCGGACTTGTTTCCAAGGGGATATTGCTGTCTCGGGCACCATATGATCCTTCTCCTGTGAGTCTAGATTTTCGAATCCGACGCAAAAATGATAGTGAATAGTAACGTTCAGCGCCTCCTGATGACGATAGAACTCTCAAATTGAGTCGAGATTCAATACATCGACCTCCAGCCGACTTGTCTCCAAGGGGATATTGCTGCCTCGGGCTCCATGTGGTCCGTCTCCTGTGAGTCTAGATTTTCGAATCCGACGCGAAACTGATAGTTAATTGTAACGTTCAGGGCCTCCTAATGACGATGGAACACTCAAATTGCGTCGCGATCCAATACATCGTCCTCCAGCCGACTTGTCTCCAAGGGTCTATTGCTGCCTCGGGCACCTTATGGTCGTTCTCTTGTAAGTCTAGATTTTCGAATCCGACGCAAAACTGATAGTTCATTATAACGTTCAGGGCGACCTAATGACGATGGAACACTCAAATTGCGTCGAGATTCAATACATCGGCCTCCAGTCGATTTGTCTCCAAGGGGTATATTGCTGTCTCGAGCGCCGTATGAACTTCTCCAGTGAGTCTAGATTTTCGAATCTGACGCAAAAATGATAGTTGATTGTAACGTTCAAGGTCTCCTAATGACGATGGAACACTCAAACTGCGTCGAGATTCAATACATCGGCCTCCAGCGGACTTGTCTCCAAGCGGATATTGCTGTCTCGGGCACCATATGATCCTTCTCCTGTGAGTCTAGATTTTCGAATCCGACGCAAAAATGATAGTGAATAGTAACGTTCAGCGCCCCCTGATGACGATAGAACTCTCAAATTGCGTCGAGATTCAATACATCGTCCTCCAGCTGATTTGTCTCCAAGGGGATATTGCTGCCTCGGGCACCAAATGGTCCGTCTCCTGTGAGTCTGGATTTTTGAATCCGACGCGAAATGACGATGGAGCACTCAAATTGCGTCGCGATTCAATACATCGTCCTCCAGCGGACTGGTCTCCAAGGGTCAATAGCTGCCACGGGCACCTTGTTATCGTTCTGCTGTGAGTCTAGAATTTCGAACCCGACGCAAAACTGATTGTTAATTGTAACGTTCAGGGCCACCTAATGACGATGGAACACTCAAATTGAGTCGAGATTCAATACATCGACCTCCAGCCGACTTGTCTCCAAGGGTCTATTGCTGCCTCGGGCACCTTATGGTCGTTCTCCTGTGAGTCTAGATTTTCGAATCCGACGCAAAAATGATAGTTAATTGTAACGTTCAGGGCCTTGTAATGACGATGGAACACTCAAGTTGCGTCAAGATTCAATACATCGGCCTCCAGCCGACTTGTCTCCAAGTGTCTGTTGCTGCCTCGGGCACCTTATGGACGTTCTCCTGTGAGTTTACATTATCGAATCCGACACAAAAAGGATAGTTAATTGTAACGTTTAGGGCCTCCTAATGACGATGGGACACTCAAATTGCGTCGAGATTCAATACATCGTCCTCCAGCCGACTTGTCTCCAAGGGTCTAACGCTGCCTCGGGCACCTTATGGTCGTTCTCTCGTAAGTCTAGATTTTCGAATCCGACTTAAAAATGATAGTTAATCGTAACGTTCAGGGCCTCCTAATGACGATGGAACTCTCAAATTGCGTTGAGATTCAATACATCGTCCTCCAGCCGACTTGTCTCCAAGGGTCTATTGCTGCCTCGGGCACCTTATGGTCGTTCTCCTGTGAGTCTAGATTTTCGAATCCGACGCAAAAATGATAGTTAATTGTAACATTCAGGGCCTCCTAATTACGATGGAACACTCATTTTTCGTCGCGATCCAATACATCGTCCTCCAACCGACTTGTCTCCAAGGGTCTATTGCTAACTCGGGCACCTTATGGTCGTTCTCCTGTTAGTAGATTTTCGAATCCGACGCTAAAATGATAGTTAACTGTAACGTTCAGGGCCTCCTAATGCCGATGGAACACTCAAATTGCGTCGAGATTCAATACAAATGATAGTAATTGTAACGTTTAGGGCCTCTTAATGACGATGGAACACTCAAATTGCGTCGATATTCAATACATCGGCCTCCAGTCGATTTGTCTCCAAGGGGTATATTGCTGTCTCGTGCACCGTATGAACTTCTCCTGTGAGTAGATTCTCGAATCCGACGCGAAACTGATAGTTAATTGTAAGGTTTAGGGCCTGCTAATGACGATGGAACACTCAAATTGCGTCGAGATTCAATACATCGGCCTCCAGCCGACTTGTATCCAAGGGGATATTGCAGTCTCGTGCCCCATATGGTCCTTCTCCTGTTAGTAGATTTTCGAATCCGACGCTAAAATGATAGTTAATTGTAACGTTTAGGGCCTCCTAATGACGATGGGACACTCAAATTGCGTCGAGATTCAATACATCGTCCTCCAGCCGACTTGTCTCGAAGGGTCTAATGCTGCATCGGGCACCTTATTGTCGTTCTCATGTAAGTCTAGATTTTCGAATCCGACGCAAAAATGATAGTTAATTGTAACGTTCAGGGCTTCCTAATTACGATGGAACTCTCAAATTGCGTCGAGATTCAATACATCGTCCTCCAGCCGACTTGTCTCCAAGGGTCTATTGCTGCCTCGGGCACCTTATGGTCGTTCTCCTGTGAGTCTAGATTTTCGAATCCGACGCAAAAATGATAGTTAATTGTAACATTCAGGGTCTCCTAATGACGATGGAACACTCAAATTGCGTCGCGATCCAATACATCGACCTCCAGCCGACTTGTCTCCAAGGGTCTATTGCTGCCTCGGGCACCTTATTGTCGTTCTCCTGTGAGTCTAGATTTTCGAATCCGTCGTTAAAATGATAGTTAACTGTAACGTTCAGGGCCTCCTAATGCCGATTGAACACTCAAATTGCGTCGAGATTCAATACATCGGCCTCCAGCCGACTTGTATCCAAGGGGATATTGCAGTCTCGTGCCCCATATGGTCCTTCTCCTGTTAGTAGATTTTCGAATCCGACGCTAAAATGATAGTTAATTGTAACGTTTAGGGCCTCCTAATGACGATGGGACACTCAAATTGCGTCGAGATTCAATACATCGTCCTCCAGCCGACTTGTCTCCAAGGGTCTAATGCTGCATCGGGCACCTTATTGTCGTTCTCATGTAAGTCTAGATTTTCGAATCCGACGCAAAAATGATAGTTAATTGTAACGTTCAGGGCTTCCTAATGACGATGGAACACTCAAATTGCGTCGAGATTCAATACATCGTCCTCCAGCCGACTTGTCTCCAAGGGTCTATTGCTGCCTCGGGCACCTTATGGTCGTTCTCCTGTGAGTCTAGATTTTCGAATCCGACGCAAAAATGATAGTTAATTGTAACATTCAGGGTCTCCTAATGACGATGGAACACTCAAATTGCGTCGCGATCCAATACATCGACCTCCAGCCGACTTGTCTCCAAGGGTCTATTGCTGCCTCGGGCACCTTATGGTCGTTCTTTTGTGAGTCTAGATTTTCGAATCCGACGCAAAAATGATAGTTAACTGTAACGTTCAGGGCCTCCTAATGCCGATGGAACACTCAAATTGAGTCGAGATTCAATACATCGGCCTCCAGCCGACTTGTCACCAAGGGTCTGTTGCTGCCTCGGGCACCTTATGGTCGTTCTCCTGTGAGTTTAGATTATCGAATCCGCCGCAAAAATGATATTTAATTGTAACGTGCAGGGCCTCCTAATGACGATGGAACTCTCAAATTGGGTCGAGATTCAATACATCGTCCTCCAGCCGACTTGTCTCCAAGGGTCTATTGCTGCCTCGGGCACCTTATGGTCGTTCTCCTGTGAGTCTATATTTTCGAATCCGACGCAAAAATGATAGTTAATTGTAACGTTCAGGGCCTCCTAATGCCGATGGAACACTCAAATTGCGTCGAGTATCAATACATCGGCCTCCAGCCGACTTGTCTCCGAGGGGATTTTGCAGTCTCGTGCACCATATGATCCTTCTCCTGTTAGTAGATTTTCGAATCCGACGCTAAAATGATAGCTAACTGTAACGTTCAGGGCCTCCTAATGCCGATGGAACACTCAAATTGCGTCGATATTCAATACATCGGCCTCCAGCCGACTTGTCTCCGAGGGGATTTTGCAGTCTCGTGCACCATATGATCCTTCTCCTGTTAGTAGATTTTCGAATCCGACGCAAAAATGATAGCTAACTGTAAAGTTCAGGGCCTCCTAATGACGATGGAACACTCAAATTGCGTCGAGATTCAATACATCGGCCTCCAGCCGACTTGTCTCCAAGGGGATTTTGCAGTCTCGTGCACCAAATGATCCTTCTCCTGTTAGTAGATTTTCGAATCCGACGCTAAAATGATAGTTAACTGTAACGTTCAGTTCCTCCTAATGCCGATGGAACACTCAAATTGCGTCGAGATTCAATACACCGGCCTCCAGCCGACTTGCCTCCAAGGGTCTATTGCTGCCTCGGGCACCTTATGGTCGTTCTCCTGTGAGTTTAGATTATCTAATCCGACGCAAAAATGATAGTTAATTGTAACGTTCAGGGCCTCCTAATGCCGATGGAACACTCAAATTGCGTCAAGATTCAATACATCGGCCTCCAGCCGACTTGTCTCCAAGGGTCTAATGCTGCCTCGGGCACCTTATGGTCGTTCTCCTGTGAGTCTCGATTTTCGAATCCGACGCAAAAATGATAGTTAATTGTAACGTTCAGGGACTCCTAAAGACGATGGAAAACTCAAATTCCGTCGACAGTCAATACATCGACCTCCAGTCGACTTGTATCCAAGGGGATATAGCAGTCTCGTGCACCATATGATCCTTCTCCTGTTAGTAGAATTTCGAATCCGTCGTTAAAATGATAGTTAACTGTAACGTTCAGGGCCTCCTAATGCCGATGGAACACTCAAATTGCATCGAGATTCAAAACATCGGCCTCCAGCCGACTTGTCTCCATGGGTCTGTTGCTGCCTCGGGCACCTTATGGTCGTTCTCCTGTGAGTTTAGATTATCGAATCCGACTCAAAAATGATAGTTAATTGTAACGTTTGGGGCCTCCTAATGCCGATGGGACACTCAAATTGCATCGAGATTCAATACATCGTCCTCCAGTCGACTTGTCTCCATGGGGATATTACTGCCTCCGGCCTCTTATGTTCGCTCTCATGTGAGTCTCGATTTTCGAATCCGACGCGAAACTGATTGTTAATCGTAACGTTCAGGGCTTCCTAATGACGATGGAACTCTCAAATTGCGTCGAGATTCAATACATCGTCCTCCAGCCGACATGTCTCCAAGGGTCTATTGCTGCCTCGGGCACCTTATGGTCGTTCTCCTGTGAGTCTAGATCTTCGAATCCGACGCAAAAATGATAGTTAACTGTAACGTTCAGTACTTTCTAATGACGATGGAACACTCAAATTGCGTCAAGATTCAATACATCGGCCGCCAGCCGACTTGTCTCCAAGTGGATATCGCTGCCTCGAGCACCACATGGTCCGTCTCCGGTGATTCTACGTTTTCGAATCCGACGCAAAACTCATAGTTAATTGTAACGTTCAGGGCCTCCTATTGGCGATGGAACACTGAAATTGCGTCGAGATTCAATACATCGACCTCCAGCCGACTTGTCTCCAAGGGTCTATTGCTGAACCGGGCACCTTATGGTCGTTCTCCTGTGAGTCTAGATTTTCGAATCCGACGCAAAAATGATAGATAATTGTAACATTCAGGGCCTCCTAATGACAATGGAACTCTCAAATCGCGTCGAGATTCAATACATCGTCCTCCAGCCGACTTGTCTCCAAGGGTCTATTGCTGCCTCGGGCACCGTATGGTCGTTCTCCTGTGAGTCTAGAATTTAGAATCCGACGCAAAACTGATAGTTAAATGTAATGCTCGGGGCCTCTTAATGACGATGGAACACTCAAATTGCGTCGAGAGTCAATACATCTTCCTCCAGCCGACTTGTCTAAAGGGGATATTGCTGGTCCGTCTCCTTTGAGTCTAGATTTTCGAATCCAACGCGAAACTGATAGTTAATTGTAAGGTTCAGGGCCTCCTAATGACGATGGAACACTCAAATTGCGTCGAGATTCAATACATCGGCCTCCAGCGGACTTGTCTCCAAGGGGATATTGCTGTCTCGGGCACCATATATCCTTCTCCTGTGAGTCTAGATTTTCGAATCCGACGCAAAAATGATAGTGAATAGTAACGTTCAGCGCCTCCTGATGACGATAGAACTCTAAAATTGAGTCGACATTCAATACATCGACATCCAGCCGACTTGTCTCCAAGGGGATATTGCGGCCTCGGGCTCCATGTGGTCCGTCTCCTGTGAGTCTAGATTTTCGAATCCGACGCGAAACTGATGGTTAATTGTAACGTTCAGGGCCTCCTAATGACGATGGAACACTCAAATTGCGTCGCGATCCAATACATCGTCCTCCAGCCGACTTGTCTCCAAGGGTCTATTGCTGCCTCGGGCACCTTATGGTCGTTCTCTTGTAAGTCTAGATTTTTTGAATCCGACGCAAAACTGATAGTTCATTATAACGTTCAGGGCGACCTAATGACGATGGAACACTCAAATTGCGTCGGGATTTAATACATCGGCCTCCAGTCGATTTGTCTCCAAGGGGTATACTGCTGTCTCGAGCACCGTATGAACTTCTCCTGTGAGTAGATTTTCGAATGATTGTTAATTGTAACGTTCAGGGGCTCCTAATGACGATGGAACACTCAAATTGCGTCGAGATTCGATACATCGCCCTCCAGCGGACTTGTCTCCAAGGGTCTATTGCTGCCTCGAGCACCTTATGGTCGTTCTCCTGTGAGTCCAGATTTTCGAATCTGACGCAAAAATGATAGTTAATTGTAACGTTCTAGGTCTCCTAATGACGATGGAACACTCAAATTGCGTCGAGATTCAATACATCGTCCTCCAGCTGATTTGTCTCCAAGGGGATATTGCTGCCTCGGGCACCAAATGGTCCGTCTCCTGTGGGTCTGGATTTTTGAATCCGACGCGAAATGACGATGGAGCACTCAAATTGCGTCGCAATTCAATACATCGTCCTCCAGCGGACTGGTCTCCAAGGGTCAATAGCTGCCACGGGCACCTTGTTATCGTTGTGCTGTGAGTCTAGATTTTCGAACCCGACGCAAAACTGATTGTTAATTGTAACGTTCAGGGCCACCTAATGACGATGGAACACTCAAATTGAGTCGAGATTCAATACATCGACCTCCAGCCGACTTGTCTCCAAGGGGATATTGCGGCCTCGGGCTCCATGTGGTCCGTCTCCTGTGAGTCTAGATTTTCGAATCCGACGCGAAACTGATAGTTAATTGTAACGTTCAGGGCCTCCTAATGACGATGGAACACTCAAATTGCGTCGCGATCCAATACATCGTCCTCCAACCGACTTGTCTCCAAGGGTCTATTGCTGCCTCGGGCACCTTATGGTCGTTCTCCTGTGAGTCTAGATTTTTGAATCCGACTCAAAAATGATAGTTAATTGTAACGTCTAGGGCCTCCTAATGACGATGGGACACTCAAATTGCGTCGAGATTCAATACATCGTCCTCCAGCCGACTTGTCTCCATGGGGATATTACTGCCTCCGGCCTCTTATGTTCGCTCTCATGTGAGTCTAGATTTTCGAATCCGACGCGAAACTGATTGTTAATTGTAACGTTCAGGGCTTCCTAATGACGATGGAACACTCAAATTGCCTCGAGATTCAATACATCGGCATTCAGCCGGTTTGTCTCCAAGGGTCTATTGCTGCCTCGGGCACCGTATGGTCGTTCCCCTGTGAGTCAACATTTTGGAATCCGACGCAAAACTGATAGTTAATTGTAACATTCAGGGCCTCCTAATGCCAATGGGACACTCATTTTGCATCGCGATCCAATACATCGTCCTCTAACCGACTTGTCTCCAAGGGGCTATTGCTGCCTCGGGCACCCTACGGTCGTTCTCTTGTAAGTCTAGATTTTCGAATCCGACGCAAAACTGATAGTTCGTTATATTGCTCAGGGCGACCTAATGACGATGGAACACTCAAATTGCGTCGAGATTCAATACATCGGCCTCCAGTCGATTTGTCTCCAAAGGGTATATTGCTGTCTCGAACACCGTATGAACTTCTCCTGTGAGTAGATTTTCGAATGATTGTTAATTGTAACGTTCAGGGCCTCCTAATGACGATGGAACACTCAAATTTGGTCGAGATTCAATACATCGGCCTCCAGCGGACTTGTCTCCAAGGGGATATTGCTGTCTCGGGCACCATATGATCCTTCTCCTGTGAGTCTAGATTTTCGAATCCGACGCAAAAATGATAGTGAATAGTAACGTTCAGCGCCCCCTGATGACGATAGAACTCTCAAATTGCGTCGAGATTCAATACATCGTCCTCCAGCTGATTTGTCTCCAAGGGGATATTGCTGCCTCGGGCACCAAATGGTCCGTTTCCTGTGAGTCTGGATTTTTGAATCCGACGCGAAATGACGATGGAGCACTCAAATTGCGTCAAGATTCAATACATCAGCCTCCAGCCGACTTGTCTCCAAGGGTCTGTTGCTGCCTCGGGCACCTTAAGGTCATTCTCTTGTAAGTCTAGATTTTCGAATCCGACGCAAAAATGATAATTAATTGTAACGTTCAGGGCCTCCTAATGACGATGGAACTCTCAAATTGCGTCGAGATTCAATACATCGTCCTCCAGCCGACTTGTCTCCAAGGGTCTATTGCTGCCTCGGGCACCTTATGGCCGTTCTCCTGTGAGTCTAGATTTTCGAATCCGACGCAAAAATGATAGTTAATTGTAACATTCAGGGCTTCCTAATGACGATGGAACACTCATTTTGCGTCGCGATCCAACACATCGTCCTCCAACCGACTTGTCTCCAAGGGTCAATAGCTGCCACGGGCACCTTGTGATCGTTCTGCTGTGAGTCTAGATTTTCGATCCCGACGCAAAACTGATTGTTAACTGTAACGTTCAGGGCCTCCTAATGCCGTTGGAACACTCAAATTGCGTCGAGATTCAATACATCGGCCTCCAGCCGACTTGTCTCCAAGGGTCTATTGCTGCCTCGGGCACCTTACGGTCGTTCTCTTGTAAGTCTAGATTTTCGAATCCGACGCAAAACTGATAGTTCATTATATCGTTCAGGGCGACCTAATGACTATGGAACACTCAAATTGCGTCGAGATTCAATACATCGGCCTCCAGTCGATTTGTCTCCAAGGGGTATATTGCTGTCTCGAGCACCGTATGAACTTCTCCTGTGAGTAGATTTTCGAATGATAGTTAATTGTAACGTTCAGGGCCTTGTAATGACGACGGAAAACACAAGTTGCGTCGAGATATAATACATCGGCCTCCAGCCGACTTGTCTCCAAGGGCCTATTGCTGCCTCGTGCACCATATGAGCCTTCTCCTGTTACTAGATTTTCGAATCCGACGCTAAAATGATAGTTAACTGTAACGTTCAGGGCCTCCTAATGCCGATGGAACACTTAAATTGCGTCGAGATTCAATACATCGGCCTCCAGCCGACTTGTCTCCAAGGGTCTATTGCTGCCTCAGGCACCTTATGGTCGTTCTCCTGTGAGTCTAGATTTTCGAATCCGACGCAAAAATGATAGTCTATTGTAACGTTCAGGGCCTTGTAATGACGATGGAACACTCAAATTGCGTCGAGATTCAATACATCGGTCTCCAGCCGACTTGTCTCCAAGGGTCTATTGCTGCCTCGGGCACCTTATGGTCGTTCTCCTGTGAGTCTAGATTTTCGAATCCGACGCAAAAATGATAGTTATTTGTAACGTTCAGGGCCTTGTAATGACGATGGAACACTCAAATTGCGTCGAGATTCAATACATCGGCCTCCAGCCGACCTGTCTCCAAGGGTCTGTTGCTGCCTCGGGCACCTTATGGTCGTTCTCCTGTGAGTCTAGATTTTCGAATCCGACGCAAAATTGATAGTTATTTGTAACGTTCAGGGCCTTGTAATGACGATGGAACACTCAAATTGCGTCGAGATTCAATACATCGGCCTCCAGCCGACTTGTCTCCAAGGGGATATTGCTGTCTCGGGCCTCTTATGTTCGCCCTCATGTGAGTCTAGATTTTCGAATCCGACGCGAATCTGATTGTTAATTGTAACGTTCAGGGCTTCCTAATGACGATGGAACACTCAAATTACGTCGAGATTCAATACATCGGCCTCGAGCCGACTTGTCTCCAGGGGTCTGTTGCTGCCTCGGTCACCTTATGGTCCCTCTCTTGTAAGTCTAGATTTTCGAATCCGACGCAAAAGTGATAGTTCATTATAACGTTCAGGGCGACCTAATGACGATGGAACACTCAAATTGCGTCGATATTCAATACATCGGCCTCCAGTCGATTTGTCTCCAAGGGGTATATTGCTGTCTCGAGCACCGTATGAACTTCTCCTGTGAGTAGATTTCCGTATCCGACGCTAAAGTGATTGTTAATTGTAACGTTCAGGGCCACCTAGTGACGATGGAACACTCAAATTGCGTCAAGAATCAATACATCGGTTTCCAGCCGACTTGTCTCCAAGGGTCTATTGCTGCCTCGGGCACCTTATGGTCGTTCTCCTGTGAGTCTAGATTTTCGAATCCGACGCAAAAATGATAGTTAATTGTAACCTTCAGGGCCTCCTAATGCCGATGGAACACTCAAATTGCGTCGAGAGTCAATAATCAACCTCCAGTCGACTTGTATCCAAGGGGATATTGCTGCCTCGGGCACCTTATGGACGTTCTCCTGTGAGTTTAGATTTTCGAATCCGACGCATAAATGATAGTTAATTGTATCGTTCAGGGCCTCCTAATGCCGATGGAACACTCAAATTGCGTCGAGATTCAATACATCGGCCTCCAGCCGACTTGTCTCCAAGGGTCTATTGCTGCCTCGGGCACCTTATGGTCGTTCTCTTGTAAGTCTAGATTTTCGAATGCGACGCAAAAATGATAGTTAATTGTAACCTTCAGGGCCTCCTAATGCCGATGGAACACTCAAATTGCGTCGAGATTCAATACATCGGGTTCCAGCCGACTTGTCTCCAAGGGTCTATTGCTGCCTCGGGCACCTTATGGTCTTTCTCCTGTGAGTTTAGATTTTCGAATCCGACGAAAAACTTATAGTTAATTGTAACATTCAGGGCCTCCTAATGACGATGGAACACTCAAATTGCGTCGAGAGTCAATAAATCTTCCTCCAGCCGACTTGTCTACAAGGGGATATTGCTGCCTCGGGCTCCATGTGGTCCGTCTCCCGTGAGTGCAGATTTTCGAATCCGACGCAAAAATGATAGTTAATTGTAACGTTCAGGGCCTTGTAATGACGATGGAACACTCAATTTGCGTCAAGAATCAATACATCGGTTTCCAGCCGACTTGTCTCCAAGGGTCTATTGCTTCCTCGGGCACCTTATGGTCGTTCTCCTGTGAGTCTAGATTTTCGAATCCGACGCAAAAATGATAGTTAATTGTAACGTTCAGGGCCTCCTAATGACGATGGGACACTCAAATTGCGTCGAGATTCAATACATCGTCCTCCAGCCGACTTGTCTCCATGGGGATATTACTGCCTCCGGCCTCTTATCTTCGCTCTCATGTGAGTCTAGATTTTCGAATCCGACGCGAAACTGACTGTTAATTGTAACGTTCAGGGGTTCCTAATGACGATGGAACACTCAAATTGCCTCGAGATTCAATACATCGGCATTCAGCCGACTTGTTTCCAAGGGTCTATTGCTGCCTCGGGCACCTTATGGTCTTTCTCCTGTGAGTTTAGATTATCGAATCCGATGCAAAAATGATAGTTAACTGTAACGTTTAGGGCCTCCTAATGACGATGGAACACTCAAATTGCGTCGAGATTCAATATATCGGCCTCCAGCCGACTTGTCTCCAAGGGTCTATTGCTGCCTCGGGCACCGTATTGTCGTTCCCCTGTGAGTCAACATTTTAGAATCCGACGCGAAACTGATAGTTAAATGTAATGCTCAGGGCCTCTTAATGACGATGGAACACTCATTTTGCGTCGCGATCCAATACATCGTCCTCCAACCGACTTGTCTCCAGGGGTCAATAGCTGCCACGGGCACCTTGTGATCGTTCTGCTGTGAGTCTAGATTTTCGAACCCGACGCAAAACTGATTGTTAATTGTAACGTTCAGGGCCACCTAATGACGCTGGAACACTCAAATTTAGTCGAAATTCAATACATCGACCTCCAGCCGACTTGTCTCCAAGGGTCTATTGCTGCCTCGGGCACCTTATGGTCGTTCTCCTGTTAGTAGATTTTCGAATCCGACACTAAAATGATAGTTAACTGTAACGTTCAGGGCCTCCTAATGCCGATGGAACACTCAAATTGCGTCGAGATTCAATACATCGGCCTCCAGCCGACTTGTCTCCAAGGGTCTATTGCTGCCTCGGGCACCTTATGGTCGTTCTCCTGTGAGTTTAGATTATCGAATCCGACGCAAAAATGATAGTTAATTGTTTCAGGGCCTCCTAATGCCGATGGAACACTCAAATTGCGTCGAGATTCAATACATCGGCCTCCAGCCGACTTGTCTCCAAGGGTCTATTGCTGCCTCGGGCACCTTATGGTCGTTCTCCTGTGAGTCTAGATTTTCGAATCCGACCCAAAAATGATAGTTAATTGTAACGTTCAGTGCCTTGTAATGACGATGGAACACTCAAATTGCGTCGAGATTCAATACATCGGCCTCCAGCCGACTTGTCTCCAAGGGTCTGTTGCTGCCTCGGGCACCTTATGGTCGTTCTCCTGTGAGTTTAGATTATCGAATCCGACGCAAAACTCATAGTTAATTGTAACGTTTAGGGCCTCCTAATGACGATGGAACCCTCAAATTGCGTCGAGATTCAATACATCGGCCTCCAGCCGACTTGTCTCCAAGGGTCTATTGCTGCCTCAGGCACCTTATGGTCGTTCTCCTGTGAGTCTAGATTTTCGAATCCGACGCAAAAATGAAAGTCTATTGTAACGTTCAGGGCCTTGTAATGACGATGGAACACTCAAATTGCGTCGAGATTCAATACATCGGTCTACAGCCGAATTGTCTCCAAGGGTCTATTGCTGCCTCGGGCACCGTATGGTCGTTCCCCTGTGAGTCAACATTTTAGAATCCGACGCAAAACTGATAGTTAATTGTAACATTTAGGGCCTCCTAATGCCAATGGGACACTCATTTAGCATCGCGATCCAATACATCGTCCTCCAGCCGACTTGTCTCCAAGGGTCTATTGCTGCCTCGGGCACCTTACGGTCGTTCTCTTGTAAGTCTAGATTTTCGAATCCGACGCAAAACTGATAGTTCATTATATCGTTCAGGGCGACCTAATGACGATGGAACACTCAAATTGCGTCGAGAATCAATACATCGGCCTCCAGTCGATTTGTCTCCAAGGGGTATATTGCTGTCTCGAGCACCGTATGAACTTCTCCTGTGAGTAGATTTTCGAATGATTGTTAATTGTAACGTTCAGGGTCTCCTAATGTCGATGGAACACACAAATTGCGTCGAGATTCAATACATCGACCTCCAGCCGACTTGTCTCCAAGGGTCTATTGCTGCCTCGGGCACCTTATGGTCGTTCTCCTGTTAGTAGATTTTCGAATCCGACACTGAAATGATAGTTAACTGTAACGTTCAGGGCCTCCTAATGCCGATGGAACACTCAAATTGCGTCGAGATTCAATACATCGGCCTCCAGCCGACTTGTCTCCAACGGTCTATTGCTGCCTCGGGCACCTTATGGTCGTTCTCCTGTGAGTTTAGATTATCGAAACCGACGCAAAAATGATAGTTAAATGTAACGTTCAGGGCCTTGTAATGACGATGGAACACTCAAATTGCGTCGAGATTCAATACATCGGCCTCCAGCCGACTTGTCTCCAAGGGTCTGCTGCTGCCTCGGGCACCTTATGGTTGTTCTCCTGTGAGTCTAAATTTTCGAATCCGACGCAAAAATTGATAGTTAATTGTTACGTTCAGGGCCTTGTAATGACGATGGAACACTCAAATTGCGTCGAGATTCAATACATCGGCCTCCAGCCGACTTGTCTCCAAGGGCCTATTGCTGCCTCGGGCACCTTATGGTCGTTCTCCTGTGAGTCTAGATTTTCGAATCCGACGCAAAAATGATAGTTAATTGTAACGTTCAGGGCCTTGTAATGACGACGGAAAACACAAGTTGCGTCGAGATATATTACGTCGGCCTCCAGCCGACTTGTCTCCAAGGGCCTATTGCTGCCTCGTGCACCATATGAGCCTTCTCCTGTTACTAGATTTTCGAATCCGACGCTAAAATGATAGTTAACTGTAACGTTCAGGGCCTCCTAATGCCGATGGAACACTTAAATTGCGTCGAGATTCAATACATCGGCCTCCAGCCGACTTGTCTCCAAGGGTCTATTGCTGCCTCAGGCACCTTATGGTCGTTCTCCTGTGAGTCTAGATTTTCGAATCCGACGCAAAAATGATAGTCTATTGTAACGTTCAGGGCCGTGTAATGGCGATGGAACACTCAAATTGCGGTGAGATTCAATACATCGGTCTCCAGCCGACTTGTCTCCAAGGGTCTATTGCTGCCTCGGGCACCTTATGGTCGTTCTCCTGTGAGTCTAGATTTTCGAATCCGACGCAAAAATGATAGTTATTTGTAACGTTCAGGGCCTTGTAATGACGATGGAACACTCAAATTGCGTCGAGATTCAATACATCGGCCTCCAGCCGACTTGTCTCCGAGGGTCTGTTGCTGCCTCGGGCACCTTGTGGTCGTTCTCCTGTGAGTCTAGATTTTCGAATCCGACGCAAAAATGATAGTTATTTGTAACGTTCAGGGCCTTGTAATGACGATGGAACACTCAAATTGCGTTGAGATTCAATACATCGGCCTCCAGCCGACTTGTCTCCAAGGGGATATTGCTGTCTCGGGCCTCTTATGTTCGCCCTCATGTGAGTCTAGATTTTCGAATCCGACGCGAAACTGATTGTTAATTGTAACGTTCAGGGCTTCCTAATGACGATGGAACACTCAAATTGCGTCGAGATTCAATACAACGGCCTCGAGCCGACTTGTCTCCAGGGGTCTGTTGCTGCCTCGGTCACATGATGGTCGCTCTCTTGTAAGTCTAGATTTTCGAATCCGACGCAAAAGTGATAGTTCATTATAACGTTCAGGGCGACCTAATGACGATGGAACACTCAAATTGCGTCGATATTCAATACATCGGCCTCCAGTCGATTTGTCTCCAAGGGGTATATTGCTGTCTCGAGCACCGTATGAACTTCTCCTGTGAGTAGATTTTCGTATCCGACGCTAAAATGATTGTTAATTGTAACGTTCAGGGCCACCTAATGACGATGGAACACTCAAATTGCGTCAAGAATCAATACATCGGTTTCCAGCCGACTTGTCTCCAGGGGTCTATTGCTGCCTCGGGCACCTTATGGTCGTTCTCCTGTGAGTCTAGATTTTCGAATCCGACGCAAAAATGATAGTTAATTGTAACCTTCAGGGCCTCCTAATGCCGATGGAACACTCAAATTGCGTCGAGAGTCAATAATCAACCTCCAGTCGACTTGTATCCAAGGGGATATTGCTGCCTCGGGCACCTTATGGACGTTCTCCTGTGAGTTTAGATTTTCGAATCCGACGCATAAATGATAGTTAATTGTAACTTTCAGGGCCTCCTAATGCCGATGGAACACTCAAATTGCGTCGAGATTCAATACATCGGCCTCCAGCCGACTTGTCTCCAAGGGTCTATTGCTGCCTCGGGCACCTTATGGTCGTTCTCTTGTAAGTCTAGATTTTCGAATGCGACGCAAAAATGATAGTTAATTGTAACCTTCAGGGCCTCCTAATGCCGATGGAACACTCAAATTGCGTCGAGATTCAATACATCGGGTTCCAGCCGACTTGTCTCCAAGGGTCTATTGCTGCCTCGGGCACTTTATGGTCTTTCTCCTGTGAGTTTAGATTTTCGAATCCGACGAAAAACTGATAGTTAATTGTAACATTCAGGGCCACCTAATGACGGTGGAACACTCAAATTGCGTCGAGAGTCAATAAATCTTCCTCCAGCCGACTTGTCTACAAGGGGATATTGCTGCCTCGGGCTCCATGTGGTCCGTCTCCCGTGAGTGCAGATTTTCGAATCCGACGCAAAAATGATAGTTAATTGTAACGTTCAGGGCCTTGTAATGACGATGGAACACTCAATTTGCGTCAAGAATCAATACATCGGTTTCCAGCCGACTTGTCTCCAAGGGTCTATTGCTTCCTCGGGCACCTTATGGTCGTTCTCCTGTGAGTCTAGATTTTCGAATCCGACGCAAAAAGGATAGTTAATTGTAACGTTCAGGGCCTCCTAATGACGATGGGACACTCAAATTGCGTCGAGATTCAATACATCGTCCTCCAGCCGACTTGTCTCCATGGGGATATTACTGCCTCCGGCCTCTTATCTTCGCTCTCATGTGAGTCTAGATTTTCGAATCCGACGCGAAACTGATTGTTAATTGTAACGTTCAGGGGTTCCTAATGACGATGGAACACTCAAATTGCCTCGAGATTCAATACATCGGCATTCAGCCGACTTGTTTCCAAGGGTCTATTGCTGCCTCGGGCACCTTATGGTCTTTCTCCTGTGAGTTTAGATTATCGAATCCGACGCATAAATGATAGTTAACTGTAACGTTTAGGGCCTCCTAATGACGATGGAACACTCAAATTGCGTCGAGATTCAATACATCGGCCTCCAGCCGACTTGTCTCCAAGGGACTATTGCTGCCTCGGGCACCTTATTGTCGTTCTCCTGTGAGTCTAGATTTTCGGATCCGACGCAAAAATGATAGTTAACTGTAACGTTTAGGGCCTCCTAATGACGATGGAACACTCAAATTGCGTCGAGATTCAATACATCGGCCTCCAGCCGACTTGTCTCCAAGGGTCTATTGCTGCCTCGGGCACCGTATTGTCGTTCCCCTGTGAGTCAACATTTTAGAATCCGACGCAAAACTGATAGTTAAATGTAATGCTCAGGGCCTCTTAATGACGATGGAACACTCATTTTGCGTCGCGATCCAATACATCGTCCTCCAACCGACTTGTCTCCAGGGATCAATAGCTGCCACGGGCACCTTGTGATCGTTCTGCTGTGAGTCTAGATTTTCGAACCCGACGCCAAACTGATTGTGAATAGTAACGTTCAGCGCCTCCTGATGACGATAGAATTCTCAAATTGCGTCGAGATTCAATACATCGTCCTCCAGCTGATTTGTCTCCAAGGGGATATTGCTGCCCCGGGCACCAAATGGTCCGTCTCCTGTGAGTCTGGATTTTTGAATCCGACGCGAAACTGATAGTTAATTGTAACGTTCAGGGCCTCCAAATGACGATGGAGCACTCAAATTGCGTCGCGATTCAATACATCGTCCTCCAGCGGACTGGTCTCCGAGGGTCAATAGCTGCCACGGGCACCTTGTGATCGTTCTGCTGTGAGTCTAGATTTTCGAACCCGACGCAAAACTGATTGTTAATTGTAACGTTCAGGGCCACCTAATGACGCTGGAACACTCAAATTGAGTCGAAATTCAATACATCGACCTCCAGCCGACTTGTCTCCAAGGGTCTATTGCTGCCTCCGGCACCTTATGGTCGTTCTCCTGTTAGTAGATTTTCGAATCCGACACTAAAATTATAGTTAACTGTAACGTTCAGGGCCTCCTAATGCCGATGGAACACTCAAATTGCGTCGAGATTCAATACATCGGCCTTCAGCCGACTTGTCTCCAAGGGTCTATTGCTGCCTCGGGTACCTTATGGTCGTTCTCCTGTGAGTTTAGATTATCGAATCCGACGCAAAAATGATAGTTAATTGTTTCAGGGCCTCCTAATGCCGATGGAACACTCAAATTGCGTCGAGATTCAATACATCGGCCTCCAGCCGACTTGTCTCCAAGGGTCTATTGCTGCCTCGGGCACCTTATGGTCGTTCTCCTGTGAGTCTAGATTTTCGAATCCGACGCAAAAATGATAGTTAATTGTAACGTTCAGTGCCTTGTAATGACGATGGAACACTCAAATTGCGTCGAGATTCAATACATCGGCCTCCAGCCGACTTGTCTCCAAGGGTCTGTTGCTGCCTCGGGCACCTTATGGTCGTTCTCCTGTGAGTTTAGATTATCGAATCCGACGCAAAACTCATAGTTAATTGTAACGTTTAGGGCCTCCTAATCACGATGGAATACTCAAATTGCGTCGAGATTCAATACATCGGCCTCCATCCGACCTGTCTCCAAGGGTCTGTTGCTGCCTCGGGCACTTTATGGTCGTTCTCCTGTGAGTTTAGATTATCGAATCCGACGCAAAAATGATAGTTAATTGTAACGTTTAGGGCGTCCTAATGACGATGGAACCCTCAAATTGCGTCGAGATTCAATACATCGGCCTCCAGCCGACTTGTCTCCAAGGGATATTGCTGTCTCGGGCCTCTAATGTTCGCCCTCATGTGAGTCTAGATTTTCGAATCCGACGCGAAACTGATTGTTAATTGTAACGTTCAGGGCTTCCTAATGACGATGGAACACTCAAATTGCGTCGAGATTCAATACATCGGCCTCGAGCCGACTTGTCTCCAGGGGTCTGTTGCTGCCTCGGGCACCTTATGGTCGCTCTCTTGTAAGTCTAGATTTTCGAATCCGACGCAGAAGTGATAGTTCATTATAACGTTCAGGGCGACTTAATGACGATGGAACACTCAAATTGCGTCGATATTCAATACATCGGCCTCCAGTCGATTTGTCTCCAAGGGGTATATTGCTGTCTCGAGCACCGTATGAACTTCTCCTGTGAGTAGATTTTCGTATCCGACGCTAAAATGATTGTTAATTGTAACGTACAGGGCCTCCTAATGACGATGGAACACTCAAATTGCGTCAAGAATCAATACATCGGTTTCCAGCCGACTTGTCTCCAAGGGTCTATTGCTGCCACGGGCACCTTATGGTCGTTCTCCTGTGAGTCTAGATTTTCGAATCCGACGCATAAATGATAGTTGATTGTAACGTTCAGGGGCTCCTAAAGACGATGGAACACTCAAATTGCGTCGAGAGTCAATAATCAACCTCCAGTCGACTTGTATCCAAGGGGATATTGCTGCCTCGGGCACCTTATGGACGTTCTCCTGTGAGTTTAGATTTTCGAATACGACGCATAAATGATAGTTAATTGTAACGTTCAGGGCCTCCTAATGCCGATGGAACACTCAAATTGCGTCGAGATTCAATACATCGGCCTCCAGCCGACTTGTCTCCATGGGTCTATTGCTGCCTCGGGCACCTTATTGTCGTTCTCCTGTGAGTCTAGATTTTCGGATCCGACGCAAAAATGATAGTTAACTGTAACGTTTAGGGCCTCCTAATGACGATGGAACACTCAAATTGCGTCGAGATTCAATACATCGGCCTCCAGCCGACTTGTCTCCAAGGGTCTATTGCTGCTTCGGGCACCGTATTGTCGTTCCCCTGTGAGTCAACATTTTAGAATCCGACGCAAAACTGATAGTTAAATGTAATGCTCAGGGCCTCTTAATGACGATGGAACACTCATTTTGCGTCGCGATCCAATACATCGTCCTCCAACCGACTTGTCTCCAGGGGTCAATAGCTGCCACGGGCACCTTGTGATCGTTCTGCTGTGAGTCTAGATTTTCGAACCCGACGCAAAACTGATTGTTAATTGTAACGTTCAGGGCCACCTAATGACGCTGGAACACTCAAATTGAGTCGAAATTCAATACATCGACCTCCAGCCGACTTGTCTCCAAGGGTCTATTGCTGCCTCGGGCACTTTATGGTCGTTCTCCTGTTAGTAGATTTTCGAATCCGACACTAAAATGATAGTTAACTGTAACGTTCAGGGCCTCCTAATGCCGATGGAACACTCAAATTGCGTCGAGATTCAATACATCGGCCTCCAGCCGACTTGTCTCTAAGGGTCTATTGCTGCCTCGGGCACCTTATGGTCGTTCTCCTGTGAGTTTAGATTATCGAATCCGACGCAAAAATGATAGTTAATTGTAACGTTCAGGGCCTCCTAATGCCGATGGAACACTCAAATTGCGTCGAGATTCAATACATCGGCCTGCAGCCGACTTGTCTCCAAGGGTCTATTGCTGCCTCGGGCACCTTATGGTCGTTCTCCTGTGAGTCTAGATTTTCGAATCCGACGCAAAAATGATAGTTAATTGTAACGTTCAGTGCCTTGTAATGACGATGGAACACTCAAATTGCGTCGAGATTCAATACATCGGCCTCCAGCCAACTTGTCTCCAAGGGTCTGTTGCTGCCTCGGGCACCTTATGGTCGTTCTCCTGTGAGTTTAGATTATCGAATCCGACGCAAAAATGATAGTTAATTGTAACGTTTAGGGCCTCCTAATCACGATGGAATACTCAAATTGCGTCGAGATTCAATACATCGGCCTCCATCCGACCTGTCTCCAAGGGTCTGTTGCTGCCTCGGGCACCTTATGGTCGTTCTCCTGTGAGTTTAGATTATCGAATCCGACGCAAAAATGATAGTTAATTGTAACGTTTAGGGCGTCCTAATGACGATGGAACCCTCAAATTGCGTCGAGATTCAATACATCGGCCTCCAGCCGACTTGTCTCCAAGGGGATATTGCTGTCTCGGGCCTCTTATGTTCGCCCTCATGTGAGTCTAGATTTTCGAATCCGACGCGAAACTGATTGTTATTTGTAACGTTCAGGGCTTCCTAATGACGATGGAACACTCAAATTGCGTCGAGATTCAATACATCGGCCTCGAGCCGACTTGTCTCCAGGGGTCTGTTGCTGCCTCGGGCACCTTATGGTCGCTCTCTTGTAAGTCTAGATTTTCGAATCCGACGCAAAAGTGATAGTTCATTATAACGTTCAGGGCGACCTAATGACGATGGAACACTCAAATTGCGTCGATATTCAATACATCGGCCTCCAGTCGATTTGTCTCCAAGGGGTATATTGCTGTCTCGAGCACCGTATGAACTTCTCCTGTGAGTAGATTTTCGTATCCGACGCTAAAATGATTGTTAATTGTAACGTTCAGGGCCTCCTAATGACGATGGAACACTCAAATTGCGTCAAGAATCAATATATCGGTTTCCAGCCGACTTGTCTCCAAGGGTCTATTGCTGCCACGGCCACCTTATGGTCGTTCTCCTGTGAGTCTAGATTTTCGAATCCGACGCATAAATGATAGTTGATTGTAACGTTCAGGGACTCCTAAAGACGATGGAACACTCAAATTGCGTCGAGAGTCAATAATCAACCTCCAGTCGACTTGTATCCAAGGGGATATTGCTGCCTCGGGCACCTTATGGACGTTCTCCTGTGAGTTTAGATTTTCGAATACGACGCATAAATGATAGTTAATTGTAACGTTCAGGGCCTCCTAATGCTGATGGAACACTCAAATTGCGTCGAGATTCAATACATCGGCCTCCAGCCGACTTGTCCCCATGGGTCTATTGCTGCCTCGGGCACCTTATGGTCGTTCTCTTGTAAGTTTAGATTTTCGAATCCGACGCAAAAATGATAGTTAATTGTAACCTTCAGGGCCTCCTAATGCCGATGGAACACTCAAATTGCGTCGAGATTCAATACATCGGGTTCCAGCCGACTTGTCTCCAAGGGTCTATTGCTGCCTCGGGCACCTTATGGTCATTCTCCTGTGAGTTTAGATTTTCGAATCCGACGAAAAACTGATAGTTAATTGTAACATTCAGGGCCTCCTAATGACGATGGAACACTCAAATTGCGTCGAGAGTCAATAAATCTTCCTCCAGCCGACTTGTCTACAAGGGGATATTGCTGTCTCGGGTTCCATGTGGTCCGTCTCCCGTGAGTGCAGATTTTCGAATCCGACGCAAAAATGATAATTAATTGTAACGTCCAGGGCCTTGTAATGACGATGGAACACTCAATTTGCGTCAAGAATCAATACATCGGTTTCCAGCCGACTTGTCTCCAAGGGTATATTGCTTCCTCGGGCACCTTATGGTCGTTCTCCTGTGAGTCTAGATTTTCGAATCCGACGCAAAAGTGATAGTTAATTGTAACGTTCAGGGCCTCCTAATGACGATGGGACACTCAAATTGCGTCGAGATTCAATACATCGTCCTCCAGCCGACTTTTCTCCATGGGGATATTACTGCCTCCGGCCTCTTATGTTCGCCCCCATGTGAGTCTAGATTTTCGAATCCGACGCGAAACTGATTGTTAATTGTAACGTTTAGGGGTTCCTAATGACGATGGAACACTCAAATTGCCTCGAGATTCAATACATCGGCATTCAGCCGACTTGTCTCCAAGGGTCTATTGCTGCCTCGGGCACCTTATGGTCTTTCTCCTGTGAGTTTAGATTATCGAATCCGACGCAAAAATGATAGTTAACTGTAACGTTTAGGGCCTCCTAATGACGATGGAACACTCAAATTGCGTCGAGATTCAATACATCGGCCTCCAGCCGACTTGTCTCCAAGGGTCTTGTGCTGCCTCGGGCACCTTATTGTCGTTCTCCTGTGAGTCTAGATTTTCGGATCCGACGCAAAAATGATAGTTAACTGTAACGTTTAGGGCCTCCTAATGACGATGGAACACTCAAATTGCGTCGAGATTCAATACATCGGCCTCCAGCCGACTTGTCTCCAAGGGTCTATTGCTGCCTCGGGCACCGTATTGTCGTTCCATTGTGAGTCAACATTTTAGAATCCGACGCAAAGCTGATAGTTAAATGTAATGCTCAGGGCCTCTTAATGACGATGGAACACTCATTTTGCGTCGCGATCCAATACATCGTCCTCCAACCGACTTGTCTCCAGGGGTCAATAGCTGCCACGGGCACCTTGTGACCGTTCTGCTGTGAGTCTAGATTTTCGAACCCGACGCAAAACTGATAGTGAATAGTAACGTTCAGCGCCTCCTGATGACGATAGAACTCTCAAATTGCGTCGAGATTCAATACATCGTCCTCCAGTTGATCTGTCACCAAGGGGATATTGCTGCCTCGGGCACCAAATGGTCCGTCTCCTGTGAGTCTGGATTTTTGAATCCGACGCGAAACTGATAGTTAATTGTAACGTTCAGGGCCTCCAAATGACGATGGAGCACTCAAATTGCGTCGCGATTCAATACATCGTCCTCCAGCGGACTGGTCTCCGAGGGTCAATAGCTGCCACGGGCACCTTGTGATCGTTCTGCTGTGAGTCTAGATTTTCGAACCCGACGCAAAACTGATTGTTAACTGTAACGTTCAGGGCCACCTAATGACGCTGGAACACTCAAATTGAGTCGAGATTCAATACATCGACCTCCAGCCGACTTGTCTCCAAGGGTTTATTGCTGCCTCGGGCACCTTATGGTCGTTCTCCTGTTAGTAGATTTTCGAATCCGACCCTAAAATGATAGTTAACTGTAACGTTCAGGGCCTCCTAATGCCGATGGAACACTCAAATTGCGTCGAGATTCAATACATCGGCCTCCAGCCGACTTGTCTCCAAGGGTCTATTGCTGCCTCGTGCACCTTATGGTCGTTCTCCTGTGAGTTTAGATTATCGAATCCGACGAGATAATGATAGTTAATTGTAATGTTCAGGGCCTCCTAATGCCGATGGAACACTCAAATTGCGTCGAGATTCAATACATCGGCCTCCAGCCGACTTGTCTCCAAGGGTCTATTGCTGCCTCGGGCACCTTATGGTCGTTCTCCTGTGAGTCTAGATTTTCGAATCCGACGCAATAAATGATAGTTAATTGTAACGTTCAGTGCCTTGTAATGACGATGGAACACTCAAATTGCGTCGAGATTCAATACATCGGCCTCCAGCCGACTTGTCTCCAAGGGTCTGTTGCTGCCTCGGGCACCTTATGGTCGTTCTCCTGTGAGTCTAGATTTTCGAATCCGACGCAAAAATGATAGTTAATTGTAACGTTTAGGACCTCCTAATGACGATGGGACACTCAAATTGCGTCGAGAATCAATACATCGTCCTCCAGCCGACTTGTCTCCATGTGGATATTAATGCCTCCGGCCTCTTATGTTCGCTCTCATGTGAGTCTAGATTTTCGAATCCGACGCGAATCTGATTGTTAATTGTAACGTTCAGGGCTTCCTAATGACGATGGAACACTCAAATTGCCTCGAGATTCAATACATCGGAATTCAGCCGATTTGTCTCCAAGGGTCTATTGCTGCCTCGGGCACCGTATGGTCGTTCCCCTGTGAGTCAACATTTTGGAATCCGACGCAAAACTGATAGTTAATTGTAACATTCAGGGCCTCCTAATGCCAATGGGACACTCATTTTGCATCGCGATCCAATACATCGTCCTCCAGCCGACTTGTCTCCAAGGGTCTATTGCTGCCTCGGGCACCTTACGGTCGCTCTCTTGTAAGTCTAGATTTTCGAATCCGACGAAAACTGATAGTTCATTATATCGCTCAGGGCGACCTAATGACGATGGAACACTCAAATTGCGTCGAGATTCAATACATCGGCCTCCAGTCGATTTGTCTCCAAAGGGTATATTGCTGTCTCGAGCACCGTATGAACTTCTCCTGTGAGTAGATTTTCGAATGATTGTTAAATGTAACGTTCAGGACCTCCTAATGACGATGGAACACTCAAATTTGGTCGAGATTCAATACATCGGCCTCCAGCGGACTTGTCTCCAAGGGTCTATTGCTGCCTCGAGCACCTTATGGTCGTTCTCCTGTGAGTCTAGATTTTCGAATCCGACGCAAAAATGATAGTTAATTGTAACGTTCAGGGTCTCCTAATGACGATGGAACACTCAAATTGCGTCGAGATTCAATACATCGGCCTCCAGCGGACTTGTCTCCAAGGGGATATTGCTGTCTCGGGCACCATATGATCCTTCTCCAGTGAGTCTAGATTTTCGAATCCGACGCAAAAATGATAGTGAATAGTAACGTTCAGCGCCCCCTGATGACGATAGAACTCTCAAATTGCGTCGAGATTCAATACATCGTCCTCCAGATGATTTGTCTCCAAAGGGATATTGCTGCCTCGGGCACCAAATGCTCCGTCTCCTGTGAGTCTGGATTTTTGAATCCGACGCGAAATGACGATGGTGCACTCAAATTGCGTCGCGATTCAATACATCGTCCTCCAGCGGACTGGTCTCCAAGGGTCAATAGCTGCCACGGGCACCTTGTGATCGTTCTGCTGTGAGTCTTGATTTTCGAACCCGACGCAAAACTGATTGTTAATTGTAAGGTTCAGGGCCTTGTAATGACGATGGAACACTCAAATTGCGTCAAGATTCAATACATCGGCCTCCAGCCGACTTGTCTCCAAGGGTCTGTTGCTGCCTCGGGCACCTTATGGTCGTTCTCCTGTGAGTTTAGATTATCGAATCCGACGCAAAAAGGATAGTTAATTGTAACGTTTAGGGCCTCCTAATGACGATGGGACACTCAAATTGCGTCGAGATTCAATACATCGTCCTCCAGCCGACTTGTCTCCAAGGGTCTAATGCTGCCTCGGGCACGTTAAGGTCGTTTTCTTGTAAGTCTAGATTTTCGAATCCGACGCAAAAATGATAGTTAATTGTAACGTTCAGGGCCTCCTAATGACGATGGAACTCTCATATTGCGTCGAGATTCAATACATCGTCCTCCAGCCGACTTGTCTCCAAGGGTCTATTGCTGCCTCGGGCACCTTATGGTCGTTCTCCTGTGAGTCTAGATTTTCGAATCCGACGCAAAAATGATAGTTAATTGTAACATTCAGGGCCTCCTAATGACGATGGAACACTCATTTTGCGTCGCGATCCAATACAGCGTCCTCCAACCGACTTGTCTCCAAGGGTCAATAGCTGCCACGGGCACCTTGTGATCGTTCTGCCGAGAGTCTAGATTTTAGAACCCGACGCAAAACTGATTGTTAACTGTAACGTTCTGGGCCTCCTAATGCCGATGGAACACTCAAATTGCGTCGAGATTCAATACATCGGCCTCCAGCCGACTTGTCTCCAAGGGTCTATTGCTGCTTCGGGCACCTTATGGTCGTTCTCCTGTTAGTAGTTTTTCGAAACCGACGCTAAAATGATAGTTAACTGTAACGTTCACGGCCTCCTAATGCCGATGGAACACTCAAATTGCGCCGAGATTCAATACATCGGCCTCCAGCTGACTTGTCTCCAAGGGTCTATTGCTGCCTTGGGCACCTTATGGTCGTTCTCCTGTGAGTCTAGATTTTCGAATCCGACGCAAAATTGATAGTTAATTGTAACGTTCACGGCCTTGTAATGACGATGGAACACTCAAATTGCGTCAAGTTTCAATACATCGGCCTCCAGCCGACTTGTCTCCAAGGGTCTGTTGCTGCCTCGGACACCTTATGGTCGTTCTCCTGTGAGTTTAGATTATCGAATCCGACGCAAAAAGGATAGTTAATTGTAACGTTTAGGGCCTCCTAATGACGATGGGACACTCAAATTGCGTCGAGATTCAATACATCGTCCTCCAGCCGACTTGTCTCCAAGGGTCTAATGCTGCCTCGGGCACCTTATGGTCGTTCTCCTGTGAGTCTAGATTTTCGAATCCGACGCAAAAATGATAGTTAATTGTAACATTCAGGGCCTCCTAATGACGATGGGACACTCATTTTGCGTCGCGATCCAATACATCGTCCTCCAACCGACTTGTCTCCAAGGGTCAATAGCTGCCACTGGCACCTTGTGATCGGTCTGCTGTGAGTGTAGATTTTCGAACCCGACGCAAAACTGATTGTTAACTGTAACGTTCAGGGCCTTCTAATGCCGATGGAACACTCAAATTGCGTCGAGATTCAATACATCGTCCTCCAGCCGCCTTGTCTCCATGGGGATATTACTGCCTCCGGCCTCATATGTTCGCTCTCATGTGAGTCTAGATTTTCGAATCCGACGCGAAACTGATTGTTAATTGTAACGTTCAGGGCTTCCTAATGACGATGGAACACTCAAATTGCCTCGAGATTCAATACATCGGCATTCAGCCTATTTGTCTCCAAGGGTCTATTGCTGCCTCGGGCACCGTATGGTCGTTCCCCTGTGAGTCAACATTTTAGAATCCGACGCAAAACTGATAGTTAATTGTAACATTCAGGGCCTCCTAATGCCAATGGGCCACTCATTTTGCATCGCGATCCAATACATCGTCCTCCAGCCGACTTGTCTCCAAGGGTCTATTGCTGCCTCGGTCACCTTACGGTCGTTCTCTTGTAAGACTAGATTTTCGAATCCGACGCAAAACTGATAGTTCATTATATCGTTCAGGGCGACCTAATGACGATGGAACACTCAAATTGCGTCGAGATTCAATACATCGGCCTCCAGTCGATTTGTCTCCAAGGGGTATATTGCTGTCTCGATCACCGTATAAACTTCTCCTGTGAGTAGATTTTCGAATGATTGTTAATTGTAACGTTCAGGGCCTCCTAATGACGATGGAACACTCTAATTTGGTCGAGATTCAATACATCGGATTCCAGCGGACTTGTCTCCAAGGGTCTATTGCTGCCTCGAGCACCTTATGGTCGTTCTCCTGTGAGTCTAGATTTTCGAATCCGACGCAAAAATGATAGTTAATTGTAACGTTCAGGGTCTCCTAATGACGATGGAACACTCAAATTGCGTCGAGATTCAATACATCGGCCTCCAGCGGACTTGTCTCCAAGGGGATATTGCTGTCTCGGGCACCATATGATCCTTCTCCTGTGAGTCTACATTTTCGAATCCGACGCAAAAATGATAGTGAATAGTAACGTTCAGCGCCCCCTGATGACGATAGAACTCTCAAATTGCGTCGAGATTCAATACATCGTCCTCCAGCTGATTTGTCTCCAAGGGGATATTGCTGCCTCGGGCACCAAATGGTCCGTCTCCTGTGAGTCTGTATTTTTGAATCCGACGCGAAATGACGATGGAGCACTCAAATTGTGTCGCGATTCAATACATCGTCCTCCAGCGGACTGGTCTCCAAGGGTCAATAGCTGCCACGGGCACCTTGTGATCGTTCTGCTGTGAGTCTTGATTTTCGAACCCGACGCAAAACTGATTGATAATTGTAACGTTCAGGGCCACCTAATGACGATGGAACACTCAAATTGAGTCGAGATTTAATACATCGACCTCCAGCCGACTTGTCTCCAAGGGTCTATTGCTGCCTCGGGCACCTTATGGTCGTTCTCCTGTTAGTAGATTTTCGAATCCGACGCTAAAATGATAGTTAACTGTAACATTCACGGCCTCCTTATGCCGATGGAACACTTAAATTGCGTCGGGATTCAGTACATCGGATTCCAGCCGACTTGTCTCCAAGGGTCTATTGCTGCCTCGGGCACCTTATGGTCGTTCTCCTGTGAGTCTAGATTTTCGAATCCGACGCAAAATTGATAGTTAATTGTAACGTTCAGGGCCTTGTAATGACGAAGGAACACTCAAATTGCGTCAAGATTCAATACATCGGCCTCCAGCCGACTTGTCTCCAAGGGTCTGTTGCTGCCTCGGGCACCTTATGGTCGTTCTCCTGTGAGTTTAGATTATCGAATCCGACGCAAAAAGGATAGTTAATTGTAACGTTTAGGGCCTCCTAATGACGATGGGACACTCAAATTGCGTCGAGATTCAATACATCGTCATCCAGCCGACTTGTCTCCAAGGGTCTAATGCTGCCTCGGGCACCTTAAGGTCGTTCTCTTGTAAGTCTAGATTTTCGAATCCGACGCAAAAATGATAGTTCATTGTAACGTTCAGGGCCTCCTAATGACGATGAAACTCTCAAATTGCGTCGAGATTCAATACATCGTCCTCCAGCCGACTTGTCTCCAAGGGTCTATCGCTGCCTCGGGCACCTTATGGTCGTTCTCCTGTGAGTCTAGATTTTCGAATCCGACGCAAAAATGATAGTTAATTGTAACATTCAGGGCCTCCTAATGACGATGGAACACTCATTTTGCGTCGAGATTCAATACATCGGCCTTCAGCCGACTTGTCTCCAAGGGTCTATTGCTGCCTCGGGCACCTTATGGTCGTTCTCCTGTGAGTTTAGATTATCGAAACCGACGCAAAAATGATAGTTAATTGTAACGTTCAGGACCTACTATTGGCGATGGAACACTCAAATTGCGTCGAGATTCAATACATCGGCCTCCAGCCGACTTGTCTCCTATGGGCTGTTGCTGCTTCGGGCACCTTATGGTCGTTCTCCTGTGAGTCTAGACTTTCGAATACGACGCAAAAATGATAGTTAATTGTAACGTTCAGGGCCTTGTAATGACGATGGAACACTCAAATTGCGTCGAGATTCAATACATCGGCCTCCAGCCGACTTGTCTCCAAGGGTCTGTTGCTGCCTCGGGCACCTTATGGTCGTTCTCCTGTGGGTTTAGATTATCGAATCCGACGCAAAAATGATAGTTAATTGTAACGTGTAGGGCCTCCTAATTACGATGGAACACTCAAATTGCGTCGAGATGCAATACATCGGCCTCCAGCCGACCTGTCTCCAAGGGTCTGTAGCTGCCTCGGGCACCTTATGGTCGTTCTCCTGTGAGTTTAGATTATCGAATCCGACGCAAAAATGATAGTTAATTGTAACGTCTAGGGCCTCCTAATGACGATGGAACACTCAAATTGCGTCGAGATTCAATACATCGGCCTCCAGCCGACTTGTCTCCAAGGCGATATTGCTGTCTCGGGCCTCTAATGTTCGCTCTCTTGTGAGTCTAGATTTTCGAATCCGACGCGAAACTGATTGTTAATTGTAACGTTCGGGGTTTCCTAATGACGATGGAACACTCAAATTGCGTCGAGATTCAATACATCGGCCTCCAGCCGACTTGTCTCCAGGAGTCTGTTGCTGCCTCGGGTACCTTATGGTCGCTCTCTTGTAAGTCTAGATTTTCGAATCCGACGCAAAAGTGATAGTTCATTACAACGTTCAGGGCGACCTACTGACGATGGAACACTCAAATTGCGTCGATATTCAATACATTGGCCTCCAGTCGATTTGTCTCCAAGGGGTATATTGCTGTCTCGAGCACCGTATGAACTTCTCCTGTGAGTAGATTTTCGAATCCGACGCAAAAATGATAGTTAATTGTAACGTTCAGGGCCTCCTAATGCCTATGGAACACTCAAATTGCGTCGAGATTCAATACATCGGCCTCCAGCCGGCTTGTCTCCAAGGGTCTATTGCTGCCTCGGGCACCTTATGGTCCTTCTCCTGTGAGTTTAGATTTTCGAATCCGACGAAAAACTGATAGTTAATTGTAACATTCGGGGCCTCCTAATGACGATGGAACACTCAAATTGCGTCGAGAGTCAATACATCTTCCTCCAACCGACATGTCTACAAGGGGATATTGCTGCCTCGGGCTCCATGTGGTCCGTCTCCCGTGAGTGCAGATTTTCGAATCCGACGCAAAAGTGATAGTTATTTGTAACGTTCAGGGCCTTGTAATGACGATGGAACACTCAATTTGCGTCAAGAATCAATACATCGGTTTCCAGCCGACTTGTCTCCAAGGGTCTATTGCTGCCTCGGGCACCTTATGGTCGTTCTCCTGTGAGTCTAGATTTTCGAATCCGACGCAAAAATGATAGTTAAATGTAACGTTCAGGGCCTCCAAATGTCGATGGGACACGCAAATTGCGTCGAGATTCAATACATCGTCCTCCAGCCGACTTGTCTCCATGGGGATATTACTGCGTCCGGCCTCTTATGTTCGCTCTCATGTGAGTCTAGATTTTCGAATCCGACGCAAAGATGATAGTTAACTGTAACGTTTAGGGCCTCCTAATGACGATGGAACACTCATTTTACGTCGCGATCCAATACATCGTCCTCCAACCGACTTGTCTCCAGGGGTCAATAGCTGCCACGGGCACCTTGTGATCGTTCTGCTGTGAGTCTAGATTTTCGAACCCGACGCAAAACTGATAGTGAATAGTAACGTTCAGCGCCTCCTGATGACGATAGAACTCTCAAATTGCGTCGAGATTCAATACATCGTCCTCCAACTGATTTGTCTCCAAGGGAATATTGCTGCCTCGGGCACCAAATGGTCCGCCTCCTGTGAGTCTGGATTTTTGAATCCGACGCGAAACTGATAGTTAATTGTAAGGTTCAGGGCCTCCAAATGACGATGGAGCACTCAAATTGCGTCGCGATTCAATACATCGTCCTCCAGCGGACTGGTCTCCAAGGGTCAATAGCTGCTACGGGCACCTTGTGATCGTTCTGCTGTGAGTCTAGATTTTCGAATCCGACGCAAAACTGAATGTTGATTGTAACGTTCAGGGCCTCCTAATGCCGATGGAACACTCAAATTGCGTCGAGATTCAATACATCGGCCTCCAGCCGACTTGACTCCAAGGGTCTATTGCTGCCTCGGGCACCTTACGGTCGTTCTCCTGTGAGTTAAGATTATCGAATCCGACGCAAAAATGATAGTTATTTGTAACGTTCAGGGCCTCCTAATGCCGATGGATCACTCAAATTGCGTCGAGATTCAATTCATCGGCCTCCAGCCGACTTGTCTCCAAGGGTCTATTGCTGCCTCGGGCACTTTATGGTCGTTCTCCTGTGAGTCTAGATTTTCCAATCCGACGCAAAAATTGATAGTTAATTGTAACGTTCAGGCCCTTGTAATGACGATGGAACATTCAAATTGCGTCGAGATTCAATACATCGGCCTCCAGCCGATTTGTCTCCAAGGGTCTATTGCTGCCTCGGGCACCTTATGGTCGTTCTCCTGTGAGTCTAGATTTTCGAATCCGACGCAAAAATGATAGTTAATTGTAACGTTCAGGGCCTTGTAATAACGATGGAACACTCAAATTGCGTCGAGATTCAATACATCGGCCTCCAGCCGACTTGTCTCCAAGGGTCTATTGCTGCCTCGAGCACCATTTGATCCTTCTCCTGTTAGTAGATTTTCGAATCCGACGCTAAAATGATAGTTAACTGTACCGTTCAGGGCCTCCTAATGCCGATGGAACACTTAAATTGCGTCGAGATTCAATACATCGGCCTCCAGCCGACTTGTCTCCAAGGGTCTATTGCTGCCTCGGGCACCTTATTGTCATTCTGTTGTGAGTCTAGATTTTCGAATCCGACGCATAAATGATAGTTAATTGTAACGTTCAGGGACTCCTAAAGACGATGGAACACTCAAATTGCGTCGAGAGTCAATACATCGACCTCCAGTCGACTTGAATCCAATGGGATATTGCTGCCTCGGGCACCTTATGGTCGTTCTCCTGTGAGTCTAGATTTTCGAATCCGACGCATAAATGATAGTTAATTGTAACGTTCAGGGCCTCCTAATGCCGATGGAACACTCAAATTGCGTCGAGATTAAATACATCGGCCTCCAGGCGACTTGTCTCCTAGGGTCTATTGCTGCCTCGGGCACCTTATGGTCGTTCTCTTGTAAGTCTAGATTTTCGAATCCGACGCAAAAATGATAGTTAATTGTAACGTTCAGGGCCTCCTAATGCCGATGGAACACTCAAATTGCGTCGAGATTCAATACATCGGGTTCCAGCCGACTTGTTTCGAAGGGTCTATTGCTGCCTCGGGCACCTTATGGTCATTCTCCTGTGAGTTTAGATTTTCGAATCCGACGAAAAACTGATAGTTAATTGTAACATTCAGGGCCTCCTAATGACGATGGAACACTCAAATTGCGTCGAGAGTCAATACATCTTCCTCCAGCCGACTTGTCTCCAAGGGTCTATTGCTGCCTCGGGCACCTTATGGTCGTTCTCCTGTGAGTCTAGATTTTCGAATCCGACGCAAAGATGATAGTTAACTGTAACGTTTAGGGCCTCCTAATGACGATGGAACACTCATTTTTCGTCGCGATCCAATACATCGTCCTCCAACCGACTTGTCTCCAGGGGTCAATAGCTGCCACGGGCACCTTGTGATCGTTCTGCTGTGAGTCTAGATTTTCGAACCCGACGCAAAACTGATAGTGAATAGTAACGTTCAGCGCCTCCTGATGACGATAGAACTCTCAAATTGCGTCGAGATTCAATACATCGTCCTCCAGCTGATTTGTCTCCAAGGGAATATTGCTGCCTCGGGCACCAAATGGTCCGCCTCCTGTGAGTCTGGATTTTTGAATCCGACGCGAAACTGATAGTTAATTGTAAGGTTCAGGGCCTCCAAATGACGATGGAGCACTCAAATTGCGTCGCGATTCAATACATCGTCCTCCAGCGGACTGGTCTCCGAGGGTCAATAGCTGCTACGGGCACCTTGTGATCGTTCTGCTGTGAGTCTAGATTTTCGAACCCGACGCAAAACTGAATGTTGATTGTAACGTTCAGGGCCACCTAATGACGATGGAACACTCAAATTGAGTCGAGATTCAATACATCGACCTCCAGCCGACTTGTCTCCAAGGGTCTATTGCTGATCGGGCACCTTATGGTCGTTCTCCTGTTAGCAGATTTTCGAATCCGACACTATAATGATAGTTAACTGTAACGTTCAGGGCCTCCTAATGCCGATGTAACACTCAAATTGCGTCGAGATTCAATACATCGGCCTCCAGCCGACTTGTCTCCAAGGGTCTATTGCTGCCTCGGGCACCTTACGGTCGTTCTCCTGTGAGTTAAGATTATCGAATCCGACGCAAAAATGATAGTTAATTGTAACGTTCAGGGCCTCCTAATGCCGATGGAACACTCAAATTGCGTCGAGATTCAATACATCGGCCTGCAGCCGACTTGTCTCCAAGGGTCTATTGCTGCCTCGGGCACCTTATGGTCGTTCTCCTGTGAGTCTAGATTTTCCAATCCGACGCAAAAATTGATAGTTAATTGTAACGTTCAGGCCCTTGTAATGACGATGGAACATTAAAATTGCGTCGAGATTCAATACATCGGCCTCCAGCCGATTTGTCTCCAAGGGTCTATTGCTGCCTCGGGCACCTTATGGTCGTTCTCCTGTGAGTCTAGATTTTCGAATCCGACGCAAAAATGATAGTTAATTGTAACGTTCAGGGCCTTGTAATGACGATGGAACACTCAAATTGCGTCGAGATTCAATACATCGGCCTCCAGCCGACTTGTCTCCAAGGGTCTATTGCTGCCTCGAGCACCATTTGATCCTTCTCCTGTTAGTAGATTTTCGAATCCGACGCTAAAATGATAGTTAACTGTAACGTTCAGGGCCACCTAATGCCGATGGAACACTTAAAGTGCGTCGAGATTCAATACATCGGCCTCCAGCCGACTTGTCTCCAAGGGTCTATTGCTGCCTCGGGCACCTTATTGTCATTCTCCTGTGAGTCTAGATTTTCGAATCCGACGCATTAATGATAGTTAATTGTAACGTTCAGGGACTCCTAAAGACGATGGAACACTCAAATTGCGTCGAGAGTCAATACATCGACCTCCAGTGGACTTGTATCCAATGGGATATTGCTGCCTCGGGCACCTTATGGTCGTTCTCCTGTGAGTCTAGATTTTCGAATCCGACGCATAAATGATAGGAAATTGTAACGTTCAGGGCCTCCTAATGCCTATGCAACACTCAAATTGCGTCGAGATTCAATACATCGGCCTCCAGGCGACTTGTCTCCTAGGGTCTATTGCTGCCTCGGGCACCTTATGGTCGTTCTCTTGTAAGTCTAGATTTTCGAATCCGACGCAAAAATGATAGTTAATTGTAACGTTCAGGGCCTCCTAATGCCGATGGAACACTCAAATTGCGTCGAGATTCAATACATCGGCCTCCAGGCGACTTGTCTTCTAGGGTCTATTGCTGCCTCGGGCACCTTATGGTCGTTCTCCTGTGAGTTTGGATTTTCGAATCCGACGAAAAACTGATAGTTAATTGTATCATTCAGGGCCTCCTAATGACGATGGAACACTCAAATTGCGTCGAGAGTCAATACATCTTCCTCCAGCCGACTTGTCTCCAAGGGTCTATTGCTGCCTCAGGCACCTTATGGTCGTTCTGCTGTGAGTCTAGATTTTCGAATCCGACGCAAAAATGATAGTTAATTGTAACGTTCAGGGCCTCCTAATGACGATGGGACACGCAAATTGCGTCGAGATTCAATACATCGTCCTCCAGCCGACTTGTCTCCATGGGGATATTAGTGCGTCCGGCCTCTTATGTTCGCTCTCATGTGAGTCTAGATTTTCGAATCCGACGCGAAACTGATTGTTAATTGTAACGTTCAGGGCTTCCTAATGACGATGGAACACTCAAATTGCCTCGAGATTCAATACATCGGCATTCAGCCGACTTGTCTCCAAGGGTCTATTGCTGCCTCGGGCACCTTATGGTCGTTCTCCTGTAAGTTTAGATTATCGAATCCGACGCAAAAATGATAGTTAACTGTAACGTTTAGGGCCTCCTAATGACGATGGAACACTCAAATTGCGTCGGGAGTCAATACATCGACCCGAATTCGACTTGTATCCAAGGGGATATCGCCGCCTCGGGCACTACATGGTCCGTCTCCGGTGATTCTACGTTTTCCAATCCGACGCAAAACTCATAGTTAATTGTAACGTTCAGGGCCTCCTATTGGCGATGGAACACTCAAATTGCGTCAAGAATCAATACATCGGCCTCCAGCCGACTTGTCTCCAAGGGTCTATTGCTGCCTCGGGCAACTTACGGTCGATCTCTTGTAAGTCTAGATTTTCGAATCCGACGCAAAAACGATAGTTAATTGTAACGTTCAGGGCCTTCTAATGCCGATGGAACACTCAAATTGCGTCGAGATTCAATACATCGGGTTCCAGCCGACTTGTCTCCAAGGGTCTATTGCTGCCTCGGGCACCTTATGGTCGTTCTCCTGTGAGTTTGAATTTTCGAATCCGACGAAAAACTGATAGTTAATTGTAACGTGTAGGGCCTCCTAATTACGATGGATCACTCAAATTGCGTCGAGATTCAATACATCGTCCTCCAGCTGATTTGTCTCCAAGGGGATATTGCTGCCTCGGGCACCAAATGTTCCGTCTCCTGTGAGTCTGGATTTTTGAATCCGACGCGAAACTGATAGTTAATTGTAACGTTCAGGGCCTCCAAATGGCGATGGAGCACTCAAATTGCGTCGCGATTCAATACATCGTCCTCCAGCGGACTGGTCTCCGAGGGTCAGTAGCTGCCACGGGCACCTTGTGATCGTTCTGCTGTGCGTCTACATTTTCGAACCCGACGCAAAACTGATTGTTAGTTGTAACGTTCAGGGCCACCTAATGACGATGGAACACTCAAATTGAGTCGAGATTCAATACATCGACCTCCAGCGGACTTGTCTCCAATGGTCTATTGCTGCCTCGGGCACCTTAAGGTCGTTCTCCTGTTAGTAGATTTGCGAATCCGACACTAAAATGATAGTTAACTGTAGCGTTCAGGGCCTCCTAATGCCGATGGAACACTCAAATTGCGTCGAGATTCAATACATCGGCCTCCAGCCGACTTGTCTCCAAGGGTCTATTGCTGCCTCGGGCACCTTATGGTCGTTCTCCTGTGAGTTTAGATTATCGAATCCGACGCAAAAATGATAGTTAATTGTAACGTTCAGGACCTACTATTGGCGATGGAATACTCAAATTGCGTCGAGATTCAATACATCGGCCTCCAGCCGACTTGTCTCCTATGGTCTGTTGCTGCCTCGGGCACCTTATGGTCGTTCTCCTGTGAGTCTAGACTTTCGAATCCGACGCAAAAATGATAGTTAATTGTAGCGTTCAGGGCCATGTAATGACGATGGAACACTCAAATTGCGTCGAGATTCAATACATCGTCCTCCAGCCGACTTGTCTCCAAGGGTCTTTTGCTGCCTCGGGCACCTTATGGTCGTTCTCCTGTGAGTTTAGATTATCGAATCCGACGCAAAAATGATAGTTAATTGTAACGTGTAGGGCCTCCTAATTACGCTGGAACACTCAAATTGCGTCGAGATGCAATACATCGGCCACCAGCCGAGCTGTCTCCAAGGGTCTGTAGCTGCATCGGGCACCTTATGATCGTTCTCCTGTGAGTTTAGATTATCGAATCCGACGCAAAAATGATAGTTAATTGTAACGTCTAGGGCCTCCTAATGACGATGGAACACTCAAATTGCGTCGAGATTCAATACATCGGCCTCCAGCCGACTTGTCTCCAAAGGGATATTGCTGTTTCGGGCCTCTAATGTTCGCTCTCATGTGAGTCTAGATTTTCGAATCCGACGCGAAACTGATTGTTAATTGTAACGTTCAGGGCTTCCTAATGACGATGGAACACTCAAATTGCGTCGATATTCAATACATTGGCCTCCAGTCGATTTGTCTCCAAGGGGTATATTGCTGTCTCGAGCACCGTATGAACTTCTCCTGTGAGTAGATTTTCGAATCCGACGCAAAAATAATAGTTAATTGTAACGTTCAGGGCCTCCTAATGCCGATGGAACACTCAAATTGCGTCGAGATTCAATACATCGGCCTCCAGCCGACTTGTCTCCAAGGGTCTATTGCTGCCTCGGGCACCTTATGGTCGTTCTCCTGTGAGTTTAGATTTTCGAATCCGACGAAAAACTGATAGTTAATTGTAAGATTCAGGGCCTCCTAATGTCGATGGGACACGCAAATTGCGTCGAGATTCAATATATCGTCCTCCAGCCGACTTGTCTCCATGGGGATATTACTGCCTCCGGCCTCTTATGTTCGCTCTCATGTGAGTCTAGATTTTCGAATCCGACGCAAAGATGATAGTTAACTGTAACGTTTAGGGCCTCCTAATGACGATGGAACACTCAGTTTACGTCGCGATCCAATACATCGTCCTTCAAAAGACTTGTCTCCAGGGGTCAATAGCTGCCACGGGCACCTTGTGATCGTTCTGCTGTGAGTCTAGATTTTCGAACCCGACGCAAAACTGATAGTGAATAGTAACGTTCAGCGCCTCCTGATGACGATAGAACTCTCAAATTGCGTCGAGATTCAATACATCGTCCTCCAGCTGATTTGTCTCCAAGGGGATATTGCTGCCTCGGGCACCAAATGGTCCGTCTCCTGTGAGTCTGGATTTTTGAATCCGACGCGAAACTGATAGTTAATTGTAAGGTTCAGGGCCTCCAAATGACGATGGAACACTCAAATTGCGTCGAGATTCAATACATCGGCCTCCAGCCGACTTGTCTCCAAGGGTCTATTGCTGCCTCGGGCACCTTACGGTCGTTCTCCTGTGAGTTAAGATTATCGAATTCGATGCAAAAATGATAGTTAATTGTAACGTTCAGGGCCTCCTAATGCCGATGGAACACTCAAATTGCGTCGAGATTCAATACATCGGCCTCCAGCCGACTTGTCTCCAAGGGTCTATTGCTGCCCCGGGCACCTTATGGTCGTTCTCCTGTGAGTCTAGATTTTCGAATCCGACGCAAAAATGATAGTTAATTGTAATGTTCAGGGCCTTGTAATGACGATGGAACACTCAAATTGCGTCGAGATTCAATACATCGGCCTCCAGCCGACTTGTCTCCAAGGGTCTGTTGCTGCCTCGGGCACTTTATGGTCGTTCTCCTGTGAGTCTAGATTTTCCAATCCGACGCAAGAATTGATAGTTAATTGTAACGTTCAGGCCCTTGTAATGACGATGGAACATTCAAATTGCGTCGAGATTCAATACATCGGCCCCCAGCCGATTTGTCTCCAAGGGTCTATTGCTGCCTCGGGCACCTTATGGTCGTTCTCCTGTGAGTCTAGATTTTCGAATCCGACGCAAAAATGATAGTTAATTGTAACGTTCAGGGCCTTGTAATGACGATGGAACACTCAAATTGCGTCGAGATTCAATACATCGGCCTCCAGCCGACTTGTCTCCAAGGGTCTATTGCTGCCTCGAGCACCATTTGATCCTTCTCCTGTTAGAAGATTTTCGAATCCGACGCTAAAATTATAGTTAACTGTAACGTTCAGGGCCTCCTAATGCCGATGGAACACTTAAATTGCGTCGAGATTCAATACATCGGCCTCCAGCCGACTTGTCTCCAAGGGTCTATTGCTGCCTCGGGCACCTTATGGTCATTCTCCTGTGAGTCTAGATTTTCGAATCCGACGCATAAATGATAGTTAATTGTAACGTTCAGGGACTCCTAAAGACGATGGAACACTCAAATTGCGTCGAGAGTCAATACATCGACCTCCAGTCGACTTGTATCCAATGGGATATTGCTGCCTCGGGCACCTTATGGTCGTTCTTCTGTGAGTCTAGATTTTCGAATCCGACGCATAAATGATAGTTAATTGTAACGTTCAGGGCCTCCTAATGCCGATGGAACACTTAAATTGCGTCGAGATTCAATACATCGGCCTCCAGCCGACTTGTCTCCTAGGGTCTATTGCTGCCTCGGGCACCTTATGGTCGTTCTCTTGTAAGTCTAGATTTTCGAATCCGACGCAAAAATGATAGTTAATTGTAACGTTCAGGGCCTCCTAATGCCGATGGAACACTCAAATTGCGTCGAGATTCAATACATCGGGTTCCAGCCGACTTGTCTCCAAGGGTCTATTGCTGCCTCGGGCACTTTATGGTCGTTCTCCTGTGAGTTTAGATTATCGAATCCGACGCAAAAATGATAGTTAATTGTAACGTTCAGGACCTACTATTGGCGATGGAATACTCAAATTGCGTCGAGATTCAATACATCGGCCTCCAGCCGACTTGTCTCCTATGGTCTGTTGCTGCCTCGGGCACCTTATGGTCGTTCTCCTGTGAGTCTAGACTTTCGAATCCGACGCAAAAATGATAGTTAATTGTAGCGTTCAGGGCCATGTAATGACGATGGAACACTCAAATTGCGTCGAGATTCAATACATCGTCCTCCAGCCGACTTGTCTCCAAGGGTCTTTTGCTGCCTCGGGCACCTTATGGTCGTTCTCCTGTGAGTTTAGATTATCGAATCCGACGCAAAAATGATAGTTAATTGTAACGTGTAGGGCCTCCTAATTACGCTGGAACACTCAAATTGCGTCGAGATGCAATACATCGGCCACCAGCCGAGCTGTCTCCAAGGGTCTGTAGCTGCATCGGGCACCTTATGATCGTTCTCCTGTGAGTTTAGATTATCGAATCCGACGCAAAAATGATAGTTAATTGTAACGTCTAGGGCCTCCTAATGACGATGGAACACTCAAATTGCGTCGAGATTCAATACATCGGCCTCCAGCCGACTTGTCTCCAAAGGGATATTGCTGTTTCGGGCCTCTAATGTTCGCTCTCATGTGAGTCTAGATTTTCGAATCCGACGCGAAACTGATTGTTAATTGTAACGTTCAGGGCTTCCTAATGACGATGGAACACTCAAATTGCGTCGATATTCAATACATTGGCCTCCAGTCGATTTGTCTCCAAGGGGTATATTGCTGTCTCGAGCACCGTATGAACTTCTCCTGTGAGTAGATTTTCGAATCCGACGCAAAAATAATAGTTAATTGTAACGTTCAGGGCCTCCTAATGCCGATGGAACACTCAAATTGCGTCGAGATTCAATACATCGGCCTCCAGCCGACTTGTCTCCAAGGGTCTATTGCTGCCTCGGGCACCTTATGGTCGTTCTCCTGTGAGTTTAGATTTTCGAATCCGACGAAAAACTGATAGTTAATTGTAAGATTCAGGGCCTCCTAATGTCGATGGGACACGCAAATTGCGTCGAGATTCAATATATCGTCCTCCAGCCGACTTGTCTCCATGGGGATATTACTGCCTCCGGCCTCTTATGTTCGCTCTCATGTGAGTCTAGATTTTCGAATCCGACGCAAAGATGATAGTTAACTGTAACGTTTAGGGCCTCCTAATGACGATGGAACACTCAGTTTACGTCGCGATCCAATACATCGTCCTTCAAAAGACTTGTCTCCAGGGGTCAATAGCTGCCACGGGCACCTTGTGATCGTTCTGCTGTGAGTCTAGATTTTCGAACCCGACGCAAAACTGATAGTGAATAGTAACGTTCAGCGCCTCCTGATGACGATAGAACTCTCAAATTGCGTCGAGATTCAATACATCGTTCTCCAGCTGATTTGTCTCCAAGGGGATATTGCTGCCTCGGGCACCAAATGGTCCGTCTCCTGTGAGTCTGGATTTTTGAATCCGACGCGAAACTGATAGTTAATTGTAAGGTTCAGGGCCTCCAAATGACGATGGAACACTCAAATTGCGTCGAGATTCAATACATCGGCCTCCAGCCGACTTGTCTCCAAGGGTCTATTGCTGCCTCGGGCACCTTACGGTCGTTCTCCTGTGAGTTAAGATTATCGAATTCGATGCAAAAATGATAGTTAATTGTAACGTTCAGGGCCTCCTAATGCCGATGGAACACTCAAATTGCGTCGAGATTCAATACATCGGCCTCCAGCCGACTTGTCTCCAAGGGTCTATTGCTGCCCCGGGCACCTTATGGTCGTTCTCCTGTGAGTCTAGATTTTCGAATCCGACGCAAAAATGATAGTTAATTGTAATGTTCAGGGCCTTGTAATGACGATGGAACACTCAAATTGCGTCGAGATTCAATACATCGGCCTCCAGCCGACTTGTCTCCAAGGGTCTGTTGCTGCCTCGGGCACTTTATGGTCGTTCTCCTGTGAGTCTAGATTTTCCAATCCGACGCAAGAATTGATAGTTAATTGTAACGTTCAGGCCCTTGTAATGACGATGGAACATTCAAATTGCGTCGAGATTCAATACATCGGCCCCCAGCCGATTTGTCTCCAAGGGTCTATTGCTGCCTCGGGCACCTTATGGTCGTTCTCCTGTGAGTCTAGATTTTCGAATCCGACGCAAAAATGATAGTTAATTGTAACGTTCAGGGCCTTGTAATGACGATGGAACACTCAAATTGCGTCGAGATTCAATACATCGGCCTCCAGCCGACTTGTCTCCAAGGGTCTATTGCTGCCTCGAGCACCATTTGATCCTTCTCCTGTTAGAAGATTTTCGAATCCGACGCTAAAATTATAGTTAACTGTAACGTTCAGGGCCTCCTAATGCCGATGGAACACTTAAATTGCGTCGAGATTCAATACATCGGCCTCCAGCCGACTTGTCTCCAAGGGTCTATTGCTGCCTCGGGCACCTTATGGTCATTCTCCTGTGAGTCTAGATTTTCGAATCCGACGCATAAATGATAGTTAATTGTAACGTTCAGGGACTCCTAAAGACGATGGAACACTCAAATTGCGTCGAGAGTCAATACATCGACCTCCAGTCGACTTGTATCCAATGGGATATTGCTGCCTCGGGCACCTTATGGTCGTTCTTCTGTGAGTCTAGATTTTCGAATCCGACGCATAAATGATAGTTAATTGTAACGTTCAGGGCCTCCTAATGCCGATGGAACACTTAAATTGCGTCGAGATTCAATACATCGGCCTCCAGCCGACTTGTCTCCTAGGGTCTATTGCTGCCTCGGGCACCTTATGGTCGTTCTCTTGTAAGTCTAGATTTTCGAATCCGACGCAAAAATGATAGTTAATTGTAACGTTCAGGGCCTCCTAATGCCGATGGAACACTCAAATTGCGTCGAGATTCAATACATCGGGTTCCAGCCGACTTGTCTCCAAGGGTCTATTGCTGCCTCGGGCACTTTATGGTCGTTCTCCTGTGAGTTTAGATTTTCGAATCCGACGAAAAACTGATAGTTAATTGTAACATTCAGGGCCTCCTAATGACGATGGAACACTCAAATTGCGTCGAGAGTCAGTACATCTTCCTCCAGCCGACTTGTCTCCAAGGGTCTATTGCTGCCTCGGGCACCTTATGGTCGTTCTCCTGTGAGACTAGATTTTCGAATCCGACGCAAAAATGATAGTTAATTGTAACGTTCAGGGCCTCCTAATGACGATGGGACACGCAAATTGCGTCGAGATTCAATACATCGTCCTCCAGCCATCTTGTCTCCATGGGGATTTTACTGCCTCCGGCCTGCTATGTTCGCTCTCATGTGAGTCTAGATTTTCGAATCCGACGCGAAACTGATTGTTAATTGTAACGTTCAGGGCTTCCTAATGACGATGGAACACTCAAATTGCCTCGAGATTCAATACATCGGCATTCAGCAGACTTGTTTCCAAGGGTCTATTGCTGCCTCGGGCACCTTATGGTCGTTCTCCTGTGAGTTTAGATTATCGAATCCGACGCAAAAATGATAGTTAACTGTAACGTTTAGGGCCTCCTAATGACGATGGAACACTCAAATTGCGTCGGGAGTCAATACATCGACCTCCAGTCGACTTGTATCCAAGGGGATATCGCCGCCTCGGGCACCACACGGTCCGTCACCGGTGATTCTACGTTTTCGAATCCGACGCAAAACTCATAGTTAATTGTAACGTTCAGGGCCTCCTATTGGCGATGGAACACTCAAATTGCGTCAAGAATCAATACATCGGCCTCCAGCCGACTTGTCTCCAAGGGTCTATTGCTGCCTCGGGCACCTTATGGTCGATCTCTTGTAAGTCTAGATTTTCGAATCCGACGCAAAAACGATAGTTAATTGTAACGTTCAGGGCCTTCTAATGCCGATGGAACACTCAAATTGCGTCGAGATTCAATACATCGGGTTCCAGCCGACTTGTCTCCAAGGGTCTATTGCTGCCTCGGGCACCTTATGGTCGTTCTCCTGTGAGTTTAGATTTTCGAATCCGACGAAAAACTGATAGTTAATTGTAACATTCAGGGCCTCCTAATGACGATGGAACACTCATTTTGCGTCGAGAGTCAATACATCTTCCTCCAGTGGACTTGTCTCCAAGGGGATATTGCTGCCTCGGGCACCTTATGGTCGTTCTCCTGTGAGTCTAGATTTTCGAATCCGACGCAAAAATGACAATTAATTGTAACGTTCAGGGCCTTGTAATGACGATGGAAAACTCAATTTGCGTAAAGAATCAATACATCTGTTTCCAGCCGACTTATCTCCAAGGGTCTATTGCTGCCTCGGGCACCTTATGGTCGTTCACCTGTGAGTCTAGATTTTCGAATCCGACGCAAAAATGATAGTTAATTGTAATGTTCAGGGCCTTGTAATGACGATGGAACACTCAAATTGCGTCGAGATTCAATACATCGGTCTCCAGCCGACTTGTCTCCAAGGGTCTGTTGCTGCCTCGGGCACCTTATGGTCGTTCTCCTGTGAGTTTAGATTATCGAATCCGACGCAAAAATGATAGTTAATTGTAACGTTTAGGGCCTCCTAATGACGATGAGACACTCAAATTGCGTCGAGATTCAATACATCGTCCTCCAGCCGACTTGTCTCCATGGGGAGATTACTGCTTCCGGCCTCTTAAGTTCGCTCTCATGTGAGTCTAGATTTTCGAATCCGACGCGAAACTGATTGTTAATTGTAACGTTCAGGGCTTCCTAATGACGATGGAACACTCAAATTGCCTCGAGATTCAATACATCGGCATTCAGCCGACTTGTTTCCAAGGGTCTATTGCTGCCTCGGGCACCTTATGGCCGTTCTCCTGTGAGTTTAGATTATCGAATCCCTCGCAACAAAGATAGTTAATTGTAACGATTAGGGCCTCCTAATGACGATGAAACACTCAAATTGCGTCGAGATTCAATACATCGGCCTCCAGCCGACTTGTCTCCAATGGTCTGTTGCTGCCTCCGGCACTTTATGGTCGTTCTCCTGCGAGTTTAGATTATCAAATCCGACGCAAAAATGATAGTTAATTGTAACGTTTAGGGCCTCCTAATGACGATGGGACACTCAAATTGCGTCGAGATTCAATACATCGTCCTCCAGCCGACTTGTCTCCATGGGGATATTACTGCCTCCGGCCTCTTATGTTCGCTCTCATGTGACTCTAGATTTTCGAATCCGACGCGAAACTGATTGTTAATTGAAACGTTCAGGGCCTCGTAATGACGATGGAACTCTCAAATTGTGTCGACATTCAATACATCGGCCTCCAGCCGACTTGTCTCCAATGGTCTTTTGCTGTATCGGGCACCTTATGGACGTTCTCCTGTGAGTCTAGATTTTCGAATCCGACGCAAAACTCATAGTTAATAGTAACGTTCAGGGCCTTGAAATGTCGATGGAACACTCAAATTGCGTCGAGATTCAATACATCGGCCTTCAGCCGACTTGTCTCCAAGGGTCTATTGCTGCCTCGGGCACCTTATGGTCGTTCTCCTGTGAGTTTAGATTATCGAATCCGACGCATAAATGATAGTTAATTGTAACGTTCAGGGACTCCTAAAGACGATGGAAAACTCAAATTGCGTCGAGAGTCAATACATCGACCTCCAGTCGTCTTGTATCCAAGGGGATATTGCAGTCTCGTGCACCATATGATCCTTCTCCTGTTAGTAGATTTTCGGATCCGACGCTAAAATGTTTTTAACTGTAACGTTCAGGGCCTCCTAATGCCGATGGAACACCCAAATTGCGTCGAGATTCAATACATCGGGTTCCAGCCGACTTGTCTCCAAGGGTCTATTGCAGCCTCGGGCACCTTATGGTCGTTCTCCTGTGAGTCTAGATTTTCGAATCCGACGCAAAAATGATAGTTAATTGTAACGTTCAGGGCCTTGTAATGACGATGGAACACTCAATTTGCGTGAAGAATCAATACATCGGTTTCCAGCCGACATGTCTCCAAGGGTCTATTGCAGCCTCGGGCACCTTATGGTCGTTCTCCTGTGAGTCTAGATTTTCGAATCCGACGCAAAAATGATAGTTAATTGTAACGTTCAGGGCCTTGTAATGATGATGGAACACTCAATTTGCGTCGAGATTCAATACATCTGTCTCCAGCCGACTTGTCTCCAAGGGTCTGTTGCTGCCTCGGGCACCTTATGGCCGTTCTCCTGTGAGTTTAGATTATCGAATCCCTCGCAACAAAGATAGTTAATTGTAACGTTTAGGGCCTCCTAATGACGATGGAACACTCAAATTGCGTCGAGATTCAATACATCGGCCTCCAGCCGACTTGTCTCTAAGGGTCTATTGCTGCCTCGGGCACCTTATTGTCGCTCTCCTGTGAGTCTAGATTTTCGAATCCGACGCAAAAATGATAGTTAACGTTCAGGGCCTTGTAATGACGATGGAACACTCAAATTGCTTCGAGATTCAATACATCGGCCTCCAGCGGACTTGTCTCCAAGGGGATATTGCTGTCTCGAGCACCGTATGAACTTCTCCTGTGAGTAGATTTTCGAATCCGACGCGAAACTGATAGTTAACCGTAACGTTCAGGGGACCTCCTAATGCCGATGGAACACTCAAATTGCGTCGAGATTCAATACATCGGCCTCCAGCCGACTTGTCTCCAAGGGTCTGTTGCTGCCTCGGGCACTTTATGGTCGTTCTCCTGTGAGTTTAGATTATCGAATCCGACGCAAAAATGATAGTTAATTGTAACGTTTAGGGCCTCCTAATGACGATGGGACACTCAAATTGCGTCGAGATTCAATACATCGTCCTCCAGCCGACTTGTCTCCAAGGGGATATTACTGCCTCCGGCCTCTTATGTTCGCTCTCATGTGAGTCTAGATTTTCGAATCCGACGCGAAACTGATTGTTAATTGTAACGTTCAGGGCCTCCTAATGACGACGGAACACTCAAATTGCGTCGACATTCAGTACATCGGCCTCCAGCCGACTTGTCTCCAAGGGTCTGTTGCTGCCTCGGGCACCTTATGGTCGTTCTCCTGTGAGTCTAGATTTTCGAATCCGACGCATAAATCATAGTTATTTGTAACGTTCAGGGACTCCTAAAGACGATGGAACACTCAAATTGCGTCGAGACAAAACATCGACCTCCAGTCGACTTGTATCCAAGGGGATATTGCAGTCTCGTGCACCATATGATGCTTCCCCTGTTAGTAGATTTTCGAATCCGACGCTAAAATGATAGTTAACTGTAACGTTCAGGGCCTCCTAATGCCGATGGAACACTCAAATTGCGTCGAGATTCAATACATCGGCCTCCAGCCGACTTGTCCCCAAGGGTCTATTGCTGCCACGGGCACCTTATGGTCGTTCTCTTGTAAGTCTAGATTTTCGAATCCGACGCAAAAATGATAGTTAATTGTAACGTTCAGGGCCTCCTATTGGCGGTGGAACACTCAAATTGCGTCAAGAATCAATACATCGGCGTCCAGCCGACTTGTCTCCAAGGGTCTATTGCTGCCTCGGGCACCTTATGGTCGTTCTCTTGTAAGTCTAGATTTTCGAATCAGACTCAAATATGATAGTTAATTGTAACGTTCAGGGCCTCCTAATGCCGATGGAACACTCAAATTGCGTCGAGATTCAATACATCGGGTTCCAGCCGACTTGTCTCCAAGGGTCTATTGCTGCCTCGGGCACCTTATGGTCGTTCTCCTGTGAGTTTAGATTTTCGAATCCGACGCAAAACTCATAGTTAATTGTAACGTTCAGGGCCTCCTAATGACGATGGGAAACTCAAATTGCGTCGAGATTCAATACATCGTCCTCCAGCCGACTTGTCTCCATGGGGATATTACTGCCTCCGGCCTCTTAAGTTCGCTCTCATGTGAGTCTAGATTTTCGAATCCGACGCGAAACTGATTGTTAATTGTAACGTTCAGGGCCTCCTAATGACGATGGAACACTCAAATTGCGTCGAGATTCAATACATCGGCCTCCAGCCGACTTGTCTCCAAGGGTCTTTTGCTGCCTCGGGCACCTTATGTTCGTTCTCCTGTGAGTCTAGATTTTCGAATCCGACGCAAAACTCATAGTTAATTGTAACGTTCAGGGCCTTGTAATGACGATGGAACACTCAAATTGCGTCGAGATTCAATACATCGGCCTTCAGCCGACTTGGCTCCAAGGGTCTGTTGCTGCCTCGGGCACCTTATGGTCGTTCTCCTGTGAGTTTAGATTATCGAATCCGCCGCAAAAATGATAGTTAATTCTAACGTTTAGGGCCTCCTAATGACGATGGGACACTCAAATTGCGTTAGATTCAATACATCGTCCTCCAGCCGATTTGTCTCCATGGGGATATTACTGCCTCCGGGCTCTTATGTTCGCTCTCATGTGAGTCTAGATTTTCGTATCCGACGCGAAACTGATTGTTAATTGTAACGTTCAGGGCTTCCTAATGACGATGGAACACTCAAATTGCCTCGAGATTCAATACATCGGCATTCAGCCGGTTTGTGTCCAAGGGGATATTGCTCCCTCGGGCACCAAATGGTCCGTCTCCTGTGAGTCTGGATTTTTGAATCCGACGCGAAACTGATAGTTAATTGTAAAGTTCAGGGCCTCCAAATGACGATGGAGCACTCAAATTGCGTCGAGATTCAATACTTCGGCCTCCTGCCGACTTGTCTCCAAGGGTCTGTTGCTGCCTCGGGCACCTTATGGTCGTCCTCCGGTGAGTTTAGATTATCGAATCCGACGCATAAATGATAGTTAATTGTAACGTTCAGGGACTCCTAAAGACGATGGAACACTCAAATTGCGTCGAGAGTCAATACATCGACCTCCAGTCGACTTGTATCCAAGGGGATATTGCAGTCTCGGGCACAATATGATCCTTCTCCTGTGAGTCTAGATTTTCGAATCCGACGCAAAAATGATAGTGAATAGTAACGTTCAGCGCCTCCTAATGACGATAGAAGACTCAAATTGCGTCGAGATTCAATACATCGTCCTCCAGCCGAATTGTCTCCAAGGGTCTATTGCTGCCTCGGGCACCACATGGTCCTTCTCCTGTGAGTCTAGATTTTCGAATCCGACGCTAAAATGATAGTTAATTGTAACGATTATGGCCTCCTAATGACGATGGGACACTCAAATTGCGTCGAGATTCAATACATCGTCCTCCAGCCGACTTGTCTCCAACGGTCTAATGATGCCTCGGGCCCCTTATGGTCGTTCTCTTGTAAGTCTAGAGTATCGAATCCGACGCAAAAATGATAGTTAATTGTAACGTTCAGGGACTCCTAAAGACGATGGAACACTCAAATTGCGTCGAGATTCAATACATCGTCCTCCAGCCGACTTGTCTCCAAGGGATATTGCTGCCTCGGGCACCAAATGTTCCGTCTGCTGTGAGTCTAGATTTTCGAATACGACGCAAAAATGATAGTTAATTGTAACGATTATGGCCTCCTAATGTCGATGGAACACTCAAATTGCGTCGAGAGTCAATACATCGACCTCCAGTCGACTTGTATCCAAGGGAATATTGCAGTCTCGGGCACAATATGATCCTTCTCCTGTGAGTCTAGATTTTCGAATCCGACGCAAAAATGATAGTTAATTGTAACGTTCAGGGCCTCCTAATGACGATGGAACACTCAAATTGCGTCGAGATTCAATACATCGTCCTCCAGCCGACTTGTCTCCATGGGATATTGCTGCCTCGGGCACCAAATGTTCCGTCTGCTGTGAGTCTAGATTTTCGAATACGACGCAAAAATGGTAGTTAATTGTAACGATTATGGCCTCCTAATGACGATGGGACACCCAAATTGCGTCGAGATTCAATACATCGTCCTCCAGCCGACTTGTCTCCAAGGGTCTGTTGCTGCCTCAGGCACCTTATGGTCGTTCTCCTGTGAGTCTAGATTTTCGAATCCGACGCATAAGTGATAGTAATTGTAACGTTCAGGGACTCCTAAAGACGACGGAACACTCAAATTGCGTCGAGAGTCAATACATCGACCTCCAATCGACTTGTATCCAAGGGGATATTGCAGTCTCGGGCACAATATGATCCTTCTCCTGTGAGTCTAGATTTTCGAATCCGACGCAAAAATGATAGTGAATTGTAACGTTCAGCGCCTCCTAATGACGATAGAAGACTCAAATTGCGTCGAGATTCAATACATCGTCCTCCAGCCGATTTGTCTCCAAGGGGATATTGCTGCCTCGGGCACCAAATGGTCCGTGTGCTGTGAGTCTAGATTTTTGAATCCGACGAAAAACTGATAGTTAATTGAAACATTCAGGGCCTCCTATTGACGATGGAACACTCAAATTGCGTCGCGATCCAATACATCGTCCTCCAGCCGACTTGTCTCCAAGGGTCTAATGCTGCCTCGGGCACCTTATGGTCGTTCTCCTGTGAGTCTAGATTTTCGAATCCGACGCATAAATGATAGTTAATTGTAACGTTCAGGGACTCCTAAAGACGATGGAACACTCAAATTGCGTCGAGAGTCAATACATCGACCTCCAGTCGACTTGCATCCAAGGGGATATTGCAGTTTCGGGCACAATATGATCCTTCTCCTGTGATTCTAGATTTTTGAATCCGACGCAAAAATGAAAGTTAATTGTAACGTTCAGGGCCTCCAACTGACGATGGAACACTCAAATTGCGTCGCGATGCAATACATCGTCGTCCAGCCGACTTGACTCCAAGGTTCTAATGCTGCCTCGGGCACCTTATGGTCGTTCTCTTGTAAGTCTAGATTTTCGAATCCGCCGCAAAACTGACAGTTCATTATTACGTTCAGGGCGACCTAATGACGATAGAAGACTCAAATTGCGTCGAGATTCACTACATCGTCCTCCAGCCGATTTGTCTCCAAGGGGATATTGCTGCCTCGGGCACCAAATGGTCCGTCTGCTGTGAGTCTAGATTTTTGAATCCGACGAAAAACTGATAGTTAATTGAAACATTCAGGGCCTCCTATTGACGATGGAACACTCAAATTGCGTCGCGATCCAATACATCGTCCTCCAGCCGACTTGTCTCCAAGGGTCTATTGGTGCCTCGGGCACATTATGGTCGTTCTCCTGTGAGTCTAGATTTTCGAATCCGACGCAAAAATGATAGTCAATTGTAACGTTCAGGGCCTTTTAATGACGATGGAACACTCAAATTGCGTCGAGATTCAATACATCGGCCTCCAGCCGACTTGTCTCCAAGGGGATATTGCTGTCTCGAGCACCGTATGAACTTCTAATGTGAGTAGATTTTCGAATCCGACGCGAAACTGATAGTTAACCGTAACGTTCAGGGGACCTCCTAATGCCGATGGAACACTCAAATTGCGTCGAGATTCAATACATCGGCCTCCAGCCGACTTGTCTTCAAGGGTCTGTTGCTGCCTCGGGCACTTTATGGTCGTTCTCCTGTGAGTTTAGATTATCGAATCCGACGCAAAAATGATAGTTAATTGTAACGTTTAGGGCCTCCTAGTGACGATGGGACACTCAAATTGCGTCGAGATTCAATACATCGTCCTCCAGCCGACTTGTCTCCATGGGGATATTACTGCCTCCGGCCTCTTATGTTCGCTCTCATGTGAGTCTAGATTTTCGAATCCGACGCGAAACTGATTGTTAATTGTAACGTTCAGGGAATCCTAATGACGATGGAACACTCAAATTGCGTCGACATTCAATACATCGGCCTCCAGCCGACTTGTCTCCAAGGGTCTGTTGCTGCCTCGGGCACCTTATGGTCGTTCTCCTGTGAGTCTAGATTTTCGAATCCGACGCATAAATGATAGTTAATTGTAACGTTCAGGGACTCCTAAAGACGATGGAACACTCAAATTGCGTCGAGAGTCAATACATCGACCTCCAGTCGACTTGTATCCAAGGGGATATTGCAGTCTCGTGCACCATATGATCCTTCTCCTGTCAGTAGATTTTCGAATCCGACGCTAAAATGATAGTTAACTGTAACGTTCAGGGCTTCCTAATGCCGATGGAACACTCAAATTGCGTCGAGATTCAATACTTCGGCCTCCAGCCGACTTGTCTCCAAAGGTCTATTGCTGCCACGGGCACCTTATGGTCGTTCTCTTGTAAGTCTAGATTTTCGAATCCGACGCAAAAATGATAGTTAATTGTAACGTTCAGGGCCTTCTAACGACGATGGAACACTCAAATTGCGTCGAGATTGAATACATCGGCCTCCAGCCGACTTGTCTCCAAGGGGATATCGCCGCCTCGGGCACCACATGGTCCGTCTCCGGTGATTCTACGTTTTCGAATCCAACGCAAAACTCATAGTTAATTGTAACGTTCAGGGCCTCCTATTGGCGATGGAACACTCAAATTGCGTCAAGAATCAATACATTGGCGTCCAGCCGACTTGTCTCCAAGGGTCTATTGCTGCCTCGGGCACCTTATGGTCGTTCTCTTTTAAGTCTAGATTTTCGAATCCGACGCAAAAATGATAGTTAATTGTAAAGTTCAGGGCCTCCTAATGCCGATGGAACACTCAAATTACGTCGAGATTCAATACATCGGGTTCCAGCCGACTTGTCTCCAAGGGTCTATTGCTGCCTCGGGCACCTTATGGTCGTTCTCCTGTGAGTTTAGATTTTCGAATCCGACGAAAAACTGATAGTTAATTGTACATTCAGGGCCTCCTAATGACGATGGAACACTCATTTTGCGTCGAGAGTCAATACATCTTCCTCCAGCGGACTTGTCTACAAGGGGATATTGCTGCCTCGGGCACCAAATGTTCCGTCTGCTGTGAGTCTAGATTTTCGAATACGACGCAAAAATGAAAGTTAATTGTAACGTTCAGGGCCTCCAACTGACGATGGAACACTCAAATTGCGTCGCGATCCAATACATCGACCTCCAGCCGACTTGTCTCCAAGGGTCTAATGCTGCCTCGGGCACCTTATGGCCGTTCTCTTGTAAGTCTAGATTTTCGAATCCGACGCAAAACTGATAGTTCATTATAACGTTCAGGGCGACCTAATGACGATAGATGACTCAAATTGCGTCGAGATTCAATACATCGTCCTCCAGCCGATTTGTCTTCAAGGGGATATTGCTGCCTCGGGCACCAAATGGTCCGAATGCTGTGAGTCTAGATTTTCGAATCCGACGAAAAACTGATAGTTAATTGTAACATTCAGGGCCTCCTAATGACGATGGAACACTCAAATTGCGTCGAGATTCAATACATCGGCCTCCAGCCGACTTGTCTCCAAGGGGATATTGCTGTCTCGAGCACCGTATGAACTTCTCCTGTGAGTAGATTTTCGAATCCGACGCGAAACTGATAGTTAACCGTAACGTTCAGGGGACCTCCTAATGCCGATGGAACACTCAAATTGCGTCGAGATTCAATACATCGGCCTCCAGCCGACTTGTCTCCAAGGGTCTGTTGCTGCCTCGGGCAGTTTATGGACGTTCTCCTGTGAGTTTAGATTATCGAATTCGACGCAAAAATGATAGTTAATTGTAACGTTTAGGGCCTCCTAATGACGATGGGACACTCAAATTGCGTCGAGATTTAATATATCGTCCTCCAGCCGACTAGTCTCCATGGGGATATTACTGCCTCCGGCTTCTTATGTTCGCTCTCATGTGAGTCTAGATTTTCGAATCCGACGCGAAACTGATTGTTAATTGTAACGTTCAGGGAATCCTAATGACGATGGAACACTCAAATTGCGTCGACATTCAATACATCGGCTTCCAGCCGACTTGTCTCCAAGTGTCTGTTGCTGCCTCGGGCACCTTATGGTCGTTCTCCTGTGAGTCTAGATTTTCGAATCCGACGCATAAATGATAGTTAATTGTAACGTTCAGGGACTCCTAAAGACGATGGAACACTCAAATTGCGTCGAGAGTCAATACATCGACCTCCAGTCGACTTGTATCCAAGGGGATATTGCAGTCTCGTGCACCATATGATCCTTCTCCTGTCAGTAGATTTTCGAATCCGACGCTAAAATGATAGTTAACTGTAACGTTCAGGGCCTCCTAATGCCGATGGAACACTCAAATTGCGTCGAGATTCAATACATCGGCCTACAGCCGACTTGTCTCCAAGGGTCTATTGCTGCCACGGGCACCTTATGGTCGTTCTCTTGTAAGTATAGATTTTCGAATCCGACGCAAAAATGATAGTTAATTGTAACGTTCAGGGCCTTCTAATGACGATGGAACACTCAAATTGCGTCGAGATTCAATACATCGGCCTCCAGACGACTTGTCTCCAAGGGGAAATCGCCGCCTCGGGCACCACATGGTCCGTCTCCGGTGATTCTACGTTTTCGAATCCGACGCCAAACTCATAGTTAATTGTAACGTTCAGGGCCTCCTATTGGCGATGGAACACTCAAATTGCGTCAAGAATCAATACATCGGCGTCCAGCCGACTTGTCTCCAAGGGTCTATTGCTGCCTCGGGCACCTTATGGTCGTTCTCTTGTAAGTCTAGATTTTCCAATCCGACGCAAAAATGATAGTTAATTGTAACGTTCAGGGCCTCCTAATGACGATGGAACACTCAAATTGCGTCGAGATTCAATACATCGGGTTCCAGCCGACTTGTCTCCAAGGGTCTATTGCTGCCTCGGGCACCTTATGGTCGTTCTCCTGTGAGTTTAGATTTTCGAATCCGACGAAAAACTGATAGTTAATTGTACATTCAGGGCCTCCTAATGACGATGGAACACTCATTTTGCGTCGAGAGTCAATACATCTTCCTCCAGCGGACTTGTTTACAAGGGGACATTGCTGCCTCGGGCTCTATGTGGTCCGTCTAATGTGAGTCTAGATTTTCGAATCCGACGCAAAAATGATAGTTAATTGTAACGTTCAGGGCCTTGTAATGACGATGGAACACTCAAATTGCGTCGAGATTCAATACATCGTCCCCCAGCCGATTTGACTCCAAGGGTCTTTTGCTGCCTCGGGCACCTTATGGTCGTTCTCCTGTGAGTCTAGAATTTCGAATCCGACGCAAAACTCATAGTTAATTGTAACGTTCAGGGCCTTGTAATGACGATGGAACACTCAAATTGCGTCGAGATCCAATACATCGGCCGTCAGCCGACTTGTCTCCAAGGGTCTGTTGCTGCCTCGGGCACCTTATGGTCGTTCTCCTGTGAGTTTAGATTATCGAATCCGCCGCAAAAATGATAGTTAATTCTAACGTTTAGGGCCTCCTAATGACGATGGGACACTCAAATTGCGTCGAGATTCAATACATCGGCCTCCTGCCGACTTGTCTCCAAGGGTCTGTTGCTGCCTCGGGCACCTTATGGTCGTCTTCCGGTGAGTTTAGATTATCGAATCCGACGCAAAATTGATAGTTAATTGTAACGTTTAGGGCCTCCTAATGACGATGGAACACTCAAATTGCGTCGAGATTCAATCCATCGGCCTCCAGCCGACTTGTCCCCAAGGGTCTGTTGCTGCCTCGGGCACCTTATGGTCGTTCTCCTTTGAGTTTAGATTATCGAATCCGACGCAAAAATGATCGTTAATTGTAACGTTTAGGGCCTCCTAATGACGATGGGACACTCAAATTGCGTCGAGATTCAACACATCGTCCTCCAGCCGACTTGTCTCCATGGGGATATTACTGCCTCCGGCCTCTTATGTTCGCTCTCATGTGAGTCTAGATTTTCGAATCCGACGCGAAACTGATTTTTAATTGTAACGTTCAGGGTTTCCTAATGACGATGGAACACTCAAATTGCCTCGAGATTTAATACATCGGCATTCAGCCGATTTGTCTCCAAGGGTCTATTGCTGCTTTGGGCACCGTATGGTCGTTCCCCTGTGAGTCAACATTTTAGAATCCGACGAAAAACTGATAGTTAATTGTAATGCTCAGGGCCTCTTAATGACGATGGAACACTCATTTTGCGTCGAGAGTCAATACATCTTCCTCCAGCCGACTTGTCTACAAGGGGATATTGCTGCCTCGGGCTCCATGTGGTCCGTCTCCTGTGAGTCTAGCTTTTCGAATCCGACGCAAAAATGATAGTTAATTGTAACGTTCAGGGCCTTCTAACGACGATGGAACACTCAAATTGCGTCGAGATTCAATACATCGATTTCCAGCCGACTTGTCTCCAAGGGTCTATTGCTGCCTCGGGCACCTTATGGTCGTTCTCCTGTGAGTCTAGATTTTCGAATCCGACGCAAAAATGATAGTGAATTGTAACGTTCAGCGCCTCCTAATGACGATAGAAGACTCAAATTGCGTCGAGATTCAATTCATCGTCCTCCAGCCGATTTGTCTCCAAGGGGATATTGCTGACTCGGGCACCAAATGGTCCGTCTGCTGTGAGTCTAGATCTTCGAATCCGACGAAAAACTGATAGTTAATTGTAACATTCAGGGCCTCCTAATGACGATGGAACACTCAAATTGCGTCGCGATCAAATACATCGTCCTCCAGCCGACTTGTCTCCAAGGGTCTAATGCTGCCTCGGGCACCTTATGGCCGTTCTCTTGTAAGTCTAGATTTTCGAATCCGACGCAAAACTGATAGTTCATTATAACGTTCAGGGCGACCTAATGACGATAGAAGACTCAAATTGCGTCGAGATTCAATACATCGTCCTCCAGCCGGTTTGTCTCCAAGGGGATATTGCTGCCTCGGGCACCAAATGGTCCGAATGCTGTGAGTCTAGATTTTCGAATCCGACGAAAAACTGGTACTTAATTGTAACATTCAGGGCCTCCTAATCACGATGGAACACTCAAATTGCGTCGCGATCCAATACATCGTCGTCCATCCGACTTGACTCCAAGGGTCTAATGCTGCCTCGGGCACCTTATGGTCGTTCTCTTGTAAGTCTAGATTTTCGAATCCGACGTAAAACTGATAGTTCATTATAACGTTCAGGGCGACCTAATGACGATAGAAGACTCAAATTGCGTCGAGATTCACTACATCGTCCTCCAGCCGACTTGTCTCCAAGGGTCTATTGGTGCCTCGGGCACCTTATGGTCGTTCTCCTGTGAGTCTAGATTTTCGAATCCCACGCAAAATTGATAGTTAATTGTAACGTTCAGGGCCTTTTAATGACGATGGAACACTCAAATCGCGTCGAGATTCAATACATCGGCCTCCAGCCGACTTGTCTCCAAGGGTCTGTTGCTGCCTCGGGCACCTTATGGTCGTTCTCCTGTGAGTGTAGAATATCGAATCCGACGCAATAATGATAGTTAATTGTAACGTTTAGGGCCTAAGAATGACGATGGAACACTCAAATTGCGTCGAGTTTCAATACATCGGCCTCCAGCGGACTGGTCTCCAAGGGTCTATTGCTGCCTCGGGCCCCTTATGGTCGTTCTCCTGTGAGTCTAGATTTTCGAATCCGACGCAAAACTCATGGTTAATTGTAACGTTCAGGGCCTTGTAATGACGATGGAACACGCAAATTGCGTCGAGATTCAATACATCGTCCTCCACCCGACTTGTCTCCAAGGGTCTAATGCTGCCTCGGGCACCTTATGGTCGTTCTCTTGTATGTCTAGATTTTCGAATCCGACGGAAAAATGATAGTGAATAGTAATGTTCAGCGCCTCCTGATGACGATAGGACTCTCAAATTGCGTCGAGATTCAATACATCGTCCTCCAGCCGATTTGTCTCCAAGGGGATAATGCTGCCTCGGGCACCAAATAGTCCTTCTGCTGTGAGTCTAGATTTTCGAATCCGACGAAAAACTGATAGTTAATTGTAAACTTCAGGGCCTCCTAATGACGATGGAACACTCAAATTGCGTCGCGATCCAATACATCGTCCTCCAGCCGACTTGTCTCCAAGGGTCTAATGCTGCCTCGTGCACTTTATGGTCGTTCTCTTGTAAGTCTAGATTTTCGAATCCGACGCAATAATGATAGTTAATTGTAACGTTCAGGGCCTCCTAATGCCGATGGAACCCTCAAATTGCGTCGAGATTCAATACATCGGCCTCCAGCCGACTTGTCTCCAAGGGTCTGTTGCTGCCTCGGGCACCTTATGGTCGTTCTCCTGTGAGTTTAGATTATCGAATCCGACGCAAAAATGATAGTTAATTGTAACGTTTATTGCCTCCTAATGACGATGGGACACTCAAATTGCGTCGAGATTCAATACATCGTCCTCCAGCCGACATGACTCCATGGGGATATTACTGCCTCCGGCCTCTTATGTTCGCTCTCATGTGAGTCTAGATTTTCGAATCCGACGCGAAACTGATTGTTAATTGTAACGTTCAGGGCTTCCTAATGACGATGGAACACTTAAATTGCCTCGAGATTTAATACATCGGCATTCAGCCGATTTGTCTCCAAGGGTCTATTGCTGCCTCGGGCACCGTATGGTCGTTCCCCTGTGAGTCAACATTTTAGAATCCGACGCAAAACTGATAGTTAATTGTAATGCTCAGGGCCTCTTAATGACGATGGAACACTCATTTTGCGTCGAGAGTCAATACATCTTCCTCCAGCCGACTTGTCTACAAGGGGATATTGCTGCCTCGGGCTCCATGTGGTCCGTCTCCTGTGAGTCTAGATTTTCGAATCCGACGCAAAAATGATAGTTAATTGTAACGTTCAGGGCCTTCTAATGACGATGGAACACTCAAATTGCGTCGAGATTCAATACATCGGCCTCCAGCCGACTTGTCTCCAAGGGTCTATTGCTACCTCGGGCACCATATGATCCTTCTCCTGTGAGTCTAGATTTTCGAATCCGACGCAAAAATGATAGTTAATTGTAACGTTCAGGTCCTTCTAATGACGAAGAAACACTCAAATTGCGTCGAGATTCAATACATCGTCCTCCAGCCGACTTGTCTCCAAGGGGATATCGCTGCCTCGGGCACCACATGGTCCTTCTCCGGTGATTCTACGTTTCCGAATCAGACGCAAGACTGCTAGTTAATTGTAACGTTCAGGGCCTCCTAAAGACGATGGAACACTCAAATTGCGTCGAGATTCAATACATCGTCCTCCAGCCGACTTGTCTCCATGGGGATATTACTGATTCCGGCCTCTTATGTTCGCTCTCATGTGAGTCTAGATTCTCGAATCCGACGCGAAACTGATTGTTAATTGTAACGTTCAGGGCTTCCTAATGACGATGGAACACTCAAATTGCCTCGAGATTTAATACATCGGCATTCAGCCGATTTGTCTCCAAGGGTCTATTGCTGCCTCGGGCACCGTATGGTCGTTCCCCTGTGAGTCAACATTTTAGAATCCGACGCAAAACTGATTGTTAATTGTAATGCTCATGGCCTCTTAATGACGATGGAACACTCATTTTGCGTCGAGAGTCAATACATCTTCCTCCAGCCGACTTGTCTCCAAGGGGATATTGCTGCTTCGGGCACCAAAAGTTCCGTCTGCTGTGCGTCTAGATTTTCGAATCCGACGAAAAACTGATAGTTAATTGTAACATTCAGGGCCTCCTAATGACGATGGAACACTCATTTTGCATCGAGAGTCAATACATCTTCCTCCAGCCGACTTGTCTACAAGGGGATATTGCTGCCTCGGGCTCCATGTGGTCCGTCTCCTGTGACTCTAGATTTTCGATTCCGACGCGAAACTAATAGTTAATTGTAAGGTTTAGGGCCTCCTAACGACGATGGAACACTCAAATTGCGTCGAGATTCATTACATCGGCCTCCAGCGGACTTGTCTCCAATTGGATATTGCTGTCTCGGGCACCATATGATCCTTCTCCTGTGAGTCTAGATTTTCGAATCCGACGCAAAAATGATAGTTAATTGTAAATTTTAGGGCCTTGTAATGACGATGGAACACTCAAATTGCGTCGAGATTCAATACATCGGCCTCCAGCCGACTTGTCTCCTATGGTCTGGTGCTGCCTCGGGCACCTTATGGTCGTTCTCCTGTGAGTTTAGATTTTTGAATCCGACGATAAAATGATACTTAATTGTAACGTTCAGGGCCTTGTAATGACGATGGAACACTCAAATTGCGTCGAGATTCAATACATCGGCCTCCAGCCGACTTGTCTCCAAGGGTCTGTTGCTGCCTCGGGCACCTTATGGTCGTTCTCCTGTGAGTTTAGATTTTCGAATCCGACGCGAAACTGATAGTTAATTGTAAGGTTCAGGGCCTTCTAATGACGATGGAACACTCAAATTGCGTCGAGATTCAATACATCGGCCTCCAGCGGACTTGTCTCCAAGGGGATATTGCTGTCTCGAGCACCGTATGAACTTCTCCTGTGAGTAGATTTTCGAATCCGACGCTAAAATGATTGTTAATTGTAACGTTCAGGGCCTCCTAATGACGATGGAACCCTCAAATTGCGTCAAGAATTAATACATCGGTTTCCAGCAGACTTGTCTCCAAGGGTCTATTGCTGCCTCGGGCACCTTATGGTCGTTCTCCTGTGAGTCTAGATTTTCGAATCCGACGCATAAATGATAGTTAATTGTAACGTTCAGGGACTCCTAAGGACGATGGAACACTCAAATTGCGTCGAGAGTCAATACATCGACCTCCAGTCGACTTGTATCCAAGGGGATATTGCAGTCTCGTGCACCATATGATCCTTCTCCTGTTAGTAGATTTTCGAATCCGACGCTAAAATGATAGTTAATTGTAACGTTCAGGGCCTTGTAATGACGATGGAACACTCAAATTGCGTCGAGAATCAATACATCGGCCTCCAGCCGACTTGTCTCCAAGGGGATATCGCTGCCTCGGGCCGTCTCCGGTGATTCTACGTTTTCGAATCCGACGCAAAACTCATAGTTAATTGTAACGTTCAGGGCCTCCTATTGGCGAAGGAACACTCAAATTGCGTCGCGATCCAATACATCGTCCTCCAGCCGACTTGTATCCAAGGGGATATTGCAGTCTCGTGCACCATATGATCCTTCTCCTGTTAGTAGATTTACGGATCCGACGCTAAAATGATAGTTAATTGTAACGTTCAGGGCTTCCTAATGACGATGGAACTCTCAAATTGCGTCGAGATCCAATACATCGGCCTCCAGCCGATTTGTCTCCAAGGGGATATCGCTGCCTCGGGCCGTCTCCGGCGATTCTACGTTTTCGAATCCGACGCAAAACTCATAGTTAATTGTAACGTTCAGGGCCTCCTATTGGCGATGGAACACTCAAATTGCGCCGCGATCCAATACATCGTCCTCCAGCCGACTTGTCTCCAAGGGTCTAATGCTGCCTCGGGCACCTTATGGTCGTTCTCTTCTAAGTCTAGATTTTCGAATCCGACGCAAAACTGATAGTTCATTATAACGTTCAGGGCGACCTAATGACGATGGAACACTCAAATTGCGTCGAGATTCAATACATCGGCCTCCAGCCGACTTATCTCCAAGGGTCTATTGCTGCCTCGGGCACCATATGGTCGTTCTCCTGTGATTCTAGATTTTCGAATCCAACGCAAAAATGATAGTTAATTGTATAGTTCAGGGCCTCCTATTGGCGATTGAACACTCAAATTGCGTCGAGAGTCAATACATCGACCTCCAGTCGACTTGTATCCAAGGGGATATTGCTGTCTCGGGCACAATAGGATCCTTCTCCTGTGAGTCTAGATTTTCGAATCCGACGCAAAAATGATAGTGAATTGTAACGTCCAGCGCCTCCTAATGACGATAGAGGACTCAAATTGCGTCGAGATTCAATACATCGTCCTCCAGCCGATTTGTCTCCAAGGGGAAATTGCTGTCTGGGGCACCAAATGGTCCATCTGCTGTGAGTCTTGATTTTCGAATCCGACGAAAAACTGATAGTTAATTGTAACATTCAGGGCCTCCTAATGACGATAGAACACTCATATTGCGTCGCGATCCAATACATCGTCCTCCAGCCGACTTGTCTCCAAGGGTCTAATGCTGCCTCGGGCACCTCATGGTCGTTCTCTTGCAAGTCTAGATTTTCGAATCCGACGCAAAAATGATAGTTAATTGTAACGTTCAGGGCCTCCTAATGACGATGGATCTCTCAAATTGCGTCGAGATTCAATACATCGTCATCCAGCCGACTTGTCTCCAAGGGTCTGTTGCTGCCTCGGGCACCTTATGGTCGTTCTCCTGTGAGTTTAGATTATCGAATCCGACGCAAAAAAGATAGTTAATTGTAACGTTCAGGGACTCCTAAAGACGATGGAACACTCAAATTGCGTCGAGAGTCAATACATCGACCTCCAGTCGACTTGTATCCAAGGGGATATTGCAGTCTCGTGAACCATATGATCCTCCTCCTGTTAGTAGATTTTCGAATCCGACGCTAAAATGATAGTGAATTGTAACGTTCAGCGCCTCCTAATGACGATAGAAGACTCAAATTGCGTCGAGATTCAATACATCGGCCTCCAGCCGACTTGTCTCCAAGGGTCTGTTGCTGCCTCGGGCACCTTATGGTCGTTCTCCTGTGAGTTTAGATTATCGAATCCGACGCAAAAAAGATAGTTAATTGTAACGTTCAGGGCCTTGTAATGACGATGGAACACTCAAATTGCGTCGAGATTCAATACATCGGCCTCCAGCCGACTTGTCTCCAAGGGTCTGTTGCTGCCTCGGGCACCTTATGGTCGTTCTCCAGTGAGTAGATTTTCGAATCCGACGCATAAATGATAGTTAATTGTAACGCTCAGGGACTCCTAAAGACGATGGAACACTCAAATTGCGTCGAGAGTCAATACATCGAACTCCAGTCGACTTGTCTCCAAGGGGATATTGCAGTCTCGTGCACCATATGATCCTTCTCCTGTTAGTAGATTTTCGAATAAGACGCTAAAATGATAGTTAACTGTAACGTTCAGGGCCTCCTAATGCCGATGGAACACTCAAATTGCGTCAAGATTCAATACATCAGCCTCCAGCCGACTTGTCTCCAAGGGGATATTGCTGTCTCGGGCACAATATGATCCTTCTCCTGTGAGTCTAGATTTTCGAATCCGACGCAAAAATGATAGTGAATTGTAACGTTCAGCGCCTCCTAATGACGATAGAAGACTCAAATTGCGTCGAGATTCAATACATCGTCCTCCAGGCGATTTGTCTCCAAGGGGATATTGCTGTCTCGGGCTCCAAATGGTCCGTCTGCTGTGAGTCTAGATTTTCGAATCCGACGAAAAACTGATAGTCAATTGTAACATTCAGGGCCTCCTAATGTCGATGGAACACTCAAATTGCGTCGCGATCCAATACATGGTTCTCCAGCCGACTTGTCTCCAAGGGTCTAATGCTGCCTCGGGCACCTTATGGTCGTTCTCCTGTGAGTAGATTTTCGAATCCGGCGCATAAATGATAGTTAATTGTAACGTTCAGGGCCTCCAAATGACGATGGAGCACTCAAATTGCGTCACGATTCAATACATCGTCCTCCAGCGGACTGGTCTCCAAGGGGATATTGCTGCATCGGGCACCTTATGGTCCGTCTCCAGTGAGTCTAGATTTTCGAATCCGACGAAAAACTGATAGTTAATTGTAACATTCAGGGCCTCCTAATGACGATGGAACACTCATTTTGCGTCGCGATCCAATACATCGTCCTAAAAACCGACTTGTCTCCAAGGGTCAATAGCAGCCACGGGCACCTTGTGATCGTTCTGCTGTGAGTCTGGATTTTCGAACCCGATGCAAAACTGATTGTTAATTATGACGCCCAGGGCCACCTAATGACGAGTGAACACTCAAATTGAGTCGAGATTCAATACATCGACCTCTAGCCGACTTGTCTCCAAGGGGATATTGCTGCCTCGGGCTCCATGTGGTTCGTCTCCTGTGAGTCTAGATTTTCGAATCCAACGCGAAACCGATAGTTAATTGTAACGTTCAGGGCCTCCTAATGACGATGGAACACTCAAATTGCGTCGAGATTCAATACATCGGCCTCCAGCCGACTTGTCTTCAAGGGGATATTCCTGCCTCGGGCTCCATGTGGTCCGTCTCCTGTGCGTCTAGATCTTGGAATCCGACGCGAAACTGATAGTTCATTATAACGTTCAGAGCCTCCTAATGACGATGGAACTCTCAAATTGCGTCGAGATCCAATACATCGGCCTCCAGCCGACTTGTCTCCAAGGGTCTAATGCTGCCTCGGGCACCTTATGGTCGTTCTCTTGTAAGTCTAGATTTTCGAATCCGACGCAAAACTGATAGATCATTATAACGGTTAGGGCCTCCTAATGCCGATGGAACACTCAAATTGCGTCGAGATTCAACACATCGTCCTCCAGCCGATTTGTCTCCAAGGGGATATTGCTGTCTCGGGCACCAAATGGTCCGTCTGCTGTGAGTCTAGATTTTCGAATCCGACGAAAAACTGATAGTTAATTGTAACATTCAGGGCCTCCTAATGACGATGGAACACTCAAATTGCTTCGCGATCCAATACATCGTTCTCCAGCCGACTTGTCTCCAAGGGTCTAATGCTGCCTCGGGCACCTTATGGTCGTTCTCCTGTGAGTAGATTTTCGAATCCGACGCATAAATGATAGTTAATTGTAACGTTCAGGGACTCCTAAAGACGATGGAACACTCAAATTGCGTCGAGAGTCAATACATCGACCTCCAGTCGACTTGCATCCAAGGGGATATTGCAGTCTCGTGCACCATATGATCTTTCTCCTGTTAGTAGATTTTCGAATCCGACGCTAAAATGATAGTTAACTGTAACGTTCAGGGCCTCCTAATGCCGATGGAACACTCAAATTGAGTCGAGATTCAATACATCGGCCTCCAGCCGACTCGTCTCCAAGGGTCTATTGCTGCCTCGGGCACCATATGGTCGTTCTTCTGTGAGTCTAGATTTTCGAATCCGACGCAAAAATGATAGTTAATTGTTACGTTCAGGGCCTCCTATTGGCGATGGAACACTCAAATTGCGTCGAGAGTCAATACATCGACCTCCAGTCGACTTGCATCCAAGGGGATATTGCAGTCTCGTGCACCATATGATCCTTCTCCTGTTAGTAGATTTTCGAATCCGACGCTAAAATGATAGTTAACTGTAACGTTCAGGGCCTCCTAATGCCGATGGAACACTCAAATTGCGTCGAGATTCAATACATCGTCCTCCAGCCGACTTGTCTCCAAGGGTCTATTGCTGCCTCGGGCACCTTATGGTCGTTCTCCTGTGAGTCTAGATTTTAGAATCCGACGCAAAACTGTAGTTAAATGTAATGCTCAGGGCCTCTTAATGACGATGGAACACTCAAATTGCGTCGAGAGTCAATACATCTTCCTCCAGCCGACTTGTCTACAAGGGGATATTGCTGCCTCCGGCTCCATGTGGTCCGTCTCCTGTGAGTCTGGATTTTTGAATCCGACGCGAAACTGATAGTTAATTGTAACGTTCAGGGCCTCCAAATGACGATGGAGCACTCAAATTGCTTCGCGATTCAATACATCGTCCTCCAGCGGACTGGTCTCCAAGTTGATATTGCTGCATCGGGCAGCTTACGGTCCGTCTCCTGTGAGTCTAGATTTTCGAATCCGACGCGAAACTGATAGTTAATTGTAACGTTCAGGGCCTCCTAATGACGATGGAACACTCAAATTGCGTCGAGATTCAATACATCGGCCTCCAGCCGACTTGTCTCCAAGGGGATATTCCTGCCTCGGGCTCCATGTGGTCCGTCTCCTGTGCGTCTAGATTTTCGAATCCGACGCGAAACTGATAGATAATTGTAACGTTCAGGGCCTCCTAATGACGATGCAACTCTCAAATTGCGTCGAGATCCAATACATCGGCCTCCAGCCGACTTGTCTCCAAGGGGATATCGCTGCCTCGGGCACCACATGGTCCGTCTCCGGTGATTCTACGTTTTCGAATCCGACGCAACACTCATAGTTAATTGTAACGTTCAGGGCCTCCTAATGGCGATGGAACTCTCAAATTGCGTCGAGATTCAATACATCGTCCTCCAGCCGACTTGTCTCCAAGGGTCTATTGCTGCCTGGGGCACCTTATGGTCGTTCTCCTGTGAGTAGATTTTCGAATCCGACGCATAAATAATAATTAATTGTAACGTTCAGGGACTCCTAAAGACGATGGAACACTCAAATTGCGTCGAGAGTCAATACATCGACCTCCAGTCGACTTGTATCCAAGGGGATATTGCAGTCTCGTGCACCATATGATCCTTCTCCTGTTAGTAGATTTTCGAATCGGACGCTAAAATGATAGTTAACTGTAACGTTTAGGGCCTCCTAATGCCGATGGAACACTCAAATTGCGTCGAGATTCAATACATCGGCCTCCAGCCGACTTGTCTCCAAGGGGATATTGCTGTCTCGGGCACAATATGATCCTTCTCCTGTGAGTCTAGATTTTCGAATCCGACGCAAAAATGATAGTGAAATGTAACGTTCAGCGCCTCCTAATGACGATAGAAGACTCAAATTGCGTCGAGATTCAATACATCGTCCTCCAGCCGATTTGCCTCCAAGGGGATATTGCTGTCTCGGGCACCAAATGGTCCGTCTGCTGTGAGTCTAGATTTTCGAATCCGACGAAAAACTGATAGTTAATTGTAACATTCAGGGCCTCCTAATGACCATGGAACACTCAAATTGCGTCGCGATCCAATACATCGTTCTCCAGCCGACTTGTCTCCAAGGGTCTAATGCTGCCTCGGGCACCTTATGGTCGATCTCCTGTGAGTAGATTTTCGAATCCGACGCATAAATGATAGTTAATTGTAACGTTCAGGGACTCCTAAAGACGATGGAACACTCAAATTGCGTCGAGAGTCAATACATCGACCTCCAGTCGACTTGTATCCAAGGGGATATTGCAGTCTCGTGCACCATATGATCCTTCTCCTGTTAGTAGATTTTCGAATCCGACGCATAAATGATAGTTAATTGTAACGTTCAGGGACTCCTAAAGACGATGGAACACTCAAATTGCGTCGAGATTCAATACATCGTCCTCCAGCCGACTTGCCTCCAAGGGTCTATTGCTGCCTCGGTCACCTTATGGTCGTTCTCCTGTGAGTCTAGATTTTAGAATCCGATTCAAAACTGTAGTTAAATGTAATGCTCAGGGCCTCTTAATGACGATGGAACACTCAAATTGCGTCGAGATTCAATACATCGGCCTCCAGCGGACTTGTTTCCAAGGGGATAATGCTGTCTCGGGCACCATATGATACTTCTCCTGTGAGTCTAGATTTTCGAATCCGACGCAAAAATGATAGAGAATAGTAACGTTCAGCGCCTCCTGATGACGATAGAACTCTCAAATTGCGTCGAGAATTAATACATCGTCCTCCAGGTGATTTGTCTCCAAGGGGATATTGCTGCCTCGGGCACCAAATGGTCCGTCTCCTGTGAGTCCGGAATTTTGAATCCGACGCGAAACTGATAGCTAATTGTAACGTTCAGGGCCTCCAAATGACGATGGAGCACTCAAATTGCGTCGCGATTCAATACATCGTCCTCCAGCGGACTGGTCTCCAAGGGGATATTGCTGCATCGGGCACCTTACGGTCCGTCTCCAGTGAGTCTAGATTTTCGAATCCGACGAAAAACTGATAGTTAATTGTAACATTCAGGGTATCCTACTGACGATGGAACACTCATTTTGCGTCGCGATCCAATACATCGTCCTAAAAACCGACTTGTCTCCAAGGGTCAATAGCTGCCACGGGCACCTTGTGATCGTTCTGCTGAGAGTCTAGATTTCGAACCCGATGCAAAACTGATTGTTAATTATGACGCTCAGGGCCACCTAATGACGAGTGAACACTCAAATTGAGTCGAGATTCAATACATCGACCTCTAGCCGACTTGTCTCCAAGGGGATATTGCTGCCTCGGGCTCCATGTGGTCCGTCTCCTGTGAGTATAGATTTTCGAATCCGACGCGAGACTGATAGTTAATTCTAACGTTCAGGGCCTCCTAATGACGATGGAACACTCAAATTGCGTCGAGATTCAATACATCGGCCTCCAGCCGACTTGTCTCCAAGGGGATATTCCTGCCTCGGGCTCCATGTGGTCCGTCTCCTGTGCGTCTAGATTTTCGAACCCGACGCGAAACTGATAGATAATTGTAACGTTCAGGGCCTCCTAATGACGATGGAACTCTCAAATTGCGTCGAGATCCAATACATCGGCCACCAGCCGACTTGTCTCCAAGGGGATATCGCTGCCTCGGGCACCACATGGTCCGTCTCCGGTGATTCTACGTTTTCGAATCCGACGCAAGACTCATAGTTAATTGTAACGTTCAGGGCCTCCTATTGGCGATGGAACACTCAAATTGCGTCGAGATTCAATACATCGACCTCCAGCCGAGTTCTCTCCAAGGGTCTAATGCTGCCTCGGGCACCTTATGGTCGTTCTCTTGTAAGTCTAGATTTTCGAATCCGACGCAAAACTGATAGTTCATTATAACGTTCAGGGCGACCAAATGACGATGGAACATTCAAATTACGTCGATATTCAATACATCGGCCTCCAGTCGATTTGTCTCCAAGGGGTATATTGATGTCTCGAGCACCGTATGAACTTCTCCTGTGAGTAGATTTTCGAATCCGACGCTAAAATGATAGTTAATTGTAAAGTTCAGGGCCTTGTAAGGACGATGGAACACTCAAATTGCGTCGAGATTCAATACATCGGCATCCAGCCGACTTGTCTCCAAGGGTCTATTGCTGCCTCGGGCACCATGTGGTCGTTCCCCTGTGAGTCTAGATTTTCGAATCCGACGCAAAAATGATAGTTAATTGTAACGTTCAGGGCCTCCTAATGGCGATGGAACTCTCAAATTGCGTCGAGATTAAATACATCGTCCTCCAGCCGACTTGCCTCCAAGGGTCTATTGCTGCCTCGGGCACCTTATGGTCGTTCTCCTGTGAGTAGATTTTCGAATCCGACGCATAAATGATAGTTAATTGTAACGTTCAGGGTTTCCTAAAGAGGATGGAACACTCAAATTGCGTCGAGATTCAATACATCGTCCTCCAGCCGACTTGTCTCCAAGGTTCTATTGCTGCCTCGGGCACCTTATGGTCGTTCTCCTGTGGGTCTAGATTTTAGAATCCGACGCAATACTGTAGATAAATGTAATGCTCAGGGCCTCTTAATGACGATGGAACACTCAAATTGCGTCGAGATTCAATACATCGGCCTCCAGCCGACTTGTCTACAAGGGGATATTGCTGCCTCGGGCTCCATGTGGTCCTTCTCCTGTGAGTCTAGATTTTCGAATCCGATGCGAAACTGATAGCTAATTGTAAGGTTCAGGGCCTCCTAATGACGATAGAACTCTCAAATTGCGTCGAGATTCAATACATTGTCCTCCAGCCGACTTGTCTCCAAGGGTCTATTGCTGCCTTGGTCACCTTATGGTCGTCCTCCTGTGAGTCTAGATTTTAGAATCCGACGCAAAACTGTAGTTAAATGTAATGCTCAGGGCCTCTTAATGACGATGGAACACTCAAATTGCGTCGAGATTCAATACACCGGCCTCCAGTCGACTTGTTTCCAAGGGGATATTGCTTTCTCGGGCACCATATGATCCTTCTCCTGTGAGTCTAGATTTTGGAATCCGACGCAAAAATGATAGAGAATAGTAACGTTCAGCGCCCCCTGATGATGATAGAACTCTCAAATTGCGTCGAGATTCAATACATCGTCCTCCAGCTGATTTGTCTCCAAGGGGATATTGCTGCCTCGGGCACCAAATGGTCCGTCTCCTGTGAGTCTGGATTTTTGAATCCGACGCGAAACTGATAGTTAATTGTAACGGTCAGGGCCTCCTAAAGCCGATGGAACACTCAAATTGCGACGAGATTCAATACATCGGCCTCCAGCCGACTTGTCTCCAAGGATATATTGCTGTCTCGGGCACAATATGATCCTTCTCCTGTGAGTCTAGATTTTCGAATCCGACGCAAAAATGATAGTGAATTGTAACGTTCAGCGCCTCCTAATGACGATAGAAGACTGAAATTGCGTCGAGATTCAATACATCGTCGTCCAGCCGATTAGTCTCCAAGGGGATATTGCTGTCTCGGGCTCCAAATGGTCCGTCTGCTGTGAGTCTAGATTTTCGAATCCGACGAAAAACTGATAGTTAGTTGTAACATTCAGGGCCTCCTAATGACGATGGAACACTCAAATTGCGTCGCGATCTAATACATCGTTCTCCAGCCGACTTGTCTCCAAGGGTCTAATGCTGTCTCGGGCACCTTATGGTCGTTCTCCTGTGAGTAGATTTTCGATTCCGACGCATAAATGATAGTTAATTGTAACGTTCAGGGACTCCTAAAGACGATGGAACACTCAAATTGCGTCGAGAGTCAATACATCGACCTCCAGTCGACTTGTATCCAAGGGGATATTGCAGTCTCGTGCACCATGTGATCCTTCTCCTGTTAGTAGATTTTCGAATCCGACGCTAAAATGATAGTTAACAGTAACGTTCAGGGCCCCTAATGCCGATGGAACACTCAAATTGAGTCGAGATTCAATACATCGGCCTCCAGCCGACTTGTCTCCAAGGGTCTATTGCTGCCTCGGGCACCATATGGTCGTTCTCCTGTGCGTCTAGATTTTCGAATCCGACGCAAAAATGATAGTTAATTGTTACGTTCAGGGCCTCCTATTGGCGATGGAACACTCAAATTGCGTCGAGAGTCAATACATCGACCTCCAGTCGACTTGTATCCAAGGGGATATTGCAGTCTCGTGCACCATATGATCCTTCTCCTGTTAGTAGATTTTCGAATCCGACGCTAAAATGATAGTTAACTGTAACGTTCAGGGCCTCCTAATGCCGATGGAACACTCAAATTGCGTCGAGATTCAATACATCGGCCTCCAGCCGACTTGTCTCCAAGGGTCTATTGCTGCCTTGGGCACCTTATGGTCGTTCTCCTGTGAGTCTAGATTTTCGAATCCGACGCAAAAATGATAGTTAATTGTAACGTTCAGGGCCTTGTAATGACGATGGAACACTCAAATTGCGTCGCGATCCAATACATCGTCCTCCAACCGACTTGTCTCCAAGGGTCTAATGCTGCCTCGGGCACCTTATGGTCGTTCTCTTGTACGTCTAGATTATCGAATCCGACGCAAAAATGATAGTGAATAGTAACGTTCAGCGCCTCCTGATGATGATAGAACTCTCAAATTGCGTCGAGATTCAATACATTGTCCTCCAGCCGACTTGTCTCCAAGGGTCTATTGCTGCCACGGTCACCATATGGTCGTTCTCCTGTGAGTCTAGATTTTAGAATCCGACGCAAAACTGTAGTTAAATGTAATGCTCAGGGCCTCTTAATGACGATGGAATACTCATATTGCGTCGAGAGTCAATACATCTTCCTCCAGCCGACTTGTCTACAAGGGATATTGCTGCCTCGGGCTCCATGTGATCCTTCTCCTGTGAGTCTAAATTTTCGAATCCGACGCGAAACTGATAGCTAATTGTAAGGTTCAGGGCCTCCTAATGACGATAGAACTCTCAAATTGCGTCGAGATTCAATACATTGTCCTCCAGCCGACTTGTCTCCAAGGGTCTATTGCTGCCTCGGTCACCTTATGGTCGTTCTCCTGTGAGTCTAGATTTTAGAATCCGACGCAAAACTGTAGTTAAATGTAATGCTCAGGGCCTCTTAATGACGATGGAACACTCAAATTGCGTCGAGATTCAATACATCGGCCTCCAGTCGACTTGTTTCCAAGGGGATATTGCTTTCTCGGGCACCATATGATCCTTCTCCTGTGAGTCTAGATTTTGGAATCCGACGCAAAAATGATAGAGAATAGTAACGTTCAGCGCCCCCTGATGATGATAGAACTCTCAAATTGCGTCGAGATTCAATACATCGTCCTCCAGCTGATTTGTCTCCAAGGGGATATTGCTGCCTCGGGCACCAAATGGTCCGTCTCCTGTGAGTCTGGATTTTTGAATCCGACGCGAAACTGATAGTTAATTGTAACGGTCAGGGCCTCCAAATGACGATGGAGCACTCAGATTGCGTCGCGATTCAATACATCGTCCTCCAGCGGACTGGTCTCCAAGGGGATATTGCTGCATCGGGCACCTTATGGTCCGTCTCCAGTGAGTCTAGATTTTCGAATCCGACGAAAAAATGATAGTTAATTGTAACATTCAGGGCCTCCTAATGACGATGGAACACTCATTTTGCGTCGCGATCCAATACATCGTCCTAAAAAACGACTTGTCTCCAAGGGTCAATAGCTGCCACGGGCACCTTGTGATCGTTCTGTTGTGAGTCTAGATTTTCTACCCGATGCGAAACTGATTGTTAATTATAACGTTCAGGCCACCTAATGACGATGGAACACTCAAATTGAGTCGAGATTCAATACATCGACCTCTAGCCGACTTGTCTCCAAGGGGATATTGCATCCTCGGGCTCCATGTGGTCCGTCTCCTGTGAGTCTAAATTTTCGAATCCGACGCGAAACTGATAGTTAATTGTAACGTTCAGGGCCTCCTAATGACGATGGAACACTCAAATTGCGTCGCGATCCAATACATCGTTCTCCAGCCGACTTGTCTCCAAGGGTCTAATGCTGCCTCGGGCACCTTATGGTCGCTCTCCTGTGAGTAGATTTTCGAATCCGACGCATAAATGATAGTTAATTGTAACGTTCAGGGACTCCTAAAGACGATGGAACACTCAAATTGCGTCGAGATTCAATACATCGGCCTCCAGCCGACTTGTCTCCAAGGGGATATTGCTGTCTCGGGCACAATATGATCCTTCTCCTGTGAGTCTAGATTTTCGAATCCGACGCAAAAATGATAGTGAATTGTAACGTTCAGCGCCTCCTAATGACGATAGAAGACTCAAATTGCGTCGAGATTCAATACATGTCCTCCAGCCGATTTGTCTCCAAGGGGATATTGCTGTCTCGGGTTCCAAATGGTCCGTCTGCTGTGAGTCTAGATTTTCGAATCCGACGAAAAACTGATAGTTAATTGTAACATTGAGGGCCGCCTAATGACGATGGAACACTCAAATTGCGTCGCGATCCAATACATCGTTCTCCAGCCGACTTGTCTCCAAGGGTCTATTGCAGACTCGGGCACCATATGGTCGTTCTCCTGTGAGTCTAAATTTTCGAATCCGACGCAAAAATGATAGTTAATTGTTACGTTCAGGGCCTCCTATTGGCGATGGAACACTCAAATTGCGTCGAGAGTCAATACATCGACCTCCAGTCGACTTGTATCCAAGGGGATACTGCAGTCTCGTGCACCATATGATCCTTCTCCTGTTAGTAGATTTTCGAATCCGACGCTAAAATGATAACTGTAACGTTCAGGGCCTCCTAATGCCGATGGAACACTCAAATTGCGTCGAGATTCAATACATCGGCCTCCAGCCGACTTGTCTCCAAGGGTCTATTGCTGCCTTGGGCACCTTATGGTCGTTCTCCTGTGAGTCTAGATTTTCGAATCCGACGCAAAAATGATAGTTAATTGTAACGTTCAGGGCCTTGTAATGACGATGGAACACTCAAATTGCGTCGCGATCCAATACATCGTCCTCCAACCGACTTGTCTCCAAGGGTCTAATGCTGCCTCGGGCACCTTATGGTCGTTCTCTTGTACGTCTAGATTATCGAATCCGACGCAAAAATGATAGTGAATAGTAACGTTCAGCGCCTCCTGATGATGATAGAACTCTCAAATTGCGTCGAGATTCAATACATTGTCCTCCAACCGACTTGTCTCCAAGGGTCTATTGCTGCCTCGGTCACCATATGGTCGTTCTCCTGTGAGTCTAGATTTTAGAATCCGACGCAAAACTGTAGTTAAATGTAATGCTCAGGGCCTCTTAATGACGATGGAATACTCAAATTGCGTCGAGAGTCAATACATCTTCCTCCAGCCGACTTGTCTACAAGGGATATTGCTGCCTCGGGCTCCATGTGGTCCTTCTCCCGTGAGTCTAGATTTTTGAATCCGACGCGAAACTGATAGCTAATTGTAAGGTTCAGGGCCTCCTAATGACGATAGAACTCTCAAATTGCGTCGAGATTCAATACATTGTCCTCCAGCCGACTTGTCTCCAAGGGTCTATTGCTGCCTCGGTCACCTTATGGTCGTTCTCCTGTGAGTCTAGATTTTAGAATCCGACGCAAAACTGTAGTTAAATGTAATGCTCAGGGCCTCTTAATGACGATGGAACACTCAAATTGCGTCGAGATTCAATACATCGGCCTCCAGTCGACTTGTTTCCAAGGGGATATTGCTTTCTCGGGCACCATATGATCCTTCTCCTGTGAGTCTAGATTTTGGAATCCGACGCAAAAATGATAGAGAATAGTAACGTTCAGCGCCCCCTGATGATGATAGAACTCTCAAATTGCGTCGAGATTCAATACATCGTCCTCCAGCTGATTTGTCTCCAAGGGGATATTGCTGCCTCGGGCACCAAATGGTCCGTCTCCTGTGAGTCTGGATTTTTGAATCCGACGCGAAACTGATAGTTAATTGTAACGGTCAGGGCCTCCAAATGACGATGGAGCACTCAAATTGCGTCGCGATTCAATACATCGTCCTCCAGCGGACTGGTCTCCAAGGGGATATTGCTGCATCGGGCACCTTATGGTCCGTCTCCAGTGAGTCTAGATTTTCGAATCCGACGAAAAAATGATAGTTAATTGTAACATTCAGGGCCTCCTAATGACGATGGAACACTCATTTTGCGTCGCGATCCAATACATCGTCCTAAAAAACGACTTGTCTCCAAGGGTCAATAGCTGCCACGGGCACCTTGTGATCGTTCTGTTGTGAGTCTAGATTTTCTACCCGATGCGAAACTGATTGTTAATTATAACGTTCAGGCCACCTAATGACGATGGAACACTCAAATTGAGTCGAGATTCAATACATCGACCTCTAGCCGACTTGTCTCCAAGGGGATATTGCATCCTCGGGCTCCATGTGGTCCGTCTCCTGTGAGTCTAGATTTTCGAATCCGACGCGAAACTGATAGTTAATTGTAACGTTCAGGGCCTCCTAATGACGATGGAACACTCAAATTGCGTCGCGATCCAATACATCGTTCTCCAGCCGACTTGTCTCCAAGGGTCTAATGCTGCCTCGGGCACCTTATGGTCGCTCTCCTGTGAGTAGATTTTCGAATCCGACGCATAAATGATAGTTAATTGTAACGTTCAGGGACTCCTAAAGACGATGGAACACTCAAATTGCGTCGAGATTCAATACATCGGCCTCCAGCCGACTTGTCTCCAAGGGGATATTGCTGTCTCGGGCACAATATGATCCTTCTCCTGTGAGTCTAGATTTTCGAATCCGACGCAAAAATGATAGTGAATTGTAACGTTCAGCGCCTCCTAATGACGATAGAAGACTCAAATTGCGTCGAGATTCAATACATGTCCTCCAGCCGATTTGTCTCCAAGGGGATATTGCTGTCTCGGGTTCCAAATGGTCCGTCTGCTGTGAGTCTAGATTTTCGAATCCGACGAAAAACTGATAGTTAATTGTAACATTGAGGGCCGCCTAATGACGATGGAACACTCAAATTGCGTCGCGATCCAATACATCGTTCTCCAGCCGACTTGTCTCCAAGGGTCTATTGCAGACTCGGGCACCATATGGTCGTTCTCCTGTGAGTCTAAATTTTCGAATCCGACGCAAAAATGATAGTTAATTGTTACGTTCAGGGCCTCCTATTGGCGATGGAACACTCAAATTGCGTCGAGAGTCAATACATCGACCTCCATTCGACTTGTATCCAAGGGGAAATTGCAGTCTCGTGCACCATATGATCCTTCTCCTGTTAATAGGTTTTCGAATCCGACGCTAAAATGATAGTTAACTGTAACGTTCAGGGCCTCCTAATGCCGATGGAACACTCAAATTGCGTCGAGATTCAATATATATAGGCTTCCAGCCGACTTGTCTCCAAGGGTCTATTGCTGCCTCGGGCACCTTATGGTCGTTCTCCTGTGAGTCTAGATTTTCGAATCCGACGCAAAAATGATAGTTAATTGTAACGTTCAGGGCCTTGTAATGACGATGGAACACTCAAATTGCGTCGCGATCCAATACATCGTCCTCCAACCGACTTGTCTCCAAGGGTCTAATGCTGCCTCGGGCACCTTATGGTCGTTCTCTTGTACGTCTAGATTTTCGAATCCGACGCAAAAATGATAGTGAATAGTAACGTTCAGCGCCCCCTGATGACGATAGAACTCTCAAATTGCGTCGAGATTCAATACATCGTCCTCCAGCTGATTTGTCTACAAGGGGATATTGCTGCCTCGGGCACCAGATGGTCCGTCTCCTGTGAGTCTGGATTTTTGAATCCGACGCGAAACTGATAGTTAATTGTAACGTTCAGATCCTCCAAATGACGATGGAGCACTCAAATTGCGTCGCGATTCAATACATCGTCCTCCAGCGGACTGGTCTCCAAGGGGATATTGCTGCATCGGGCACCTTATGGTCCGTCTATAGCGAGTCTAGATTTTCAAATCCGACGAAAAAATGATAGTTAATTGTAACATTCAGGGCCTCCTAATGACGATGGAACACTCATTTTGCGTCGCGATCCAATACATCGTCCTAAAAACCGACTTGCTTCCAAGGGTCAATAGCTGCCACGGGCACCTTGTGATCGTTCTGCTGTGAGTCTAGATTTTCGAACCCGATGGAAAACTGATTGTTAATTATAACGTTCAGGCCACCTAATGACGATGGAACACTCAAATTGAGTCGAGATTCATTACATCGACCTCTAGCCGACTTGTCTCCAAGGGGATATTGCTGCCTCGGGCTCCATGTGGTCCGTCTCCTGTGAGTCTAGATTTTCGAATCCGACGCGAAACTGATAGTTAATTGTAACGTTCAGGGCCTCCTAATGACGATGGAATACTTAAATTGCGTCGAGATTTAATACAGCGGCCTCCAGCCGACTTGTCTCCAAGGGGATATTGCTGCCTCGGGCTCCATGTGGTCCGTCTCCTGTGCGTCTAGATTTTCGAATCCGACGCGAAACTGATAGATAATTCTAACGTTCAGGGCCTCCTAATGATGATGGAACTCTGAAATTGCGTCGAGATCCAATACATCGGCCTACAGCCGACTTGTCTCCAAGGGGATATCGCTGCCTCGGGCACCACATGGTCCGTCTCCGGTGATTCTACGTTTTCGAATCCGACGCAAAACTCATAGTTAATCGTAACGTTCAGGGCCTCCTCTTGGCGATTGAACACTCAAATTGCGTCGAGATTCAATACATCTACCTCCAGCCGACTTGTCTCCATGGGGATATTATTGCGTCCGGCCTCTTATGTTCGCTCTCATGTGAGTCTAGATTTTGGAATCCGCCGCGAAACTGATTGTTAATTGTAACGTTCAGGGCTTCCTAATGACGATGGAACACTCAAATTGCCTCGAGATTCAATACATCGGCATTCAGCCGATTTTTCTCCAAGGGTCTATTGATGCCTCGGGCACCGTATGGTCTTTCCCCTGTGAGTCAACATTTTAGAATCCGACGCAAAACTGATAGTTAAATGTAATGCTCAGGGCCTCTTAATGACGATGGAACACTCAAATTGCGTCGACAGTCAATACATCTTCCTCCAGCCGACTTGTCTACAAGGGGATATTGCTGCCTCGGGCTCCATGTGGTCCGTCTCCTGTGAGTGTAGATTTTCGAATCCGACGCGAAACTGATAGTTAATTGTAAGGTTCAGGGCCTCCTAATGACGATGGAACACTCAAATTGCGTCGAGATTCAATACATCGGCCTCCAGCGGACTTGTCTCAAAGGGGATATTGCTGTCTCGGGCACCATATGATCCTTCTCCTGTGAGTCTAGATTTTCGAATCCGACGCAAAAATGATAGTGAATAGTAACGTTCAGCGCCTCCTGATGACGATAGAACTCTCAAATTGCGTCGAGATTCAATACATCGTCCTCCAGCTGATTTGTCTCCAAGGGGATATTGCTGCCTCGGGCACCAAATGGTCCGTCTCCTGTGAGTTTAGATTTTCGAATCCGACGAAAAACTGATAGTTAATTGTAACATTCAGGGCCTCCTATTGACGATGGAACATTCATTTTGCGTCGCGATCCAATACATCGTCCTAAAACCGACTTGCCTCCAAGGGTCAATAGCTGCCACGGGCACCTTGTGATCGTTCTGCTGTGAGTCTAGATTTTCGAACCCGACGCAAAACTGATTGTTAATTGTAACGTTCAAGGCCACCTAATGACGATGGAACACTCAAATTGAGTCGAGATTCAATACATCGGCATTCAGCCGACTTGTCTCCAAGGGTCTATTGCTGCCTCGGGCACCGTATGGTCGTTCCCCTGTGAGTCAACATTTTAGAATCCGACGCAAAATTGATAGTTAAATGTAATGCTCAGGGCCTCTTAGTGACGATGGAACACTCAAATATCGTCGAGAGTCATTACATCTTCCTCCAGCCGACTTGTCCACAAGGGGATATTGCTGCCTCGGGCTCCATGTGGTCCGTCTCCTGTGAGTCTAGATTTTCGAATCCGACGCGAAACTGATAGTTAATTGTAACGTTCAGGGCCTCCAAATGACGATGGAGCACTCAAATTGCGTCGCGATACAATACATCGTCCTCCAGCGGACTGGTCTCCAAGGGGATATTGCTGCATCGGGCACCTTATGGTCGTTCTCCTGTGAGTTCAGATTTTCGAATCCGACGAAAAACTGATAGTTAATTGCAACATTCAGGGCCTCCTAATGACGATGGAACACTCAAATTGCGTCGCTATTCAATACATCGTCCTCCAGCCGACTTGTCTCCAAGGGTCTAATGCTGCCTCGGGCACCTTATGGTCGTTCTCTTGTAAGTCTAGATTTTCGAATCCGACGGAAAAATGATAGTTAATTGTACCGTTCAGGGCCTCCTAATGACGATGGAACTCTCAAATTGCGTCGAGATTCAATACATCGTCCTCCAGCCGACTTGTCTCCAAGGGACTATTGCTGCTTCGGCACCTTATGGTTGTTCTCCTGTGTGTCTAAATTTTCGAATCCGACGCAAAAATGATAGTTAATTGTAACGTTCAGGGCCTTCTAATGACGATGGAACACTCAAATTGCGTCGCGATTCAATACATCGGCCTCCAGCCGACTTGTCTCCAAGGGGATATCGCTGCCTCGGGCACCACATGGTCCGTGTCCGGTGATCCTACGTTTTCGAATCCGACGCAAAACTCATAGTTAATTGTAACGTTCAGGGCCTCCTATTGGCGATGGAACACTCAAATTGCGTCGAGATTCAATACATCGACCTCCAGCCGTCTTGTCTCCAAGGGTCTATTGCTGCCTCGGGCAACTTATGGTCGTTCTCCTGTGAGTCTAGATTTTCGGATCCGACGCAAAAGTGATAGTTAATTGTAACGTTCAGAGCCTTCTACAGACGATGGAACACTCAAATTGCGTCGAGATTCAATACATAGTCCTCCAGCCGACTTGTCTCCAAGGGTCTGTTGCTGCCTCGGGCACCCTATGGTCGTTCTCCTGTGATTTTAGATTATCGAATCCGACGCAAAAATGATAGTTAATTGTAACGTTCAGGGCCTCCTAATGCTGATGGAACACTCAAATTGCGTCCAGATTCAATACATCGGCCTCCAGCCTACTTGTCTCCAAGGGTCTATTGCTGCCTCGGCACCTTATGGTCGTTCTCCTGTGAGTCTAGATTTTTCGAATCCGACGCAAAAATGATAGTTAACTGTAACGTTCAGCGCCTCCTAATGCCGATGGAACACTCAAATTGCGTCGAGATTCAATACATCGGACTCCAGCCGACTTGTCTCCTAGGGTCTATTGCTGCCTCGGGCACCTTATGGTCGTTCTCCTGTGAGTCTAGATTTTCGAATCCGACGCAAAAATGATAGTTAATTGCAACGTTCAGGGCCTTGTATTGACGATGGAACACTCAAATTGCGTCGAGATTCAATACATCGGCCTCCAGCCGACTTGTCTCCAAGGGTGTGTTGCTGCCTCGAGCACCTCTTGGTCGTTCTCCTGTGAGTTTAGATTATCGAATCCGACGCAAAAATGATAGTTAATTGTAAGGTTCAGGTCCTCCTAATGACGATGGAACACTCAAATTGCGTCGAGATTCAATACATCGGCCTCCAGCGGACTTGTCTCCAAGGGGATATTGCTGTCTCGGGCACCATACGAACCTTCTCCTGTGAGTCTAGATTTTCGAATCCGACGCAAAAATGATAGTTAATTGTAACGTTCAGGGCCTCCTAATGACGATGGAACACTCAAATTGCGTCGAGAGTCAATACATCGACCTCCAGTCGCCTTGTATCCAAGGGGATATTGCAGTCTCGTGCACCATATAATCCTTCTCCTGTTAGTAGATTTTCGAATCCGACGCTAAAATGATGGTTAACTGTAACGTTCAGGGCCTCCTAATGCCGATGGAACACTCAAATTGCGTCGAGATTCAATAAATCGGCCTCCAGCCGACTTGTCTCCAAGGGTCTATTGCTGCCTCGGGCACCTTACGGTCGTTCTCCTGTGAGTCTAGAATATCGAATCCGACGCAAAAATGATAGCTAATTGTAACGTTCAGCGCCTTGTAATGACGATGGAACACTCAAATTGCGTCGAGATTCAATATATCGGCCTCCAGCTGACTTGTCTCCAAGGGTCTGTTGCTGCCTCGGGCACCTTATGGTCGTTCTCCTGTGAGTTTAGATTATCGAATCCGACGCAAAAATGATAGTTAATTGTAACGTTTAGGGCCTCCTAATGACGATGGGACACTCAAATTGCGTCGAGATTCAATACATCGTCCTCCAGCCGACTTGTCTCCAAGGGTCTAATGCTGCCTCGGGCACCTTATGGTCGTTCTCTTGTAAGTCTAGATTTTCGAATCGGACGCAAAAATGATAGTTAATTGTAACGTTCAGGGCCTCCTAATGACGATGGAACTCTCAAATTGCGTCGAGATCCAATACATCGTCCTCCAACCGACTTGTCTCCAAGGGTCAATAGCTGCCACGGGCAACTTGTGATCGTTCTGCTGTGAGTCTAGATTTTCGAACCCGAAGCAAAACTGATTGTTAATTGTAACGTTCAGGGCCACCTAATGACGATGGAACACTCAAATTGAGTCGAGATTCAATACATCGACCTCCAGCCGACTTGTCTCCAAGGGTCTATTGCTGCCTCGGGCACCTTATGGTCGTTCTCCTGAGTCTAGATTTTCGAATCCGACGCAAAAATGATAGTTAATTGTAACGTTCATGGCCTCCTAATGCCGATGGAACACTCAAATTGCGTCGAGATTCAATAGATCGGCCTGCAGTCGATTTGTCTCCAAGGGGTATATTGCTGTCTCGAGCACCGTATGAATTTCTCCTGTGAGTAGATTTTCGAATCCGACGCTAAAATGATTGTTAATTGTAACGTTCAGGGCCTCCTAATGACGATGGAACACTCAAATTGCGTCAAGAATCAATACATCGGTTTCCAGCCGACTTGTCTCCAAGGGTCTATTGCTGCCTCGGGCACCTTATGGTCGTTCTCCTGTGAGTCTAGATTTTCGAATCCGACGCATAAATGATAGTTAATTGTAACGTTCAGGGACTCCTAATGACGATGGAACACTCAAATTGCGTCGAGAGTCAATACATCAACCTCCAGTCGACTTGTATCCAAGGGGATATTGCAGTTTCGTGCACCATATGATCCTTCTCCTGTTAGTAGATTTTCGATTCCGACGCTAAAATGATAGTTAACTGTAACGTTCAGGGCCTCCTAATGCCGATAGAACACTCAAATTGCGTCGAGATTCAATACATCGGCCTCCAGCCGACTTGTCTCCAAGGGTCTATTGCTGCCTCGGGCACCTTGTGGTCGTTCTCTTGTGAGTCTAGAATTTCGAATCCGACGCAAAAATGATAGTTAATTGTAACGTTCAGGGCCTTGTAATGACGATGGAACACTCAAATTGCGTCGAGATTCAATATATCGGCCTCCAGCTGACTTGTCTCCAAAGGTCTGTTGCTGCATCGGGCACCATATGGTCGTTCTCCTGTGAGTTTAGATTATCGAATCCGACGCAAAAATGATAGTTAATTGTAACGTTTAGGGCCTCCTAATGACGATGGGGCACTCAAATTGCGTCGAGATTCAATACATCGTCCTCCAGCCGACTTGTCTCCAAGGGTCTAATGCTGCCTCGGGCACCTTATGGTCGATCTCTTGTAAGTCTAGATTTTCGAATCGGACGCAAAAATGATAGTTAATTGTAACGTTCAGGGCCTCCTAATGACGATGGAACTCTCAAATTGCGTCGAGATCCAATACATCGTCCTCCAACCGACTTGTCTCCAAGGGTCAATAGCTGCCACGGGCACCTTGTGATCGTTCTGCTGTGAGTCTAGATTTTCGAACCCGACGCAAAACTGATTGTTAATTGTAACGTTCAGGGCCACCTAATGACGATGGAACGCTCAAATTGAGTCAAGATTCAATACATCGACATCCAGCCGACTTGTCTCCAAGGGGATATTGCTGCCTCGGGCTCCATGTGGTCCGTCTCCTGTGAGTCTAGATTTTCGAATCCGACGCGAAACTGATAGTTAATTGTAACGTTCAGGGCCTCCTAATGACGATCGAACACTCAAATTGCGTCGAGATTCAATACATCGTCCTCCAGCCGATTTGTCTCCGAGGGGATATTGCTGTTTCGGGCACCAAATGGTCCGTCTGCTGTGAGTCTAGATTTTCGAATCCGACGAAAAACTGATAGTTAATTGTAACATTCAGGGCCTCCTAATGACGATGGATCACTCAAATTGCGTCGCGATCCAATACATCGTCCAACAGCCGACTTGTCTTTAAGGGTCTAATGCTGCCTCGGGCACCTTATGGTCGTTCTCTTGTAAGTCTAGATTTTCGAATCCGACGCAAAAATGATAGTTAATTGTAACGTTCAGGGCCTCCTAATGACGATGGAACTCTCAAATTGCGTCGAGATTCAATACATCGTCCTCCAGCCGACTTGTCTCCAAGGGTCTATTGCTGCCTCGGACACCTTATGGTCGTTCTCTTGTAGGTCTAGATTTTCGAATCCGACGCAAAACTGATAGTTCATTATAACGTTTAGGGCCTCCTAATGACGATGGAACACTCACATTGCGTCGAGATTCAATACATCGGCCTCCAGCCGACTTGTCTCCATGGGGATATCGCTGCCTCGGGCACCACACGGTCCGTCTCCGGTGATTCTACGTTTTCGAATCCGACGCAAAACTCATAGTTAATTGTAACGTTCAGGGACTCCTAATGACGATGGAACACTGAAATTGCGTCGAGAGTCAATTCATCGACCTCCCGCCGACTTGTCTCCAAGGGTCTGTTGCTGCCTCGGGCACCTTATGGTCGTTCTCCTGTGAGTCTAGATTTTCGAATCCGAAGCAAGAATGATAGTTAATTGTAACGTTCAGGGCTTTCTAATGACGATGGAACACTCAAATTGCGTCGAGATTCAATACATCGGCCGCCAGCCGACTTGGCTCCAAGGGTCTATTGCTGCCTCGGGCACCTTGTGGTCGTTCTCCTGTGAGTTTAGATTATCGAATCCGACGCAAAAATGATAGTTAATTGTAACGTTTAGGGCCTCCTAATGACGATGGAACACTCAAATTGCGTCGAGATTCAATACATCGGCCTCCAGCGGACTCGTCTCCTATGGTCTGTTGCTGTCTCGGGCACCTTATGGTCGTTCTGCTGCGAATCTAGATTATCGAATCCGACGATAAATTGATAGTTAATTGTAACGTTCAGGGCCTCCTAATGACGATGGAACTCTAAAATTGCTTCGAGATTCAATACATCGTCCTCCAGCCGACTTGTCTCCAAGGGTCTATTGCTGCCTCGGGCACTTTATGGTCGTTCTCCTGTGAGTCTAGATTTTCGAATCCGACGCAAAAATGATAGTTAATTGTAACGTTCAGGGCCTTCTAATGACGATGGAACACTCAAATTGCGTCGAGATTCAAATAATCGGCCTCCAGCCGACTTGTCTCCAAGGGGATATTGCTGCCTCGGGCACCACATGGTCCGTCTCCGGTGATTCTACGTTTTCGAATCCGACGCAAAACTCATAGTTAATTGTAACGTTCAGGGCCTCCTAAGGACGATGGAGCACACAAATTGATTCGAGATTCAATACATCGACCTCCAGCCGACTTGTCTCCAAGGGTCTGTTGCTGCCTCGGGCACCTTATGGTCGTTCTCCTGTGAGTCTACATTTTCGAATCCGACGCAAAAATGATAGTTAATTGTAACGTTCAGGGCCTTGTAATGACGAAGGAACACTCAAATTGCGTCGAGATTCAATACATCGGCCTCCAGCCAACTTATCGCCAAGGGTCTGTTGCTGCCTCGGGCACCTTATGGTCGTTCTCCTGTGAGTTTAGATTATCGAATCCGACGCAAAAATGATAGTTAATTGTAACGTTTAGGGCCTCCTAACGACGACGGAGCACTCAAATTGCGTCGTGATTCAATACATCGGTTTCCAGCCGACTTGTCTCCAAGGGTCTATTGCTGCCTCGAGCACCTTATGGTCGTTGTCCTATGAGTCTAGATTTTCGAATCCGACGCAAAAATGATAGTTAATTGTAACGTTCAGGGCCTCCTAATACCGATGGAACACTCAAATTGCGTCGAGGTTCAATACATCGGCCTCCAGCCGACTTGTCTCCAAGGGTCTGTTGCTGCCTCGGGCACCTTATGGTCGTTCTCCTGTGAGTTTAGATTATCGAATCCGACGCAGAAATGATAGTTAATTGTAACGTTTAGGGCCTCCTAATGACGATGGAACACTCAAATTGCGTCGAGATTCAATACATCGGCCTCCAGCGGACTTCTCTCCTATGGTCTGTTGCTGCCTCGGGCACCTTATGGTCGTTCTGCTGCGAATCTAGATTTTCGAATCCGACGATAAATTGATAGTTAATTGTAACGTTCAGGGCCTCCTAATGACGATGGAACTCTAAAATTGCGTCGAGATTCAATACATCGTCCTCCAGCCGACTTGTCTCCAAGGGTCTATTGCTGCCTCAGGCACTTTATGGTCGTTCTCCTGTGAGTTTAGGTAATCGAATCCGACGCAAAAATGATAGTTAATTGTAACGTTCAGGGCCTCCTAATGCCGATGGAACACTCAAATTGCGTCTTGATTCAATACATCGGCCTCCAGCCGACTTGTCTCCAAGGGTCTATTGCTGCCTCGGGCACCATATGATCCTTCTCCTGTGAGTCTGGATTTTCGAATCAGACGCAAAAATGATAGTTAATTGTAACGTTCAGGACCTCCTAATGACGATAGAAGACTCAAATTGCGTCGAGATTCAATACATCGTCCTCCAGCCGATTTGTCTCCAAGGGGATATTGCTGCCTCGGGCACCAAATGGTCCGTCTGCTGTGGGTCTACATTTTCGAATCCGACGCAAAAATGATAGTTAATTGTAAAGTTCAGGGCCTTCTAAAGACGATGGAACACTCAAATTGGGTCGAGATTCAATACATCGGCCTCCAGCCGACTTGTCTCCAAGGGTCTATTGCTGCCTCGGGCACCTTATGGTCGTTCTCCTGTGAGTTTAGATTATCGAATCCGACGCAAAAATGATAGTTAACTGTAACGTTCAGGGCCTCCTAATGACGATGGAACACTCAAATTGCGTCAAGAATCAATACATCGGTTTCCAGCCGACTTTGCTCCAAGGGTCTATTGCTGCCTCGGGCACCTTATGGTCGTTCTCCTGTAAGTCTAGATTTTCGAATCCGACGCAAAAATGATAGTTAATTGTAATGTTCAGGGCCTTCTAATGACGATGGAACACTCAAATTGCGTCGAGATTCAATACATCGTCCTCCAGCCGACTTGTCTCCAAGGGTCTATTGCTGCCTCGGGCACCTTATGGTCGTTCTCCTGTGAGTCTAGATTTTCGAGTCCGACGCAAAAATGATAGTTAATTGTAACGTTCAGGGCCACCTAATGACGATGGAACACTCAAAATGAGTCGAGATTCAATACATCGACCTCCAGCCGACTTGTCTCCAAGGGGATATTGCTGCCTAGGGCTCCTTGTGGTCCGTCTCCTGTGAGTCTAGATTTTCGAATCCGACGAAAAACTGATAGTTAATTGTAACATTCAGGGCCTCCTAATGACGATGGAACACTCAAATTGCGTCGAGATTCAATACATCGACCTCCAGCCGACTTGTCTCCAAGGGTCTATTGCTGCCTCGGGCACCTAATGGTCGTTCTCCTGTGAGTCTAGATTCTCGAATCCGACGCAAAAATGATATTGAATAGTAACGTTCAGGGCCTTGTAATGACGATCGAACACTCAAATTGCGTCGAGATTCAATACATCGGCCTCCAGCCGATTTGACTCCAAGGGGGATATTGCTGCGTCGGGCACCAAATGGTCCGTCTGCTGTGAGTCTAGATTTTCGAATCCGACGAAAAACTGATAGTTAATTGTAACGTTCAGGGCCTTCTAATGACGATGGAACTCTCAAATTGCGTCGATATTCAATACATCGGCCTCCAGTCGACTTGTCTCCAAGGGTCTAATGCTGCCTCGGACACCTTATGGTCGTTCTCCTGTGAGTTTAGATTATCGAATCCGACGCAAAAATGATAGTTAATTGTAACGTTCAGGGCGACCTAATGACGATGGAACACTCAAATTGCGACGATATTCAATACATCGGCCTCCAGTCGATTTGTCTCCAAGGGGCATATTGCTGTCCCGAGCACCGTATGAACTTCTCCTGTGAATAGATTTTCGAATCCGACGCGAAACTGATAGTTAATTGTAAGGTTTAGGGCCTCCTAATGACGATGGAACACTCAAGTTGCGTCGAGATTCAATACATCGGCCTCCAGCCGACTTGTATCCAAGGGGATTTTGCTGCATCGGGCACCTTATGGTCCGTCTCCAGTGAGTTTAGATTTTCGAATCCGACGAAAAACTGATAGTTAATTGTAACATTCAGGGCCTCCTAATGTCGATGGAACACTCATTTTGCGTCGCGATCCAATACATCGTCCTCCAACCGACTTGTCTCCAAGGGTCAATAGCTGCCACGGGCACCTTGTGATCGTTCTGCTGTGAGTCTAGATTTTCGAACCCGACGTAAAACTGATTGTTAATTGTAACGTTCCGGGCCTTGTAATGACGATGGAACACTCAAATTGCGTCGATATTCACTACATCGTCCTCCAGCCGATTTGTCTCCAAGGGGATATTGCTGCCTCGCGCACCAAATGGTCCGTCTGCTGTGAGTCTGGATTTTCGAATCCGACGCTAAAATGATAGTTAACTGTAACGTTCAGGGCCTCCTAATGCCGATGGAACACTCAAATTGCGTCGAGATTCAATACATCGGCCTCCAGCGGACTTGTCTCCAACGGGATTTTGCTGTCTCGGGCACCATATGGTCGTTCTCCTGTGAGTTTAGATTATCGAATCTGACGCAAAATTGATAGTTAATTGTAACGTTCTGGGCCTCCTAATGCCGATGGAACACTAAAATTGCGTCGGGATTCAATGCATCGGCCTCCAGCTGACTTGTCTCGAAGGGGATATTGCTGTCTCGGGCACCATATGAACCTTCTCCTGTGAGTCTAGATTTTCGAATCCGACGCAAAAATGATAGTGAATAGTAACGTTCAGGGCCTCCTAATGACGATAGAAGACTCAAATTGCGTCGAGATTCAATACATCGTCCTCCAGCCGATTTGTCTCCAAGGGGATATTGCTGCCTCGGGCACCAAATGGTCCGTCTGCTGTGAGTCTAGATTTTCGAATCCGACGAAAACCTGATAGTTAATTGTAACATTCAGGGCCTCTAAATGACGATGGAACACTCAAATTGCGTCGAGATTCAATACATCGTCCTCCTGCCGATTTGTCTCCAAGGGGATATTGCTGCGTCGGGCACCAAATGGTCCGTCTGCAGTGAGTCTAGATTTTCGAATCCGACGAAAAACTGATAGTTAATTGTAACGTTCAGGGCCTTCTAATGACGATGGAACTCTCAAATTGCGTCGATATTCAATACATCGGCCTCCAGTCGATTTGTCTCCAAGGGGTATATTGCTGTCTAGAGCAAAGTATGAACTTCTCCTGTGAGTAGATTTTCGAATCCGACGCTAAAATGATAGTTAACTGTAACGTTCAGGGCCTGCTAATGCCCATGGAACACTGAAATTGCGCCGAGATTCAATACATCGGCCTCCAGCCGACTTGCCTCCAAGGATCTGTTGCTGCCTCGGGCACCTTATGGTCGTTCTCCTGTGAGTTTAGATTATCGAATCCGACGCAAAAATGATAGTTAATTGTAACGTTTAGGGCCTCCTAATGACGATGGAACACTCAAATTGCGTCAAGAATCAATACATCGGTTTCCAGCCGACTTGTCTCCAAGGGTCTATTGCTGCCTCGGGCACCTTATGGTCGTTCTCTTGTAAGTCTAGATTTTCGAATCCGACGCAAAAATGATAGTTATATGTAACGTTCAGGGCCTCCTAATGACGATGGAACTCTCGAATTGCGTCGAGATTCAATACATCGTCCTCCAGCCGACTTGTCTCCAAGGGTCTATTGCTGCCTCAGGCACATTATGGTCGTTCTCCTGTGAGTCTAGATTTTCGAATCGGACGCAAAAATGATAGTTAACTGTGACCTTCAGGGCCTCCTAATGCCGATGGAACACTCAAATTGCGTCGAGATTCAATACATCGGCCTCCAGCCGACTTGTCTCCAAGGGTCTATTGCTGCCTCGGGCACCTTATGGTCGTTCTCCTGTGAGTTTAGGTAATCGAATCCGTCGCAAAAATGATAGTTAATTGTAACGTTCAGGGCCTCCTAATGCCGATGGAACACTCAAATTGCGTCTTGATTCAATACATCGGCCTCCAGCCGACTTGTCTCCAAGGGTCTATTGCTGCCTCGGGCACCATATGATCCATCTCCTGTGAGTCTGGATTTTCGAATCAGACGCAAAAATGATAGTTAATTGTAACGTTCAGGACCTCCTAATGACGATAGAAGACTCAAATTGCGTCGAGATTCAATACATCGTCCTCCAGCCGATTTGTCTCCGAGGGGATATTGCTGCCTCGGGCACCAAATGGTCCGTCTGCTGTGGGTCTACATTTTCGAATCCGACGCAAAAATGATAGTTAATTGTAAAGTTCAGGGCCTTCTAAAGACGATGGAACACTCAAATTGGGTCGAGATTCAATACATCGGCCTCCAGCCGACTTGTCTCCAAGGGTCTATTGCTGCCTCGGGCACCTTATGGTCGTTCTCCTGTGAGTTTAGATTATCGAATCCGACGCAAAAATGATAGTTAACTGTAACGTTCAGGGCCTCCTAATGACGATGGAACACTCAAATTGCGTCAATAATCAATACATCGGTTTCCAGCCGACTTGTCTCCAAGGGTCTATTGCTGCCTCGGGCACCTTATGGTCGTTCTCCTGTGAGTCTAGATTTTCGAATCCGACGCAAAAATGATAGTTAATTGTAACGTTCAGGGCCTTCTAATGACGATGGAACACTCAAATTGCGTCGAGATTCAATACATCGTCCTCCAGCCGACTTGTCTCCAAGGGTCTATTGCTGCCTCGGGCACCTTATGGTCGTTCTCCTGTGAGTCTAGATTTTCGAGTCCGACGCAAAAATGATAGTTAATTGTAACGTTCAGGGCCACCTAATGACGATGGAACACTCAAAATGAGTCGAGATACAATACATCGACCTCCAGCCGACTTGTCTCCAAGGGGATATTGCTGCCTAGGGCTCCTTGTGGTCCGTCTCCTGTGAGTCTAGATTTTCGAATCCGACGAAAAACTGATAGTTAATTGTAACATTCAGGGCCTCCTAACGACGATGGAACACTCAAATTGCGTCGAGATTCAATACATCGACCTCCAGCCGACTTGTCTCCAAGGGTCTATTGCTGCCTCGGGCACCTAATGGTCGTTCTCCTGTGAGTCTAGATTTTCGAATCCGACGCAAAAATTATATTGAATAGTAACGTTCAGGGCCTTGTAATGACGATCGAACACTCAAATTGCGTCGAAATTCAATACATCGGCCTCCAGCCGATTTGACTCCAAGGGGGATATTGCTGCGTCGGGCACCAAATGGTCCGTCTGCTGTGAGTCTAGATTTTCGAATCCGACGAAAACCTGATAGTTAATTGTAACATTCAGGGCCTCTAAATGACGATGGAACACTCAAATTGCGTCGAGATTCAATACATCGTCCTCCTGCCGATTTGTCTCCAAGGGGATATTGCTGCGTCGGGCACCAAATGGTCCGTCTGCAGTGAGTCTAGATTTTCGAATCCGACGAAAAACTGATAGTTAATTGTAACGTTCAGGGCCTTCTAATGACGATGGAACTCTCAAATTGCGTCGATATTCAATACATCGGCCTCCAGTCGATTTGTCTCCAAGGGGTATATTGCTGTCTAGAGCAAAGTATGAACTTCTCCTGTGAGTAGATTTTCGAATCCGACGCAAAAATGATAGTTAATTGTAACGTTTAGGGCCTCCTAATGACGATGGAACACTCAAATTGCGTCAAGAATCAATACATCGGTTTCCAGCCGACTTGTCTCCAAGGGTCTATTGCTGCCTCGGGCACCTTATGGTCGTTCTCTTGTAAGTCTAGATTTTCGAATCCGACGCAAAAATGATAGTTATATGTAACGTTCAGGGCCTCCTAATGACGATGGAACTCTCGAATTGCGTCGAGATTCAATACATCGTCCTCCAGCCGACTTGTCTCCAAGGGTCTATTGCTGCCTCAGGCACATTATGGTCGTTCTCCTGTGAGTCTAGATTTTCGAATCGGACGCAAAAATGATAGTTAACTGTGACCTTCAGGGCCTCCTAATGCCGATGGAACACTCAAATTGCGTCGAGATTCAATACATCGGCCTCCAGCCGACTTGTCTCCAAGGGTCTATTGCTGCCTCGGGCACCTTATGGTCGTTCTCCTGTGAGTTTAGGTAATCGAATCCGTCGCAAAAATGATAGTTAATTGTAACGTTCAGGGCCTCCTAATGCCGATGGAACACTCAAATTGCGTCTTGATTCAATACATCGGCCTCCAGCCGACTTGTCTCCAAGGGTCTATTGCTGCCTCGGGCACCATATGATCCATCTCCTGTGAGTCTGGATTTTCGAATCAGACGCAAAAATGATAGTTAATTGTAACGTTCAGGACCTCCTAATGACGATAGAAGACTCAAATTGCGTCGAGATTCAATACATCGTCCTCCAGCCGATTTGTCTCCGAGGGGATATTGCTGCCTCGGGCACCAAATGGTCCGTCTGCTGTGGGTCTACATTTTCGAATCCGACGCAAAAATGATAGTTAATTGTAAAGTTCAGGGCCTTCTAAAGACGATGGAACACTCAAATTGGGTCGAGATTCAATACATCGGCCTCCAGCCGACTTGTCTCCAAGGGTCTATTGCTGCCTCGGGCACCTTATGGTCGTTCTCCTGTGAGTTTAGATTATCGAATCCGACGCAAAAATGATAGTTAACTGTAACGTTCAGGGCCTCCTAATGACGATGGAACACTCAAATTGCGTCAATAATCAATACATCGGTTTCCAGCCGACTTGTCTCCAAGGGTCTATTGCTGCCTCGGGCACCTTATGGTCGTTCTCCTGTGAGTCTAGATTTTCGAATCCGACGCAAAAATGATAGTTAATTGTAACGTTCAGGGCCTTCTAATGACGATGGAACACTCAAATTGCGTCGAGATTCAATACATCGTCCTCCAGCCGACTTGTCTCCAAGGGTCTATTGCTGCCTCGGGCACCTTATGGTCGTTCTCCTGTGAGTCTAGATTTTCGAGTCCGACGCAAAAATGATAGTTAATTGTAACGTTCAGGGCCACCTAATGACGATGGAACACTCAAAATGAGTCGAGATACAATACATCGACCTCCAGCCGACTTGTCTCCAAGGGGATATTGCTGCCTAGGGCTCCTTGTGGTCCGTCTCCTGTGAGTCTAGATTTTCGAATCCGACGAAAAACTGATAGTTAATTGTAACATTCAGGGCCTCCTAACGACGATGGAACACTCAAATTGCGTCGAGATTCAATACATCGACCTCCAGCCGACTTGTCTCCAAGGGTCTATTGCTGCCTCGGGCACCTAATGGTCGTTCTCCTGTGAGTCTAGATTTTCGAATCCGACGCAAAAATGATATTGAATAGTAACGTTCAGGGCCTTGTAATGACGATCGAACACTCAAATTGCGTCGAGATTCAATACATCGGCCTCCAGCCGATTTGACTCCAAGGGGGATATTGCTGCGTCGGGCACCAAATGGTCCGTCTGCTGTGAGTCTAGATTTTCGAATCCGACGAAAAACTGATAGTTAATTGTAACGTTCAGGGCCTCCTAATGACGATGGAACTCTCAAATTGCGTCGAGATTCAATTCATCGTCTTCCAGCCGACTTGTCTCCAAGGGCCTATTGCTGCCTCGGGCACCTTATGGTCGTTCTCCTGAGAGTCTAGATTTTCGAATCCGACGCAAAAATGATAGTTAATTGTAACGTTCAGGGCCTTCAAATGAGGATGGAACACTCAAATTGCGTCGAGATTCAATACATCGGCCTCCAGCCGACTTGTCTCCAAGGGTCTGTTGCTGCCTCGGGCACCTTATTGTCGTTCTCCTGTGAGTTTAGATTAACGAATCCGACGCAAAAATGATAGTTAATTGTAACGTTTAGGGCCTCCTAATGACGATGGGACACTCAAATTGCGTCGAGATTCAATACATCGGCCTCCAGCCGACTTGTCTCCAAGGGTCTGTTGATGCCTCGGGCACCTTATGTTCGTTCTCCCGTGAGTTTAGATTATCGAATCCGACGCAAAAATGATAGTTAATTGTAACGTTCAGGGCCTTGTAATGACGATCGAACACTCAAATTGCGTCGAGATTCAATACATCGGCCTCCAGCCAATTTGTCTCCAAGGGGATATTGCTGCGTCGGGCACCAAATGGTCCGTCTGCTGCGAGTCTAGATTATCAAATCCGACGAAAAACTGATAGTTAATTGTAACGTTGAGGGCCTCCTAATGACGATGGAACTCTCAAATTGCGTCGAGATTCAATACATCGTCCTCCAGCCGACTTGTCTCCAAGGGTCTATTGCTGCCTCGGGCACCTTATGGTCGTTCTCCTGTGAGTCTAGATTTTTCGAATCCGACGCAAAAATGATAGTTAATTGTAACGTTCAGGGCCTTCTAATGACGATGGAACACTCAAATTGCGTCGAGATTCAATACATCGGCCTCCAGCCGACTTGTCTCCAAGGGTCTAATGCTGCCTCGGACACCTTATGGTCGTTCTCCTGTGAGTTTAGATTATCGAATCCGACGCAAAAATGATAGTTAATTGTAACGTTCAGGGCGACCTAATGACGATGGAACAATCAAATTGCGACGATATTCAATACATCGGCCTCCAGTCGATTTGTCTCCAAGGGGTATATTGCTGTCTCGAGCACCGTATGAACTTCTCCTGTGAATAGATTTTCGAATCCGACGCGAAACTGATAGTTAATTGTAAGGTTTAAAGCCTCCTAATGACGATGGAACACTCAAGTTGCGTCGAGATTCAATACATCGGCCTCCAGCCGACTTGTATCCAAGGGGATTTTGCTGCATCGGGCACCTTATGGTCCGTCTCCAGTGACTTTAGATTTTCGAATCCGACGAAAAACTGATAGTTAATTGTAACATTCAGGGCCTCCTAATGTCGATGGAACACTCATTTTGCGTCGCGATCCAATACATCGTCCTCCAACCGACTTGTCTCCAAGGGTCAATAGCTGCCACGGGCACCTTGTGATCGTTCTGCTGTGAGTCTAGATTTTCGAACCCGACGCAAAACTGATTGTTAATTGTAACGTTCCGGGCCTTGTAATGACGATGGAACACTCAAATCGCGCCGATATTCAATACATCGTCCTCCAGCCGATTTGTCTCCAAGGGGATATTGCTGCCTCGGGCACCAAATGGTCCGTCTGCTGTGAGTCTAGATTTTCGAATCCGACGCTAAAATGATAGTAAACTGTAACGTTCAGGGCCTCCTAATGCCGATGGAACACTCAAATTGCGTCGAGATTCAATACATCGGCCTCCAGCGGACTTGTCTCCAACGGGATTTTGCTGTCTCGGGCACCATATGGTCGTTCTCCTGTGAGTTTAGATTATCGAATCTGACGCAAAAATGATAGTTAATTGTAACGTACAGGGCCTCCTAATGCCGATGGAACACTAAAATTGCGTCGGGATTCAACGCATCGGCCTCCAGCTGACTTGTCTCGAAGGGGATATTGCTGTCTCGGGCACCATATGAACCTTCTCCTGTGAGTCTAGATTTTCGAATCCGACGCAAAAATGATAGTGAATAGTAACGTTCAGGGCCTCCTAATGACGATAGAAGACTCAAATTGCGTCGAGATTCAATACATCGTCCTCCAGCCGATTTGTCTCCAAGGGGATATTGCTGCCTCGGGCACCAAATGGTCCGTCTGCTGTGAGTCTAGATTTTCGAATCCGACGAAAACCTGATAGTTAATTGTAACGTTCAGGGCCTCTTAATGACGATGAAACTTTCAAATTGCGTCGAGATTCAATACATCGTCCTCCAGCCGACTTGTCTCCAAGGGTCTGTTGCTGCCTCGGGCACCTTATTGTCGTTCTCCTGTGAGCTTAGATTATCGAATCCGACGCAAAAATGATAGTTAATTGTAACGTTCAGGGCCTTGTAATGACGATGGAACACTCAAATTGCGTCGAGATTCAATACATCGGCCTCTAGCCGACTTGTCTCCAAGGGGATATTGCTGTCTCGGGCACCGTATGATCCTTCTCCTGTGAGTCTAGATTTTCGAATCCGACGCAAAAATGATAGTGAATAGTAACGTTCAGAGCCTCCTAATGACGATAGAAGACTCAAATTGCGTCGAGATACAATACATCGTCCTCCTGCCGATTTGTCTCCAAGGGGATATTGCTGCGTCGGGCACCAAATGGTCCGTCTGCAGTGAGTCTAGATTTTCGAATCCGACGAAAAACTGATAGTTAATTGTAACGTTCAGGGCCTTCTAATGACGATGGAACTCTCAAATTGCGTCGAGATTCAATACATCGTCCTCCAGCCGACTTGTCTCCAAGGGCCTATTGCTGCCTCGGGCACCTTATGGTCGTTCTCCTGTGAGTCTAGATTTTCGAATCCGACGCAAAAGTGATAGTTAATTGTAACGTTCAGGGCCTTCTAATGACGATGGAACACTCAAATTGCGTCGAGATACAATACATCGGCCTCCAGCCGACTTGTCTCCAAGGGTCTAATGCTGCCTCGGGCACCTTATGGTCGTTCTCCTGTGAGTTTAGATTATCGAATCCGACGCAAAAATGATAGTTAATTGTAACGTTCAGGGCGTCCTAATGGCGATGGAACACTCAAATTGCGTCGATATTCAATACATCGGCCTCCAGTCGATTTGTCTCCGAGGGGTATATTGCTGTCACGAGCACCGTATGAACTTCTCCTGTGAGTAGATTTTCGAATCCGACGCAAAAATTATAGATAATTGTAAAGTTCAGGGCCTCCTATTGGCGATGGAACACTCAAATTGCGTCGAGATTCAATACATCGTCCTCCAGCCGATTTGTCTCCGAGGGGATATTGCTGCCTCGTGCACCAAATGGTCCGTCTGCTGTGAGTCTAGATTTTCGAATCCGACGCTAAAATGATAGTTCACTGTAACGTTCAGGGCCTCCTAATGCCGATGGAACACTCAAATTGCGTCGAGATTCAATACATCGGCCTCCAGCCGACTTGTCTCCAAGGGTCTATTGCTGCCTCGGGCACCTTATGGTCGTTCACCTGTGAGTTTAGATTATCGAATCCGACGCAAAAATGATAGTTAATTGCAACGTTCAGGGCCTCCTAATGCCGATGGAACACTCAAATTGCGTCGAGATTCAATACATCGGCTTCTAGCCGACTTGTCTCCAAGGGGATATTGCTGTCTCGGGCACCATATGATCCTTCTCCTGTGAGTCTAGATTTTCGAATCCGACGCAAAAATGATAGTGAATACTAACGTTCAGGGCCTCGTAATGACGATAGAAGACTCAAATTGCGTCGAGATTCAATACATCGTCCTCCAGTCGATTTGTCTCCAAGGGGATATTGCTGCCTCGGGCACCAAATGGTCCGTCTGCTGTGAGTCTAGATTTTCGAATCCGACGAAAACCTGATAGTTAATTGTAACGTTCAGGGCCTCTTAATGACGATGAAACTTTCAAATTGCGTCGAGATTCAATACATCGTCCTCCAGCCGACTTGTCTCCAAGGGTCTGTTGCTGCCTCGGGCACCTTATTGTCGTTCTCCTGTGAGCTTAGATTATCGAATCCGACGCAAAAATGATAGTTAATTGTAACGTTCAGGGCCTTGTAATGACGATGGAACACTCAAATTGCGTCGAGATTCAATACATCGGCCTCTAGCCGACTTGTCTCCAAGGGGATATTGCTGTCTCGGGCACCGTATGATCCTTCTCCTGTGAGTCTAGATTTTCGAATCCGACGCAAAAATGATAGTGAATAGTAACGTTCAGAGCCTCCTAATGACGATAGAAGACTCAAATTGCGTCGAGATACAATACATCGTCCTCCTGCCGATTTGTCTCCAAGGGGATATTGCTGCGTCGGGCACCAAATGGTCCGTCTGCAGTGAGTCTAGATTTTCGAATCCGACGAAAAACTGATAGTTAATTGTAACGTTCAGGGCCTTCTAATGACGATGGAACTCTCAAATTGCGTCGAGATTCAATACATCGTCCTCCAGCCGACTTGTCTCCAAGGGTCTATTGCTGCCTCGGGCACCTTATGGTCGTTCTCCTGTGAGTCTAGATTTTCGAATCCGACGCAAAAGTGATAGTTAATTGTAACGTTCAGGGCCTTCTAATGACGATGGAACACTCAAATTGCGTCGAGATACAATACATCGGCCTCCAGCCGACTTGTCTCCAAGGGTCTAATGCTGCCTCGGGCACCTTATGGTCGTTCTCCTGTGAGTTTAGATTATCGAATCCGACGCAAAAATGATAGTTAATTGTAACGTTCAGGGCGTCCTAATGGCGATGGAACACTCAAATTGCGTCGATATTCAATACATCGGCCTCCAGTCGATTTGTCTCCGAGGGGTATATTGCTGTCACGAGCACCGTATGAACTTCTCCTGTGAGTAGATTTTCGAATCCGACGCAAAAATTATAGATTATTGTAAAGTTCAGGGCCTCCTATTGGCGATGGAACACTCAAATTGCGTCGAGATTCAATACATCGTCCTCCAGCCGATTTGTCTCCGAGGGGATATTGCTGCCTCGTGCACCAAATGGTCCGTCTGCTGTGAGTCTAGATTTTCGAATCCGACGCTAAAATGATAGTTCACTGTAACGTTCAGGGCCTCCTAATGCCGATGGAACACTCAAATTGCGTCGAGATTCAATACATCGGCCTCCAGCCGACTTGTCTCCAAGGGTCTATTGCTGCCTCGGGCACCTTATGGTCGTTCACCTGTGAGTTTAGATTATCGAATCCGACGCAAAAATGATAGTTAATTGCAACGTTCAGGGCCTCCTAATGCCGATGGAACACTCAAATTGCGTCGAGATTCAATACATCGGCTTCTAGCCGACTTGTCTCCAAGGGGATATTGCTGTCTCGGGCACCATATGATCCTTCTCCTGTGAGTCTAGATTTTCGAATCCGACGCAAAAATGATAGTGAATACTAACGTTCAGGGCCTCGTAATGACGATAGAAGACTCAAATTGCGTCGAGATTCAATACATCGTCCTCCAGTCGATTTGTCTCCAAGGGGATATTGCTGCCTCGGGCACCAAATGGTCCGTCTGCAGTGAGTCTAGATTTTCGAATCCGACGAAAAACTGATATTTAATTGTAACATTCAGACCCTCCTAATGACGATGGAACACTCAAATTGCGTCGCGATCCAATACATCGTCCTCCAGCCGACTTGTCTCCAAGGGTCTAATGCTGCCTCGGGCACCTTATGGTCTTTCTCTTGTAAGTCTAGATTTTCGAATCCGACGCAAAAATGATAGTTAATTGTAACGTTCAGGGCCTCTTAATGACGATGGAACTCTCAAATTGCGTCGAGATTCAATACATCGTCCTCCAGCCGACTTGTCTCCAAGGGTCTATTGCTGCTTCGGGCACCTTATGGTCGTTCTCCTGTGAGTCTAGATTTTCGAATCCGACGCAAAAATGATAGTTCATTGTAACGTTCAGGGCCTTGTAATGACGATGGAACACTCAATTTGCGTCGAGATTCAATACAACGGGCTCCAGCCGACTTGTCTCCAAGGGGATATTGCTGTCTCGGGCACCATATGATCCTTCTCCTGTGAGTCTAGATTTTCGAATGCGACGCAAAAATGATAGTGAATAGTAACGTTAAGGGCCTCCTAATGACGATAGAAGACTCAAATTGCGTCGAGATACAATACATCGTCCTCCAGCCGATTTGTCTCCAAGGGGATATAGCTGCGTCGGGCACCAAATGGTCCGTCTGCTGTGAGTCTAGATTTTCGAATACGACGAAAAACTGATAGTTAATTGTAACGTTCAGGGCCTCCTAATGACGATGGAACTTTAAAATTGCGTCGAGATTCAATACATCGTCCTCCAGCCGACTTGTCTCCAAGAGTCTATTGCTGCCTCGGGCACCTTATGGACGTTCTCCTGTGAGTCTAGATTTTCGAATCCGAAGCAAACATGATAGTTAATTGTAACGTTCAGGGCCTTGTAATGACGATGGAACACTAAATTGCGTCGAGATTCAATACATCGGCCTCCAGCCGACTTGTCTCCAAGGGTCTGTTGCTGCTTCGGGCACCTTACTGTCGTTCTCCTGTGAGTTTAGATTATCGAATCCGACGCAAAAATGATAGTTAATTGTAACGTTTAGGGCCTCCTAATGACGATGGGACACTCAAATTGCGTCGAGATTCAATACCACGTCCTCCAGTCGATTTGTCTCCGAGGGGTATATTGCTGTCTCGAGCACCGTATGAACTTCTCCTGTGAGTAGATTTTCGAATCCGACGCAAAAATTATAGATAATTGTAAAGTTCAGGGCCTCCTATTGGCGATGGAACACTCAAATTGCGTCGAGATTCAATACATCGTCCTCCAGCCGATTTGTCTCCGAGGGGATATTGCTGCCTCGTGCACCAAATGGTCCGTCTGCTGTGAGTCTAGATTTTCGAATCCGACGCTAAAATGATAGTTCACTGTAACGTTCAGGGCCTCCTAATGCCGATGGAACACTCAAATTGCGTCGAGATTCAATACATCGGCCTCCAGCCGACTTGTCTCCAAGGGTCTATTGCTGCCTCGGGCACCTTATGGTCGTCCTCCTGTGAGTTTAGATTATCGAATCCGACGCAAAAATGATAGTTAATTGCAACGTTCAGGGCCTCCTAATGCCGATGGAACACTCAAATTGCGTCGAGATTCAATACATCGGCTTCTAGCCGACTTGTCTCCAAGGGGATATTGCTGTCTCGGGCACCATATGATCCTTCTCCTGTGAGTCTAGATTTTCGAATCCGACGCAAAAATGATAGTGAATACTAACGTTCAGGGATTCGTAATGACGATAGAAGACTCAAATTTCGTCGAGATTCAATACATCGTCCTCCAGTCGATTTGTCTCCAAGGGGATATTGCTGCCTCGGGCACCAAATGGTCCGTCTGCAGTGAGTCTAGATTTTCGAATCCGACGAAAAACTGATAGTTAATTGTAACATTCAGACCCTCCTAATGACGATGGAACACTCAAATTGCGTCGCGATCCAATACATCGTCCTCCAGCCGACTTGTCTCCAAGGGTCTAATGCTGCCTCGGGCACCTTATGGTCTTTCTCTTGTAAGTCTAGATTTTCGAATCCGACGCAAAAATGATGGTTAATTGTAACGTTCAGGGCCTCTTAATGACGATGGAACTCTCAAATTGCGTCGAGATTCAATACATCGTCCTCCAGCCGACTTGTCTCCAAGGGTCTATTGCTGCTTCGGGCACCTTATGGTCGTTCTCCTGTGAGTCTAGATTTTCGAATCCGACGCAAAAATGATAGTTAATTGTAACGTTCAGGGCCTTGTAATGACGATGGAACACTCAATTTGCGTCGAGATTCAATACAACGGCCTCCAGCCGACTTGTCTCCAAGGGGATATTGCTGTCTCGGGCACCATATGATCCTTCTCCTGTGAGTCTAGATTTTCGAATCCGACGCAAAAATGATAGTGAATAGTAACGTTAAGGGCCTCCTAATGACGATAGAAGACTCAAATTGCGTCGAGATACAATACATCGTCCTCCAGCCGATTTGTCTCCAAGGGGATATTGCTGCGTCGGGCACCAAATGGTCCGTCTGCTGTGAGTCTAGATTTTCGAATCCGACGAAAAACTGATAGCTAATTGTAACGTTCAGGGCCTCCTAATGACGATGGAACTCTCAAATTGCGTCGAGATTCAATACATCGTCCTCCAGCCGACTTGTCTCCAAGGGTCTGTTGCTGCCTCGGGCACCTTATTGTCGTTCTCCTGTGAGCTTAGATTATCGAATCCGACGCAAAAATGATAGTTAATTGTAACGTTCAGGGCCTTGTAATGACGATGGAACACTCAAATTGCGTCGAGATTCAATACATCGGCCTCCAGCCGACTTGTCTCCAAGGGGATATTGCTGTCTCGGGCACCATATGATCCTTCTCCTGTGAGTCTAGATTTTCGAATCCGACGCAAAAATGATAGTGAATAGTAACGTTCAGAGCCTCCTAATGACGATAGAAGACTCAAATTGCGTCGAGATACAATACATCGTCCTCCTGCCGATTTGTCTCCAAGGGGATATTGCTGCGTCGGGCACCAAATGGTCCGTCTGCAGTGAGTCTAGATTTTCGAATCCGACGAAAAACTGATAGTTAATTGTAACGTTCAGGGCCTTCTAATGACGATGGAACTCTCAAATTGCGTCGAGATTCAATACATCGTCCTCCAGCCGACTTGTCTCCAAGGGTCTATTGCTGCCTCGGGCACCATATGGTCGTTCTCCTGTGAGTCTAGATTTTCGAATCCGACGCAAAAATGATAGTTAATTGTAACGTTCAGGGCCTTCTAATGACGATGGAACACTCAAATTGCGTCGAGATTCAATACATCGGCCTCCAGCCGACCTGTTTCCAAGGGTCTGTTGCTGCCTCGGGCTCCTTATGGTCGTTCTCCTGTGAGTTTAGATTATCGAATCCGACGCAAAAATGATAGTTAATTGTAACGTTTAGGGCCCCCTAATGACGGTGCGACACTCAAATTGCGTCGAGATTCAATACATCGTCCTCCAGCCGACTTGTCTCCAAGTGTCTAATGCTGCCTCGGGCACCTTATGGTCGTTCTCCTGTGAGTCTACAATTTCGAATCCGATGCAAAAATGATAGTGAATTATAACGTTCAGGGCCTTGTAATTACGATGGAACACTCAAATTGCGTCGAGATACAATACATCGGCCTCCAGCCGGCTTGTCTCCAAGGGCCTAATGCTGCCTCGGGCACCTTATGATCGTTCTCCTGTGAGTTTAGATTATCGAATCCGACGCAAAAATGATAGTTAATTGTAACGTTCAGGGCGTCCTAATGGCGATGGAACACTCAAATTGCGTCGATATTCAATACATCGGCCTCCAGTCGATTTGTCTCCGAGGGGTATATTGCTGTCTCGAGCACCGTATGAACTTCTCCTGTGAGTAGATTTTCGAATCCGACGCAAAAATTATAGATAATTGTAAAGTTCAGGGCCTCCTATTGGCGATGGAACACTCAAATTGCGTCGAGATTCAATACATCGTCCTCCAGCCGATTTGTCTCCGAGGGGATATTGCTGCCTCGTGCACCAAATGGTCCGTCTGCTGTGAGTCTAGATTTTCGAATCCGACGCAGAAATGATAGTTCACTGTAACGTTCAGGGCCTCCTAATGCCGATGGAACACTCAAATTGCGTCGAGATTCAATACATCGGCCTCCAGCCGACTTGTCTCCAAGGGTCTATTGCTGCCTCGGGCACCTTATGGTCGTTCTCCTGTGAGTTTAGATTATCGAATCCGACGCAAAAATGATAGTTAATTGCAACGTTCAGGGCCTCCTAATGCCGATGGAACACTCAAATTGCGTCGAGATTCAATACATCGGCTTCTAGCCGACTTGTCTCCAAGGGGATATTGCTGTCTCGGGCACCATATGATCCTTCTCCTGTGAGTCTAGATTTTCGAATCCGACGCAAAAATGATAGTTAATTGTAACGTTCAGGGCCTTGTAATGACGATGGAACACTCAAATTGCGTCGATATTCAATACATCGGCCTCCAGTCGATTTGTCTCCGAGGGGTATATTGCTGTCTCGAGCACCGTATGAACTTCTCCTGTGAGTAGATTTTCGAATCCGACGCAAAGTTATAGATAATTGTAAAGTTCAGGCCCTCCTATTGGCGATGGAACACTCAAATTGCGTCGCGATCCAATACATCGTCCTCCAGCCGACTTGTCTCCAAGGGTCTAATGCTGCCTCGGGCACCTCATGGTCTTTCTCTTGTAAGTCTAGATTTTCGAATCCGACGCAAAAATGATAGTTAATTGTAACGTTCAGGGCCTCTTAATGACGATGGAACTCTCAAATTGCGTCGAGATTCAATACATCGTCCTCCAGCCGACTTGTCTCCAAGGGTCTATTGCTGCTTCGGGCACCTTATGGTCGTTCTCCTGTGAGTCTAGATTTTCGAATCCGACGCAAAAATGATAGTTAATTGTAACGTTCAGGGCCTTGTAATGACGATGGAACACTCAATTTGCGTCGAGATTCAATACAACGGCCTCCAGCCGACTTGTCTCCAAGGGGATATTGCTGTCTCGGGCACCATATGATCCTTCTCCTGTGAGTCTAGATTTTCGAATCCGACGCAAAAATGATAGTGAATAGTAACGTTAAGGGCCTCCTAATGACGATAGAAGACTCAAATTGCGTCGAGATACAATACATCGTCCTCCAGCCGATTTGTCTCCAAGGGGATATTGCTGCGTCGGGCACCAAATGGTCCGTCTGCTGTGAGTCTAGATTTTCGAATCCGACGAAAAACTGATAGTTAATTGTAACGTTCAGGGCCTCCTAATGACGATGGAACTCTCAAATTGCGTCGAGATTCAATACATCGTCCTCCAGCCGACTTGTCTCCAAGAGTCTATTGCTGCCTCGGGCACCTTATGGACGTTCTCCTGTGAGTCTAGATTTTCGAATCCGAAGCAAACATGATAGTTAATTGTAACGTTCAGGGCCTTGTAATGACGATGGAACACTCAAATTGCGTCGAGAATCAATACATCGGCCTCCAGCCGACTTGTCTCCAAGGGTCTGTTGCTGCTTCCTGCACCTTACTGTCGTTCTCCTGTGAGTTTAGATTATCGAATCCGACGCAAAAATGATAGTTAATTGTAACGTTTAGGGCCTCCTAATGACGATGGGACACTCAAATTGCGTCGAGATTCAATACCACGTCCTCCAGCCGACTTGTTTCCAAGGGTCTAATGCTGCCTCGGGCACCTTATGGTCGTTCTCCTGTGAGTCTAGATTTTCGAATCCGACGCAAAAATGATAGTGAATAGTAACGTTCAGGGCCTTGTAATGACGATGGAACACTCAAATTGCGTCGAGATTCAATACATCGGCCTCCAGCCCACTTGTCTTCAAGGGTCTAATGCTGCCTCGGGCACCTTATGGTCGTTCTCCCGTGAGTTAAGATTATCGAATCCGACGCAAAAATGATAGTTAATTGTAACGTTCAGGGCGACCTAATGACGATGGAACACTCAAATTGCGTCGATATTCAATACATCGGCCTCCAGTTGATTTGACTCCAAGGGGTATATTGCTGTCTCGAGCACCGTATGAACTTCTCCTGTGAGTAGATTTTCGAATCCGACGCGAAACTGATAGTTAATTGCAAGGTTTAGGGCCTCCTAATGACGATGGAACACTCAAGTTGCGTCGAGATTCAATACATCGGCCGCCAGCCGACTTGTATCCAACGGAATTTTGCTTCATCGGGCACCTTATGGTCCGTCTCCAGTGAGTCTAGATTTTCGAATCCGACGAAAAACTGATAGTTAATTGTAACATTCAGGGCCTCCTAATGACGATGGAACACTCATTTTGCGTCGCGATCCAATACATCGTCCTCCAACCGACTTGTCTCAAGGGTCAATAGCTGCCACGGGCACCTTGTGATCGTTCTGCTGTGAGTCTAGATTTTCGAACCCGTTGCAAAACTGATTGTTAATTGTACTGTTCAGGGCCTTATATTGACGATGGAACACTCAAATTGCGTCGAGATTCAATACATCGTCTTCCAGCCGACTTGTCTCCAAGGGTCTATTGCTGCCTCGGGCACCTCATGGTCGTTCTCCTGTGAGTCTAGATTTTCGAATCCGACGCAAAAATTATAGATAATTGTAACGTTCAGGGCCTCCTATTGGCGATGGAACACTCAAATTGCGTCGAGATTCAATACATCGTCCTCCAGCCGATTTGTCTCCAAGGGGATATTGCTGCCTCGGGCACCAAATGGTCCGTCTGCTGTGAGTCTAGATTTTCGAATCCGACGAAAAACTGATAGTTAATTGTATCATTCAGGGCCTCCTAATGACGATGGAACACTCAAATTGCGTCGCGATCCAATACATCGTCCTCCAGCCGATTTGTCTCCAAGGGTCTAATGCTGCCTCGGGTACCTTATGGTCTTACTCTTGTAAGTCTAGATTTTCGAATCCGACGCAAAAATGTTAGTTATTGGAACATTCAGGGCCTCTTAAAGACGATGGAACTCTCAAATTGCGACGAGATTCAATACATCGTCCTCCAGCCGACTTGTCTCCAAGGGTCTATTGCTGCCTCGGGCACCTTATGGTCGTTCTCCTGTGAGTCTAGATTTTCGAATCCGAGGCAAAAATGATAGTTAATTGTAACGTTCAGGGCCTTCTAATGACGATGGAACACTCAAATTGCGTCGAGATTCAATACATCCTCCGCCAGCCGACTTGTCTCCAAGGGTCTGTTGCTGCCTCGTGCACCTTATGGTCGTTCTCCTGTGAGTTTAGATTATCAAATCCGACGCAAAAATGATAGTTAATTGTAACGTTCAGGGCCTCCTAATGCCGATGGAACACTCAAATTGCGTCGAGATTCAATACATCGGTGTCCAGTCGATTTGTCTCCAAGGGGTATATTGCTGTCTCGAGCACCGTATGAACTTCTCCTGTGAGTAGATTTTCGAATCCGACGCTAAAATGATAGTGAATAGTAACATTCAGGGCCTTGTAATGACGATCGAACACTCAAATTGCGTCGAGATTCAATACATCGGCCTCCAGCCGACTTGTCTCCAAGGGTCTGTTGCTGCCTCGGGCACGTTATGGTCGTTCTCCTGTGAGTTTAGATTATTGAATCCGACGCGAAACTGATAGTTAGTTGTAACGTCCAGGGCCTCCTAATGAAATTGGGACACTCAAATTTCGTCGAGATTCAATACATCGTCCTCCAGCCGACTTGTCTCTAAGGGTCTAATGCTGCCTCGGGCACCTTATGGTCGTTCTCATGTGAGTCTAGATTTTCGAATCCGACGCAAAAATTAAAGTTAATTGTAACGTTCAGGGCCTTGTAAAGACGATGGAACACTCAAATTGCGTCGAGATTCAATACATCGGCCTCCAGCCGACTTGTCTCCAAGGGGATATTGCTGACTCCGGCACCATATGATCCTTCTCCTGTGAGTCTAGATTTTCGAATCCGACGCAAAAATGATAGTGAATAGTAACGTTCAAGGCCTCCTAATTAATTGTAACGTTCACGGCCTCCTAATGACGATGGAACTCTCAAATTGCGTCGAGATTCAATACGTCGTCCTCCAGCCGTCTTGTCTCCAAGGGTCTATTGCTGCCTCGGGCACCTTATGGTCGTTCTCCTGTGAGTGTAGATTTTCGAATCCGACGCAAAAATGATAGTTAATTGTAACGTTTAGGGCCTCCTATAGCGATGAAACACTCATATTGCGTCGAGATTCAATACATCGTCCTCCAGCCGATTTGTCTCCAAGGGGATATTGCTGCCTCGGGCACCAAATGGTCCGTCTGCTGTGAGTCTAGATTTTAGAATCCGACGCTAAAATGATAGTTAACTGTAACGTTCAGGGCCTCCCAATGCCGATGGAACACTCAAATTGCTTCGAGATTCAATACATCGGCCTCCAGCCGACTTGTCTCCAAGGGTCTATTGCTGCCTCGGGCACCTTATGGTCGTTCTCCTGTGAGTTTAGATTATCGAATCCGACGCAAAAATGATAGTTAATTGTAACGTTCAGGGCCTCCTAATGCCGATGGAACACTCAAATTGCGTCGAGATTCAATATATCGGCCTAACGCCGACTTGTCTCCAAGGGTCTATTGCTGCCTCGGGGACCTTATGGTCGTTCTCCTGTGAGTTTAGATTATCGAATCCGACGCAAAAATGACAGTTAATTGTAACGTTCAGGGCCTCCTAATGACGATGGAACACTCAAATTGCGTCGAGATTGAATACATCGGCCTCCAGCGGACTTGTCTCCAAGGGCATATTGCTGTCTCGGGCACCTTATGGTCGTTCTCCTGTGAGTTTAGATTATCGAATCCGACGCAAAAATGATAGCTAATTGTAACGTTCAGGGCCTCCTAATGCCGATGGAACTCTCAAATTGCGTCGAGATTCAATACATCGGCCTCCAGCCGACTTGTCTCCAAGGGGATATTGCTGTCTCGGGCACCATATGATCCTTCTCCTGTGAGTCTAGATTTTCGAATCCGACGCAAAAATGATAGTGAATAGTAACGTTGAGGGCCTCCTAATGGCGATAGAAGACTCAAATTGCGTCGAGATTCAATACATCATCCTCCAGCCGATTTGACTCCAAGGGGATATTGCTGCCTCAGGCACCAAATGGTACGTCTGCTGTGAGTCTAGATTTTCGAATCCGAAGAAAAACTGATAGTTAATTGTAACATTCGGGGCCTCCTGATGACGATGGAACACTCAAATTGCGTCGCGATCCATTACATCGTCCTCCAGCCGACTTGTCTCCAAGGGTCTAATGCTGCCTCGGGCACCTTATGGTCTTTCTCTTGTAAGTCTAGATTTTCGACTCCGACGCAAAAATGATAGTTAATTGTAACGTTCAGGGCCTCCTAATGACGATGGAACTCTCAAATTGCGTCGAGATTCAATACATCGTCCTTCAGCCGACTTGTCTCCAAGGGTCTATTGCTGCCTCGGGCACCTTATGGTCGTTCTCCAGTGAGTCTAGATTTTCGAATCCGACGCAAAAATGATAGTTAATGGTAACGTTCAGGGCCTCCTAATGCCGATGGAACACTCAAATTGCGTCGAGATTCAATACATCGGCCTCCAGCCGACTTGTCTCCAAGGGTCTATTTCTGCCTCGGGCACCTTATGGTCGTTCTCCTGTGAGTCTAGATTTTCGAATCCAACGCAAAAATGATAGTCAATTGTAACGTTCAGGGCCTTCTAATAAAGATGGAACACTCAAATTGCGTCGAGATTCAATACATCGGCCTCCAGCCGACTTGTCTCCAAGGGTCTGTTGCTGCTTCGGGCACCTTATGATCGTTCTCCTGTGAGTTTAGATTATCGAATCCGACGCAAAAATGATAGTTAATTGTAACGTTTAGGGCCTCCTAATGACGATGGAACACTCATTTTGCGACGCGATCCAATACATCGTCCTCCAACTGACTTGTCTCCAAGGGTCAATAGCTGCCACAGGGCACCTTGTGATCGTTCTACTGTGAGTCTAGATTTTCGAACCCGACGCAAAACTGATTGTCAATTGTAACGTTCAGGGCCACCTAATGACGATGGAACACTCAAATTGAGTCGAGATTCAATACATCGACCTCCAGCCGACTTGTCTCCAAGGGGATATTGCTGCCTCGGGCACCTAATGGTCGATCTCCTGTGAGTCTAGATTTTCGAATCCGACGCATAAATGATAGTTAATTGTAACGTTCAGGGACTCCTAAAGACGATGGAACACTCAAATTGCGTCGAGAGTCAATACATCGACCTCCAGTCGACTTGTATCCAAGGGGATATTGCAGTCTCGTGCACCATATGATCCTTCTCCTGTTAGTAGATTTTCGAATCCGACGCTGAAATGATAGTTAACTGTAACGTTCAGGGCCTCCTAATGCCGATGGAACACTCAAATTGCGTCGAGATTCAATACATTGGCCTCCAGCCGACTTGTCTCCAAGGGTCTATTGCTGCCTCGGGCTCCTAATGGTCTTTCTCCTGTGTGTTTAGATTATCGAATCCGACGCAAAAATGATAGTTAATTGTAACGTTGAGGGCCTCCTAATGCCGATGGAACGCTCAAATTGCGTCGAGATTCAATACATCGGACTCCAGCCGACTTGTCTCCAAGGGTCTATTGCTGCCTCGGGCACCTTATGGTCGTTCTCCTGTGAGTCTAGATTTTCGAATCCGACGCAAAAATGATAGTTAATTGTAACGTTCAGGGCCTCCTAATGACGATAGAAGACTCAAATTGCGTCGAGATTCAATACATCGTCCTCCATCCGATTTGTCTCCAAGGGGATATTGCTGCCTCGGGGACCAAATGCTCCGTCTGCTGTGAGTCTAGATTTTCGAATCCGACGAAAAACTAATAGTTAATTGTAACATTCAGGGCCTCCTAATGACGATGGAACACTCTAATTGCGTCGCGATCCAATACATCGTTATCCAGCCGACTTGTCTCCAAGGGTCTAATGCTGCCTCGGGCACCTTATGGTCGTTCTCTTGTAAGTCTAGATTTTCGAATCCGACGCAAAAATGATAGTTAATTGTAACGTTCAGGGCCTCCTAATGACGATGGAACTCGCAAATTGCGTCGAGATTCAATACATCGTCCTCCAGCCGACTTGTCTCCAAGGGTCTATTGCTTCCTCGGGCACCTTATGGTCGTTCTCCTGTGAGTCTAGATTTTCGAATCCGACGCAAAAATGATAGTTAATTGTAACGTTCAGGGCCTTCTAATGAAGATGGAACACTCAAATTGCGTCGAGATTCAATTCATCGGCCTCCAGCCGACTTGTCTCCAAGGGTCTGTTGCTGCCTCGGGCACCTTATGATCGTTCTCCTGTGAGTTTAGATTATCGAATCCGACGCAAAAATGATAGTTGGTTGTAACGTTTAGGGCCTCCTAATGACGATGGAACACTCATTTTGCGTCGCGATCCAATACATCGTCCTCCAACCGACTTGGCTCCAAGGGTTAATAGCTGCCACGGGCACCTTGTGATCGTTCTGCTGTGAGTCTAGATTTTCGAACCCGACGCAAAACTGATTGTCAGTTGTAACGTTCAGGGCCACCTAATGACGATGGAACACTCAAATTGAGTCGAGATTCAATACATCGACCTCCAGCCGACTTGTATCGAAGGGGATATTGCAGTCTCGTGCACCATATGATCCTTCTCCTGTTAGTAGATTTTCGAATCCGACGCTAAAATGATAGTTAACTGTAACGTTCAGGGCCTCCTAATGCCGATGGAACACTCAAATTGCGTCGAGATTCGATATATCGGCCTCCAGCCGACTTGCCTCCAAGGGGATATTGCTGCCTCGGGCACCTTATGGTCGTTCTCCTGTGAGTCTAGATTTTCGAATCCGACCCAAAAATGATATTTAATTGTAACGTTCAGGGCCTTCTAGTGACGATGGAACACTCAAATTGCGTCGCGATTCAATACATCGTCCTCCAGCCGACTTGTCTCCAAGGGGATATCGCTGCCTCGGGCACCACATGGTCCTTCTCCGGTGATTCTACGTTTTCGAATTCGACGCAAAACTGCTAGTTAATTGTAACGTTCAGGGCCTCCTAAAGACGATGGAGCACTCAAATTGCGTCGCGATTCAATACATCGTACTCCAGCGGACTGGTCTCCAAGGGGATATTGCTGCCTCGGGCACCTTATGGTCCGTCTCCAGTGAGTCTAGATTTTCGATTCCAACGAAGAACTGATGGTTAATTGTAACATTCAGGGCCTCCTAATGACGATGGAACACTCAAATTGCGTCGAGATTCAATACATCGGCCTCCAGCCGACTTGTCTCCAAGGGGATATCGCTGCCTCGTTCACCACACGGTCCGTCTCCGGTGATTCTACGTTTTCGAATCCGACGCAAAACTCATAGTTAATTGTAACGTTCAGGGCCTCATATTGGCGATGGAACACTCAAATTGCGTCGAGATTCAATACATCGACCTCCAGCAAACTTGTCTCCAAGGGGATATTGCTGCATCGGGCACCTTATGCTCGTTCTCCTGTGAGTTTATATTTTCGAATCCGACGAAAAACTGATAGTTAATTGTTACAATCAGGGCCTCCTAATGACGATGGAACACTCATTTTGCGTCGCGATTCAATACGTCGTCCTCCAACCGACTTGTCTCCAATGGTCAATAGCTGCCACGGGCACCTTGTGATCGTTCTGCTGTGAGTCTAGATTTTCGAACCCGACGCAAAACTGATTGTTAATTGTAACGTTCAGGGCCACCTAATGACGATGGAACACTCAAATTGAGTCGAGATTCAATACATCGACCTCCAGCCGACTTGTTTCCAAGGGGATATTGCTGCCTCGGGCTCCATGTGGTCCGTCTCCTGTGAGTCTACATTTTCGAATCCGACGCGAAACTGATAGTTAATTGTAACGTTTAGGGCCTTGTAATGACGATGGAACACTCAAATTGCGTCGAGATTCAATACATCGGCCTCCAGCCGACTTGTCTCCAAGGGTCTGTTGCTGCCTCGGGCACCTTATGGTCGTTCTCCTGTGAGTTTAGATTATCGAATCCGACGATAAAATGATAGTTAATTGTAACGTTCAGGGCCTCCTAATGACGATGGAACACTCAAATTGCGACGAGATTCAATACATCGTCCTCCAGCCGACTTGTCTCCAAGGGTCTAATGCTGCCTCGGGCACAATATGATCCTTCTCCTATGAGTCTAGATTTTCGAATCCGACGCATAAATGATAGTTAATTGTAACGTTCAGGGACTCCTAAAGACGATGGAACATTGAAATTACGTCGAGATTCAATACATCTTCCTCCAGCCGACTTGTCTCCAAGGGTCTAATGCTTCCTCGGGCACAATATGATCCTTCTCCTGTGAGTCTAGATTTTCGAATCCGACGCATAAATGATAGTTAATTGTAACGTTCAGGGACTCCTAAAGACGATGGAACACTCAAATTGCGTCAAGAATCAATACATCGGCCTCCAGCCGACTTGTCTCCAAGGGTCTATTGCTGCCTCGGGCACCTTATGGTCGATCTCTTGTAAGTCTAGATTTTCGAATCCGACGCAAAAACGATAGTTAATTGTAACGTTCAGGGCCTTCTAATGCCGATGGAACACTCAAATTGCGTCGAGATTCAATACATCGGGTTCCAGCCGACTTGTCTCCAAGGGTCTATTGCTGCCTCGGGCACCTTATGGTCGTTCTCCTGTGAGTTTTGATTTTCGAATCCGACGAAAAACTGATAGTTAATTGTAACATTCAGGGCCTCCTAATGACGATGGAACACTCATTTTGCGTCGAGAGTCAATACATCTTCCTCCAGTGGACTTGTCTCCAAGGGGATATTGCTGCCTCGGGCTCCATGTGGTCCGTCTCCTGTGAGTCTAAATTTTCGAATCCGACGCAAAAATGACAATTAATTGTAACGTTCAGGGCCTTGTAATGACGATGGAACACTCAATTTTTGTCAGGAATCAATACATCTGTTTCCAGCCGACTTATCTCCAAGGGTCTATTGCTGCCTCGGGCACCTTATGGTCGTTCACCTGTGAGTCTAGATTTTCGAATCCGACGCAAAAATGATAGTTAATTGTAATGTTCAGGGCCTTGTAATTACGATGGAACACTCAAATTGCGTCGAGATTCAATACATCGGTCTCCAGCCGACTTGTCTCCAAGGGTCTGTTGCTGCCTCGGGCACCTTATGGTCGTTCCCTGTGAGTTTAGATTATCGAATCCGACGCAAAAATGATAGTTAATTGTAACGTTTAGGGCCTCCTAATGACGATGAGACACTCAAATTGCGTCGAGATTCAATACATCGTCCTCCAGCCGACTTGTCTCCATGGGGATATTACTGCTTCCGGCCTCTTAAGTTCGCTCTCATGTGAGTCTAGATTTTCGAATCCGACGCGAAACTGATTGTTAATTGTAACGTTCAGGGCTTCCTAATGACGATGGAACACTCAAATTGCCTCGAGATTCAATACATCGGCATTCAGCCGACTTGTTTCCAAGGGTCTATTGCTGCCTCGGGCACCTTATGGCCGTTCTCCTGTGAGTTTAGATTATCGAATCCCTCGCAACAAAGATAGTTAATTGTAACGATTAGGGCCTCCTAATGACGATGGAACACTCAAATTGCGTCGACATTCAATACATCGGCCTCCAGCCGACTTGTCTCCAAGGGTCTGTTGCTGCCTCGGGCACTTTATGGTCGTTCTCCTGTGAGTTTAGATTATCAAATCCGACGCAAAAATGATAGTTAATTGTAACGTTTAGGGCCTCCTAATGACGATGGGACACTCAAATTGCGTCGAGATTCAATACATCGTCCTCCAGCCGACTTGTCTCCATGGGGATATTACTGCCTCCGGCCTCTTATGTTCGCTCTCATGTGACTCTAGATTTTCGAATCCGACGCGAAACTGATTGTTAATTGAAACGTTCAGGGCCTCGTAATGACGATGGAACACTCAAATTGTGTCGACAATCAATACATCGGCCTCCGGCCGACTTGTCTCCAATGGTCTTTTGCTGTATCGGGCACCTTATGGACGTTCTCCTGTGAGTCTAGATTTTCGAATCCGACGCAAAACTCATAGTTAATAGTAACGTTCAGGGCCTTGAAATGTCGATGGAACACTCAAATTGCGTCGAGATTCAATACATCGGCCTTCAGCCGACTTGTCTCCAAGGGTCTGTTGCTGCCTCGGGCACCTTATGGTCGTTCTCCTGTGAGTTTAGATTATCGAATCCGACGCATAAATGATAGTTAATTGTAACGTTCATTGACTCCTAAAGACGATGGAAAACTCAAATTGCGTCGAGAGTCAATACATCGACCTCCAGTCGTCTTGTATCCAAGGGGATATTGCAGTCTCGTGCACCATATGATCCTTCTCCTGTTAGTAGATTTTCGAATCCGACGCTAAAATGATAGTTAACTGTAACGTTCAGGGCCTCCTAATGCCGATGGAACACCCAAATTGCGTCGAGATTCAATACATCGGGTTCCAGCCGACTTGTCTCCAAGGGTCAACTGCAGCCTCGGGCACCTTATGGTCGTTCTCCTGTGAGTCTAGATTTTCGAATCCGACGCAAAAATGATAGTGAATACTAACGTTCAGGGCCTCGTAATGACGATAGAAGACTCAAATTGCGTCGATATTCAATACATCGTCCTCCAGTCGATTTGTCTCCAAGGGGATATTGCTGCCTCGGGCACCAAATGGTCCGTTTGCAGTGAGTCTAGATTTTCGAATCCGACGAAAAACTGATAGTTAATTGTAACATTCGGGGCCTCCTGATGACGATGGAACACTCAAATTGCGTCGCGAACCAATACATCGTCCTCCAGCCGACTTGTCTCCAAGGGTCTAATGCTGCCTCGGGCACCTTATGGTCTTTCTCTTGTAAATCTAGATTTTCGACTCCGACGCAAAAATGATAGTTAATTGTAACGTTCAGGGCCTCTTAATGACGATGGAACTCTCAAATTGCGTCGAGATTCAATACATCGTCCTTCAGCCGACTTGTCTCCAAGGGTCTATTGCTGCCTCGGGCACCTTATGGTCGTTCTCCTGTGAGTCTAGATTTTCGAATCCGACGCAAAAATGATAGTTAATTGTAACGTTCAGGGCCTCCTAATGCCGATGGAACACTCAAATTGCGTCGAGATTCAATACATCGGCCTCCAGCCGACTTGTCTCCAAGGGTCTATTTCAGCCTCGGGCACCTTATGGTCGTTCTCCTGTGAGTCTAGATTTTCGAATCCAACGCAAAAATGATAGTCAATTGTAACGTTCAGGGCCTTCTAATGAAGATGGAACACTCAAATTGCGTCGAGATTCAATACATCGGCCTCCAGCCGACTTGTCTCCAAGGGTCTGTTGCTGCTTCGGGCACCTTATGATCGTTCTCCTGTGAGTTTAGATTATCGAATCCGACGCAAAAATGATAGTTAATTGTAACGTTTAGGGCCTCCTAATGACGATGGAACACTCATTTTGCGACGCGATCCAATACATCGTCCTCCAACTGACTTGTCTCCAAGGGTCAGTAGCTGCCACAGGGCACCTTGTGATCGTTCTACTGTGAGTCTAGATTTTCGAATCCGACGCAAAAATGATAGTTAATTGTAACGTTCAGGGCCTCCTAATGACGATGGAACTCGCAAATTGCGTCGAGATTCAATACATCGTCCTCCAGCCGACTTGTCTCCAAGGGTCTATTGCTTCCTCGGGCACCTTATGGTCGTTCTCCTGTGAGTCTAGATTTTCGAATCCGACGCAAAAATGATAGTTAATTGTAACGTTCAGGGCCTTCTAATGAAGATGGAACACTCAAATTGCGTCAAGATTCAATTCATCGGCCTCCAGCCGACTTGTCTCCAAGGGTCTGTTGCTGCCTCGGGCACCTTATGATCGTTCTCCTGTGAGTTTAGATTATCGAATCCGACGCAAAAATGATAGTTGGTTGTAACGTTTAGGGCCTCCTAATGACGATGGAACACTCATTTTGCGTCGCGATCCAATACATCGTCCTCCAACCGACTTGGCTCCAAGGGTTAATAGCTGCCACGGGCACCTTGTGATCGTTCTGCTGTGAGTCTAGATTTTCGAACCCGACGCAAAACTGATTGTCAGTTGTAACGTTCAGGGCCACCTAATGACGATGGAACACTCAAATTGAGTCGAGATTCAATACATCGACCTCCAGCCGACTTGTATCGAAGGGGATATTGCAGTCTCGTGCACCATATGATCCTTCTCCTGTTAGTAGATTTTCGAATCCGACGCTAAAATGATAGTTAACTGTAACGTTCAGGGCCTCCTAATGCCGATGGAACACTCAAATTGCGTCGAGATTCGATATATCGGCCTCCAGCCGACTTGCCTCCAAGGGGATATTGCTGCCTCGGGCACCTTATGGTCGTTCTCCTGTGAGTCTAGATTTTCGAATCCGACCCAAAAATGATATTTAATTGTAACGTTCAGGGCCTTCTAGTGACGATGGAACACTCAAATTGCGTCGCGATTCAATACATCGTCCTCCAGCCGACTTGTCTCCAAGGGGATATCGCTGCCTCGGGCACCACATGGTCCTTCTCCGGTGATTCTACGTTTTCGAATTCGACGCAAAACTGCTAGTTAATTGTAACGTTCAGGGCCTCCTAAAGACGATGGAGCACTCAAATTGCGTCGCGATTCAATACATCGTACTCCAGCGGACTGGTCTCCAAGGGGATATTGCTGCCTCGGGCACCTTATGGTCCGTCTCCAGTGAGTCTAGATTTTCGATTCCAACGAAGAACTGATGGTTAATTGTAACATTCAGGGCCTCCTAATGACGATGGAACACTCAAATTGCGTCGAGATTCAATACATCGGCCTCCAGCCGACTTGTCTCCAAGGGGATATCGCTGCCTCGTTCACCACACGGTCCGTCTCCGGTGATTCTACGTTTTCGAATCCGACGCAAAACTCATAGTTAATTGTAACGTTCAGGGCCTCCTATTGGCAATGGAACACTCAAATTGCGTCGAGATTCAATACATCGACCTCCAGCAAACTTGTCTCCAAGGGGATATTGCTGCATCGGGCACCTTATGCTCGTTCTCCTGTGAGTTTAGATTTTCGAATCCGACGAAAAACTGATAGTTAATTGTTACAATCAGGGCCTCCTAATGACGATGGAACACTCATTTTCGTCGCGATTCAATACGTCGTCCTCCAACCGACTTGTCTCCAATGGTCAATAGCTGCCACGGGCACCTTGTGATCGTTCTGCTGTGAGTCTAGATTTTCGAACCCGACGCAAAACTGATTGTTAATTGTAACGTTCAGGGCCACCTAATGACGATGGAACACTCAAATTGAGTCGAGATTCAATACATCGATCTCCAGCCGACTTGTTTCCAAGGGGATATTGCTGCCTCTGGCTCCATGTGGTCCGTCTCCTGTGAGTCTAGATTTTCGAATCCGACGCGAAACTGATAGTTAATTGTAACGTTTAGGGCCTTGTAATGACGATGGAACACTCAAATTGCGTCGAGATTCAATACATCGGCCTCCAGCCGACTTGTCTCCAAGGGTCTGTTGCTGCCTCGGGCACCTTATGGTCGTTCTCCTGTGAGTTTAGATTATCGAATCCGACGATAAAATGATAGTTAATTGTAACGTTCAGGGCCTCCTAATGACGATGGAACACTCAAATTGCGACGAGATTCAATACATCTTCCTCCAGCCGACTTGTCTCCAAGGGTCTAATGCTTCCTCGGGCACAATATGATCCTTCTCCTGTGAGTCTAGATTTTCGAATCCGACGCATAAATGATAGTTAGTTGTAACGTTCAGGGACTCCTAAAGACGATGGAACACTCAAATTGCCTCGAGATTCAATACATCGTCCTCCAGCCGACTTGTCTCCAAGGGTCTATTGCTGCCTCGGGCACCTTATGGTCGTTCTCCTGTGAGTTTAGATTATCGAATCCGACGCAAAAATGATAGTTAACTGTAACGTTTAGGGCCTCCTAATGACGATGGAACACTGAAATTGCGTCGGGAGTCAATACATCGACCTCCAGTCGACTTGTATCCAGGGGGATATCGCCGCCTCGGGCACCACATGGTCCGTCTCCGATGATTCAACGTTTTCGAATCCGACGCAAAACTCATAGTTAATTGCAACGTTCAGGGCCTCCTATTGGCGATGGAACACTCAAATTGCGTCAAGAATCAATACATCGGCCTCCAGCCGACTTGTCTCCAAGGGTCTATTGCTGCCTCGGGCACCTTATGGTCGATCTCTTGTAAGTCTAGATTTTCGAATCCGACGCAAAAACGATAGTTAATTGTAACGTTCAGGGCCTTCTAATGCCGATGGAACACTCAAATTGCGTCGAGATTCAATACATCGGGTTCCAGCCGACTTGTCTCCAAGGGTCTATTGCTGCCTCGGGCACCTTATGGTCGTTCTCCTGTGAGTTTAGATTTTCGAATCCGACGAAAAACTGATAGTTAATTGTAACATTCAGGGCCTCCTAATGACGTTGGAACACTCATTTTGCGTCGAGAGTCAATACATCTTCCTCCAGTGGACTTGTCTCCAAGGGGATATTGCTGCCTCGGGCTCCATGTGGTCCGTCTCCTGTGAGTCTAAATTTTCGAATCCGACGCAAAAATGACAATTAATTGTAACGTTCAGGGCCTTGTAATGACGATGGAACACTCAATTTGCGTGAAGAATCAATACATCGGTTTCCAGCCGACATGTCTCCAAGGGTCTATTGCAGCCTCGGGCACCTTATGGTCGTTCTCCTGTGAGTCTAGATTTTCGAATCCGACGCAAAAATGATAGTTAATTGTAACGTTTAGGGCCTCCTAATGACGATGGGACACTCAAATTGCGTCGAGATTCAATACATCGTCCTCCAGCCGACTTGTCTCCATGGGGATATTACTGCCTCCGGCCTCTTATGTTCGCTCTCATGTGAGTCTAGATTTTCGAATCCGACGCGAAACTGATTGTTAATTGTAACGTTCAGGGCCTCCTAATGACGATGGAACACTCAAATTGCGTCGACATTCAGTACATCGGCCTCCAGCCGACTTGTCTCCAAGGGTCTGTTGCTGCCTCGGGCACCTTATGGTCGTTCTCCTGTGAGTCTAGATTTTCGAATCCGACGCATAAATCATAGTTATTTGTAACGTTCAGGGACTCCTAAAGACGATGGAACACTCAAATTGCGTCGAGACAAAACATCGACCTCCAGTCGACTTGTATCCAAGGGGATATTGCAGTCTCGTGCACCATATGATCCTTCTCCTGTTAGTAGATTTTCGAATCCGACGCTAAAATGATAGTTAACTGTAACGTTCAGGGCCTCCTAATGCCGATGGAACACTCAAATTGCGTCGAGATTCAATACATCGGCCTCCAGCCGACTTGTCCCCAAGGGTCTATTGCTGCCACGGGCACCTTATGGTCGTTCTCTTGTAAGTCTAGATTTTCGAATCCGACGCAAAAATGATAGTTAATTGTAACGTTCAGGGCCTTCTAATGACGATGGAACACTCAAATTGCGTCGAGATTCAATACATCGGCCTCCAGCCGACTTGTCTCCAAGGGGATATCGCCGCCTCGGGCACCACATGGTCCGTCTCCGGTGATTCTACGTTTTCGAATCCGACGCAAAACTCATAGTTAATTGTAACGTTCAGGGCCTCCTATTGGCGATGGAACACTCAAATTGCGTCAAGAATCAATACATCGGCGTCCAGCCGACTTGTCTCCAAGGGTCTATTGCTGCCTCGGGCACCTTATGGTCGTTCTCTTGTAAGTCTAGATTTTCGAATCCGACTCAAATATGATAGTTAATTGTACATTCAGGGCCTCCTAATGACGATGGAACACTCATTTTGCGTCGAGAGTCAATACATCTTCCTCCAGCGGACTTGTCTACAAGGGGATATTGCTGCCTCGGGCTCTATGTGGTCCGTCTCCTGTGAGTCTAGATTTTCGAATCCGACGCAAAAATGATAGTTAATTGTAACGTTCAGGGCCTCCTAATGACGATGGGACACTCAAATTGCGTCGAGATTCAATACATCGTCCTCCAGCCGACTTGTCTCCATGGGGATATTACTGTCTCCGGCCTCTTAAGTTCGCTCTCATGTGAGTCTAGATTTTCGAATCCGACGCGAAACTGATTGTTAATTGTAACGTTCAGGGCCTCCTAATGACGATGGAACACTCAAATTGCGTCGAGATTCAATACATCGGCCTCCAGCCGACTTGTCTCCAAGGGTCTTTTGCTGCCTCGGGCACCTTATGGTCGTTCTCCTGTGAGTCTAGATTTTCGAATCCGACGCTAAACTCATAGTTAATTGTAACGTTCAGGGCCTTGTAATGACGATGGAACACTCAAATTGCGTCGAGATTCAATACATCGGCCTTCAGCCGACTTGTCTCCAAGGGTCTGTTGCTGCCTCGGGCACCTTATGGTCGTTCTCCTGTGAGTTTAGATTATCGAATCCGCCGCAAAAATGATAGTTAATTCTAACGTTTAGGGCCTCCTAATGACGATGGGACACTCAAATTGCGTTAGATTCAATACATCGTCCTCCAGCCGACTTGTCTCCATGGGGATATTACTGCCTCCGGGCTCTTATGTTCGCTCTCATGTGAGTCTAGATTTTCGTATCCGACGCGAAACTGATTGTTAATTGTAACGTTCAGGGCTTCCTAATGACGATGGAACACTCAAATTGCCTCGAGATTCAATACATCGGCATTCAGCCGATTTGTCTCCAAGGGGATATTGCTGCCTCGGGCACCAAATGGTCCGTCTCCTGTGAGTCTGGATTTTTGAATCCGACGCGAAACTGATAGTTAATTGTAAAGTTCAGGGCCTCCAAATGACGATGGAGCACTCAAATTGCGTCGAGATTCAATACATCGGCCTCCTGCCGACTTGTCTCCAAGGGTCTGTTGCTGCCTCGGGCACCTTATGGTCGTCCTCCGGTGAGTTTAGATTATCGAATCCGACGCATAAATGATAGTTAATTGTAACGTTCAGGGACTCCTAAAGACGATGGAACACTCAAATTGCGTCGAGAGTCAATACATCGACCTCCAGTCGACTTGTATCCAAGGGGATATTGCAGTCTCGGGCACAATATGATCCTTCTCCTGTGAGTCTAGATTTTCGAATCCGACGCAAAAATGATAGTGAATAGTAACGTTCAGCGCCTCCTAATGACGATAGAAGACTCAAATTGCGTCGAGATTCGATACATCGTCCTCCAGCCGAATTGTCTCCAAGGGTCTATTGCTGCCTCGGGCACCACATGGTCCTTCTCCTGTGAGTCTAGATTTTCGAATCCGACGCTAAAATGATAGTTAATTGTAACGATTATGGCCTCCTAATGACGATGGGACACTCAAATTGCGTCGAGATTCAATACATCGTCCTCCAGCCGACTTGTCTCCAAGGGATATTGCTGCCTCGGGCACCAAATGTTCCGTCTGCTGTGAGTCTAGATTTTCGAATACGACGCAAAAATGGTAGTTAATTGTAACGATTATGGCCTCCTAATGACGATGGGACACCCAAATTGCGTCGAGATTCAATACATCGTCCTCCAGCCGACTTGTCTCCAAGGGTCTGTTGCTGCCTCAGGCACCTTATGGTCGTTCTCCTGTGAGTTTAGATTTTCGAATCCGACGCAAAAATGATAGTTAATTGTAACGTTCAGGGCCTCCTAATGACGATGGAATTCTCAAATTGCGTCGAGATTCAATACATCGGCCTCCAGCCGACTTGTCTCCAAGGGTCTGTTGCTGCCTCAGGCACCTTATGGTCGTTCTCCTGTGAGTTTAGATTATCGAATCCGACGCAAAAATGATAGTTAATTGAAACGTTTAGGGCCTCCTAATGACGATGGGACACTCAAATTGAATCGAGATTCAATACATCGGCATTCAGCCGATTTGTCTCCAAGGGTCTATTGCTGCCTCGGGCACCTTATGGTCGTTCTCTTGTAAGTCTAGATTTTCGAATCCGACGCAAAACTCATAGTTAATTGTAACGTTCAGGGCCTCCTAATGACCATGGAACACTCAAATTGCGTCAAGAATCAATACATCGGTTTCCAGCCGACTTGTCTCCAAGGGTCTATTGCTGCCTCGGGCACCTTATGGTCGTTCTCCTGTGAGTCTAGATTTTCGAATCCGACGCATAAGTGATAGTAATTGTAACGTTCAGGGACTCCTAAAGACGACGGAACACTCAAATTGCGTCGAGAGTCAATACATCGACCTCCAATCGACTTGTATCCAAGGGGATATTGCAGTCTCGGGCACAATATGATCCTTCTCCTGTGAGTCTAGATTTTCGAATCCGACGCAAAAATGATAGTGAATTGTAACGTTCAGCGCCTCCTAATGACGATAGAAGACTCAAATTGCGTCGAGATTCAATACATCGTCCTCCAGCCGATTTGTCTCCAAGGGGATATTGCTGCCTCGGGCACCAAATGGTCCGTGTGCTGTGAGTCTAGATTTTCGAATCCGACGAAAAACTGATAGTTAATTGTAACATTCAGGGCCTCCTAATGACGATGGAACATTCAAATTGCGTCGCGATCCAATACATCGTCCTCCAGCCGACTAGTCTCCAAGGGTCTAATGCTGCCTCGGGCACCTTATGGTCGTTCTCCTGTGAGTCTAGATTTTCGAATCCGACGCATAAATGATAGTTAATTGTAACGTTCAGGGACTCCTAAAGACGATGGAACACTCAAATTGCGTCGAGAGTCAATACATCGAGCTCCAGTCGACTTGCATCCAAGGGGATATTGCAGTTTCGGGCACAATATGATCCTTCTCCTGTGATTCTAGATTTTTGAATCCGACGCAAAAATGAAAGTTAATTGTAACGTTCAGGGCCTCCAACTGACGATGGAACACTCAAATTGCGTCGCGATCCAATACATCGTCGTCCAGCCGACTTGACTCCAAGGGTCTAATGCTGCCTCGGGCACCTTATGGTCGTTCTCTTGTAAGTCTAGATTTTCGAATCCGCCGCAAAACTGACAGTTCATTATTACGTTCAGGGCGACCTAATGACGATAGAAGACTCAAATTGCGTCGAGATTTACTACATCGTCCTCCAGCCGATTTGTCTCCAAGGGGATATTGCTGCCTCGGGCACCAAATGGTCCGTCTGCTGTGAGTCTAGATTTTCGAATCCGATGAAAAACTGATAGTTAATTGAAACATTCAGGGCCTCCTATTGACGATGGAACACTCAAATTGCGTCGCGATCCAATACATCGTCCTCCAGCCGACTTGTCTCCAAGGGTCTATTGGTGCCTCGGGCACATTATGGTCGTTCTCCTGTGAGTCTAGATTTTCGAATCCGACGCAAAAATGATAGTCAATTGTAACGTTCAGGGCCTTTTAATGACGATGGAACACTCAAATTGCGTCGAGATTCAATACATCGGCCTCCAGCCGACTTGTCTCCAAGGGGATATTGCTGTCTCGAGCACCGTATGAACTTCTAATGTGAGTAGATTTTCGAATCCGACGCGAAACTGATAGTTAACCGTAACGTTCAGGGGACCTCCTAATGCCGATGGAACACTCAAATTGCGTCGAGATTCAATACATCGGCCTCCAGCCGACTTGTCTTCAAGGGTCTGTTGCTGCCTCGGGCACTTTATGGTCGTTCTCCTGTGAGTTTAGATTATCGAATCCGACGCAAAAATGATAGTTAATTGTAACGTTTAGGGCCTCCTAGTGACGATGGGACACTCAAATTGCGTCGAGATTCAATACATCGTCCTCCAGCCGACTTGTCTCCATGGGGATATTACTGCCTCCGGCCTCTTATGTTCGCTCTCATGTGAGTCTAGATTTTCGAATCCGACGCGAAACTGATTGTTAATTGTAACGTTCAGGGAATCCTAATGACGATGGAACACTCAAATTGCGTCGACATTCAATACATCGGCCTCCAGCCGACTTGTCTCCAAGGGTCTGTTGCTGCCTCGGGCACCTTATGGTCGTTCTCCTGTGAGTCTAGATTTTCGAATCCGACGCATAAATGATAGTTATTTGTAACGTTCAGGGACTCCGAAAGACGATGGAACACTCAAATTGCGTCGAGAGTCAATACATCGACCTCCAGTCGACTTGTATCCAAGGGGATATTGTAGTCTCGTGCACCATATGATCCTTCTCCTGTCAGTAGATTTTCGAATCCGACGCTAAAATGATAGTTAACTGTAACGTTCAGGGCTTCCTAATGCCGATGGAACACTCAAATTGCGTCGAGATTCAATACTTCGGCCTCCAGCCGACTTGTCTCCAAAGGTCTATTGCTGCCACGGGCACCTTATGGTCGTTCTCTTGTAAGTCTAGATTTTCGAATCCGACGCAAAAATGATAGTTAATTGTAACGTTCAGGGCCTTCTAATGACGATGGAACACTCAAATTGCGTCGAGATTCAATACATCGGCCTCCAGCCGACTTGTCTCCAAGGGGATATCGCCGCCTCGGGCACCACATGGTCCGTCTCCGGTGATTCTACGTTTTCGAATCCAACGCAAAACTCATAGTTAATTGTAACGTTCAGGGCCTCCTATTGGCGATGGAACACTCAAATTGCGTCAAGAATCAATACATCGGCGTCCAGCCGACTTGTCTCCAAGGGTCTATTGCTGCCTCGGGCACCTTATGGTCGTTCTCCTGTGAGTTTAGATTTTCGAATCCGACGAAAAACTGATAGTTAATTGTACATTCAGGGCGTCCTAATGACGATGGAACACTCATTTTGCGTCGAGAGTCAATACATCTTCCTCCAGCGGACTTGTCTACAAGGGGATATTGCTGCCTCGGGCACCAAATGTTCCGTCTGCTGTGAGTCTAGATTTTCGAATACGACGCAAAAATGAAAGTTAATTGTAACGTTCAGGGCCTCCAACTGACGATGGAACACTCAAATTGCGTCGCGATCCAATACATCGACCTCCAGCCGACTTGTCTCCAAGGGTCTAATGCTGCCTCGGGCACTTTATGGCCGTTCTCTTGTAAGTCTAGATTTTCGAATCCGACGCAAAACTGATAGCTCATTATAACGTTCAGGGCGACCTAATGACGATAGATGACTCAAATTGCGTCGAGATTCAATACATCGTCCTCCAGCCGATTTGTCTCCAAGGGGATATTGCTGCCTCGGGCACCAAATGGTCCGAATGCTGTGAGTCTAGATTTTCGAATCCGACGAAAAACTGGTACTTAATTGTAACATTCAGGGCCTCCTAATGACGATGGAACACTCAAATTGCGTCGCGATCCAATACATCGTCGTCCAGCCGACTTGACTCCAAGGGTCTAATGCTGCCTCGGGCTCCTTATGGTCGTTCTCTTGTAAGTCTAGATTTTCGAATCCGACGCAAAACTGACAGTTCAATATTACGTTCAGGGCGACCTAATGACGATAGAAGACTCAAATTGCGTCGAGATTCACTACATCGTCCTCCAGCCGATTTGTCTCCAAGGGGATATTGCTGCCTCGGGCACCAAATGGTCCGTCTGCTGTGAGTCTAGATTTTCGAATCCGACGAAAAACTGATAGTTAATTGTAACATTCAGGGCCTCCTAATGACGATGGAACACTCAAATTGCGTCGAGATTCAATACATCGGCCTCCAGCCGACTTGTCTCCAAGGGGATATTGCTGTCTCGAGCACCGTATGAACTTCTCCTGTGAGTAGATTTTCGAATCCGACGCGAAACTGATAGTTAACCGTAACGTTCAGGGGACCTCCTAATGCCGATGGAACACTCGAATTGCGTCGAGATTCAATACATCGGCCTCCAGCCGACTTGTCTCCAAGGGTCTGTTGCTGCCTCGGGCAGTTTATGGACGTTCTCCTGTGAGTTTAGATTATCGAATTCGACGCAAAAATGATAGTTAATTGTAACGTTTAGGGCCTCCTAATGACGATGGGACACTCAAATTGCGTCGAGATTCAATACATCGTCCTCCAGCCGACTAGTCTCCATGGGGATATTACTGCCTCCGGCTTCTTATGTTCGCTCTCATGTGAGTCTAGATTTTCGAATCCGACGCGAAACTGATTGTTAATTGTAACGTTCAGGGAATCCTAATGACGATGGAACACTCAAATTGCGTCGACATTCAATACATCGGCTTCCAGCCGACTTGTCTCCAAGTGTCTGTTGCTGCCTCAGGCACCTTATGGTCGTTCTCCTGTGAGTCTAGATTTTCGAATCCGACGCATAAATGATAGTTAATTGTAACGTTCAGGGACTCCTAAAGACGATGGAACACTCAAAATGCGTCGAGAGTCAATACATCGACCTCCAGTCGACCTGTATCCAAGGGGATATTGCAGTCTCGTGCACCATATGATCCTTCTCCTGTCAGTAGATTTTCGTATCCGACGCTAAAATGATAGTTAACTGTAACGTTCAGGGCCTCCTAATGCCGATGGAACACTCAAATTGCGTCGAGATTCAATGCATCGGCCTCCAGCCGACTTGTCTCCAAGGGTCTATTGCTGCCACGGGCACCTTATGGTCGTTCTCTTGTAAGTATAGATTTTCGAATCCGACGCAAAAATGATAGTTAATTGTAACGTTCAGGGCCTTCTAATGACGATGGAACACTCAAATTGCGTCGAGATTCAATACATCGGCCTCCAGACGACTTGTCTCCAAGGGGAAATCGCCGCCTCGGGCACCACATGGTCCGTCTCCGGTGATTCTACGTTTTCGAATCCGACGCAAAACTCATAGTTAATTGTAACGTTCAGGGCCTCCTATTGGCGATGGAACACTCAAATTGCGTCAAGAATCAATACATCGACGTCCAGCCGACTTGTCTCCAAGGGTCTATTGCTGCCTCGGGCACCTTATGGTCGTTCTCTTGTAAGTCTAGATTTTCCAATCCGACGCAAAAATGATAGTTAATTGTAACGTTCAGGGCCTCCTAATGACGATGGAACACTCAAATTGCGTCGAGATTCAATACATCGGGTTCCAGCCGACTTGTCTCCAAGGGTCTATTGCTGCCTCGGGCACCTTATGGTCGTTCTCCTGTGAGTTTAGATTTTCGAATCCGACGAAAAACTAATAGTTAATTGTACATTCAGGGCCTCCTAATGACGATGGAACACTCATTTTGCGTCGAGAGTCAATACATCTTCCTCCAGCGGACTTGTTTACAAGGGGACATTGCTGCCTCGGGCTCTATGTGGTCCGTCTCCTGTGAGTCAAGATTTTCGAATCCGACGCAAAAATGATAGTTAATTGTAACGTTCAGGGCCTTGTAATGACGATGGAACACTCAAATTGCGTCGAGATTCAATACATCGTCCCCCAGGCGACTTGTCTCCATGGGGATTTTACTCCCTCCGGCCTCTTAAGTTCGCTCTCATGTGAGTCTAGATTTTCAAATCCGACGCGAAACTGATTGTTAATTGTAACGTTCAGGGCCTCCTAATGACGATGGAAAACTCAAATTGCGTCGAGAATCAATACATCGGCCTCCAGCCGACTTGACTCCAAGGGTCTTTTGCTGCCTCGGGCACCTTATGGTCGTTCTCCTGTGAGTCTAGAATTTCGAATCCGACGCAAAACTCATAGTTAATTGTAACGTTCAGGACCTTGTAATGACGATGGAACACTCAAATTGCGTCGAGATTCAATACATCGGCCTTCAGCCGACTTGTCTCCAAGGGTCTGTTGCTGCCTCGGGCACCTTATGGCCGTTCTCCTGTGAGTTTAGATTATCGAATCCGCCGCAAAAATGATAGTTAATTCTAACGTTTAGGGCCTCCTAATGACGATGGGACACTCAAATTGCGTCGAGATTCAATACATCGGCCTCCTGCCGACTTGTCTACAAGGGTCTGTTGCTGCCTCGAGCACCTTATGGTCGTCCTCCGGTGAGTTTAGATTATCGAATCCGACGCAAAATTGATAGTTGATTGTAACGTTTAGGGCCTCCTAATGACGATGGAACACTCAAATTGCGTCGAGATTCAATCCATCGGCCTCCAGCCGACTTGTCCCCAAGGGTCTGTTGCTGCCTCGGGCACCTTATGGTCGTTCTCCTGTGAGTTTAGATTATCGAATCCGACGCAAAAATGATAGTTAATTGTAACGTTTAGGGCCTCCTAATGACGATGGGACACTCAAATTGCGTCGAGATTCAACACATCGTCCTCCAGCCGACTTGTCTCCATGGGGATATTACTGCCTCCGGCCTCTTATGTTCGCTCTCATGTGAGTCTAGATTTTCGAATCCGACGCGAAACTGATTTTTAATTGTAACGTTCAGGGTTTCCTAATGACGATGGAACACTCAAATTGCCTCGAGATTTAATACATCGGCATTCAGCCGATTTGTCTCCAAGGGTCTATTGCTGCCTCGGGCACCGTATGGTCGTTCCCCTGTGAGTCAACATTTTAGAATCCGACGAAAAACTGATAGTTAATTGTAATGCTCAGGGCCTCTTAATGACGATGGAACACTCATTTTGCGTCGAGAGTCAGTACATCTTCCTCCAGCCGACTTGTCTACAAGGGGATATTGCTTCCTCGGGCTCCATGTGGTCCGTCTCCTGTGAGTCTAGCTTTTCGAATCCGACGCAAAAATGATAGTTAATTGTAACGTTCAGGGCCTTCTAACGACGATGGAACACTCAAATTGCGTCGAGATTCAATACATCGGTTTCCAGCCGACTTGTCTCCAAGGGTCTATTGCTGCCTCGGGCACCTTATGGTCGTTCTCCTGTGAGTCTAGATTTTCGAATCCGACGCAAAAATGATAGTGAATTGTAACGTTCAGCGCCTCCTAATGACGATAGAAGACTCAAATTGCGTCGAGATTCAATACATCGTCCTCCAGCCGATTTGTCTCCAAGGGGATATTGCTGACTCGGGCACCAAATGTTCCGTCTGCTGTGAGTCTAGATCTTCGAATCCGACGAAAAACTGATAGTTAATTGTAACATTCAGGGCCTCCTAATGACGATGGAACACTCAAATTGCGTCGCGATCAAATACATCGTCCTCCAGCCGACTTGTCTCCAAGGGTCTAATGCTGCCTCGGGCACCTTATGGTCGTTCTCCTGTGAGTCTAGATTTTCGAATCCGACGCATAAATGATAGTTAATTGTAACGTTCAGGGACTCCTAAAGACGATGGAACACTCAAATTGCGTCGAGAGTCAATACATCGACCTCCAGTCGACTTGCATCCAAGGGGATATTGCAGTCTCGGGCACAATATGATCCTTCTCCTGTGAGTCTAGATTTTCGAATCCGACGCAAAAATAAAAGTTAATTGTAACGTTCAGGGCCTCCAAATGACGATGGAACACTCAAATTGCGTCGCGATCCAATACATCGTCCTCCAGCCGACTTGTCTCCAAGGGTCTAATGCTGCCTCGGGCACCTTATGGCCGTTCTCTTGTAAGTCTAGATTTTCGAATCCGACGCAAAACTGATAGTTCATTATAACGTTCAGGGCGACCTAATGACGATAGAAGACTCAAATTGCGTTGAGATTCAATACATCGTCCTCCAGCCGGTTTGTCTCCAAGGGGATATTGCTGCCTCGGGCACCAAATGGTCCGAATGCTGTGAGTCTAGATTTTCGAATCCGACGAAAAGCTGGTACTTAATTGTAACATTCAGGGCCTCCTAATCACGATGGAACACTCAAATTGCGTCGCGATCCAATACATCGTCGTCCAGTCGACTTGACTCCAAGGGTGTTAATGCTGCCTCGGGCACCTTATGGTCGTTCTCTTGTAAGTCTAGATTTTCGAATCCGACGTAAAACTGATAGTTCATTATAACGTTGAGGGCGACCTAATGACGATAGAAGACTCAAATTGCGTCGAGATTCACTACATCGTCCTCCAGCCGACTTGTCTCCAAGGGTCTATTGGTGCCTCGGGCACCTTATGGTCGTTCTCCTGTGAGTCTAGATTTTCGAATCCCACGCAAAAATGATAGTTAATTGTAACGTTCAGGGCCTTTTAATGACGATGGAACACTCAAATCGCGTCGAGATTCAATACATCGGCCTCCAGCCGACTTGTCTCCAAGGGTCTGTTGCTGCCTCGGGCACCTTATGGTCGTTCTCCTGTGAGTGTAGAATATCGAATCCGACGCAATAATGATAGTTAATTGTAACGTTTAGGGCCTAAGAATGACGATGGAACACTCAAATTGCGTCGAGTTTCAATACATCGGCCTCCAGCGGACTGGTCTCCAAGGGTCTATTGCTGCCTCGGGCCCCTTATGGTCGTTCTCCTGTGAGTCTAGATTTTCGAATCCGACGCAAAACTCATGGTTAATTGTAACGTTCAGGGCCTTGTAATGACGATGGAACACGCAAATTGCGTCGAGATTCAATACATCGGCCTCCAGCCGACTTGTCTCCAAGGGTCTGTTGCTGCCTCGGGCACCTTATGGTCGTTCTCCTGTGAGTCAACATTTTAGAATCCGACGCAAAAATGATAGTTAATTGTAACGTTCAGGGCCTTGTAATGACGATGGAACACTCAAATTGCGTCGAGATTCAATACATCGTCCTCCACCCGACTTGTCTCCAAGGGTCTAATGCTGCCTCGGGCACCTTATGGTCGTTCTCTTGTAAGTCTAGATTTTCGAATCCGACGCAATAATGATAGTTAATTGTAACATTCAGGGCCTCCTAAAGACGATGGAACTCTCAAATTGCGTCGAGATTCAATACATCCTCCTCCAGCCGACTTGTCTCCAAGGGTCTATTGCTGCCTCGGGCACCTTATGATCGTTCTCCTGTGAGTCTAGATTCTCGAATCGGACGCAAAAATGATAGTTAATTGCAACGTTCAGGGCCTCCTAATGCCGATGGAACCCTCAAATTGCGTCGAGATTCAATACATCGTCCTCCAGCCGACTTGTCTCCAAGGGTCTGTTGCTGCCTCGGGCACCTTATGGTCGTTCTCCTGTGAGTTTAGATTATCGAATCCGACGCAAAAATGATAGTTAATTGTAACGTTTATTGCCTCCTAATGACGATGGGACACTCAAATTGCGTCGAGATTCAATACATCGTCCTCCAGCCGACATGTCTCCATGGGGATATTACTGCCTCCGGCCTCTTATGTTCGCTCTCATGTGAGTCTAGATTTTCGAATCCGACGCGAAACTGATTGTTAATTGTAACGTTCAGGGCTTCCTAATGACGATGGAACACTTAAATTGCCTCGAGATTTAATACATCGGCATTCAGCCGATTTGTCTCCAAGGGTCTATTGCTGCCTCGGGCACCGTATGGTCGTTCCCCTGTGAGTCAACATTTTAGAATCCGACGCAAAACTGATAGTTAATTGTAATGCTCAGGGCCTCTTAATGACGATGGAACACTCATTTTGCGTCGAGAGTCAATACATCTTCCTCCAGCCGACTTGTCTACAAGGGGATATTGCTGCCTCGGGCTCCATGTGGTCCGTCTCCTGTGAGTCTAGATTTTCGAATCCGACGCAAAAATGATAGTTAATTGTAACGTTCAGGGCCTTCTAATGACGATGGAACACTCAAATTGCGTCGAGATTCAATACATCGGCCTCCAGCCGACTTGTCTCCAAGGGTCTATTGCTACCTCGGGCACCATATGATCCTTCTCCTGTGAGTCTAGATTTTCGAATCCGACGCAAAAATGATAGTTAATTGTAACGTTCAGGTCCTTCTAATGACGAAGAAACACTCAAATTGCGTCGAGATTCAATACATCGTCCTCCAGCCGACTTGTCTCCAAGGGTCTAATGCTGCCTCGGGCACTTTATGGTCGTTCTCTTGTAAGACTAGATTTTCGAATCCGACGCAAAAATGATAGTTAATTGTAACGTTCAGGGCCTCCTAATGACGATGGAACTCTCAAATTGCGTCGAGATTCAATACATCGTCCTCCAGCCGACTTGTCTCCAAGGATCTATTGCTGCCTCGGGCACCTTATGGTCGTTCTCCTGTGAGTCTAGATTTTCGAATCCGACGCAAAAATGATAGTTAATTGTAACGTTCAGGTCCTCCTACTGACGATGGAACACTCAAATTGCGTCGACATTCAAAACATCGGCCTCCAGCTGACTTGTCTCCAAGGGGATATCGCTGCCTCGGGCACCACATGGTCCGCCTCCGGTGATTCTACGTTTTCGAATCCAACGCAAAACTCACAGTTAATTGTAACGTTCAGGGCCTCCTATTGGCGATGGAACACTCAAATTGCGTCGAGATTCAATACATCGACCTCCATCCGACTCGTCTCCAAGGGGATATTGCTGCATCGGGCTCCTTATTATCGTTGTCCTGTGAGTTTAGATTTTCGAATCCAACGAAAAACTGATAGTTAATTGTAACATTCCGGGCCCCCTAATGACGATGGAACACTCATTTTGCGTCGAGAGTCAATACATCTTCCTCCAGCCGACTTGTCAACAAGGGGATATTGCTGCCTAGGGCTCCATGTCGTCCGTCTCCTGTGAGTCTAGATTTTCGAATCCGACGCAAAAATGATAGTTAATTGTAACGTTCAGGGCCTTCTAATGACGATGGAACACTCAAATTGCGTCGAGATTCAATACATCGTCCTCCAGCCGACTTGTCTCCAAGGGGATATCGCTGCCTCGGGCACCACATGGTCCTTCTCCGGTGAGTCTACGTTTTCGAATCCGACGCAAAACTGCTAGTTAATTGTAACGTTCAGGGCCTCCTAAAGACGATGGAACACTCAAATTGCGTTGAGATTCAATACATCGGCCTCCAGCCGACTTGCCTCCAAGGGTCTGTTGCTGCCTCGGGCACCTTATAGTCGTTCTCCTGTGAGTTTAGATTATCGAATCCGACGCAAAAATGATAGTTAATTGTAACATTTAGGGCCTCCTAATGAAGATGGGACACTCAAAATGCGTCGAGATTCAATACATCGTCCTCCAGCCGACTTGTCTCCAAGGGTCTAATGCTGCCTCGGGCACCTTATGGTCGTTCTCTTGTAAGTCTAGATTTTCGAATCCGACCAAAAATGATAGTGAATAGTATCTTTCAGCGCCTCCTGATGACGATAGAACTCTCAAATTGCGTCGAGATTCAATACAATCGTCCTCCAGCCGATTTGTCTCCAAGGGGATATTGCTGCTTCGGGCACCAAAAGTTCCGTCTGCTGTGCGTCTAGATTTTCGAATCCGACGAAAAACTGATAGTTAATTGTAATATTCAGGGCCTCCTAATGACGATGGAACACTCATTTTGCATCGAGAGTCAATACATCTTCCTCCAGCCGACTTGTCTACAAGGGGATATTGCTGCCTCGGGCTCCATGTGGTCCGTCTCCTGTGAGTCTAGATTTTCGATTCCGACGCGAAACTAATAGTTAATTGTAAGGTTTAGGGCCTCCTAACGACGATGGAACACTCAAATTGCGTCGAGATTCATTACATCGGCCTCCAGCGGACTTGTCTCCAATAGGATATTGCTGTCTCGGGCACCATTAGATCCTTCTCCTGTGAGTCTAGATTTTCGAATCCGACGCAAAAATGATAGTTAATTGTAAATTTTAGGGCCTTGTAATGACGATGGAACACTCAAATTGCGTCGAGATTCAATACATCGGCCTCCAGCCGACTTGTCTCCTATGGTCTGGTGCTGCCTCGGGCACCTTATGGTCGTTCTCCTGTGAGTTTAGATTTTTGAATCCGACGATAAAATGATACTTAATTGTAACGTTCAGGACCTTGTAATGACGATGGAACACTCAAATTGCGTCGAGATTCAATACATCGGCCTCCAGCCGACTTGTCTCCAAGGGTCTGTTGCTGCCTCGGGCACCTTATGGTCGTTCTCCTGTGAGTTTAGATTTTCGAATCCGACGCGAAACTGATAGTTAATTGTAAGGTTCAGGGGCTCCTAAAGACGATGGAACACTCAAATTGCGTCGAGAGTCGATACATCGACCTCCAGTCGACTTGTATCCAAGGGGATATTGCAGTCTCGTGCACCATATGATCCTTCTCCTGTTAGTAGATTTTCGAATCCGACGCTAAAATGATAGTGAATTGTAACGTTCAGCGCCTCCTAATGACGATAGAAGACTCAAATTGCGTCGAGATTCAATACATCGGCCTCCAGCCGACTTGTCTCCAAGGGTCTGTTGCTGCCTCGGGCACCTTATGGTCGTTCCCCTGTGAGTTTAGATTATCGAATCCGACGCAAAAAAGATAGTTAATTGTAACGTTCAGGGCCTTGTAATGACGATGGAACACTCAAATTGCGTCGAGATTCAATACATCGGCCTCCAGCCGACTTGTCTCCAAGGGTCTGTTGCTGCCTCGGGCACCTTATGGTCGTTCTCCTGTGAGTCTAGATTTTCGAATCCGACGCTAAAATGATAGTTAACTGTAACGTTCAGGGCCTCCTAATGTGGATGGAACACTCAAATTGCGTCGAGATTCAATACATCGGCCTCCAGCCGACTTGTCTCCAAGGGTCTATTGCTGCCTCGGGCACCTTATGGTCGTTCTCCTGTGGGTCTAGATTTTCGAATCCGACGAAGAACTGATAGTTAATTGTAACATTCAGGGCCTCCTAATGACGATGGAACACTCAAATTGCGTCGCGATCCAATACATCGTCCTCCAGCCGACTTGTCTCCAAGGGGATATCGCTGCCTCGGGCACCACATGGTCCGCCTCCGGTGATTCTACGTTTTCGAATCCAACGCAAAACTCACAGTTAATTGTAACGTTCAGGGCCTCCTATTGGCGATGGAACACTCAAATTGCGTCGAGATTCAATACATCGACCTCCATCCGACTCGTCTCCAAGGGGATATTGCTGCATCGGGCTCCTTATTATCGTTGTCCTGTGAGTTTAGATTTTCGAATCCAACGAAAAACTGATAGTTAATTGTAACATTCCGGGCCCCCTAATGACGATGGAACACTCATTTTGCGTCGAGAGTCAATACATCTTCCTCCAGCCGACTTGTCAACAAGGGGATATTGCTGCCTCGGGCTCCATGTCGTCCGTCTCCTGTGAGTCTAGATTTTCGAATCCGACGCAAAAATGATAGTTAATTGTAACGTTCAGGGCCTTCTAATGACGATGGAACACTCAAATTGCGTCGAGATTCAATACATCGTCCTCCAGCCGACTTGTCTCCAAGGGGATATCGCTGCCTCGGGCACCACATGGTCCTTCTCCGGTGAGTCTACGTTTTCGAATCCGACGCAAAACTGCTAGTTAATTGTAACGTTCAGGGCCTCCTAAAGACGATGGAACACTCAAATTGCGTTGAGATTCAATACATCGGCCTCCAGCCGACTTGCCTCCAAGGGTCTGTTGCTGCCTCGGGCACCTTATAGTCGTTCTCCTGTGAGTTTAGATTATCGAATCCGACGCAAAAATGATAGTTAATTGTAACATTTAGGGCCTCCTAATGAAGATGGGACACTCAAAATGCGTCGAGATTCAATACATCGTCCTCCAGCCGACTTGTCTCCAAGGGTCTAATGCTGCCTCGGGCACCTTATGGTCGTTCTCTTGTAAGTCTAGATTTTCGAATCCGACCAAAAATGATAGTGAATAGTATCGTTCAGCGCCTCCTGATGACGATAGAACTCTCAAATTGCGTCGAGATTCAATACAATCGTCCTCCAGCCGATTTGTCTCCAAGGGGATATTGCTGCTTCGGGCACCAAAAGTTCCGTCTGCTGTGCGTCTAGATTTTCGAATCCGACGAAAAACTGATAGTTAATTGTAACATTCAGGGCCTCCTAATGACGATGGAACACTCATTTTGCATCGAGAGTCAATACATCTTCCTCCAGCCGACTTGTCTACAAGGGGATATTGCTGCCTCGGGCTCCATGTGGTCCGTCTCCTGTGAGTCTAGATTTTCGATTCCGACGCGAAACTAATAGTTAATTGTAAGGTTTAGGGCCTCCTAACGACGATGGAACACTCAAATTGCGTCGAGATTCATTACATCGGCCTCCAGCGGACTTGTCTCCAATAGGATATTGCTGTCTCGGGCACCATTAGATCCTTCTCCTGTGAGTCTAGATTTTCGAATCCGACGCAAAAATGATAGTTAATTGTAAATTTTAGGGCCTTGTAATGACGATGGAACACTCAAATTGCGTCGAGATTCAATACATCGGCCTCCAGCCGACTTGTCTCCTATGGTCTGGTGCTGCCTCGGGCACCTTATGGTCGTTCTCCTGTGAGTTTAGATTTTTGAATCCGACGATAAAATGATACTTAATTGTAACGTTCAGGACCTTGTAATGACGATGGAACACTCAAATTGCGTCGAGATTCAATACATCGGCCTCCAGGCGACTTGTCTCCAAGGGTCTGTTGCTGCCTCGGGCACCTTATGGTCGTTCTCCTGTGAGTTTAGATTTTCGAATCCGACGCGAAACTGATAGTTAATTGTAAGGTTCAGGGGCTCCTAAAGACGATGGAACACTCAAATTGCGTCGAGAGTCAATACATCGACCTCCAGTCGACTTGTATCCAAGGGGATATTGCAGTCTCGTGCACCATATGATCCTTCTCCTGTTAGTAGATTTTCGAATCCGACGCTAAAATGATAGTGAATTGTAACGTTCAGCGCCTCCTAATGACGATAGAAGACTCAAATTGCGTCGAGATTCAATACATCGGCCTCCAGCCGACTTGTCTCCAAGGGTCTGTTGCTGCCTCGGGCACCTTATGGTCGTTCCCCTGTGAGTTTAGATTATCGAATCCGACGCAAAAAAGATAGTTAATTGTAACGTTCAGGACCTTGTAATGACGATGGAACACTCAAATTGCGTCGAGATTCAAAACATCGGCCTCCAGCCGGCCTGTCTCCAAGGGTCTGTTGCTGCCTCGGGCACCTTATGGTCGTTCTCCTGTGAGTCTAGATTTTCGAATCCGACGCTAAAATGATAGTTAACTGTAACGTTCAGGGCCTCCTAATGTGGATGGAACACTCAAATTGCGTCGAGATTCAATACATCGGCCTCCAGCCGACTTGTCTCCAAGGGTCTATTGCTGCCTCGGGCACCTTATGGTCGTTCTCCTGTGGGTCTAGATTTTCGAATCCGACGAAGAACTGATAGTTAATTGTAACATTCAGGGCCTCCTAATGACGATGGAACACTCAAATTGCGTCGCGATCCAATACATCGTCCTCCAGCCGACTTGTCTCCAAGGGTCTAATGCTGCCTCGGGCACCTTATGGTCGTTCTCTTGTAAGTCTAGATTTTCGAATCCGACGCAAAAATGATAGTGAATAGTAACGTTCAGCGCCTCCTGATGACGATAGAACTCTCAAATTGCGTCGAGATTCAATACATCTTCATCCAGCCGACTAGTCTCCACGGGTCTATTGCTGCCTCGGGCACCTTATGGTCGTTTTCCTGTGAGTCTAGATTTTAGAATCCGACGCAAAACTGATAGTTAAATGTAATGCTGAGGGCCTCTTAATGACGATGGAACACTCAAATTGCGTCGAGAGTCAATACATCATCCTCCAGCCGACTTGTCTACAAGGGGATATTGCTGCCTCGGGCTCCATGTGGTCCGTCTCCTGTGAGTCTAGATTTTCGAATCCGACGCGAAACTGATAGTTAATTGTAAGGTTCAGGGCCTCCTAATGCCGATGGAACACTCAAATTGCGTCGAGATTCAATACATCGGCCTCCAGCGGACTTGTCTCCAAGGGGATATTGCTGTCTCGGGCACCATATGATCCTACTCCTGTGAGTCTAGATTTTCGAATCCGACGCAAAAATGATAGTGAATAGTTACGTTTAGCGCCTCCTGATGACGATAGAACTCTCAAATTGCGTCGAGATTCAATACATCGTCCTCCAGCTGATTTGTCTCCAAGGGGATATTGCTGCCTCGGGCACCAAATGGTCCGTCTCCTGTGAGTCTGGAATTTGACCCGACGCAAAACTGATTGTTAATGTAACGTTCAGGGCCACCTAATGACGATGGAACACTCAAATTGAGTCGAGATTCAATACATCGACCTCCAGCCGACTTGTATCCAAGGGGATATTGCAGTCTCGTGCACCATATGATCCTTCTCCTGTTAGTCTAGATTTTCGAATACAACGCAAAAATGATAGTTAATTGTAACGTTCAGGGCCTTGTAATGACGATGGAACACTCAAATTGCGTCGAGATTCAATACATCGGCCTCCGGCCGACTTGTCTCCAAGGGTCTGATGCTGCCTCGGGCACCTTATGGTCGTTCTCCTGTGAGTTTAGATTATCGAATCCGACGCAAAAATGATAGTTAATTGTAACATTCAGGGCCTCCTAGTGACGATGGAACACTCAAATTGCGTCGCGATCCAATACATCGTCCTCCAGCCGACTTGTCTCCAAGGGTCTAATGCTGCCTCGGGCACCTTATGGTCGTTCTCTTGTAAGTCTAGATTTTGGAATTCGACGCAAGACTGATAGTTCATTATAACGTTCAGGGCGACCTAATGACGATGGAACGTTAAAATTGCGTCGATATTCAATACATCGGCATCTAGTCGATTTGTCTCCAAGGGGTATATTGCTGTCTCGAGCACCGTATGAACTTCTCCTGTGAGTAGATTTTCGAATCCGACGCCAAAATGATAGTTAATTGTAACGTTCAGGGCCTTGTAATGACGATGGAACACTCAAATTGCGTCGAGATTCAATACATCGGCCTCCTGCCGACTTGTCTCCAAGGGTCTATTGCTGCCTCGGGCACCATATGGTCGTTCTCCTACGAGTCTAGATTTTCGAATCCGACGCAAAAGTGATAGTGAATTGTAACGTTCAGCGCCTCCTAATGACGATAGAAGACTCAAATTGCGTCGAGATTCAATACATCGTCCTCCAGCCGATTTGTCTCCAAGGGGATATTGCTGTCTCGGGCACCAAATGGTCCGTCTGCTGTGAGTCTAGATTTTCGAATCCGACGAAAAACTGATAGTTAATTGTCACATTCAGGGCCTCCTAATGACGATGGAACACTCAAATTGCGTCGCGATCCAATACATCGTTCTCCAGCCGTCTTGTCTCCAAGGGTCTAATGCTGCCTCGAGCACCTTATGGTCGTTCTCCTGTGAGTAGATTTTCGAATCCGACGCATAAATGATAGTTAATTGTAACGTTCAGGGCCTCCTATTGGCGATGGAACACTCAAAATGCGTCGAGATTCAATACATCGACCTCCAGTCGACTTGTATCCAAGGGGATATTGCAGTCTCGTGCACCATATGATCCTTCTCCTGTTAGTAGATTTTCGAATCCGACGCTAAAATGATAGTTAACTGTAACATTCAGGTCCTCCTAATGCCGATGGAACACTCAAATAGCGTCGAGAGTCAATACATCGACCTCCAGTCGACTTGTATCCAAGGGGATATTGCAGTCTCGTGCACCATATGATCCTTCTCCTGTTAGTAGGTTTTCGAACCGACGCTAAAATGATAGTTAACTGTAACGTTCAGGGCCTCCTAATGCCGATGGAACACTCAAATTGCGTCGAGATTCAATACATCGGCCTCCAGCCGACTTGTCTCCAAGGGTTTATTGCTGCCTCGGGCACCATATGGTCGTTCTCCTGTGAGTCTAGATTTTCGAATCCGACGCAAAAATCATAGTTAATTGTAACGTTCTGGGCCTCCTATTGGCGATTGAACACTCAAATTGCGTCGAGAGTCAATACATCGACCTCCGGTCGACTTGTATCCAAGGGGATATTGCAGTCTCGTGCATCATATGATCCTTCTCCTGTTAGTAGATTTTCGAATCCGACGCTAAAATGATAGTTAACTATAACGTTCAGGGCCTCCTAATGCCGATGGAACACTCAAATTGCGTCGAGATTCAATACATCGGCCTCCAGTCGACTTGTCTCCAAGGGTCTATTGCTGCCTCGGGCACCTAATGGTCGTTCTCCTGTGAGTCTAGATTTTCGAATCCGACGCAAAAATGATAGTTAACTGTAACGTTCAGGGCCTTGTAATGACGATGGAACACTCAAATTGCGTCGAGATTCAATACATCGGCCTCCAGCCGACTTGTCTCCAAGGGTCTGTTGCTGCCTCGGGCACCTTATGGTCGTTCTCCTGTGAGTTTAGATTATCGAATCCGACGCAAAAATGATAGTTAATTGTAACGTTTAGGGCCTCCTAATACCGATGGGACACTCAAATTGCGTCGAGATTCAATACATCGTCCTCCAGCCGATTTGTCTCCAAGGGGATATTGCTGTCTCGGGCACAATATGATCCATCTCCTCTGAGTCTAGAATTTCGTATCCGACACCAAAATGATAGTTAATTGTAACGTTCAGGGCCTCCTAATGACGATGGAACTCTCAAATTGCGTCGAGATTCAATACATCGTCCTCCAGCCGATTTGTCTCCAAGGGGATATTGCTGTCTCGGGCACCAAATGGTCCGTCTGCTGTGAGTCTAGATTTTCGAATCCGACGAAAAACTGATAGTTAATTGTAACATTCAGGGCCTCCTAATGACGATGGAACACTCAAATTGCGTCGCGATCCAATACATCGTCCACCAGCCGATTTGTCTCCAAGGGTCTAATGCTGCCTCGGGCACCTTATGGTCGCTCTCCAGTGAGTAGATTTTCGAATCCGACGCATAAATGATAGTTAATTGTAACGCTCAGGGACTCCTAAAGACGATGGAACACTCAAATTGCGTCGAGAGTCAATACATCGAACTCCAGTCGACTTGTATCCAAGGGGATATTGCAGTCTCGTGCACCATATGATCCTTCTCCTGTTAGTAGATTTTCGAATCCGACGCTAAAATGATAGTTAACTGTAACGTTCAGGGCCTCCTAATGCCGATGGAACACTCAAATTGCGTCAAGATTCAATACATCAGCCTCCAGCCGACTTGTCTCCAAGGGGATATTGCTGTCTCGGGCACAATATGATCCTTCTCCTGTGAGTCTAGATTTTCGAATCCGACGCAAAAATTATAGTGAATTGTAACGTTCAGCGCCTCCTAATGACGATAGAAGACTCAAATTGCGTCGAGATTCAATACATCGTCCTCCAGGCGATTTGTCTCCAAGGGGATATTGCTGTCTCGGGCTCCAAATGGTCCTTCTGCTGTGAGTCTAGATTTTCGAATCCGACGAAAAACTGATAGTTAATTGTAACATTCAGGGCCTCCTAATGTCGATGGAACACTCAAATTGCGTCGCGATCCAATACATGGTTCTCCAGCCGACTTGTCTCCAAGGGTCTAATGCTGCCTCGGGCACCTTATGGTCGTTCTCCTGTGAGTAGATTTTCGAATCCGACGCATAAATGATAGTTAATTGTAACGTTCAGGGCCTCCAAATGACGATGGAACACTCAAATTGCGTCGAGATTCAATACATCGGCCTCCAGCCGACTTGTCTTCAAGGGGATATTCCTGCCTCGGGCTCCATGTGGTCCGTCTCCTGTGCGTCTAGATCTTCGAATCCGACGCGAAACTGATAGTTCATTATAACGTTCAGGGCGACCTAATGACGATAGAAGACTCAAATTGCGTCGAGATTCAATACATCGTCCTCCATCCGATTTGTCTCCAAGGTGATATTGCTGTCTCGGGCACCAAATGGTCCGTCTGCTGTGAGTCTAGAGTTTCGAATCCGACGAAAAACTGATAGTTAATTGTAACATTCAGGGCCTCCTAATGACGATGGAACACTCAAATTGCGGTACGATCGAATACATCGTTCTCCAGCCGACTTGTCTCCAAGGGTCTAATGCTGCCTCGGGCACCTCATGGTCGTTCTCCTGTGAGTAGATTTTCGAATCCGACGCATAAATGATAGTTAATTGTAACGTTCAGGGACTCCTAAAGACGATGGAACACTCAAATTGCGTCGAGAGTCAATACATCGACCTCCAGTCGACTTGTATCCAAGGGGATATTGCAGTCTCGTGCACCATATGATCCTTCTCCTGTTAGTAGATTTTCGAATCCGACGCTAAAATGATAGTTAACTGTAACGTTCAGGGCCTCCTAATGCCGATGGAACACTCAAATTGCGTCGAGATTCAATACATCGTCCTCCAGCCGACTTGTCTCCAAGGGTCTATTGCTGCCTCGGTCACCTTATGGTCGTTCTCCTGTGAGTCTAGATTTTAGAATCCGACGCAAAACTGTAGTTAAATGTAATGCTCAGGGCCTCTTAATGACGATGGAACACTCAAATTGCGTCGAGAGTCAATACATCTTCCTCCAGCCGACTTGTCTACAAGGGGATATTGCTGCCTCGGGCTCCATGTGGTCCGTCTCCTGTGGGTCTAGATTTTCGAATCCGACGCGAAACTGATAGTTAGTTGTAACGTTCAGGGCATCCTAATGACGATGGAACACTCAAATTGCGTCGAGATTCAATACATCGGCCTCCAGCCGACTTGTCTCCAAGGGGATATTCCTGCCTCGGGCTCCATGTGGTCCGTCTCCTGTGCGTCTAGATTTTCGAATCCGACGCTAAAATGATAGTTAACTGTAACGTTCAGGGCCTCCTAATGCCGATGGAACACTCAAATTGCGTCGAGATTCAATACATCGTCCTCCAGCCGACTTGTCTCCAAGGGTCTATTGCTGCCTCGGTCACCTTATGGTCGTTCTCCTGTGAGTCTAGATTTTAGAATCCGACGCAAAACTGTAGTTAAATGTAATGCTCAGGGCCTCTTAATGACGATGGAACACTCAAATTGCGTCGAGAGTCAATACATCTTCCTCCAGCCGACTTGTCTACAAGGGGATATTGCTGCCTCGGGCTCCATGTGGTCCGTCTCCTGTGGGTCTAGATTTTCGAATCCGACGCGAAACTGATAGTTAGTTGTAACGTTCAGGGCATCCTAATGACGATGGAACACTCAAATTGCGTCGAGATTCAATACATCGTCCTCCAGCCGACTTGTCTCCAAGGGTCTATTGCTGCCTGGGGCACCTTATGGTCGTTCTCCTGTGAGTAGATTTTCGAATCCGACGCATAAATAATAATTAATTGTAACGTTCAGGGAATCCTAAAGACGATGGAACACTCAAATTGCGTCGAGAGTCAATACATCGACCTCCAGTCGACTTGTATCCAAGGGGATATTGCAGTCTCGTGCACCATATGATCCTTCTCCTGTTAGTAGATTTTCGAATCGGACGCTAAAATGATAGTTAACTGTAACGTTTAGGGCCTCCTAATGCCGATGGAACACTCAAATTGCGTCGAGATTCAATACATCGGCCTCCAGTCGACTTGTCTCCAAGGGGATATTGCTGTCTCGGGCACAATATGATCCTTCTCCTGTGAGTCTAGATTTTCGTATCCGACGCAAAAATGATAGTGAAATGTAACGTTCAGCGCCTCCTAATGACGATAGAAGACTCAAATTGCGTCGAGATTCAATACATCGTCCTCCAGCCGATTTGTCTCCAAGGGGATATTGCTGTCTCGGGCACCAAATGGTCCGTCTGCTGTGAGTCTAGATTTTCGAATCCGACGAAAAACTGATAGTTAATTGTAACATTCAGGGCCTCCTAATGACGATGGAACACTCAAATTGCGTCGCGATCCAATACATCGTTCTCCAGCCGACTTGTCTCCAAGGGTCTAATGCTGCCTCGGGCACCTTATGGTCGTTCTCCTGTGAGTAGATTTTCGAATCCGACGCATAAATGATAGTTAATTGTAACGTTCAGGGACTCCTAAAGACGATGGAACACTCAAATTGCGTCGAGAGTCAATACATCGACCTCCAGTCGACTTGTATCCAAGGGGATATTGCAGTCTCGTGCACCATATGATCCTTCTCCTGTTAGTAGATTTTCGAATCCGACGCTAAAATGATAGTTAACTGTAACGTTCAGGGCCTCCTAATGCCGATGGAACACTCAAATTGAGTCGAGATTCAATACATCGGCCTCCAGCTGACTTGTCTCCAAGGGTCTATTGCTGCCTCGGGCACCATATGGTCGTTCTCCTGTGAGTCTAGATTTTCGAATCCGACGCAAAAATGATAGTTAATTGTTACGTTCAGGGCCTCCTATTGGCGATGGAACACTCAAATTGCGTCGAGAGTCAATACATCGACCTCCAGTCGACTTGTATCCAAGTTGATATTGCAGTCTAGGGCACCATATGATCCTTCTCCTGTTAGTAGATTTTCGAATCCGACGCTAAAATGATAGTTAACTGTAATGTTCAGGGCCTCCTAATGCCGATGGAACACTCAAATTGCGTCGAGATTCAATACATCGTCCTCCAGCCGACTTGCCTCCAAGGGTCTATTGCTGCCTCGGGCACCTTATGGTCGTTCTCCTGTGAGTCTAGATTTTAGAATCCGACGCAAAACTGTAGTTAAATGTAATGCTCAGGGCCTCTTAATGACGATGGAACACTCAAATTGCGTCGAGAGTCAATACATCTTCCTCCAGCCGACTTGGCTACAAGGGGATATTGCTGCCTCGGGCTCCATGTGGTCCTTCTCCTGTGAGTCTAGATTTTCGAATCCGACGCGAAACTGATAGTTAATTGTAAGGTTCAGGGCCTCCTAATGACGATGGAACACTCAAATTGCGTCGAGATTCAATACATCGGCCTCCAGCGGACTTGTTTCCAAGGGGATAATGCTGTCTCGGGCACCATATGATACTTCTCCTGTGAGTCTAGATTTTCGAATCCGACGCAAAAATGATAGAGAATAGTAACGTTCAGCGCCTCCTGATGACGATAGAACTCTCAAATTGCGTCGAGAACTAATACATCGTCCTCCAGGTGATTTGTCTCCAAGGGGATATTGCTGCCTCGGGCACCAAATGGTCCGTCTCCTGTGAGTCCGGAATTTTGAATCCGACGCGAAACTGATAGCTAATTGTAACGTTCAGGGCCTCCAAATGACGATGGAGCACTCAAATTGCGTCGCGATTCAATACATCGTCCTCCAGCGGACTGGTCTCCAAGTTGATATTGCTGCATCGGGCACATTACGGTCCGTCTCCAGTGAGTCTAGATTTTCGAATCCGACGAAAAACTGATAGTTAATTGTAACATTCAGGGTATCCTACTGACGATGGAACACTCATTTTGCGTCGCGATCCAATACATCGTCCTAAAAACCGACTTGTCTCCAAGGGTCAATAGCTGCCACGGGCACCTTGTGATCGTTCTGCTGAGAGTCTAGATTTTCGAACCCGATGCAAAACTGATTGTTAATTATGACGCTCAGGGCCACCTAATGACGAGTGAACACTCAAATTGAGTCGAGATTCAATACATCGACCTCTAGCCGACTTGTCTCCAAGGGGATATGGCTGCCTCGGGCTCCATGTGGTCCGTCTCCTGTGAGTCAAGATTTTCGAATCCGACGCGAGACTGATAGTTAATTCTAACGTTCAGGGCCTCCTAATGACGATGGAACACTCAAATTGCGTCGCGATTCAATACATCGGCCTCCAGCCGACTTGTCTCCAAGGGGATATTCCTGCCTCGGGCTCCATGTGGTCCGTCTCCTGTGCGTCTAGATTTTCGAATCCGACGCGAAACTGATAGTTAATTGTAACGTTCAGGGCCTCCTAATGACGATGGAACTCTCAAATTGCGTCGAGATCCAATACATCGGCCACCAGCCGACTTGTCTCCAAGGGGATATCGCTGCCTCGGGCACCACATGGTCCGTCTCCGGTGATTCTACGTTTTCGAATCCGACGCAAGACTCATAGTTAATTGTAACGTTCAGGGCCTCCTATTGGCGATGGAACACTCAAATTGCGTCGAGATTCAATACATCGACCTCCAGCCGAGTTCTCTCCAAGGGTCTAATGCTGCCTCGGGCACCTTATGGTCGTTCTCTTGTAAGTCTAGATTTTCGAATCCGACGCAAAACTGATAGTTCATTATAACGTTCAGGGCGACCAAATGACGATGGAACATTCAAATTACGTCGATATTCAATACATCGGCCTCCAGTCGATTTGTCTCCAAGGGGTATACTGCTGTCTCGAGCACCGTATGAACTTCTCCTGTGAGTAGATTTTCGAATCCGACGCTAAAATGATAGTTAATTGTAACGTTCAGGGCCTTGTAAGGACGATGGAACTCTCAAATTGCGTCGAGATTAAATACATCGTCCTCCAGCCGACTTGCCTCCAAGGGTCTATTGCTGCCTCGGGCACCTTATGGTCGTTCTCCTTTGAGTAGATTTTCGAATCCGACGCATAAATGATAATTAATTGTAACGTTCAGGGACTCCTAAAGACGATGGAACACTCAAATTGCGTCGAGAGTCAATACATCGACCTCCAGTCGACTTGTATCCAAGGGGATATTGCAGTCTCGTGCACCATATGATCCTTCTCCTGTTAGTAGATTTTCGAATCCGACGCTAAAATGATAGTTAACTGTAACGTTCAGGGCCTCCTAATGCCGATGGAACACTCAAATTGCGTCGAGATTCAATACATCGGCCTCCAGCCGACTTGTCTCCAAGGGGATATTGCTGTCTCGGGCACAATATGATCCTTCTCCTGTGACTCTAGATTTTCGAATCCGACGCAAAAATGATAGTGAATTGTAACGTTCAGCGCCTCCTAATGACGAAAGAAGACTCAAATTGCGTCGAGATTCAATACATCGTCCTCCAGCCGATTTGTCTCCAAGGGGATATTGCTGCCTCGGGCTCCAAATGGTCCGTCTGCTGTGAGTCTAGATTTTCGAATCCGACGAAAAACTGATAGTTAGTTGTAACATTCAGGGCCTCCTAATGACGATGGAACACTCAAATTGCGTCGCGATCCAATACATCGTTCTCCAGCCGACTTGTCTCCAAGGGTCTAATGCTGCCTCGGGCACCTTATGGTCGTTCTCCTATGAGTAGATTTTCGAATCCGACGCATAAATGATAGTCAATTGTAACGTTCAGGGACTCCTAAAGACGATGGAACACTCAAATTGCGTCGAGAGTCAATACATCGACCTCCAGTCGACTTGTATCCAAGGGGATATTGCAGTCTCGTGCACCATATGATCCTTCTCCTGTTAGTAGATTTTCGAATCCGACGCTAAAATGATAGTTAACTGTAACGTTCAGGGCCTCCTAATGCCGATGGAACACTCAAATTGAGTCGAGATTCAATACATCGGCCTCCAGCCGACTTGTCTCCAAGGGTCTATTGCTGCCTAGGGCACCATATGGTCGTTCTCCTGTGAGTCTAGATTTTCGAATCCGACGCAAAAATGATAGTTAATTGTTACGTTCAGGGCCTCCTATTGGCGATGGAACACTCAAATTGCGTCGAGAGTCAATACATCGACCTCCAGTCGACTTGTATCCAAGGGGATATTGCAGTCTCGTGCACCATATGATCCTTCTCCTGTTAGTAGATTTTCGAATCCGACGCTAAAATGATAGTTAACTGTAATGTTCAGGGCCTCCTAATGCCGATGGAAAACTCAAATTGCGTCGAGATTCAATACATCGTCCTCCAGCCGACTTGCCTCCAAGGGTCTATTGCTGCCTCGGGCACCTTATGGTCGTTCTCCTGTGAGTCTAGATTTTAGAATCCGACGCAAAACTGTAGTTAAATGTAATGCTCAGGGCCTCTTAATGACGATGGAACACTCAAATTGCGTCGAGAGTCAATACATCTTCCTCCAGCCGACTTGGCTACAAGGGGATATTGCTGCCTCAGGCTCCATGTGGTCCGTCTCCTGTGAGTCTAGATTTTCGAATCCGACGCGAAACTGATAGTTAATTGTAAGGTTCAGGGCCTCCTAATGACGATGAAACACTCAAATTGCGTCGAGATTCAATACATCGGCCTCCAGCGGACTTGTTTCCAAGAGGATAATGCTGTCTCGGGCACCATATGATACTTCTCCTGTGAGTCTAGATTTTCGAAACCGACGCAAAAATGATAGAGAATAGTAACGTTCAGCGCCTCCTGATGACGATAGAACTCTCAAATTGCGTCGAGAATTAATACATCGTCCTCCAGGTGATTTGTCTCCAAGGGGACCAAATGGTCCGTCTCCTGTGAGTCCGGAATTTTGAATCCGACGCGAAACTGATAGCTAATTGTAACGTTCAGGGCCTCCAAATGACGATGGAGCACTCAAATTGCGTCGCGATTCAATACATCGTCCTCCAGCGGACTGGTCTCCAAGGGGATATTGCTGCATCGGGCACCTTACGGTCCGTCTCCAGTGAGTCTAGATTTTCGAATCCGACGAAAAACTGATAGTTAATTGTAACATTCAGGGTATCCTACTGACGATGGAACACTCATTTTGCGTCGCGATCCAATACATCGTCCTAAAAACCGACTTGTCTCCAAGGGTCAATAGCTGCCACGGGCACCTTGTGATCGTTCTGCTGAGAGTCTAGATTTTCGAACCCGATGCAAAACTGATTGTTAATTATGACGCTCAGGGCCACCTAATGACGAGTGAACACTCAAATTGAGTCGAGATTCAATACATCGACCTCTAGCCGACTTGTCTCCAAGGGGATATTGCTGCCTCGGGCTCCATGTGGTCCGTCTCCTGTGAGACTAGATTTTCGAATCCGACGCGAGACTGATAGTTAATTCTAACGTTCAGGGCCTCCTAATGACGATGGAACACTCAAATTGCGTCGCGATTCAATACATCGGCCTCCAGCCGACTTGTCTCCAAGGGGATATTCCTGCCTCGGGCTCCATGTGGTCCGTCTCCTGTGCGTCTAGATTTTCGAATCCGACGCGAAACTGATAGATAATTGTAACGTTCAGGGCCTCCTAATGACGATGGAACTCTCAAATTGCGTCGAGATCCAATACATCGGCCACCAGCCGACTTGTCTCCAAGGGGATATCGCTGCCTCGGGCACCACATGGTCCGTCTCCGGTGATTCTACGTTTTCGAATCCGACGCAAGACTCATAGTTAATTGTAACGTTCAGGGCCTCCTATTGGCGATGGAACACTCAAATTGCGTCGAGATTCAATACATCGACCTCCAGCCGAGTTCTCTCCAAGGGTCTAATGCTGCCTCGGGCACCTTATGGTCGTTCTCTTGTAAGTCTAGATTTTCGAATCCGACGCAAAACTGATAGTTCATTATAACGTTCAGGGCGACCAAATGACGATGGAACATTCAAATTACGTCGATATTCAATACATCGGCCTCCAGTCGATTTGTCTCCAAGGGGTATATTGCTGTCTCGAGCACCGTATGAACTTCTCCTGTGAGTAGATTTTCGAATCCGACGCTAAAATGATAGTTAATTGTAACGTTCAGGGCCTTGTAAGGACGATGGAACACTCAAATTGCGTCGAGATTCAATACATCGGCCTCCAGCCGACTTGTCTCCAAGGGTCTATTGCTGCCTCGGGCACCATATGGTCGTTCCCCTGTGAGTCTAGATTTTCGAATCCGACGCAAAAATGATAGTTAATTGTAACGTTCAGGGCCTCCTAATGGCGATGGAACTCTCAAATTGCGTCGAGATTAAATACATCGTCCTCCAGCCGACTTGCCTCCAAGGGTCTATTGCTGCCTCGGGCACCTTATGGTCGTTCTCCTGTGAGTAGATTTTCGAATCCGACGCATAAATGATAATTAATTGTAACGTTCAGGGACTCCTAAAGACGATGGAACACTCAAATTGCGTCGAGAGTCAATACATCGACCTCCAGTCGACTTGTATCCAAGGGGATATTGCAGTCTCGTGCACCATATGATCCTTCTCCTGTTAGTAGATTTTCGAATCGGACGCTAAAATGATAGTTAACTGTAACGTTTAGGGCCTCCTAATGCCGATGGAACACTCAAATTGCGTCGAGATTCAATACATCGGCCTCCAGCCGACTTGTCTCCAAGGGGATATTGCTGTCTAGGGGACAATATGATCCTTCTCCTGTGAGTCTAGATTTTCGAATCCGACGCTAAAATGATAGTGAAATGTAAAGTTCAGCGCCTCCTAATGACGATAGAAGACTCAAATTGCGTCGAGATTCAATACATCGTCCTCCAGCCGATTTGTCTCCAAGTTGATATTGCTGTCTCGGGCTCCAAATGGTCCGTCTGCTGTGAGTCTAGATTTTCGAATCCGACGAAAAACTGATAGTTAATTGTAACATTCAGGGCCTCCTAATGACGATGGAACACTCAAATTGCGTCGCGATCCAACACATCGTTCTCCAGCCGACTTGTCTCCAAGGGTCTAATGCTGCCTCGGGCACCTTATGGTCGTTCTCCTGTGAGTAGATTTTCGAATCCGACGCATAAATGATACTTAATTGTAACGTTCAGGGTTTCCTAAAGAGGATGGAACACTCAAATTGCGTCGAGATTCAATACATCGTCCTCCAGCCGACTTGTCTCCAAGGGTCTATTGCTGCCTCGGGCACCTTATGGTCGTTCTCCTGTGGGTCTAGATTTTAGAATCCGACGCAAAACTGTAGATAAATGTAATGCTCAGGGCCTCTTAATGACGATGGAACACTCAAATTGCGTCGAGATTCAATACATCGGCCTCCAGCCGACTTTTCTACAAGGGGATATTGCTGCCTCGGGCTCCATGTGGTCCTTCCCCTATGAGTCTAGATTTTCGAATCCGACGCGAAACTGATAGCTAATTGTAAGGTTCAGGGCCTCCTAATGACGATAGAACTCTCAAATTGCGTCGAGATTCAATACATTGTCCTCCAGCCGACTTGTCTCCAAGGGTCTATTGCTGCCTTGGTCACCTTATGGTCGTTCTCCTGTGAGTCTAGATTTTAGAATCCGACGCAAAACTGTAGTTAAATGTAATGCTCAGGGCCTCTTAATGACGATGGAACACTCAAATTGCGTCGAGATCCAATACACCGGTCTCCAGTCGACTTGTTTCCAAGGGGATATTGCTTTCTCGGGCACCATATGATCCTTCTCCTGTGAGTCTAGATTTAGGAATCCGACGCAAAAATGATGGAGAATAGTAACGTTCAGCGCCCCCTGATGATGATAGAACTCTCAAATTGCGTCGAGATTCAATACATCGTCCTCCAGCTGATTTGTCTCCAAGGGGATATTGCTGCCTCGGGCACCAAATGGTCCGTCTCCTGTGAGTCTGGATTTTTGAATCCGACGCGAAACTGATAGTTAATTGTAACGGTCAGGGCCTCCTAATGCCGATGGAACACTCAAATTGCGTCGAGATTCAATACATCGGCCTCCAGCCGACTTGTCTCCAAGGGGATATTGCTGTCTCGGGCACAATATGATCCTTCTCCTGTGAGTCTAGATTTTCGAATCCGTCGCAAAAATGATAGTGAATTGTAACGTTCAGCGCCTCCTAATGACGATAGAAGACTCAAATTGCGTCGAGATTCAATACATCGTCGTCCAGCCGATTAGTCTCCAAGGGGTTATTGCTGTCTCGGGCTCCAAATGGTCCGTCTGCTGTGAGTCTAGATTTTCGAATCCGACGAAAAACTGATAGTTAATTGTAACATTCAGGGCCTCCTAATGACGATGGAACACTCAAATTGCGTCGCGATCCAATACATCGTTCTCCAGCCGACTTGTCTCCAAGGGTCTAATGCTGTCTCGGGCACCTTATGGTCGTTCTCCTGTGAGTAGATATTCGATTCCGACGCGTAAATGATAGTTAATTGTAACGTTCAGGGACTCCTAAAGACGATGGAACACTCAAATTGCGTCGAGAGTCAATACATCGACCTCCAGTCGACGTGTATCCAAGGGGATATTGCAGTCTCGTGCACCATGTGATCCTTCTCCTGTTAGTAGATTTTCGAATCCGACGCTAAAATGATAGTTAACAGTAACGTTCAGGGCCCCTAATGCCGATGGAACACTCAAATTGAGTCGAGATTCAATACATCAGCCTCCAGCCGACTTGTCTCCAAGGGTCTATTGCTGCCTCGGGCACCATATGGTCGTTCTCCTGTGCGTCTAGATTTTCGAATCCGACGCAAAGATGATAGTTAATTGTTACGTTCAGGGCCTCCTATTGGCGATGGAACACTCAAATTGCGTCGAGAGTCAATACATCGACCTCCAGTCGACTTGTATCCAAGGGGATATTGCAGTCTCGTGCACCATATGATCCTTCTCCTGTTAGTAGATTTTCGAATCCGACGCTAAAATGATAGTTAACTGTAACGTTCAGGGCCTCCTAATGCCGATGGAACACTCAAATTGCGTCGAGATTCAATACATCGGCCTCCAGCCGACTTGTCTCCAAGGGTCTATTGCTGCCTTGGGCACCTTATGGTCGTTCTCCTGTGAGTCTAGATTTTCGAATCCGACGCAAAAATGATAGTTAATTGTAACGTTCAGGGCCTTGTAATGACGATGGAACACTCAAATTGCGTCGCGATCCAATACATCGTCCTCCAACCGACTTGTCTCCAAGGGTCTAATGCTGCCTCGGGCACCTTATGGTCGTTCTCTTGTACGTCTAGATTATCGAATCCGACGCAAAAATGATAGTGAATAGTAACGTTCAGCGCCTCCTGATGATGATAGAACTCTCAAATTGCGTCGAGATTCAATACATTGTCCTCCAGCCGACTTGTCTCCAAGGGTGTATTGCTGCCTCGGTCACCTTATGGTCGTTCTCCTGTGAGTCTAGATTTTAGAATCCGACGCAAAACTGTAGTTAAATGTAATGCTCAGGGCCTCTTAATGACGATGGAATACTCAAATTGCGTCGAGAGTCAATACATCTTCCTCCAGCCGACTTGTCTACAAGGGATATTGCTGCCTCGGGCTCCATGTGGTCCTTCTCCTGTGAGTCTAGATTTTCGAATCCGACGCGAAACTGATAGCTAATTGTAAGGTTCAGGGCCTCCTAATGAGGATAGAACTCTCAAATTGCGTCGAGATTCAATACATTGTCCTCCAGCCGACTTGTCTCCAAGGGTCTATTGCTGCCTCGGTCACCTTATGGTCGTTCTCCTGTGAGTCTAGATTTTAGAATCCGACGCAAAACTGTAGTTAAATGTAATGCTCAGGGCCTCTTAATGACGATGGAACACTCAAATTGCGTCGAGATCCAATACACCGGTCTCCTGTCGACTTGTTTCCAAGGGGATATTGCTTTCTCGGGCACCATATGATCCTTCTCCTGTGAGTCTAGATTTTGGAATCCGACGCAAAAATGATAGAGAATAGTAACGTTCAGCGCCCCCTGATGATGATAGAACTCTCAAATTGCGTCGAGATTCAATACATCGTCCTCCAGCTGATTTGTCTCCAAGGGGATATTGCTGCCTCGGGCACCAAATGGTCCGTCTCCTGTGAGTCTGGATTTTTGAATCCGACGCGAAACTGATAGTTAATTGTAACGGTCAGGGCCTCCTAATGCCGATGGAACACTCAAATTGCGTCGAGATTCAATACATCGGCCTCCAGCCGACTTGTCTCCAAGGGGATATTGCTGTCTCGGGCACAATATGATCCTTCTCCAGTGAGTCTAGATTTTCGAATCCGACGCAAAAATGATAGTGAATTGTAACGTTCAGCGCCTCCTAATGACGATAGAAGACTCAAATTGCGTCGAGATTCAATACATCGTCGTCCAGCCGATTAGTCTCCAAGGGGTTATTGCTGTCTCGGGCTCCAAATGGTCCGTCTGCTGTGAGTCTAGATTTTCGAATCCGACGAAAAACTGATAGTTAATTGTAACATTCAGGGCCTCCTAATGACGATGGAACACTCAAATTGCGTCGCGATCCAATACATCGTTCTCCAGCCGACTTGTCTCCAAGGGTCTAATGCTGTCTCGGGCACCTTATGGTCGTTCTCCTGTGAGTAGATATACGATTCCGACGCGTAAATGATAGTTAATTGTAACGTTCAGGGACTCCTAAAGACGATGGAACACTCAAATTGCGTCGAGAGTCAATACATCGACCTCCAGTCGACGTGTATCCAAGGGGATATTGCAGTCTCGTGCACCATGTGATCCTTCTCCTGTTAGTAGATTTTCGAATCCGACGCTAAAATGATAGTTAACAGTAACGTTCAGGGCCCCTAATGCCGATGGAACACTCAAATTGAGTCGAGATTCAATACATCGGCCTCCAGCCGACTTGTCTCCAAGGGTCTATTGCTGCCTCGGGCACCATATGGTCGTTCTCCTGTGCGTCTAGATTTTCGAATCCGACGCAAAGATGATAGTTAATTGTTACGTTCAGGGCCTCCTATTGGCGATGGAACACTCAAATTGCGTCGAGAGTCAATACATCGACCTCCAGTCGACTTGTATCCAAGGGGATATTGCAGTCTCGTGCACCATATGATCCTTCTCCTGTTAGTAGATTTTCGAATCCGACGCTAAAATGATAGTTAACTGTAACGTTCAGGGCCTCCTAATGCCGATGGAACACTCAAATTGCGTCGAGATTCAATACATCGGCCTCCAGCCGACTTGTCTCCAAGGGTCTATTGCTGCCTTGGGCACCTTATGGTCGTTCTCCTGTGAGTCTAGATTTTCGAATCCGACGCAAAAATGATAGTTAATTGTAACGTTCAGGGCCTTGTAATGACGATGGAACACTCAAATTGCGTCGCGATCCAATACATCGTCCTCCAACCGACTTGTCTCCAAGGGTCTAATGCTGCCTCGGGCACCTTATGGTCGTTCTCTTGTACGTCTAGATTATCGAATCCGACGCAAAAATGATAGTGAATAGTAACGTTCAGCGCCTCCTGATGATGATAGAACTCTCAAATTGCGTCGAGATTCAATACATTGTCCTCCAGCCGACTTGTCTCCAAGGGTGTATTGCTGCCTCGGTCACCTTATGGTCGTTCTCCTGTGAGTCTAGATTTTAGAATCCGACGCAAAACTGTAGTTAAATGTAATGCTCAGGGCCTCTTAATGACGATGGAATACTCAAATTGCGTCGAGAGTCAATACATCTTCCTCCAGCCGACTTGTCTACAAGGGATATTGCTGCCTCGGGCTCCATGTGGTCCTTCTCCTGTGAGTCTAGATTTTCGAATCCGACGCGAAACTGATAGCTAATTGTAAGGTTCAGGGCCTCCTAATGAGGATAGAACTCTCAAATTGCGTCGAGATTCAATACATTGTCCTCCAGCCGACTTGTCTCCAAGGGTCTATTGCTGCCTCGGTCACCTTATGGTCGTTCTCCTGTGAGTCTAGATTTTAGAATCCGACGCAAAACTGTAGTTAAATGTAATGCTCAGGGCCTCTTAATGACGATGGAACACTCAAATTGCGTCGAGATTCAATACATCGGCCTCCAGTCGGCTTGTTTCCAAGGGGATATTGCTTTCTCGGGCACCATATGATCCTTCTCCTGTGAGTCTAGATTTTGGAATCCGACGCAAAAATGATAGAGAATAGTAACGTTCAGCGCCCCCTGATGATGATAGAACTCTCAAATTGCGTCGAGATTCAATACATCGTCCTCCAGCTGATTTGTCTCCAAGGGGATATTGCTGCCTCGGGCACCAAATGGTCCGTCTCCTGTGAGTCTGGATTTTTGAATCCGACGCGAAACTGATAGTTAATTGTAACGGTCAGGGCCTCCAAATGACGATGGAGCACTCAAATTGCGTCGCGATTCAATACATCGTCCTCCAGCGGACTGGTCTCCAAGGGGATATTGCTGCATCGGGCACCTTATGGTCCGTCTCCAGTGAGTCTAGATTTTCGAATCCGACGAAAAAATGATAGTTAATTGTAACATTCAGGGCCTCCTAATGACGATGGAACACTCATTTTGCGTCGCGATCCAATACATCGTCCTTAAAAACGACTTGTCTCCAAGGGTCAATAGCTGCCACGGGCACCTTGTGATCGTTCTGCTGTGAGTCTAGATTTTCTACCCGATGCGAAACTGATTGTTAATTATAACGTTCAGGCCACCTAATGACGATGGAACACTCAAATTGAGTCGAGATTCAATACATCGACCTCTAGCCGACTTGTCTCCAAGGGGATATTGCATCCTCGGGCTCCATGTGGTCCGTCTCCTGTGAGTCTAGATTTTCGAATCCGACGCGAAACTGATAGTTAATTGTAACGTTCAGGGCCTCCTAATAACGATGGAACACTCAAATTGCGTCGCGATCCAATACATCGTTCTCCAGCCGACTTGTCTCCAAGGGTCTAATGCTGCCTCGGGCACCTTATGGTCGCTTCCCTGTGAGTAGATTTTCGAATCCGACGCATAAATGATAGTTAATTGTAACGTTCAGGGACTCCTAAAGACGATGGAACACTCAAATTGCGTCGAGATTCAATACATCGGCCTCCAGCCGACTTGTCTCCAAGGGGATATTGCTGTCTCGGGCACAATATGATCCTTCTCCTGTGAGTCTAGATTTTCGAATCCGACGCAAAAATGATAGTGAATTGTAACGTTCAGCGCCTCCTAATGACGATAGAAGACTCAAATTGCGTCGAGATTCAATACATGTCCTCCAGCCGATTTGTCTCCAAGGGGATGTTGCTGTCTCGGGCTCCAAATGGTCCGTCTGCTGTGAGTCTAGATTTTCGAATCCGACGAAAAACTGATAGTTAATTGTAACATTGAGGGCCGCCTAATGACGATGGAACACTCAAATTGCGTCGCGATCCAATACATCGTTCTCCAGCCGACTTGTCTCCAAGGGTCTATTGCAGACTCGGGCACCATATGGTCGTTCTCCTGTGAGTCTAGATTTTCGAATCCGACGCAAAAATGATAGTTAATTGTTACGTTCAGGGCCTCCTATTGGCGATGGAACACTCAAATTGCGTCGAGAGTCAATACATCGACCTCCATTCGACTTGTATCCAAGGGGAAATTGCAGTCTCGTGCACCATATGATCCTTCTCCTGTTAGTAGATTTTCGAATCCGACGCTAAAATGATAGTTAACTGTAACGTTCAGGGCCTCCTAATGCCGATGGAACACTCAAATTGCGTCGAGATTCAATATATATAGGCCTCCAGCCGACTTGTCTCCAAGGGTCTATTGCTGCCTCGGGCACCTTATGGTCGTTCTCCTGTGAGTCTAGATTTTCGAATCCGACGCAAAAATGATAGTTAATTGTAACGTTCAGGGCCTTGTAATGACGATGGAACACTCAAATTGCGTCGCGATCCAATACATCGTCCTCCAACCGACTTGTCTCCAAGGGTCTAATGCTGCCTCGGGCACCTTATGGTCGTTCTCTTGTACGTCTAGATTTTCGAATCCGACGCAAAAATGATAGTGAATAGTAACGTTCAGCGCCTCCTGATGACGATAGAACTCTCAAATTGCTTCGAGATTCAATACATCGTCCTCCAGCCGAATTGTCTCCAAGGGTCTATCGCTGCCTCTGTCACCTTATGGTCGTTCTCCTGTGAGTCTAGATTTTAGAATCCGACGCAAAACTGTAGTTAAATGTAATGCTCAGGGCCTCTTAATGACGATGGAACACTCAAATTGCGTCTCGATCCAAAACATCGTCCTCCAACCGACTTGTCTCCAAGGGTCTAATGCTGCCTCGGGCACCTTATGGTCGTTCTCTTGTACGTCTAGATTTTCGAATCCGACGCAAAAATGATAGTGAATAGTAACGTTCAGCGCCCCCTGATGACGATAGAACTCTCAAATTGCGTCGAGATTCAATACATCGTCCTCCAGCTGATTTGTCTCCAAGGGGATATTGCTGCCTCGGGCACCAAATGGTCCGTCTCCTGTGAGTCTGGATTTTTGAATCCGACGCGAAACTGATAGTTAATTGTAACGTTCAGATCCTCCAAATGACGATGGAGCACTCAAATTGCGTCGCGATTCAATACATCGTCCTCCAGCGGACTGGTCTCCAAGGGGATATTGCTGCATCGGGCACCTTATGGTCCGTCTATAGCGAGTCTAGATTTTCGAATCCGACGAAAAAATGATAGTTAATTGTAACATTCAGGGCCTCCTAATGACGATGGAACACTCATTTTGCGTCGCGATCCAATACATCGTCCTAAAAACCGACTTGCTTCCAAGGGTCAATAGCTGCCACGGGCACCTTGTGATCGTTCTGCTGTGAGTCTAGGATTTCGAACCCGATGGAAAACTGATTGTTAATTATAACGTTCAGGCCACCTAATGACGATGGAACACTCAAATTGAGTCGAGATTCATTACATCGACCTCTAGCCGACTTGTCTCCAAGGGGATATTGCTGCCTCGGGCTCCATGTGGTCCGTCTCCTGTGAGTCTAGATTTTCGAATCCGACGCGAAACTGATAGTTAATTGTAACGTTCAGGGCCTCCTAATGACGATGGAACACTTAAATTGCGTCGAGATTTAATACAGCGGCCTCCAGCCGACTTGTCTCCAAGGGGATATTGCTGCCTCGGGCTCCATGTGGTCCGTCTCCTGTGCGTCTAGATTTTCGAATCCGACGCGAAACTGATAGATAATTCTAACGTTCAGGGCCTCCTAATGACGATGGAACTCTGAAATTGCGTCGAGATCCAATACATCGGCCTACAGCCGACTTGTCTCCAAGGGGATATCGCTGCCTCGGGCACCACATGGTCCGTCTCCGGTGATTCTACGTTTTCGAATCCGACGCAAAACTCATAGTTAATCGTAACGTTCAGGGCCTCCTCTTGGCGATTGAACACTCAAATTGCGTCGAGATTCAATACATCGACCTCCAGCCGACTTGTCTCCATGGGGATATTACTGCGTCCGGCCTCTTATGTTCGCTCTCATGTGAGTCTAGATTTTCGAATCCGACGCGAAACTGATAGTTAATTGTAACGTTCAGGGCCTCCAAATGACGATGGAGCACTCAAATTGCGTCGCGATTCAATACATCGTCCTCCAGCGGACGGGTCTCCCAGGGGATATTGCTGCATCGGGCACCTTATGGTCGTTCTCCTGTGAGTTCAGATTTTCGAATCCGACGAAAAACTGATAGTTAATTGCAACATTCAGGGCCTCCTAATGACGATGGAACACTCATTTTGCGTCGCGATCCAATACATCGTCCTCCAACCGACTTGACTCCAAGGGTCAATGGCTGCCACGGGCACCTTGTGATCGTTCTGCTGTGAGTCTACATTTTCGAACCCGACGCAAAACTGATTGTTAATTGTAACGTTCAGGGCCACCTAATTACGATGGAACACTCAAATTGAGTCGATATTCAATACATCGGCATTCAGTCGATTTGTCTCCAAGGGTCTATTGCTGCCTCGGGCACCGTATGGTCGTTCCCCTGTGAGTCAACATTTTAGAATCCGACGCAAAACTGATAGTTAAATGTAATGCTCAGGGCCTCTTAGTGACGATGGAACACTCAAATTGCGTCGAGAGTCATTACATCTTCCTCCAGCCGACTTGTCCACAAGGGGATATTGCTGCCTCGGACTCCATTTGGTCCGTCTCCTGTGAGTCTAAATTTTCGAATCCGACGCGAAACTGATAGTTAATTGTAACGTTCAGGGCCTCCTAATGACGATGGAACACTCAAATTGCGTCGAGATTCAATACATTGTCCTCCAGCGGACTTGTCTCCAAGGAGATAATGCTGTATCGGGCACAATATGATCCTTCTCCTGTGAGTCTAGATTTTCGAATCCGACGCAAAAATGATACTGAATTGTAACGTTCAGCGCCTCCTAATGACGATAGAAGACTCAAATTGCGTCGAGATACAATACATCGTCCTCCAGCCGATTTGTCTCCAAGGGGATATAGCTGCCTCGGGCACCAAATGGTCCGTCTGCTGTGAGTCTAGATTTTCGAATCCGACGAAAAACTGATAGTTAATTGTCACTTTCAGGGCCTCCTAATGACGATGGAACACTCAAATTGCGTCGCGATCTAATACATCGTCCTCCAGCCGACTTGTCTCCAAGGGTCTAATGCTGCCTCGGGCACCTTATGGTCGTTCTCTTGTAAGTCTAGATTTTCGAATCCGACGGAAAAATGATAGTTAATTGTACCGTTCAGGGCCTCCTAATGACGATGGAACTCTCAAATTGCGTCGAGATTCAATACATCGTCCTCCAGCCGACTTGTCTCCAAGGGACTATTGCTGCTTCGGCACCTTATGGTTGTTCTCCTGTGTGTCTAAATTTTCGAATCCGACGCAAAAATGATAGTTAATTGTAACGTCCAGGGCCTTCTAATGACGATGGAACACTCAAATTGCGTCGCGATTCAATACATCGGCCTCCAGCCGACTTGTCTCCAAGGGGATATCGCTGCCTCGGGCACCACATGGTCCGTGTCCGGTGATCCTACGTTTTCGAACCCGACGCAAAACTCATAGTTAATTGTAACGTTCAGGGCCTTCTAATGACGATGGAACACTCAAATTGCGTCGCGATTCAATACATCGACCTCCAGCCGTCTTGTCTCCAAGGGTCTATTGCTGCCTCGGGCACCTTATGGTCGTTCTCCTGTGAGTCTAGATTTTCGGATCCGACGCAAAAGTGATAGTTAATTGTAACGTTCAGAGCCTTCTACAGACGATGGAACACTCAAATTGCGTCGAGACTCAATACATCGTCCTCCAGACGACTTGTCTCCAAGGGTCTGTTGCTGCCTCGGGCACCCTATGGTCGTTCTCCTGTGATTTTAGATTATCGAATCCGACGCAAAAATGATAGTTAATTGTAACGTTCAGGGCCTCCTAATGCTGATGGAACACTCAAATTGCGTCGAGATTCAATACATCGGCCCCCAGCCGACTTGTCTCCAAGGGTCTATTGCTGCCTCGGCACCTTATGGTCGTTCTCCTGTGAGTCTAGATTTTTCGAATCCGACGCAAAAATGATAGTTAACTGTAACGTTCAGGGCCTCCTAATGCCGATGGAACACTCAAATTGCGTCGAGATTCAATACATCGGACTCCAGCCGACTTGTCTCCTAGGGTCTATTGCTGCCTCGGGCACCTTATGGTCGTTCTCCTGTGAGTCTAGATTTTCGAATCCGACGCAAAAATGAAAGTTAATTGCAACGTTCAGGGCCTTGTATTGACGATGGAACACTCAAATTGCGTCGAGATTCAATTCATCGGCCTCCAGCCGACTTGTCTCCAAGGGTGTGTTGCTGCCTCGAGCACCTCTTGGTCATTCTCCTGTGAGTTTAGATTATCGAATCCGACGCAAAAATGATAGTTAATTGTAAGGTTCAGGTCCTCCTAATGACGATGGAACACTCAAATTGCGTCGAGATTCAATACATCGGCCTCCAGCGGACTTGTCTCCAAGGGGATATTGCTGTCTCGGGCACCATACGAACCTTCTCCTGTGAGTCTAGATTTTCGAATCCGACGCAAAAATGATAGTTAATTGTAACGTTCAGGGCCTCCTAATGACGATGGAACACTCAAATTGCGTCGAGAGTCAATACATCGACCTCCAGTCGCCTTGTATCCAAGGGGATATTGCAGTCTCGTGCACCATATAATCCTTCTCCTGTTAGTACATTTTCGAATCTGACGCAAAAATGATAGTTAATTGTAACGTTCAGGGCCTCCTAATGCTGATGGAACACTCAAATTGCGTCGAGATTCAATACATCGGCCCCCAGCCGACTTGTCTCCAAGGGTCTATTGCTGCCTCGGCACCTTATGGTCGTTCTCCTGTGAGTCTAGATTTTTCGAATCCGACGCAAAAATGATAGTTAACTGTAACGTTCAGGGCCTCCTAATGCCGATGGAACACTCAAATTGCGTCGAGAGTCAATACATCGACCTCCAGTCGCCTTGTATCCAAGGGGATATTGCAGTCTCGTGCACCATATAATCCTTCTCCTGTTAGTACATTTTCGAATCTGACGCAAAAATGATAGTTAATTGTAACGTTCAGGGCCTCCTAATGCTGATGGAACACTCAAATTGCGTCGAGATTCAATAAATCGGCCTCCAGCCGACTTGTCTCCAAGGGTCTATTGCTGCCTCGGGCACCTTACGGTCGTTCTCCTGTGAGTCTAGAATATCGAATCCGACGCAAGAATGATAGTTAATTGTAACGTTCAGCGCCTTGTAATGACGATGGAACACTCAAATTGCGTCGAGATTCAATATATCGGCCTCCAGCTGACTTGTCTCCAAGGGTCTGTTGCTGCCTCGGGCACCTTATGGTCGTTCTCCTGTGAGTTTAGATTATCGAATCCGACGCAAAAATGATAGTTAATTGTAACGTTTAGGGCCTCCTAATGACGATGGGACACTCAAATTGCGTCGAGATTCAATACATCGTCCTCCAGCCGACTTGTCTCCAAGGGTCTAATGCTGCCTCGGGCACCTTATGGGCGTTCTCTTGTAAGTCTAGATTTTCGAATCGGACGCAAAAATGATAGTTAATTGTAACGTTCAGGGCCTCCTAATGACGATGGAACTCTCAAATTGCGTCGAGATCCAATACATCGTCCTCCAACCGACTTGTCTCCAAGGGTCAATAGCTGCCACGGGCACCTTGTGATCGTTTTGCTGTGAGTCTAGATTTTCGAACCCGAAGCAAAACTGATTGTTAATTGTAACGTTCAGGGCCACCTAATGACGATGGAACACTCAAATTGAGTCGAGATTCAATACATCGACCTCCAGCCGACTTGTCTCCAAGGGTCTATTGCTGCCTCGGGCACCTTATGGTCGTTCTCCTGAGTCTAGATTTTCGAAACGGCGCAAAAATGATAGTTAATTGTAACGTTCATGGCCTCCTAATGCCGATGGAACACTCAAATTGCGTCGAGATTCAATAGATCGGCCTGCAGTCGATTTGTCTCCAAGGGGTATATTGCTGTCTCGAGCACCGTAAAAATTTCTCCTGTGAGTAGATTTTCGAATCCGACGCTAAAATGATTGTTAATTGTAACGTTCAGGGCCTCCTAATGACGATGGAACACTCAAATTGCGTCAAGAATCAATACATCGGTTTCCAGCCGACTTGTCTCCAAGGGTCTATTGCTGCCTCGGGCACCTTATGGTCGTTCTCCTGTGAGTCTAGATTTTCGAATCCGACGCATAAATGATAGTTAATTGTAACGTTCAGGGACTCCTAATGACGATGGAACACTCAAATTGCGTCGAGAGTCAATACATCGACCTCCAGTCGACTTGTATCCAAGGGGATATTGCAGTTTCGTGCACCATATGATCCTTCTCCTGTTAGTAGATTTTCGAATCCGACGCTAAAATGATAGTTAACTGTAACGTTCAGGGCCTCCTAATGCCGATGTAACACTCAAATTGCGTCGAGATTCAATACATCGGCCTCCAGCCGACTTGTCTCCAAGGGTCTATTCCTGCCTCGGGCACCTTATGGTCGTTCTCTTGTGAGTCTAGAATTTCGAATCCGACGCTAAAATGATAGTTAATTGTAACGTTCAGGGCTTTGTAATGACGATGGAACACTCAAATTGCGTCGAGATTCAATATATCGGCCTCCAGCTGACTTGTCTCCAAAGGTCTGTTGCTGCATCGGGCACCATATGGTCGTTCTCCTGTGAGTTTAGATTATCGAATCCGACGCAAAAATGATAGTTAATTGTAACGTTTAGGGCCTCCTAATGACGATGGGGCACTCAAATTGCATCGAGATTCAATACATCGTCCTCCAGCCGACTTGTCTCCAAGGGTCTAATGCTGCCTCGGGCACCTTATGGTCGATCTCTTGTAAGTCTAGATTTTCGAATCGGACGCAAAAATGATAGTTAATTGTAACGTTCAGGGCCTCCTAATGACGATGGAACTCTCAAATTGCGTCGAGATCCAATACATCGTCCTCCAACCGACTTGTCTCCAAGGGTCAATAGCTGCCACGGGCACCTTGTGATCGTTCTGCTGTGAGTCTAGATTTTCGAACCCGACGCAAAACTGATTGTTTATTGTAACGTACAGGGCCACCTAATGACGATGGAACGCTCAAATTGAGCTAAGATTCAATACATCGACATCCAGCCGACTTGTCTCCAAGGGGATATTGCTGCCTCGGGCTCCATGTGGTCCGTCTCCTGTGAGTCTAGATTTTCGAATCCGACGCGAAACTGATAGTTAATTGTAACGTTCAGGGCCTCCTAATGACGATGGAACACTCAAATTGCGTCGAGATTCAATACATCGTCCTCCAGCCGATTTGTCTCCGAGGGGATATTGCTGTTTCGGGCACCAAATGGTCCGTCTGCTGTGAGTCTAGATTTTCGAATCCGACGAAAAACTGATAGTTAATTGTAACATTCAGGGCCTCCTAATGACGATGGATCACTCAAATTGCGTCGCGATCCAATACATCGTCCAACAGCCGACTTGTCTTTAAGGGTCTAATGCTGCGTCGGGCACCTTATGGTCGTTCTCTTGTAAGTCTAGATTTTCGAATCCGACGCAAAAACGATAGTTAATTGTAACGTTCAGGGCCTCCTAATGACGATGGAACTCTCAAATTGCGTCGAGATTCAATACATCGTCCTCCAGCCGACTTGTCTCCAAGGGTCTATTGCTGCCTCGGACACCTTATGGTCGTTCTCTTGTAAGTCTAGATTTTCGAATCCGACGCAAAACTGATAGTTCATTATAACGTTTAGGGCCTCCTAATGACGATGGAACACTCACATTGCGTCGAGATTCAATACATCGGCCTCCAGCCGACTTGTCTCCATGGGGATATCGCTGCCTCGGGCACCACACGGTCCGTCTCCGGTGATTCTACGTTTTCGAATCCGACGCAATACTCATAGTTAATTGTAACGTTCAGGGACTCCTATTGACGATGGAACACTGAAATTGCGTCGAGAGTCAATTCATCGACCTCCAGTCGACTTGTATCCAAGGGGATGTTGCAGTCTCGTGCACCATATGATCCTTCTCCTGTTAGTAGATTTTCGAATCCGACGCTAAAATGATAGTTAACTGTAACGTTCAGGGCCTCCTAATGCCGATGGAACACTCAAATTGCGTCCAGATTCAATACATCGTCCTCCAGCCGACTTGTCTCCAAGGGTCTGTTGCTGTCTCGGGCACCTTATGGTCGTTCTCCTGTGAGTCTAGATTTTCGAATCCGACGCAAGAATGATAGTTAATTGTAACGTTCAGGGCCTTCTAATGACGATGGAACACTCAAATTGCGTCGAGATTCAATACATCGGCCGCCAGCCGACTTGGCTCCAAGGGTCTATTGCTGCCTCGGGCACCTTATGGTCGTTATCCTGTGAGTCTAGATTTTCGAATCCGACACAAAAATGATAGCTAATTGTAACGTTCAGGGCCTTCTAATGACGATGGAACATTCAAATTGCGTCGAGATTCAATACATCGGCCTCCAGCCGACTTGTCTCCAAGGGTCTGTTGCTGCCTCGGGCACCTTATGGTCGTTCTCCTGTGAGTTTAGATTATCGAATCCGACGCAAAAATGATAGTTAATTGTAACGTTTAGGGCCTCCTAATGACGATGGAACACTCAAATTGCGTCGAGATTCAATACATCGGCCTCCAGCGGACTCGTCTCCTATGGTCTGTTGCTGTCTCGGGCACCTTATGGTCGTTCTGCTGCGAATCTAGATTTTCGAATCCGACGATAAATTGATAGTTAATTGTAACGTTCAGGGCCTCCTAATGACGATGGAACTCTAAAATTGCTTCGAGATCCAATACATCGTCCTCCAGCCGACTTGTCTCCAAGGGTCTATTGCTGCCTCGGGCACTTTATGGTCGTTCTCCTGTGAGTCTAGATTTTCGAATCCGACGCAAAAATGATAGTTAATTGTAACGTTCAGGGCCTTCTAATGACGATGGAACACTCAAATTGCGTCGAGATTCAATACATCGGCCTCCAGCCGACTTGTCTCCAAGGGGATATTGCTGCCTCGGGCACCACATGGTCCGTCTCCGGTGATTCTACGTTTTCGAATCCGACGCAAAACTCATAGTTAATTGTAACGTTCAGGGCCTCCTAATGACGATGGAGCACACAAATTGATTCGAGATTCAATACATCGACCTCCAGCCGACTTGTCTCCAAGGGTCTGTTGCTGCCTCGGGCACCTTATGGTCGTTCTCCTGTGAGTCTAGATTTTCGAATCCGACGCAAAAATGATAGTTAATTGTAACGTTCAGGGCCTTGTAATGACGAAGGAACACTCAAATTGCGTCGAGATTCAATACATCGGCCTCAAACCAACTTATCGCCAAGGGTCTGTTGCTGCCTCGGGCACCTTATGGTCGTTCTCCTGTGAGTTTAGATTATCGAATCCGACGCAAAAATGATAGTTAATTGTAACGTTTAGGGCCTCCTAATGACGACGGAGCACTCAAATTGCGTCGTGATTCAATACATCGGTTTCCAGCCGACTTGTCTCCAAGGGTCTATTGCTGCCTCGGGCACCTTATGGTCGTTGTCCTATGAGTCTAGATTTTCGAATCCGACGCAAAAATGATAGTTAATTGTAACGTTCAGGGCCTCCTAATACCGATGGAACACTCAAATTGCGTCGAGGTTCAATACATCGGCCTCCAGCCGACTTGTCTCCAAGGGTCTGTTGCTGCCTCGGGCACCTTATGGTCGTTCTCCTGTGAGTTTAGATTATCGAATCCGACGCAGAAATGATAGTTAATTGTAACGTTTAGGGCCTCCTAATGACGATGGAACACTCAAATTGCGTCGAGATTCAATACATCGGCCTCCAGCGGACTTCTCTCCTATGGTCTGTTGCTGCCTCGGGCACCTTATGGTCGTTCTGCTGCGAATCTAGATTTTCGAATCCGACGCAAAATTGATAGTCAATTGTAACGTTCAGGGCCTCCTAATGACGATGGAACTCTAAAATTGCGTCGAGATTCAATACATCGTCCTCCAGCCGACTTGTCTCCAAGGGTCTATTGCTGCCTCGGGCACCTTATGGTCGTTCTCCTGTGAGTCTAGATTTTCGAATCCGACGCAAAAATGATAGTTAATTGTAACGTTCGGGGCCTTGTAATGAGGAAGGAACACTCAAATTGCGTCGAGACTCAATACATCGGCCTCCAGCCAACTTATCGCCAAGGGTCTGTTGCTGCCTCGGGCACCTTATGGTCGTTCTCCTGTGAGTTTAGATTATCGAATCCGACGCAAAAATGATAGTTAATTGTAACGTTTAGGGCCTCCTAATGACGACGGAGCACTCAAATTGCGTCGTGATTCAATACATCGGTTTCCAGCCGACTTGTCTCCAAGGGTCTATTGCTGCCTCGGGCACCTTATGGTCGTTGTCCTATGAGTCTAGATTTTCGAATCCGACGCAAAAATGATAGTTAATTGTAACGTTCAGGGCCTCCTAATACCGATGGAACACTCAAATTGCGTCGAGGTTCAATACATCGGCCTCCAGCCGACTTGTCTCCAAGGGTCTGTTGCTGCCTCGGGCAACTTATGGTCGTTCTCCTGTGAGTTTAGATTATCGAATCCGACGCAGAAATGATAGTTAATTGTAACGTTTAGGGCCTCCTAATGACGATGGAACACTCAAATTGCGTCGAGATTCAATACATCGGCCTCCAGCGGACTCGTCTCCTATGGTCTGTTGCTGTCTCGGGCACCTTATGGTCGTTCTGCTGCGAATCTAGATTTTCGAATCCGACGATAAATTGATAGTTAATTGTAACGTTCAGGGCCTCCTAATGACGATGGAACTCTAAAATTGCTTCGAGATTCAATACATCGTCCTCCAGCCGACTTGTCTCCAAGGGTCTATTGCTGCCTCGGGCACTTTATGGTCGTTCTCCTGTGAGTCTAGATTTTCGAATCCGACGCAAAAATGATAGTTAATTGTAACGTTCAGGGCCTTCTAATGACGATGGAACACTCAAATTGCGTCGAGATTCAATACATCGGCCTCCAGCCGACTTGTCTCCAAGGGGATATTGCTGCCTCGGGCACCACATGGTCCGTCTCCGGTGATTCTACGTTTTCGAATCCGACGCAAAACTCATAGTTAATTGTAACGTTCAGGGCCTCCTAATGACGATGGAGCACACAAATTGATTCGAGATTCAATACATCGACCTCCAGCCGACTTGTCTCCAAGGGTCTGTTGCTGCCTCGGGCACCTTATGGTCGTTCTCCTGTGAGTCTAGATTTTCGAATCCGACGCAAAAATGATAGTTAATTGTAACGTTCAGGGCCTTGTAATGACGAAGGAACACTCAAATTGCGTCGAGATTCAATACATCGGCCTCCAGCCAACTTATCGCCAAGGGTCTGTTGCTGCCTCGGGCACCTTATGGTCGTTCTCCTGTGAGTTTTGATTATCGAATCCGACGCAAAAATGATAGTTAATTGTAACGTTTAGGGCCTCCTAATGACGACGGAGCACTCAAATTGCGTCGTGATTCAATACATCGGTTTCCAGCCGACTTGTCTCCAAGGGTCTATTGCTGCCTCGGGCACCTTATGGTCGTTGTCCTATGAGTCTAGATTTTCGAATCCGACGCAAAAATGATAGTTAATTGTAACGTTCAGGGCCTCCTAATACCGATGGAACACTCAAATTGCGTCGAGGTTCAATACATCGGCCTCCAGCCGACTTGTCTCCAAGGGTCTGTTGCTGCCTCGGGCACCTTATGGTCGTTCTCCTGTGAGTTTAGATTATCGAATCCGACGCAGAAATGATAGTTAATTGTAACGTTTAGGGCCTCCTACAGACGATGGAACACTCAAATTGCGTCGAGATTCAATACATCGGCCTCCAGCGGACTTCTCTCCTATGGTCTGTTGCTGCCTCGGGCACCTTATGGTCGTTCTGCTGCGAATCTAGATTTTCGAATCCGACGCAAAATTGATAGTCAATTGTAACGTTCAGGGCCTCCTAATGACGATGGAACTCTAAAATTGCGTCGAGATTCAATATATCGTCCTCCAGCCGACTTGTCTCCAAGGGTCTATTGCTGCCTCGGGCACCTTATGGTCGTTCTCCTGTGAGTCTAGATTTTCGAATCCGACGCAAAAATGATAGTTAATTGTAACGTTCGGGGCCTTGTAATGAGGAAGGAACACTCAAATTGCGTCGAGACTCAATACATCGGCCTCCAGCCAACTTATCGCCAAGGGTCTGTTGCTGCCTCGGGCACCTTATGGTCGTTCTCCTGTGAGTCTAGATTTTCGAATCCGACGCAAAAATGATAGTTAATTGTAACGTTCGGGGCCTTGTAATGAGGAAGGAACACTCAAATTGCGTCGAGACTCAATACATCGGCCTCCAGCCAACTTATCGCCAAGGGTCTGTTGCTGCCTCGGGCACCTTATGGTCGTTCTCCTGTGAGTTTAGATTATCGAATCCGACGCAAAAATGATAGTTAATTGTAACGTTTAGGGCCTCCTAATGACGACGGAACACTCAAATTGCGTCGAGATTCAATACATCGGCCTCCAGCCGACTTGTCTCCAAGGGTCTATTGCTGCCTCGGGCACCTTATGGTCGTTGTCCTATGAGTCTAGATTTTCGAATCCGACGCAAAAATGATAGTTAATTGTAACGTTCAGGGCCTCCTAATGCCGATGGAACACTCAAATTGCGTTGAGGTTCAATACATCGGCCTCCAGCCGACTTGTCTCCAAGGGTCTGTTGCTGCCCCGGGCACCTTATGGTCGTTCTCCTGTGAGTTTAGATTTTCGAATCCGACGCGAAACTGATATTTAATTGAAACGTTCAGGGACTCCTAAAGACGATGGAGCACTCAAATTGCGTCGATATTCAATACATCGGCCTCCAGTCGATTTGTCTCCAAGGGGTATATTGCTGTCTCGAGCAAAGTATGAACTTCTCCTGTGAGTAGATTTTCGAATCCGACGCTAAAATGATAGTTAACTGTAACGTTCAGGGCCTGCTAATGCCCATGGAACACTGAAAATGCGTCGAGATTCAATACATCGGCCTCCAGCCGACTTGCCTCCAAGGATCTGTTGCTGCCTCGGGCACCTTATGGTCGTTCTCCTGTGAGTGTAGATTATCGAATCCGACGCAAAAATGATAGTTAATTGTAACGTTTAGGGCCTCCTAATGACGATGGAACACTCAAATTGCGTCAAGAATCAATACATCGGTTTCCAGCCGACTTGTCTCCAAGGGTCTATTGCTGCCTCGGGCACCTTATGGTCGTTCTCTTGTAAGTCTAGATTTTCGAATCCGACGCAAAAATGATAGTTATATGTAACGTTCAGGGCCTCCTAATGACGATGGAACTCTCGAATTGCGTCGAGATTCAATACATCGTCCTCCAGCCGACTTGTCTCCAAGGGTCTATTGCTGCCTCAGGCACATTATGGTCGTTCTCCTGTGAGTCTAGATTTTAGAATCGGACGCAAAAATGATAGTTAACTGTGACCTTCAGGGCCTCCTAATGCCGATGGAACACTCAAATTGCGTCGAGATTCAATACATCGGCCTCCAGCCGACTTGTCTCCAAGGGTCTATTGCTGCCTCGGGCACCTTATGGTCGTTCTCCTGTGAGTTTAGGTAATCGAATCCGACGCAAAAATGATAGTTAATTGTAACGTTCAGGGCCTCCTAATGCCGATGGAACACTCAAATTGCGTCTTGATTCAATACATCGGCCTCCAGCCGACTTGTCTCCAAGGGTCTATTGCTGCCTCGGGCACCATATGATCCTTCTCCTGTGAGTCTGGATTTTCGAATCAGACGCAAAAATGATAGTTAATTGTAACGTTCAGGACCTCCTAATGACGATAGAAGACTCAAATTGCGTCGAGAGTCAATACATCGTCCTACAGCCGATTTGTCTCCAAGGGGATATTGCTGCCTCGGGCACCAAATGGTCCGTCTGCTGTGGGTCTACATTTTCGAATCCGACGCAAAAATGATAGTTAATTGTAAAGTTCAGGGCCTTCTAAAGACGATGGAACACTCAAATTGGGTCGAGATTCAATACATCGGCCTCCAGCCGACTTGTCTCCAAGGGTCTATTGCTGCCTCGGGCACCTTATGGTCGTTCTCCTGTGAGTTTAGATTATCGAATCCGACGCAAAAATGATAGTTAACTGTAACGTTCAGGGCCTCCTAATGACGATGGAACACTCAAATTGCGTCAAGAATTACTACATCGGTTTCCAGCCGACTTGTCTCCAAGGGTCTATTGCTGCCTCGGGCACCTAATGGTCGTTCTCCTGTGAGTCTAGATTTTCGAATCCGACGCAAAAATGATATTGAATAGTAACGTTCAGGGCCTTGTAATGACGATCGAACACTCAAATTGCGTCGAGATTCAATACATCGGCCTCCAGCCGATTTGACTCCAAGGGGGATATTGCTGCGTCGGGCACCAAATGGTCCGTCTGCTGTGAGTCTAGATTTTCGAATCCGACGAAAAACTGATAGCTAATTGTAACGTTCAGGGCCTTCTAATGACGATGGAACTCTCAAATTGCGTCGATATTCAATACATCGGCCTCCAGTCGACTTGTCTCCAAGGGTCTAATGCTGCCTCGGACACCTTATGGTCGTTCTCCTGTGAGTTTAGATTATCGAATCCGACGCAAAAATGATAGTTAATTGTAACGTTCAGGGCGACCTAATGACGATGGAACACTCAAATTGCGACGATATTCAATACATCGGCCTCCAGTCGATTTGTCTCCAAGGGGCATATTGCTGTCTCAAGCACCGTATGAACTTCTCCTGTGAATAGATTTTCGAATCCGACGCGAAACTGATAGTTAATTGTAAGGTTTAGGGCCTCCTAATGACGATGCAACACTCAAGTTGCGCCGAGATTCAATACATCGGCCTCCAGCCGACTTGTATCCAAGGGGATTTTGCTGCATCGGGCACCTTATGGTCCGTCTCCAGTGAGTTTAGATTTTCGAATCCGACGAAAAACTGATAGTTAATTGTAACATTCAGGGCCTCCTAATGTCGATGGAACACTCATTTTGCGTCGCGATCCAATACATCGTCCTCCAACCGACTTGTCTCCAAGGGTCAATAGCTGCCACGGGCACCTTGTGATCGTTCTGCTGTGAGTCTAGATTTTCGAACCCGACGCAAAACTGATTGTTAATTGTAACGTTCCGGGCCTTGTAATGACGATGGAACACTCAAATTGCGTCGATATTCACTACATCGTCCTCCAGCCGATTTGTCTCCAAGGGGATATTGCTGCCTCGGGCACCAAATGGTCCGTCTGCTGTGAGTCTAGATTTTCGAATCCGACGCTAAAATGATAGTTAACTGTAACGTTCAGGGCCTCCTAATGCCGATGGAACACTCAAATTGCGTCGAGATTCAATACATCGGCCTCCAGCGGACTTGTCTCCAACGGGATTTTGCTGTCTCGGGCACCATATGGTCGTTCTCCTGTGAGTCTAGATTTTCGAATCCGACGCAAAAATGATAGTTAATTGTAACGTTCAGGGCCTTGTAATGACGAAGGAACACTCAAATTGCGTCGAGATTCAATACATCGGCCTCCAGCCAACTTATCGCCAAGGGTCTGTTGCTGCCTCGGGCACCTTATGGTCGTTCTCCTGTGAGTTTAGATTATCGAATCCGACGCAAAAATGATAGTTAATTGTAACGTTTAGGGCCTCCTAATGACGACGGAGCACTCAAATTGCGTCGTGATTCAATACATCGGTTTCCAGCCGACTTGTCTCCAAGGGTCTATTGCTGCCTCGGGCACCTTATGGTCGTTGTCCTATGAGTCTAGATTTTCGAATCCGACGCAAAAATGATAGTTAATTGTAACGTTCAGGGCCTCCTAATACCGATGGAACACTCAAATTGCGTCGAGGTTCAATACATCGGCCTCCAGCCGACTTGTCTCCAAGGGTCTGTTGCTGCCTCGGGCACCTTATGGTCGTTCTCCTGTGAGTTTAGATTATCGAATCCGACGCAGAAATGATAGTTAATTGTAACGTTTAGGGCCTCCTACAGACGATGGAACACTCAAATTGCGTCGAGATTCAATACATCGGCCTCCAGCGGACTTCTCTCCTATGGTCTGTTGCTGCCTCGGGCACCTTATGGTCGTTCTGCTGCGAATCTAGATTTTCGAATCCGACGCAAAATTGATAGTCAATTGTAACGTTCAGGGCCTCCTAATGACGATGGAACTCTAAAATTGCGTCGAGATTCAATACATCGTCCTCCAGCCGACTTGTCTCCAAGGGTCTATTGCTGCCTCGGGCACCTTATGGTCGTTCTCCTGTGAGTCTAGATTTTCGAATCCGACGCAAAAATGATAGTTAATTGTAACGTTCGGGGCCTTGTAATGAGGAAGGAACACTCAAATTGCGTCGAGACTCAATACATCGGCCTCCAGCCAACTTATCGCCAAGGGTCTGTTGCTGCCTCGGGCACCTTATGGTCGTTCTCCTGTGAGTTTAGATTATCGAATCCGACGCAAAAATGATAGTTAATTGTAACGTTTAGGGCCTCCTAATGACGACGGAACACTCAAATTGCGTCGAGATTCAATACATCGGCCTCCAGCCGACTTGTCTCCAAGGGTCTATTGCTGCCTCGGGCACCTTATGGTCGTTGTCCTATGAGTCTAGATTTTCGAATCCGACGCAAAAATGATAGTTAATTGTAACGTTCAGGGCCTCCTAATGCCGATGGAACACTCAAATTGCGTCGAGGTTCAATACATCGGCCTCCAGCCGACTTGTCTCCAAGGGTCTGTTGCTGCCCCGGGCACCTTATGGTCGTTCTCCTGTGAGTTTAGATTTTCGAATCCGACGCGAAACTGATATTTAATTGAAACGTTCAGGGACTCCTAAAGACGATGGAGCACTCAAATTGCGTCGATATTCAATACATCGGCCTCCAGTCGATTTGTCTCCAAGGGGTATATTGCTGTCTCGAGCAAAGTATGAACTTCTCCTGTGAGTAGATTTTCGAATCCGACGCTAAAATGATAGTTAACTGTAACGTTCAGGGCCTGCTAATGCCCATGGAACACTGAAAATGCGTCGAGATTCAATACATCGGCCTCCAGCCGACTTGCCTCCAAGGATCTGTTGCTGCCTCGGGCACCTTATGGTCGTTCTCCTGTGAGTGTAGATTATCGAATCCGACGCAAAAATGATAGTTAATTGTAACGTTTAGGGCCTCCTAATGACGATGGAACACTCAAATTGCGTCAAGAATCAATACATCGGTTTCCAGCCGACTTGTCTCCAAGGGTCTATTGCTGCCTCGGGCACCTTATGGTCGTTCTCTTGTAAGTCTAGATTTTCGAATCCGACGCAAAAATGATAGTTATATGTAACGTTCAGGGCCTCCTAATGACGATGGAACTCTCGAATTGCGTCGAGATTCAATACATCGTCCTCCAGCCGACTTGTCTCCAAGGGTCTATTGCTGCCTCAGGCACATTATGGTCGTTCTCCTGTGAGTCTAGATTTTAGAATCGGACGCAAAAATGATAGTTAACTGTGACCTTCAGGGCCTCCTAATGCCGATGGAACACTCAAATTGCGTCGAGATTCAATACATCGGCCTCCAGCCGACTTGTCTCCAAGGGTCTATTGCTGCCTCGGGCACCTTATGGTCGTTCTCCTGTGAGTTTAGGTAATCGAATCCGACGCAAAAATGATAGTTAATTGTAACGTTCAGGACCTCCTAATGCCGATGGAACACTCAAATTGCGTCTTGATTCAATACATCGGCCTCCAGCCGACTTGTCTCCAAGGGTCTATTGCTGCCTCGGGCACCATATGATCCTTCTCCTGTGAGTCTGGATTTTCGAATCAGACGCAAAAATGATAGTTAATTGTAACGTTCAGGACCTCCTAATGACGATAGAAGACTCAAATTGCGTCGAGAGTCAATACATCGTCCTACAGCCGATTTGTCTCCAAGGGGATATTGCTGCCTCGGGCACCAAATGGTCCGTCTGCTGTGGGTCTACATTTTCGAATCCGACGCAAAAATGATAGTTAATTGTAAAGTTCAGGGCCTTCTAAAGACGATGGAACACTCAAATTGGGTCGAGATTCAATACATCGGCCTCCAGCCGACTTGTCTCCAAGGGTCTATTGCTGCCTCGGGCACCTTATGGTCGTTCTCCTGTGAGTTTAGATTATCGAATCCGACGCAAAAATGATAGTTAACTGTAACGTTCAGGGCCTCCTAATGACGATGGAACACTCAAATTGCGTCAAGAATCAATACATCGGTTTCCAGCCGACTTGTCTCCAAGGGTCTATTGCTGCCTCGGGCACCATATGGTCGTTCTCCTGTGAGTCTAGATTTTCGAATCCGACGCAAAAGTGATAGTTAATTGTAACCTTCAGGGCCTTCTAATGACGATGGAACACTCAAATTGCGTCGAGATTCAATACATCGTCCTCCAGCCGACTTGTCTCCAAGGGTCTATTGCTGCCTCGGGCACCTTATGGTCGTTCTCCTGTGAGTCTAGATTTTCGAGTCCGACGCAAAAATGATAGTTAATTGTAACGTTCAGGGCCACCTAATGACGATGGAACACTCAAAATGAGTCGAGATTCAATACATCGACCTCCAGCCGAATTGTCTCCAAGGGGATATTGCTGCCTAGGGCTCCTTGTGGTCCGTTTCCTGTGAGTCTAGATTTTCGAATCCGACGAAAAACTGATAGTTAATTGTAACATTCAGGGCCTCCTAATGACGATGGAACACTCAAATTGCGTCGAGATTCAATACATCGACCTCCAGCCGACTTGTCTCCAAGGGTCTATTGCTGCCTCGGGCACCTAATGGTCGTTCTCCTGTGAGTCTAGATTTTCGAATCCGACGCAAAAATGATATTGAATAGTAACGTTCAGGGCCTTGTAATGACGATCGAACACTCAAATTGCGTCGAGATTCAATACATCGGCCTCCAGCCGATTTGACTCCAAGGGGGATATTGCTGCGTCGGGCACCAAATGGTCCGTCTGCTGTGAGTCTAGATTTTCGAATCCGACGAAAAACTGATAGCTAATTGTAACGTTCAGGGCCTTCTAATGACGATGGAACTCTCAAATTGCGTCGATATTCAATACATCGGCCTCCAGTCGACTTGTCTCCAAGGGTCTAATGCTGCCTCGGACACCTTATGGTCGTTCTCCTGTGAGTTTAGATTATCGAATCCGACGCAAAAATGATAGTTAATTGTAACGTTCAGGGCGACCTAATGACGATGGAACACTCAAATTGCGACGATATTCAATACATCGGCCTCCAGTCGATTTGTCTCCAAGGGGCATATTGCTGTCTCAAGCACCGTATGAACTTCTCCTGTGAATAGATTTTCGAATCCGACGCGAAACTGATAGTTAATTGTAAGGTTTAGGGCCTCCTAATGACGATGCAACACTCAAGTTGCGTCGAGATTCAATACATCGGCCTCCAGCCGACTTGTATCCAAGGGGATTTTGCTGCATCGGGCACCTTATGGTCCGTCTCCAGTGAGTTTAGATTTTCGAATCCGACGAAAAACTGATAGTTAATTGTAACATTCAGGGCCTCCTAATGTCGATGGAACACTCATTTTGCGTCGCGATCCAATACATCGTCCTCCAACCGACTTGTCTCCAAGGGTCAATAGCTGCCACGGGCACCTTGTGATCGTTCTGCTGTGAGTCTAGATTTTCGAACCCGACGCAAAACTGATTGTTAATTGTAACGTTCCGGGCCTTGTAATGACGATGGAACATTCAAATTGCGTCGATATTCACTACATCGTCCTCCAGCCGATTTGTCTCCAAGGGGATATTGCTGCCTCGGGCACCAAATGGTCCGTCTGCTGTGAGTCTAGATTTTCGAATCCGACGCTAAAATGATAGTTAACTGTAACGTTCAGGGCCTCCTAATGCCGATGGAACACTCAAATTGCGTCGAGATTCAATACATCGGCCTCCAGCGGACTTGTCTCCAACGGGATTTTGCTGTCTCGGGCACCATATGGTCGTTCTCCTGTGAGTTTAGATTAACGAATCTGACGCAAAAATGATAGTTAATTGTAACGTTCAGGGCCTCCTAATGCCGATGGAACACTAAAATTGCGTCGGGATTCAATGCATCGGCCTCCAGCTGACTTGTCTCGAAGGGGATATTGCTGTCTCGGGCACCATATGAACCTTCTCCTGTGAGTCTAGATTTTCGAATCCGACGCAAAAATGATAGTGAATAGTAACGTTCAGGGCCTCCTAATGACGATAGAAGACTCAAATTGCGTCGAGATTCAATACATCGTCCTCCAGCCGATTTGTCTCCGAGGGGATATTGCTGTTTCGGGCACCAAATGGTCCGTCTGCTGTGAGTCTAGATTTTCGAATCCGACGAAAAACTGATAGTTAATTGTTACTTTCAGGGCCTCCTAATGACGATGGATCACTCAAATTGCGTCGCGATCCAATACATCGTCCAACAGCCGACTTGTCTTTAAGGGTCTAATGCTGCCTCGGGCACCTTATGGTCGTTCTCTTGTAAGTCTAGATTTTCGAATCCGACGCAAAAATGATAGTTAATTGTAACGTTCAGGGCCTCCTAATGACGATGGAACTCTCAAATTGCGTCGAGATTCAATACATCGTCCTCCAGCCGACTTGTCTCCAAGGGTCTATTGCTGCCTCGGGCACCTTATGGTCGTTCTCCTGTGAGTCTAGATTTTCGAATCCGACGCATAAATGATAGTTAATTGTAACGTTCAGGGACTCCTAATGACGATGGAACACTCAAAATGCGTCGAGAGTCAATACATCGACCTCCAGTCGACTTGTATCCAAGGGGATATTGCAGTTTCGTGCACCATATGATCCTTCTCCTGTTAGTAGATTTTCGAATCCGACGCTAAAATGATAGTTAACTGTAACGTTCAGGGCCTCCTAATGCCGATGTAACACTCAAATTGCGTCGAGATTCAATACATCGGCCTCCAGCCGACTTGTCTCCAAGGGTCTATTCCTGCCTCGGGCACCTTATGGTCGTTCTCTTGTGAGTCTAGAATTTCGAATCCGACGCTAAAATGATAGTTAATTGTAACGTTCAGGGCCTTGTAATGACGATGGAACACTCAAATTGCGTCGAGATTCAATATATCGGCCTCCAGCTGACTTGTCTCCAAAGGTCTGTTGCTGCATCGGGCACCATATGGTCGTTCTCCTGTGAGTTTAGATTATCGAATCCGACGCAAAAATGATAGTTAATTGTAACGTTTAGGGCCTCCTAATGACGATGGGGCACTCAAATTGCATCGAGATTCAATACATCGTCCTCCAGCCGACTTGTCTCCAAGGGTCTAATGCTGCCTCGGGCACCTTATGGTCGATCTCTTGTAAGTCTAGATTTTCGAATCGGACGCAAAAATGATAGTTAATTGTAACGTTCAGGGCCTCCTAATGACGATGGAACTCTCAAATTGCGTCGAGATTCAATACATCGTCCTCCAGCCGACTTGTCTCCAAGGGTCTATTGCTGCCTCGGACACCTTATGGTCGTTCTCTTGTAAGTCTAGATTTTCGAATCCGACGCAAAACTGATAGTTCATTATAACGTTTAGGGCCTCCTAATGACGATGGAACACTCACATTGCGTCGAGATTCAGTACATCGGCCTCCAGCCGACTTGTCTCCATGGGGATATCGCTGCCTCGGGCACCACACGGTCCGTCTCCGGTGATTCTACGTTTTCGAATCCGACGCAAAACTCATAGTTAATTGTAACGTTCAGGGACTCCTAATGACGAAGGAACACTGAAATTGCGTCGAGAGTCAATTCATCGACCTCCAGTCGACTTGTATCCAAGGGGATGTTGCAGTCTCGTGCACCATATGATCCTTCTCCTGTTAGTAGATTTTCGAATAGGACGCTAAAATGATAGTTAACTGTAACGTTCAGGGCCTCCTAATGCCGATGGAACACTCAAATTGCGTCCAGATTCAATACATCGTCCTCCAGCCGACTTGTCTCCAAGGGTCTGTTGCTGCCTCGGGCACATTATGGTCGTTCTCCTGTGAGTCTAGATTTTCGAATCCGACGCAAGAATGATAGTTAATTGTAACGTTCAGGGCCTTCTAATGACGATGGAACACTCAAATTGCGTCGAGATTCAATACATCGGCCGCCAGCCGACTTGGCTCCAAGGGTCTATTGCTGCCTCGGGCACCTTATGGTCGTTATCCTGTGAGTCTAGATTTTCGAATCCGACACAAAAATGATAGCTAATTGTAACGTTCAGGGCCTTCTAATGACGATGGAACATTCAAATTGCGTCGAGATTCAATACATCGGCCTCCAGCCGACTTGTCTCCAAGGGTCTGTTGCTGCCTCGGGCACCTTATGGTCGTTCTCCTGTGAGTTTAGATTATCGAATCCGACGCTAAAATGATAGTTAATTGTAACGTTTAGGGCCTCCTAATGACGATGGAACACTCAAATTGCGTCGAGATTCAATACATCGGCCTCCAGCGGACTCGTCTCCTATGGTCTGTTGCTGTCTCGGGCACCTTATGGTCGTTCTGCTGCGAATCTAGATTTTCGAATCCGACGATAAATTGATAGTTAATTGTAACGTTCAGGGCCTCCTAATGACGATGGAACTCTAAAATTGCTTCGAGATTCAATACATCGTCCTCCAGCCGACTTGTCTCCAAGGGTCTGTTGCTGCCTCGGGCACCTTATGGTCGTTCTCCTGTGAGTCTAGATTTTCGAATCCGACGCAAGAATGATAGTTAATTGTAACGTTCAGGGCCTTCTAATGACGATGGAACACTCAAATTGCGTCGAGATTCAATACATCGGCCGCCAGCCGATTTGGCTCCAAGGGTCAATTGCTGCCTCGGGCACCTTATGGTCGTTATCCTGTGAGTCTAGATTTTCGAATCCGACACAAAAATCATAGCTAATTGTAACGTTCAGGGCCTTCTAATGACGATGGAACATTCAAATTGCGTCGAGATTCAATACATCGGCCTCCAGCCGACTTGTCTCCAAGGGTCTGTTGCTGCCTCGGGCACCTTATGGTCGTTCTCCTGTGAGTTTAGATTATCGAATCCGACGCAAAAATGATAGTTAATTGTAACGTTTAGGGCCTCCTAATGACGATGGAACACTCAAATTGCGTCGAGATTCAATACATCGGCCTCCAGCGGACTCGTCTCCTATGGTCTGTTGCTGTCTCGGGCACCTTATGGTCGTTCTGCTGCGAATCTAGATTTTCGAATCCGACGATAAATTGATAGTTAATTGTAACGTTCAGGGCCTCCTAATGACGATGGAACTCTAAAATTGCTTCGAGATTCAATACATCGTCCTCCAGCCGACTTGTCTCCAAGGGTCTGTTGCTGCCTCGGGCACCCTATGGTCGTTCTAATGTGAGTCTAGATTTTCGAATCCGACGCAAAAATGATAGTTAATTGTAACGTTCAGGGCCTTCTAATGACGATGGAACACTCAAATTGCGTCGAGATTCAATACATCGGCCTCCAGCCGACTTGTCTCCAAGGGGATATTGCTGCCTCGGGCACCACATGGTCCGTCTCCGGTGATTCTACGTTTTCGAATCCGACGCAAAACTCATAGTTAATTGTAACGTTCAGGGCCTCCTAATGACGATGGAGCACACAAATTGATTCGAGATTCAATACATCGACCTCCAGCCGACTTGTCTCCAAGGGTCTGTTGCTGCCTCGGGCACCTTATGGTCGTTCTCCTGTGAGTCTAGATTTTCGAATCCGACGCAAAAATGATAGTTAATTGTAACGTTCAGGGCCTTGTAATGACGAAGGAACACTCAAATTGCGTCGAGATTCAGTACATCGGCCTCCAGCCAACTTATCGCCAAGGGTCTGTTACTGCCTCGGGCACCTTATGGTCGTTCTCCTGTGAGTTTAGATTATCGAATCCGACGCAAAAATGATAGTTAATTGTAACGTTTAGGGCCTCCTAATGACGACGGAGCACTCAAATTGCGTCGTGATTCAATACATCGGTTTCCAGCCGACTTGTCTCCAAGGGTCTATTGCTGCCTCGGGCACCTTATGGTCGTTGTCCTATGAGTCTAGATTTTCGAATCCGACGCAAAAATGATAGTTAATTGTAACGTTCAGGGCCTCCTAATACCGATGGAACACTCAAATTGCGTCGAGGTTCAATACATCGGCCTCCAGCCGACTTGTCTCCAAGGGTCTGTTGCTGCCTCGGGCACCTTATGGTCGTTCTCCTGTGAGTTTAGATTATCGAATCCGACGCAGAAATGATAGTTAATTGTAACGTTTAGGGCCTCCTAATGACGATGGAACACTCAAATTGCGTCGAGATTCAATACATCGGCCTCCAGCGGACTTCTCTCCTATGGTCTGTTGCTGCCTCGGGCACCTTATGGTCGTTCTGCTGCGAGTCTAGATTTTCGAATCCGACGATAAATTGATAGTTAATTGTAACGTTCAGGGCCTCCTAATGACGATGGAACTCTAAAATTGCGTCGAGATTCAATACATCGTCCTCCAGCCGACTTGTCTCCAAGGGTCTATTGCTGCCTCGGGCACCTTATGGTCGTTCTCCTGTGAGTCTAGATTTTCGAATCCGACGCAAAAATGATAGTTAATTGTAACGTTCGGGGCCTTGTAATGAGGAAGGAACACTCAAATTGCGTCGAGACTCAATACATCGGCCTCCAGCCAACTTATCGCCAAGGGTCTGTTGCTGCCTCGGGCACCTTATGGTCGTTCTCCTGTGAGTCTAGATTTTCGAATCCGACGCAAAAATGATAGTTAATTGTAACGTTCGGGGCCTTGTAATGAGGAAGGAACACTCAAATTGCGTCGAGACTCAATACATCGGCCTCCAGCCAACTTATCGCCAAGGGTCTGTTGCTGCCTCGGGCACCTTATGGTCGTTCTCCTGTGAGTTTAGATTATCGAATCCGACGCAAAAATGATAGTTAATTGTAACGTTTAGGGCCTCCTAATGACGACGGAACACTCAAATTGCGTCGAGATTCAATACATCGGCCTCCAGCCGACTTGTCTCCAAGGGTCTATTGCTGCCTCGGGCACCTTATGGTCGTTGTCCTATGAGTCTAGATTTTCGAATCCGACGCAAAAATGATAGTTAATTGTAACGTTCAGGGCCTCCTAATGCCGATGGAACACTCAAATTGCGTCGAGGTTCAATACATCGGCCTCCAGCCGACTAGTCTCCAAGGGTCTGTTGCTGCCCCGGGCACCTTATGGTCGTTCTCCTGTGAGTTTAGATTTTCGAATCCGACGCGAAACTGATATTTAATTGAAACGTTCAGGGACTCCTAAAGACGATGGAGCACTCAAATTGCGTCGATATTCAATACATCGGCCCCCAGTCGATTTGTCTCCAAGGGGTATATTGCTGTCTCGAGCAAAGTATGAACTTCTCCTGTGAGTAGATTTTCGAATCCGACGCTAAAATGATAGTTAACTGTAACGTTCAGGGCCTGCTAATGCCCATGGAACACTGAAATTGCGTCGAGATTCAATACATCGGCCTCCAGCCGACTTGCCTCCAAGGATCTGTTGCTGCCTCGGGCACCTTATGGTCGTTCTCCTGTGAGTGTAGATTATCGAATCCGACGCAAAAATGATAGTTAATTGTAACGTTTAGGGCCTCCTAATGACGATGGAACACTCAAATTGCGTCAAGAATCAATACATCGGTTTCCAGCCGACTTGTCTCCAAGGGTCTATTGCTGCCTCGGGCACCTTATGGTCGTTCTCTTGTAAGTCTAGATTTTCGAATCCGACGCAAAAATGATAGTTATATGTAACGTTCAGGGCCTCCTAATGACGATGGAACTCTCGAATTGCGTCGAGATTCAATACATCGTCCTCCAGCCGACTTGTCTCCAAGGGTCTATTGCTGCCTCAGGCACATTATGGTCGTTCTCCTGTGAGTCTAGATTTTAGAATCGGACGCAAAAATGATAGTTAACTGTGACCTTCAGGGCCTCCTAATGCCGATGGAACACTCAAATTGCGTCGAGATTCAATACATCGGCCTCCAGCCGACTTGTCTCCAAGGGTCTATTGCTGCCTCGGGCACCTTATGGTCGTTCTCCTGTGAGTTTAGGTAATCGAATCCGACGCAAAAATGATAGTTAATTGTAACGTTCAGGGCCTCCTAATGCCGATGGAACACTCAAATTGCGTCTTGATTCAATACATCGGCCTCCAGCCGACTTGTCTCCAAGGGTCTATTGCTGCCTCGGGCACTATATGATCCTTCTCCTGTGAGTCTGGATTTTCGAATCAGACGCAAAAATGATAGTTAATTGTAACGTTCAGGACCTCCTAATGACGATAGAAGACTCAAATTGCGTCGAGATTCAATACATCGTCCTACAGCCGATTTGTCTCCAAGGGGATATTGCTGCCTCGGGCACCAAATGGTCCGTCTGCTGTGGGTCTACATTTTCGAATCCGACGCAAAAATGATAGTTAATTGTAAAGTTCAGGGCCTTCTAAAGACGATGGAACACTCAAATTGGGTCGAGATTCAATACATCGGCCTCCAGCCGACTTGACTCCAAGGGTCTATTGCTGCCTCGGGCACCTTATGGTCGTTCTCCTGTGAGTTTAGATTATCGAATCCGACGCAAAAATGATAGTTAACTGTAACGTTCAGGGCCTCCTAATGACGATGGAACACTCAAATTGCGTCAAGAATCAATACATCGGTTTCCAGCCGACTTGTCTCCAAGGGTCTATTGCTGCCTGGGGCACCATATGGTCGTTCTCCTGTGAGTCTAGATTTTCGAATCCGACGCAAAAATGATAGTTAATTGTAACCTTCACGGCCTTCTAATGACGATGGAACACTCAAATTGCGTCGAGATTCAATACATCGTCCTCCAGCCGACTTGTCTCCAAGGGTCTATTGCTGCCTCGGGCACCTTATGGTCGTTCTCCTGTGAGTCTAGATTTTCGAGTCCGACGCAAAAATGATAGTTAATTGTAACGTTCAGGGCCACCTAATGACGATGGGACACTCAAAATGAGTCGAGATTCAATACATCGACCTCCAGCCGACTTGTCTCCAAGGGGATATTGCTGCCTAGGGCTCCTTGTGGTCCGTCTCCTGTGAGTCTAGATTTTCGAATCCGACGAAAAACTGATAGTTAATTGTAACATTCAGGGCCTCCTAATGACGATGGAACACTCAAATTGCGTCGAGATTCAATACATCGACCTCCAGCCGACTTGTCTCCAAGGGTCTATTGCTGCCTCGGGCACCTAATGGTCGTTCTCCTGTGAGTCTAGATTTTCGAATCCGACGCAAAAATGATATTGAATAGTAACGTTCAGGGCCTTGTAATGACGATCGAACACTCAAATTGCGTCGAGATTCAATACATCGGCCTCCAGCCGATTTGACTCCAAGGGGGATATTGCTGCGTCGGGCACCAAATGGTCCGTCTGCTGTGAGTCTAGATTTTCGAATCCGACGAAAAACTGATAGTTAATTGTAACGTTCAGGGCCTTCTAATGACGATGGAACTCTCAAATTGCGTCGATATTCAATACATCGGCCTCCAGTCGACTTGTCTCCAAGGGTCTAATGCTGCCTCGGACACCTTATGGTCGTTCTCCTGTGAGTTTAGATTATCGAATCCGACGCAAAAATGATAGTTAATTGTAACGTTCAGGGCGACCTAATGACGATGGAACACTCAAATTGCGACGATATTCAATACATCGGCCTCCAGTCGATTTGTCTCCAAGGGGCATATTGCTGTCTCAAGCACCGTACGAACTTCTCCTGTGAATAGATTTTCGAATCCGACGCGAAACTGATAGTTAATTGTAAGGTTTAGGGCCTCCTAATGACGATGCAACACTCAAGTTGCGTCGAGATTCAATACATCGGCCTCCAGCCGACTTGTATCCAAGGGGATTTTGCTGCATCGGGCACCTTATGGTCCGTCTCCAGTGAGTTTAGATTTTCGAATCCGACGAAAAACTGATAGTTAATTGTAACATTCAGGGCCTCCTAATGTCGATGGAACACTCATTTTGCGTCGCGATCCAATACATCGTCCTCAAACCGACTTGTCTCCAAGGGTCAATAGCTGCCACGGGCACCTTGTGATCGTTCTGCTGTGAGTCTAGATTTTCGAACCCGACGCAAAACTGATTGTTAATTGTAACGTTCCGGGCCTTGTAATGACGATGGAACACTCAAATTGCGTCGATATTCACTACATCGTCCTCCAGCCGATTTGTCTCCAAGGGGATATTGCTGCCTCGGGCACCAAATGGTCCGTCTGCTGTGAGTCTAGATTTTCGAATCCGACGCTAAAATGATAGTTAACTGTAACGTTCAGGGCCTCCTAATGCCGATGGAACACTCAAATTGCGTCGAGATTCAATACATCGGCCTCCAGCGGACTTGTCTCCAACGGGATTTTGCTGTCTCGGGCACCATATGGTCGTTCTCCTGTGAGTTTAGAATAACGAATCTGACGCAAAAATGATAGTTAATTGTAACGTTCAGGGCCTCCTAATGCCGATGGAACACTAAAATTGCGTCGGGATTCAATGCATCGGCCTCCAGCTGACTTGTCTCGAAGGGGATATTGCTGTCTCGGGCACCATATGAACCTTCTCCTGTGAGTCTAGATTTTCGAATCCGACGCAAAAATGATAGTGAATAGTAACGTTCAGAGCCTCCTAATGACGATAGAAGACTCAAATTGCGTCGAGATACAATACATCGGCCTCCAGCGGACTTGTCTCCAACGGGATTTTGCTGTCTCGGGCACCATATGGTCGTTCTCCTGTGAGTTTAGATTAACGAATCTGACGCAAAAATGATAGTTAATTGTAACGTTCAGGGCCTCCTAATGCCGATGGAACACTAAAATTGCGTCGAGATTCAATACATCGTCCTCCAGCCGATTTGTCTCCAAGGGGATATTGCTGCCTCGGGCACCAAATGGTCCGTCTGCTGTGAGTCTAGATTTTCGAATCCGACGAAAACCTGATAGTTAATTGTAACATTCAGGGCCTCTAAATGACGATGGAACACTCAAATTGCGTCGCGATTCAATACATCGTCCTCCAGCCGACTTGGCTCCAAGGGTGTAATGCTGCCTCGGGCACCTTATGGTCTTTCTCTTGTAAGTCTAGATTTTCGAATCCGACGCAAAAATGATAGTTAATTGTAACGTTCAGGGCCTCTCAATGACGATGGAACTCTCAAATTGCGTCGAGATTCAATACATCGTCCTCCAGCCGACTTGTCTCCAAGGGTCTGTTGCTGCCTCGGGCACCTTATTGTCGTTCTCCTGTGAGCTTAGATTATCGAATCCGACGCAAAAATTATAGTTAATTGTAACGTTCAGGGCCTTGTAATGACGATGGAACACTCAAATTGCGTCAAGATTCAATACATCGGCCTCCAGCCGACTTGTCTCCAAGGGGATATTGCTGTCTCGGGCACCATATGATCCTTCTCCTGTGAGTCTAGATTTTCGAATCCGACGCAAAAATGATAGTGAATAGTAACGTTCAGAGCCTCCTAATGACGATAGAAGACTCAAATTGCGTCGAGATACAATACATCGTCCTCCTGCCGATTTGTCTCCAAGGGGATATTGCTGCGTCGGGCACCAAGTGGTCCGTCTGCAGTGAGTCTAGATTTTCGAATCCGACGAAAAACTGATAGTTAATTGTAACGTTCAGGGCCTTCTAATGACGATGGAACTCTCAAATTGTGTCGATATTCAATACATCGGCCTCCAGTCGATTTGTCTCCAAGGGGTATATTGCTGTCTCGAGCAACTAACGCTAAAATGATAGTTAACTGTAACGTTCAGGGCCTGCTAATGCCCATGGAACACTGAAATTGCGTCGAGATTCAATACATCGGCCTCCAGCCGACTTGCCTCCAAGGATCTGTTGCTGCCTCGGGCACCTTATGGTCGTTCTCCTGTGAGTTTAGATTATCGAATCCGACGCAAAAATGATAGTTAATTGTAACGTTTAGGGCCTCCTAATGACGATGGAACACTCAAATTGCGTCAAGAATCAATACATCGGTTTCCAGCCGACTTGTCTCCAAGGGTCTATTGCTGCCTCGGGCACCTTATGGTCGTTCTCTTGTAAGTCTAGATTTTCGAATCCGACGCAAAAATGATAGTTATATGTAACGTTCAGGGCCTCCTAATGACGATCGAACTCTCGAATTGCGTCGAGATTCAATACATCGTCCTCCAGCCGACTTGTCTCCAAGGGTCTATTGCTGCCTCAGGCACATTATGGTCGTTCTCCTGTGAGTCTAGATTTTCGAATCGGACGCAAAAATGATAGTTAACTGTGACCTTCAGGGCCTCCTAATGCCGATGGAACACTCAAATTGCGTCGAGATTCAATACATCGGCCTCCAGCCGACTTGTCTCCAAGGGTCTATTGCTGCCTCGGGCACCTTATGGTCGTTCTCCTGTGAGTTTAGGTAATCGAATCCGACGCAAAAATGATAGTTAATTGTAACGTTCAGGGCCTCCTAATGCCGATGGAACACTCAAATTGCGTCTTGATTCAATACTTCGGCCTCCAGCCGACTTGTCTCCAAGGGTCTATTGCTGCCTCGGGCACCATATGATCCTTCTCCTGTGAGTCTGGATTTTCGAATCAGACGCAAAAATGATAGTTAACTGTGACCTTCAGGGCCTCCTAATGCCGATGGAACACTCAAATTGCGTCTTGATTCAATACATCGGCCTCCAGCCGACTTGTCTCCAAGGGTCTATTGCTGCCTCGGGCACTATATGATCCTTCTCCTGTGAGTCTGGATTTTCGAATCAGACGCAAAAATGATAGTTAATTGTAACGTTCAGGACCTCCTAATGACGATAGAAGACTCAAATTGCGTCGAGATTCAATACATCGTCCTACAGCCGATTTGTCTCCAAGGGGATATTGCTGCCTCGGGCACCAAATGGTCCGTCTGCTGTGGGTCTACATTTTCGAATCCGACGCAAAAATGATAGTTAATTGTAAAGTTCAGGGCCTTCTAAAGACGATGGAACACTCAAATTGGGTCGAGATTCAATACATCGGCCTCCAGCCGACTTGACTCCAAGGGTCTATTGCTGCCTCGGGCACCTTATGGTCGTTCTCCTGTGAGTTTAGATTATCGAATCCGACGCAAAAATGATAGTTAACTGTAACGTTCAGGGCCTCCTAATGACGATGGAACACTCAAATTGCGTCAAGAATCAATACATCGGTTTCCAGCCGACTTGTCTCCAAGGGTCTATTGCTGCCTGGGGCACCATATGGTCGTTCTCCTGTGAGTCTAGATTTTCGAATCCGACGCAAAAATGATAGTTAATTGTAACCTTCACGGCCTTCTAATGACGATGGAACACTCAAATTGCGTCGAGATTCAATACATCGTCCTCCAGCCGACTTGTCTCCAAGGGTCTATTGCTGCCTCGGGCACCTTATGGTCGTTCTCCTGTGAGTCTAGATTTTCGAGTCCGACGCAAAAATGATAGTTAATTGTAACGTTCAGGGCCACCTAATGACGATGGGACACTCAAAATGAGTCGAGATTCAATACATCGACCTCCAGCCGACTTGTCTCCAAGGGGATATTGCTGCCTAGGGCTCCTTGTGGTCCGTCTCCTGTGAGTCTAGATTTTCGAATCCGACGAAAAACTGATAGTTAATTGTAACATTCAGGGCCTCCTAATGACGATGGAACACTCAAATTGCGTCGAGATTCAATACATCGACCTCCAGCCGACTTGTCTCCAAGGGTCTATTGCTGCCTCGGGCACCTAATGGTCGTTCTCCTGTGAGTCTAGATTTTCGAATCCGACGCAAAAATGATATTGAATAGTAACGTTCAGGGCCTTGTAATGACGATCGAACACTCAAATTGCGTCGAGATTCAATACATCGGCCTCCAGCCGATTTGACTCCAAGGGGGATATTGCTGCGTCGGGCACCAAATGGTCCGTCTGCTGTGAGTCTAGATTTTCGAATCCGACGAAAAACTGATAGTTAATTGTAACGTTCAGGGCCTTCTAATGACGATGGAACTCTCAAATTGCGTCGATATTCAATACATCGGCCTCCAGTCGACTTGTCTCCAAGGGTCTAATGCTGCCTCGGACACCTTATGGTCGTTCTCCTGTGAGTTTAGATTATCGAATCCGACGCAAAAATGATAGTTAATTGTAACGTTCAGGGCGACCTAATGACGATGGAACACTCAAATTGCGACGATATTCAATACATCGGCCTCCAGTCGATTTGTCTCCAAGGGGCATATTGCTGTCTCAAGCACCGTATGAACTTCTCCTGTGAATAGATTTTCGAATCCGACGCGAAACTGATAGTTAATTGTAAGGTTTAGGGCCTCCTAATGACGATGCAACACTCAAGTTGCGTCGAGATTCAATACATCGGCCTCCAGCCGACTTGTATCCAAGGGGATTTTGCTGCATCGGGCACCTTATGGTCCGTCTCCAGTGAGTTTAGATTTTCGAATCCGACGAAAAACTGATAGTTAATTGTAACATTCAGGGCCTCCTAATGTCGATGGAACACTCATTTTGCGTCGCGATCCAATACATCGTCCTCAAACCGACTTGTCTCCAAGGGTCAATAGCTGCCACGGGCACCTTGTGATCGTTCTGCTGTGAGTCTAGATTTTCGAACCCGACGCAAAACTGATTGTTAATTGTAACGTTCCGGGCCTTGTAATGACGATGGAACACTCAAATTGCGTCGATATTCACTACATCGTCCTCCAGCCGATTTGTCTCCAAGGGGATATTGCTGCCTCGGGCACCAAATGGTCCGTCTGCTGTGAGTCTAGATTTTCGAATCCGACGCTAAAATGATAGTTAACTGTAACGTTCAGGGCCTCCTAATGCCGATGGAACACTCAAATTGCGTCGAGATTCAATACATCGGCCTCCAGCGGACTTGTCTCCAACGGGATTTTGCTGTCTCGGGCACCATATGGTCGTTCTCCTGTGAGTTTAGAATAACGAATCTGACGCAAAAATGATAGTTAATTGTAACGTTCAGGGCCTCCTAATGCCGATGGAACACTAAAATTGCGTCGGGATTCAATGCATCGGCCTCCAGCTGACTTGTCTCGAAGGGGATATTGCTGTCTCGGGCACCATATGAACCTTCTCCTGTGAGTCTAGATTTTCGAATCCGACGCAAAAATGATAGTGAATAGTAACGTTCAGAGCCTCCTAATGACGATAGAAGACTCAAATTGCGTCGAGATACAATACATCGGCCTCCAGCGGACTTGTCTCCAACGGGATTTTGCTGTCTCGGGCACCATATGGTCGTTCTCCTGTGAGTTTAGATTAACGAATCTGACGCAAAAATGATAGTTAATTGTAACGTTCAGGGCCTCCTAATGCCGATGGAACACTAAAATTGCGTCGAGATTCAATACATCGTCCTCCAGCCGATTTGTCTCCAAGGGGATATTGCTGCCTCGGGCACCAAATGGTCCGTCTGCTGTGAGTCTAGATTTTCGAATCCGACGAAAACCTGATAGTTAATTGTAACATTCAGGGCCTCTAAATGACGATGGAACACTCAAATTGCGTCGCGATTCAATACATCGTCCTCCAGCCGACTTGGCTCCAAGGGTGTAATGCTGCCTCGGGCACCTTATGGTCTTTCTCTTGTAAGTCTAGATTTTCGAATCCGACGCAAAAATGATAGTTAATTGTAACGTTCAGGGCCTCTCAATGACGATGGAACTCTCAAATTGCGTCGAGATTCAATACATCGTCCTCCAGCCGACTTGTCTCCAAGGGTCTGTTGCTGCCTCGGGCACCTTATTGTCGTTCTCCTGTGAGCTTAGATTATCGAATCCGACGCAAAAATTATAGTTAATTGTAACGTTCAGGGCCTTGTAATGACGATGGAACACTCAAATTGCGTCAAGATTCAATACATCGGCCTCCAGCCGACTTGTCTCCAAGGGGATATTGCTGTCTCGGGCACCATATGATCCTTCTCCTGTGAGTCTAGATTTTCGAATCCGACGCAAAAATGATAGTGAATAGTAACGTTCAGAGCCTCCTAATGACGATAGAAGACTCAAATTGCGTCGAGATACAATACATCGTCCTCCTGCCGATTTGTCTCCAAGGGGATATTGCTGCGTCGGGCACCAAGTGGTCCGTCTGCAGTGAGTCTAGATTTTCGAATCCGACGAAAAACTGATAGTTAATTGTAACGTTCAGGGCCTTCTAATGACGATGGAACTCTCAAATTGTGTCGATATTCAATACATCGGCCTCCAGTCGATTTGTCTCCAAGGGGTATATTGCTGTCTCGAGCAACTAACGCTAAAATGATAGTTAACTGTAACGTTCAGGGCCTGCTAATGCCCATGGAACACTGAAATTGCGTCGAGATTCAATACATCGGCCTCCAGCCGACTTGCCTCCAAGGATCTGTTGCTGCCTCGGGCACCTTATGGTCGTTCTCCTGTGAGTTTAGATTATCGAATCCGACGCAAAAATGATAGTTAATTGTAACGTTTAGGGCCTCCTAATGACGATGGAACACTCAAATTGCGTCAAGAATCAATACATCGGTTTCCAGCCGACTTGTCTCCAAGGGTCTATTGCTGCCTCGGGCACCTTATGGTCGTTCTCTTGTAAGTCTAGATTTTCGAATCCGACGCAAAAATGATAGTTATATGTAACGTTCAGGGCCTCCTAATGACGATCGAACTCTCGAATTGCGTCGAGATTCAATACATCGTCCTCCAGCCGACTTGTCTCCAAGGGTCTATTGCTGCCTCAGGCACATTATGGTCGTTCTCCTGTGAGTCTAGATTTTCGAATCGGACGCAAAAATGATAGTTAACTGTGACCTTCAGGGCCTCCTAATGCCGATGGAACACTCAAATTGCGTCGAGATTCAATACATCGGCCTCCAGCCGACTTGTCTCCAAGGGTCTATTGCTGCCTCGGGCACCTTATGGTCGTTCTCCTGTGAGTTTAGGTAATCGAATCCGACGCAAAAATGATAGTTAATTGTAACGTTCAGGGCCTCCTAATGCCGATGGAACACTCAAATTGCGTCTTGATTCAATACTTCGGCCTCCAGCCGACTTGTCTCCAAGGGTCTATTGCTGCCTCGGGCACCATATGATCCTTCTCCTGTGAGTCTGGATTTTCGAATCAGACGCAAAAATGATAGTTAATTGTAACGTTCAGGACCTCCTAATGACGATAGAAGACTCAAATTGCGTCGAGATTCAATACATCGTCCTCCAGCCGATTTGTCTCGAAGGGGATATTGCTGCCTCGGGCACCAAATGGTACGTCTGCTGTGGGTCTACATTTTCGAATCCGACGCAAAAGTGATAGTTAATTGTAAAGTTCAGGGCCTTCTAAAGACGATGGAACACTCAAATTGGGTCGAGATTCAATACATCGGCCTCCAGCCGACTTGTCTCCAAGGGTCTATTGCTGCCTCGGGCACCTTGTGGTCGTTCTCCTGTGAGTTTAGATTATCGAATCCGACGGAAAAATGATAGTTAACTGTAACGTTCAGGGCCTCCTAATGACGATGGAACACTCAAATTGCGTCAATAATCAATACATCGGTTTCCAGCCGACTTGTCTCCAAGGGTCTATTGCTGCCTCGGGCACCTTATGGTCGTTCTCCTGTGAGTCTAGATTTTCGAATCCGACGCAAAAATGATAGTTAATTGTAACGTTCAGGGCCTTCTAATGACGATGGAACACTCAAATTGCGTCGAGATTCAATACATCGTCCTCCAGCCGACTTGTCTGCAAGGGTCTATTGCTGCCTCGGGCACCTTATGGTCGTTCTCCTGTGAGTCTAGATTTTCGAGTCCGACGCAAAAATGATAGTTAATTGTAACGTTCAGGGCCACCTAATGACGATGGAACACTCAAAATGAGTCGAGATTCAATACATCGACCTCCAGCCGACTTGTCTCCAAGGCGATATTGCTGCCTAGGGCTCCTTGTGGTCCGTCTCCTGTGAGTCTAGATTTTCGAATCCGACGAAAAACTGATAGTTAATTGTAACATTCAGGGCCTCCTAACGACGATGGAACACTCAAATTGCGTCGAGATTCAATACATCGACCTCCAGCCGACTTGTCTCCAAGGGTCTATTGCTCCCTCGGGCACCTAATGGTCGTTCTCCTGTGAGTCTAGATTTTCGAATCCGACGCAAAAATGATATTGAATAGTAACGTTCAGGGCCTTGTAATGACGATCGAACACTCAAATTGCGTCGAGATTCAATACATCGGCCTCCAGCCGATTTGACTCCAAGGGGGATATTGCTGCGTCGGGCACCAAATGGTCCGTCTGCTGTGAGTCTAGATTTTCGAATCCGACGAAAAACTGATAGTTAATTGTAACGTTCAGGGCCTCCTAATGACGATGGAACTCTCAAATTGCGTCGAGAATCAATACATCGTCTTCCAGCCGACTTGTCTCCAAGGGCCTATTGCTGCCTCGGGCACCTTAAGGTCGTTCTCCTGTGAGTCTAGATTTTCGAATCCGACGCAAAAATGATAGTTAATTGTAACGTTCAGGGCCTTCAAATGAGGATGGAACACTCAAATTGCGTCGAGATTCAATACATCGGCCTCCAGCCGACTTGTCTCCAAGGGTCTGTTGCTGCCTCGGGCACCTTATTGTCGTTCTCCTGTGAGTTTAGATTATCGAATCCGACGCAAAAATGATAGTTAATTGTAACGTTTAGGGCCTCCTAATGACGATGGGACACTCAAATTGCGTCGAGATTCAATACATCGGCCTCCAGCCGACTTGTCTCCAAGGGTCTGTTGATGCCTCGGGCACCTTATGTTCGTTCTCCCGTGAGTTTAGATTATCGAATCCGACGCAAAAATGATAGTTAATTGTAACGTTCAGGGCCTTGTAATGACGATCGAACACTCAAATTGCTTCGAGATTCAATACATCGGCCTCCAGCCGATTTGTCTCCAAGGGGATATTGCTGCGTCGGGCACCAAATGGTCCGTCTGCTGCGAGTCTAGATTATCAAATCCGACGAAAAACTGATAGTTAATTGTAACGTTGAGGGCCTCCTAATGACGATGGAACTCTCAAATTGCGTCGAGATTCAATACATCGTCCTCCAGCCGACTTGTCTCCAAGGGTCTATTGCTGCCTCGGGCACCTTATGGTCGTTCTCCTGTGAGTCTAGATTTTTCGAATCCGACGCAAAAATGATAGTTAATTGTAACGTTCAGGGCCTTCTAATGACGATGGAACACTCAAATTGCGTCGAGATTCAATACATCGGCCTCCAGCCGACTTGTCTCCAAGGGTCTAATGCTGCCTCGGACACCTTATGGTCGTTCTCCTGTGAGTTTAGATTATCGAATCCGACGCAAAAATGATAGTTAATTGTAACGTTCAGGGCGACCTAATGACGATGGAACACTCAAATCGCGACGATATTCAATACATCGGCCTCCAGTCGATTTGTCTCCAAGGGGTATATTGCTGTCTCGAGCACCGTATGAACTTCTCCTGTGAATAGATTTTCGAATCCGACGCGAAACTGATAGTTAATTGTAAGGTTTAGGGCCTCCTAATGACGATGGAACACTCAAGTTGCGTCGAGATTCAATACATCGTCCTCCAACCGACTTGTCTCCAAGGGTCAATAGCTGCCACGGGCACCTTGTGATCGTTCTGCTGTGAGTCTAGATTTTCGAACCCGACGCAAAACTGATTGTTAATTGTAACGTTCCGGGCCTTGTAATGACGATGGAACACTCAAATTGCGCCGATATTCAATACATCGTCCTCCAGCCGATTTGTCTCCAAGGGGATATTGCTGCCTCGGGCACCAAATGGTCCGTCTGCTGTGAGTCTAGATTTTCGAATTCGACGCTAAAATGATAGTTAACTGTAACGTTCAGGGCCTCCTAATGCCGATGGAACACTCAAATTGCGTCGAGATTCAATACATCGGCCTCCAGCGGACTTGTCTCCAACGGGATTTTGCTGTCTCGGGCACCATATGGTCGTTCTCCTGTGAGTTTAGATTATCGAATCTGACGCAAAAATGATAGTTAATTGTAACGTTCAGGGCCTCCTAATGCCGATGGAACACTAAAATTGCGTCGGGATTCAACGCATCGGCCTCCAGCTGACTTGTCTCGAAGGGGATATTGCTGTCTCGGGCACCATATGAACCTTCTCCTGTGAGTCTAGATTTTCGAATCCGACGCAAAAATGATAGTGAATAGTAACGTTCAGGGCCTCCTAATGACGATAGAAGACTCAAATTGCGTCGAGATTCAATACATCGTCCTCCAGCCGATTTGTCTCCAAGGGGATATTGCTGCCTCGGGCACCAAATGGTCCGTCTGCTGTGAGTCTAGATTTTCGAATCCGACGAAAACCTGATAGTTAATTGTAACATTCAGGGCCTCTAAATGACGATGGAACACTCAAATTGCGTCGCGATTCAATACATCGTCCTCCAGCCGACTTGTCTCCAAGGGTCTAATGCTGCCTCGGGCACCTTATGGTCTTTCTCTTGTAAGTCTAGATTTTCGAATCCGATGCAAAAATGATAGTTAATTGTAACGTTCAGGGCCTCTTAATGACGATGGAACTTTCAAATTGCGTCGAGATTCAATACATCGTCCTCCAGCCGACTTGTCTCCGATGGTCTATTGCTGCCTCGGGCACCTTATGGTCGTTCTCCTGTGAGTCTAGATTTTCGAATCCGACGCAAAAATGATAGTTAATTGTAACGTTCAGGGCCTTCTAATGACGATGGAACACTCAAATTGCGTCGAGATACAATACATCGGCCTCCAGCCGTCTTGTCTCCAAGGGTCTAATGCTGCCTCGGGCACCTTATGGTCGTTCTCCTGTGAGTTTAGATTATCGAATCCGACGCAAAAATGATAGTTAATTGTAACGTTCAGGGCGTCCTATTGGCGATGGAACACTCAAATTGCGTCGAGATTCAATACATCGTCCTCCAGCCGATTTGTCTCCGAGGGGATATTGCTGCCTCGTGCACCAAATGGTCCGTCTGCTGTGAGTCTAGATTTTCGAATCCGACGCTAAAATGATAGTTCACTGTAACGTTCAGGGCCTCCTAATGCCGATGGAACACTCAAATTGCGTCGAGATTCAATACATCGGCCTCCAGCCGACTTGTCTCCAAGGGTCTATTGCTGCCTCGGGCACCTTATGGTCGTCCTCCTGTGATTTTAGATTATCGAATCCGACGCAAAAATGATAGTTAATTGCAACGTTCAGGGCCTCCTAATGCCGATGGAACACTCAAATTGCGTCGAGATTCAATACATCGGCTTCTAGCCGACTTGTCTCCAAGGGGATATTGCTGTCTCGGGCACCATATAATCCTTCTCCTGTGAGTCTAGATTTTCGAATCCGACGCAAAAATGATAGTGAATACTAACGTTCAGGGCCTCGTAATGACGATAGAAGACTCAAATTGCGTCGAGATTCAATACATCGTCCTCCAGTCGATTTGTCTCCAAGGGGATATTGCTGCTTCGGGCACCAAATGGTCCGTCTGCAGTGAGTCTAGATTTTCGAATCCGACGAAAAACTGATAGTTAATTGTAACATTCAGACCCTCCTAATGACGATGGAACACTCAAATTGCGTCGCGATCCAATACATCGTCCTCCAGCCGACTTGTCTCCAAGGGTCAAATGCTGCCTCGGGCACCTTATGGTCTTTCTCTTGTAAGTCTAGATTTTCGAATCCGACGCAAAAATGATAGTTAATTGTAACGTTCAGGGCCTCTTAATGACGATGGAACTCTCAAATTGCGTCGAGATTCAATACATCGCCCTCCAGCCGACTTGTCTCCAAGGGTCTATTGCTGCTTCGGGCAGCTTATGGTCGTTCTCCTGTGAGTCTAGATTTTCGAATCCGACGCAAAAATGATAGTTAATTGTAACGTTCAGGGCCTTGTAATGACGATGGAACACTCAATTTGCGTCGAGATTCAATACAACGGCCTCCAGCCGACTTGTCTCCAAGGGGATATTGCTGTCTCGGGCTCCATATGATCCTTCTCCTGTGAGTCTAGATTTTCGAATCCGACGCAAAAATGATAGTGAATAGTAACGTTAAGGGCCTCCTAATGACGATAGAAGACTCAAATTGCGTCGAGATACAATACATCGTCCTCCAGCCGATTTGTCTCCAAGGGGATATTGCTGCGTCGGGCACCAAATGGTCCGTCTGCTGTGAGTCTAGATTTTCGAATCCGACGAAAAACTGATAGTTAATTGTAACGTTCAGGGCCTCCTAATGACGATGGAACTCTCAAATTGCGTCGAGATTCAATACATCGTCCTCCAGCCGACTTGTCTCCAAGGGTCTATTGCTGCCTCGGGCACCAAATGGTCCGTCTGCAGTGAGTCTAGATTTTCGAATCCGACGAAAAACTGATAGTTAATTGTAACGTTCAGGGCCTTCTAATGACGATGGAACTCTCAAATTGCGTCGAGATTCAATACATCGTCCTCCAGCCGACTTGTCTCCAAGGGTCTATTGCTGCCTCGGGCACCATATGGTCGTTCTCCTGTGAGTCTAGATTTTCGAATCCGACGCAAAAATGATAGTTAATTGTAACGTTCAGGGCCTTCTAATGACGATGGAACACTCAAATTGCGTCGAGATTCAATACATCGGCCTCCAGCCGACTTGTTTCCAAGGGTCTGTTGCTGCCTCGGGCACCTTATGGTCGTTCTCCTGTGAGTTTAGATTATCGAATCCGACGCAAAAATGATAGTTAATTGTAACGTTTAGGGCCTCCTAATGATAATGCGACACTCAAATTGCGTCGAGATTCAATACATCGTCCTCCAGCCGACTTGTCCCCAAGTGTCTAATGCTGCCTCGGGCACCTTATGGTCGTTCTCCTGTGAGTCTACAATTTCGAATCCGATGCAAAAATGATAGTGAATTATAACGTTCAGGGCCTTGTAATGACGATGGAACACTCAAATTGCGTCGAGATACAATACATCGGCCTCCAGCCGGCTTGTCTCCAAGGGTCTAATGCTGCCTCGGGCACTTTATGGTCGTTCTCCTGTGAGTTTAGATTATCGAATCCGACGCAAAAATGATAGTTAATTGTAACGTTCAGGGCGTCCTAATGGCGATGGAACACTCAAATTGCGTCGATATTCAATACATCGGCCTCCAGTCGATTTGTCTCCGAGGGGTATATTGCTGTCTCGAGCACCGTATGAACTTCTCCTGTGAGTAGATTTTCGAATCCTACGCAAAAATTATAGATAATTGTAAAGTTCAGGGCCTCCTATTGGCGATGGAACACTCAAATTGCGTCGAGATTCAATACATCGTCCTCCAGCCGATTTGTCTCCGAGGGGATATTGCTGCCTCGTGCACCAAATGGTCCGTCTGCTGTGAGTCTAGATTTTCGAATCCGACGCTAAAATGATAGTTCACTGTAACGTTCAGGGCCTCCTAATGCCGATGGAACACTCAAATTGCGTCGAGATTCAATACATCGGCCTCCAGCCGACTTGTCTCCAAGGGTCTATTGCTGCCTCGGGCACCTAATGGTCGTTCTCCTGTGAGTTTAGATTATCGAATCCGACGCAAAAAAGATAGTTAATTGCAACGTTCAGGGCCTCCTAATGCCGATGGAACACTCAAATTGCGTCGAGATTCAATACATCGGCTTCTAGCCGACTTGTCTCCAAGGGTCTAATGCTGCCTCGGGCACCTCATGGTCTTTCTCTTGTAAGTCTAGATTTTCGAATCCGACGCAAAAATGATAGTTAATTGTAACGTTCAGGGCCTCTTAATGACGATGGAACTCTCAAATTGCGTCGAGATTCAATACATCGTCCTCCAGCCGACTTGTCTCCAAGGGGATATTGCTGCGTCGGGCACCAAATGGTCCGTCTGCTGTGAGTCTAGATTTTCGAATCCGACGAAAAACTGATAGTTAATTGTAACGTTCAGGGCCTCCTAATGACGATGGAACTCTCAAATTGCGTCGAGATTCAATACATCGTCCTCCAGCCGACTTGTCTCCAAGAGTCTATTGCTGCCTCGGGCACCTTATGGACGTTCTCCTGTGAGTCTAGATTTTCGAATCCGAAGCAAACATGATAGTAAATTGTAACGTTCAGGGCCTTGTAATGACGATGGAACACTAAAATTGCGTCGAGATTCAATACATCGGCCTCCAGCCGACTTGTCTCCAAGGGTCTGTTGCTGCTTCGGGCACCTTACTGTCGTTCTCCTGTGAGTTTAGATTATCGAATCCGACGCAAAAATGATAGTTAATTGTAACGTTTAGGGCCTCCTAATGACGATGGGACACTCAAATTGCGTCGAGATTCAATACCACGTCCTCCAGCCGACTTGTTTCCAAGGGTCTAATGCTGCCTCGGGCACCTTATGGTCGTTCTCCTGTGAGTCTAGATTTTCGAATCCGACGCAAAAATGATAGTGAATAGTAACGTTCAGGGCCTTGTAATGACGATGGAACACTCAAATTGCGTCGAGATTCAATACATCGGCCTCCAGCCCACTTGTCTTCAAGGGTCTAATGCTGCCTCGGGCACCTTATGGTCGTTCTCCCGTGAGTTTAGATTATCGAATCCGACGCAAAAATGATAGTTAATTGTAACGTTCAGGGCGACCTAATGACGATGGAACACTCAAATTGCGTCGATATTCAATACATCGGCCTCCAGTTGATTTGTCTCCAAGGGGTATATTGCTGTCTCGAGCACCGTATGAACTTCTCCTGTGAGTAGATTTTCGAATCCGACGCGAAACTGATAGTTAATTGCAAGGTTTAGGGCCTCCTAATGACGATGGAACACTCAAGTTGCGTCGAGATTCAATACATCGGCCGCCAGCCTACTTGTATCCAACGGAATTTTGCTTCATCGGGCACCTTATGGTCCGTCTCCAGTGAGTCTAGATTTTCGAATCCGACGAAAAACTGATAGTTAATTGTAACATTCAGGGCCTCCTAATGACGATGGAACACTCATTTTGCGTCGCGATCCAATACATCGTCCTCCAACCGACTTGTCTCAAGGGTCAATAGCTGCCACGGGCACCTTGTGATCGTTCTGCTGTGAGTCTAGATTTTCGAACCCGTTGCAAAACTGATTGTTAATTGTACTGTTCAGGGCCTTATATTGACGATGGAACACTCAAATTGCGTCGAGATTCAATACATCGTCTTCCAGCCGACTTGTCTCCAAGGGTCTATTGCTGCCTCGGGCACCTCATGGTCGTTCTCCTGTGAGTCTAGATTTTCGAATCCGACGCAAAAATTATAGATAATTGTAACGTTCAGGGCCTCCTATTGGCGATGGAACACTCAAATTGCGTCGAGATTCAATACATCGTCCTCCAGCCGATTTGTCTCCAAGGGGATATTGCTGCCTCGGGCACCAAATGGTCCGTCTGCTGTGAGTCTAGATTTTCGAATCCGACGAAAAACTGATAGTTAATTGTATCATTCAGGGCCTCCTAATGACGATGGAACACTCAAATTGCGTCGCGATCCAATACATCGTCCTCCAGCCGATTTGTCTCCAAGGGTCTAATGCTGCCTCGGGTACCTTATGGTCATTCTCTTGTAAGTCTAGATTTTCGAATCCGACGCAAAAATGTTAGTTAATTGTAACGTTCAGGGCCTCTTAAAGACGATGGAACTCTCAAATTGCGACGAGATTCAATACATCGTCCTCCAGCCGACTTGTCTCCAAGGGTCTATTGCTGCCTCGGGCACCTTATGGTCGTTCTCCTGTGAGTCTAGATTTTCGAATCCGACGCAATAATGATAGTTAATTGTAACGTTCAGGGCCTTCTAATGACGATGGAACACTCAAATTGCGTCGAGATTCAATACATCCTCCGCCAGCCGACTTGTCTCCAAGGGTCTGTTGCTGCCTCGGGCACCTTATGGTCGTTCTCCGGTGAGTTTAGATTATCAAATCCGACGCAAAAATGATAGTTAATTGTAACGTTCAGGGCCTCCTAATGCCGATGGAACACTCAAATTGCGTCGAGATTCAATACATCGGTGTCCAGTCGATTTGTCTCCAAGGGGTATATTGCTGTCTCGAGCACCGTATGAACTTCTCCTGTGAGTAGATTTTCGAATCCGACGCTAAAATGATAGTGAATAGTAACATTCAGGACCTTGTAATGACGATCGAACACTCAAATTGCGTCGAGATTCAATACATCGGCCTCCAGCCGACTTGTCTCCAAGGGTCTGTTGCTGCCTCGGGCACGTTATGGTCGTTCTCCTGTGAGTTTAGATTATTGAATCCGACGCGAAACTGATAGTTAGTTGTAACGTCCAGGGCCTCCTAATGAAATTGGGACACTCAAATTTCGTCGAGATTCAATACATCGTCCTCCAGCCGACATGTCTCTAAGGGTCTAATGCTGCCTCGGGCACCTTATGGTCGTTCTCATGTGAGTCTAGATTTTCGAATCCGACGCAAAAATTAAAGTTAATTGTAACGTTCAGGGCCTTGTAAAGACGATGGATCACTCAAATTGCGTCGAGATTCAATACATCGGCCTCCAGCCGACTTGTCTCCAAGGGGATATTGCTGACTCCGGCACCATATGATCCTTCTCCTGTGAGTCTAGATTTTCGAATCCGACGCAAAAATGATAGTGAATAGTAACGTTCAAGGCCTCCTAATTAATTGTAACGTTCAGGGCCTCCTAATGACGATGGAACTCTCAAATTGCGTCGAGATTCAATACGTCGTCCTCCAGCCGACTTGTCTCCAAGGGTCTATTGCTGCCTCGGGCACCTTATGGTCGTTCTCCTGTGAGTGTAGATATTCGAATCCGACGCAAAAATGATAGTTAATTGTAACGTTTAGGGCCTCCTATAGCGATGGAACACTCATATTGCGTCGAGATTCAATACATCGTCCTCCAGCCGATTTGTCTCCAAGGGGATATTGCTGCCTCGGGCACCAAATGGTCCGTCTGCTGTGAGTATAGATTTTAGAATCCGACGCTAAAATGATAGTTAACTGTAGCGTTCAGGGCCTCCCAATGCCGATGAACACTCAAATTGCTTCGAGATTCAATACATCGGCCTCCAGCCGACTTGTTTCCAAGGGTCTATTGCTGCCTCGGGCACCTTATGGTCGTTCTCCTGTGAGTTTAGATTATCGAATCCGACGCAAAAATGATAGTTAATTGTAACGTTCAAGGCCTCCTAATGCCGATGGAACACTCAAATTGCGTCGAGATTCAATATATCGGCCTAACGCCGACTTGTCTCCAAGGGTCTATTGCTGCCTCGGGGACCTTATGGTCGTTCTCCTGTGAGTTTAGATTATCGAATCCGACGCAAAAATGACAGTTAATTGTAACGTTCAGGGCCTCCTAATGACGATGGAACACTCAAATTGCGTCGAGATTCAATACATCGGCCTCCAGCGGACTTGTCTCCAAGGGCATATTGCTGTCTCGGGCACCTTATGGTCGTTCTCCTGTGAGTTTAGATTATCGAATCCGACGCAAAAATGATAGCTAATTGTAACGTTCAGGGCCTCCTAATGCCGATGGAACTCTCAAATTGCGTCGAGATTCAATACATAGGCCTCCAGCCGACTTGTCTCCAAGGGGATATTGCTGTCTCGGGCACCATATGATCCTTCTCCTGTGAGTCTAGATTTTCGAATCCGACGCAAAAATGATAGTGAATAGTAACGTTGAGGGCCTCCTAATGGCGATAGAAGACTCAAATTGCGTCGAGATTCAATACATCCTCCTCCAGCCGATTTGACTCCAAGGGGTATTGCTGCCTCAGGCACCAAATGGTCCGTCTGCTGTGAGTCTAGATTTTCGAATCCGACGAAAAACTGATAGTTAATTGTAACATTCGGGGCCTCCTGATGACGATGGAACACTCAAATTGCGTCGCGATCCAATACATCGTCCTCCAGCCGACTTGTCTCCAAGGGTCTAACGCTGCCTCGGGCACCTTATAGTCTTTCTCTTGTAAGTCTAGATTTTCGACTCCGACGCAAAAATGATAGTTAATTGTAACGTTCAGGGCCTCTTAATGACGATGGAACTCTCAAATTGCGTCGAGATTCAATACATCGTCCTTCAGCCGACTTGTCTCCAAGGGTCTATTGCTGCCTCGGGCACGTTATGGTCGTTCTCCTGTGAGTCTAGATTTTTGAATCCGACGCAAAAATGATAGTTAATTGTAACGTTCAGGGCCTCCTAATGCCGATGGAACACTCAGATTGCGTCGAGATTCAATACATCGGCCTCCAGCCGACTTGTCTCCAAGGGTCTATTTCTGCCTCGGGCACCTTATGGTCGTTCTCCTGTGAGTCTAGATTTTCGAATCCAACGCAAAAATGATAGTCAATTGTAACGTTCAGGGCCTTCTAATGAAGATGGAACACTCAAATTGCGTCGAGATTCAATACATCGGCCTCCAGCCGACTTGTCTCCAAGGGTCTGTTGCTGCTTCGGGCACCTTATGATCGTTCTCCTGTGAGTTTAGATTATCGAATCCGACGCAAAAATGATAGTTAATTGTAACGTTTAGGGCCTCCTAATGACGATGGAACACTCATTTTTCGACGCGATCCAATACATCGTCCTCCAACTGACTTGTCTCCAAGGGTCCATAGCTGCCACAGGGCACCTTGTGATCGTTCTACTGTGAGTCTAGATTTTCGAACCCGACGCAAAACTGATTGTCAATTGTAACGTTCAGGGCCACCTAATGACGATGGAACACTCAAATTGAGTCGAGATTCAATACATCGACCTCCAGCCGACTTGTCTCCAAGGGGATATTGCTGCCTCGGGCACCTAATGGTCGATCTCCTGTGAGTCTAGATTTTCGAATCCGACGCATAAATGATAGTTAATTGTAACGTTCAGGGACTCCTAAAGACGATGGAACACTCAAATTGCGTCGAGAGTCAATACATCGACCTCCAGTCGACTTGTATCCAAGGGGATATTGCAGTCTCGTGCACCATATGATCCTTCTCCTGTTAGTAGATTTTCGAATCCGACGCTGAAATGATAGTTAACTGTAACGTTCAGGGCCTCCTAATGCCGATGGAACACTCAAATTGCGTCGAGATTCAATACATTGGCCTCCAGCCGACTTGTCTCCAAGGGTCTATTGCTGCCTCGGGCTCCTAATGGTCGTTCTCCTGTGTGTTTAGATTATCGAATCCGACGCAAAAATGATAGTTAATTGTAACGTTGAGGGCCTCCTAATGCCGATGGAACACTCAAATTGCGTCGAGATTCAATACATCGGACTCCAGCCGACTTGTCTCCAAGGGTCTATTGCTGCCTCGGGCACCTTATGGTCGTTCTCCTGTGAGTCTAGATTTTCGAATCCGACGCAAAAATGATAGTTAATTGTAACGTTCAGGGCCTCCTAATGACGATAGAAGACTCAAATTGCGTCGAGATTCAATACATCGTCCTCCATCCGATTTGTCTCCAAGGGGATATTGCTGCCTCGGGGACCAAATGCTCCGTCTGCTGTGAGTCTAGATTTTCGAATCCGACGAAAAACTGATAGTTAATTGTAACATTCAGGGCCTCCTAATGACGATGGAACACTCTAATTGCGTCGCGATCCAATACATCCTTATCCAGCCGACTTGTCTCCAAGGGTCTAATGCTGCCTCGGGCACCTTATGGTCGTTCTCTTGTAAGTCTAGATTTTCGAATCCGACGCAAAAATGATAGTTAATTGTAACGTTCAGGGCCTCCTAATGACGATGGAACTCGCAAATTGCGTCGAGATTCAATACATCGTCCTCCAGCCGACTTGTCTCCAAGGGTCTATTGCTTCCTCGGGCACCTTATGGTCGTTCTCCTGTGAGTCTAGATTTTCGAATCCGATGCAAAAATGATAGTTAATTGTAACGTTCAGGGCCTTCTAATGAAGATGGAACACTCAAATTGCGTCGAGATTCAATTCATCGGCCTCCAGCCGACTTGTCTCCAAGGGTCTGTTGCTGCCTCGGGCACCTTATGATCGTTCTCCTGTGAGTTTAGATTATCGAATCCGACGCAAAAATGATAGTTAATTGTAACGTTTAGGGCCTCCTAATGACGATGGAACACTCATTTTTCGACGCGATCCAATACATCGTCCTCCAACTGACTTGTCTCCAAGGGTCAATAGCTGCCACAGGGCACCTTGTGATCGTTCTACTGTGAGTCTAGATTTTCGAACCCGACGCAAAACTGATTGTCAATTGTAACGTTCAGGGCCACCTAATGACGATGGAACACTCAAATTGAGTCGAGATTCAATACATCGACCTCCAGCCGACTTGTCTCCAAGGGGATATTGCTGCCTCGGGCACCTAATGGTCGATCTCCTGTGAGTCTAGATTTTCGAATCCGACGCATAAATGATAGTTAATTGTAACGTTCAGGGACTCCTAAAGACGATGGAACACTCAAATTGCGTCGAGAGTCAATACATCGACCTCCAGTCGACTTGTATCCAAGGGGATATTGCAGTCTCGTGCACCATATGATCCTTCTCCTGTTAGTAGATTTTCGAATCCGACGCTGAAATGATAGTTAACTGTAACGTTCAGGGCCTCCTAATGCCGATGGAACACTCAAATTGCGTCGAGATTCAATACATTGGCCTCCAGCCGACTTGTCTCCAAGGGTCTATTGCTGCCTCGGGCTCCTAATGGTCGTTCTCCTGTGTGTTTAGATTATCGAATCCGACGCAAAAATGATAGTTAATTGTAACGTTGAGGGCCTCCTAATGCCGATGGAACACTCAAATTGCGTCGAGATTCAATACATCGGACTCCAGCCGACTTGTCTCCAAGGGTCTATTGCTGCCTCGGGCACCTTATGGTCGTTCTCCTGTGAGTCTAGATTTTCGAATCCGACGCAAAAATGATAGTTAATTGTAACGTTCAGGGCCTCCTAATGACGATAGAAGACTCAAATTGCGTCGAGATTCAATACATCGTCCTCCATCCGATTTGTCTCCAAGGGGATATTGCTGCCTCGGGGACCAAATGCTCCGTCTGCTGTGAGTCTAGATTTTCGAATCCGACGAAAAACTGATAGTTAATTGTAACATTCAGGGCCTCCTAATGACGATGGAACACTCTAATTGCGTCGCGATCCAATACATCCTTATCCAGCCGACTTGTCTCCAAGGGTCTAATGCTGCCTCGGGCACCTTATGGTCGTTCTCTTGTAAGTCTAGATTTTCGAATCCGACGCAAAAATGATAGTTAATTGTAACGTTCAGGGCCTCCTAATGACGATGGAACTCGCAAATTGCGTCGAGATTCAATACATCGTCCTCCAGCCGACTTGTCTCCAAGGGTCTATTGCTTCCTCGGGCACCTTATGGTCGTTCTCCTGTGAGTCTAGATTTTCGAATCCGATGCAAAAATGATAGTTAATTGTAACGTTCAGGGCCTTCTAATGAAGATGGAACACTCAAATTGCGTCGAGATTCAATTCATCGGCCTCCAGCCGACTTGTCTCCAAGGGTCTGTTGCTGCCTCGGGCACCTTATGATCGTTCTCCTGTGAGTTTAGATTATCGAATCCGACGCAAAAATGATAGTTGGTTGTAACCTTTAGGGCCTCCTAATGACGATGGAACACTCATTTTGCGTCGCGATCCAATACATCGTCCTCCAACCGACTTGGCTCCAAGGATTAATAGCTGCCACGGGCACCTTGTGATCGTTCTGCTGTGAGTCTAGATTTTCGAACCCGACGCAAAACTGATTGTCAGTTGTAACGTTCAGGGCCACCTAATGACGATGGAACACTCAAATTGAGTCGAGATTCAATACATCGACCTCCAGCCGACTTGTATCGAAGGGGATATTGCAGTCTCGTGCACCATATGATCCTTCTCCTGTTAGTAGATTTTCGAATCCGACGCTAAAATGATAGTTAACTGTAACGTTCAGGGCCTCCTAATGCCGATGGAACACTCAAATTGCGTCGAGATTCGATATATCGGCCTCCAGCCGACTTGCCTCCAAGGGGATATTGCTGCCTCGGGCACCTTATGGTCGTTCTCCTGTGAGTCTAGATTTTCGAATCCGACCCAAAAACGATATTTAATTGTAACGTTCAGGGCCTTCTAGTGACGATGGAACACTCAAATTGCGTCGCGATTCAATACATCGTCCTCCAGCCGACTTGTCTCCAAGGGGATATCGCTGCCTCGGGCACCACATGGTCCTTCTCCGGTGATTCTACGTTTTCGAATTCGACGCAAAACTGCTAGTTAATTGTAACGTTCAGGGCCTCCTAAAGACGATGGAGCACTCAAATTGCGTCGCGATTCAATACATCGTACTCCAGCGGACTGGTCTCCAAGGGGATATTGCTGCCTCGGGCACCTTATGGTCCGTCTCCAGTGAGTCTAGATTTTCGATTCCAACGAAGAACTGATGGTTAATTGTAACATTCAGGGCCTCCTAATGACGATGGAACACTCAAATTGCGTCGAGATTCAATACATCGGCCTCCAGCCGACTTGTCTCCGAGGGGATATCGCTGCCTCGTTCACCACACGGTCCGTCTCCGGTGATTCTACGTTTTCGAATCCGACGCAAAACTCATAGTTAATTGTAACGTTCAGGGCCTCCTATTGGCGATGGAACACCCAAATTGCGTCGAGATTCAATACATCGACCTCCAGCAAACTTGTCTCCAAGGGGATATTGCTGCATCGGGCACCTGATGCTCGTTCTCCTGTGAGTTTAGATTTTCGAATCCGACGAAAAACTGATAGTTAATTGTTACAATCAGGGCCTCCTAATGACGATGGAACACTCATTTTGCGTCGCGATTCAATACGTCGTCCTCCAACCGACTTGTCTCCAATGGTCAATAGCTGCCACGGGCACCTTGTGATCGTTCTGCTGTGAGTCTAGATTTTCCAACCCGACGCAAAACTGATTGTTAATTGTAACGTTCAGGGCCACCTAATGACGATGGAACACTCAAATTGAGTCGAGATTCAATACATCGACCTCCAGCCGACTTGTTTCCAAGGGGATATTGCTGCCTCGGGCTCCATGTGGTCCGTCTCCTGTGAGTCTAGATTTTCGAATCCGACGCGAAACTGATAGTTAATTGTAACGTTTAGGGCCTTGTAATGACGATGGAACACTCAAATTGCGTCGAGATTCAATACATCGGCCTCCAGCCGACTTGTCTCCAAGGGTCTGTTGCTGCCTCGGGCACCTTATGGTCGTTCTCCTGTGAGTTTAGATTATCGAATCCGACGATAAAATGATAGTTAATTGTAACGTTCAGGGACTCCTAAAGACGATGGAACATTGAAATTACGTCGAGATTCAATACATCTTCCTCCAGCCGACTTGTCTCCAAGGGTCTAATGCTTCCTCGGGCACAATATGATCCTTCTCCTGTGAGTCTAGATTTTCGAATCCGACGCATAAATGATAGTTAATTGTAACGTTCAGGGACTCCTAAAGACGATGGAACACTCAAATTGCCTCGAGATTCAATACATCGTCCTCCAGCCGACTTGTCTCCAAGGGTCTATTGCTGCCTCGGGCACCTTATGGTCGTTCTCCTGTGAGTCTAGAATTTCGAATCCGACGCGAAACTGATAGTTAATTGCAAGGTTCAGGGCCTCCTAATGCCGATGGAACACTCAAATTGCGTAGACATTCAATACATCGTCCTCAAGCCGACTTGTCTCCAAGGGTCTATTGCTGCCTCGGGCACCTTATGGTCGTTCTCCTGTGAGTCTAGATTTTCAAATCCGACGCAAAACTCATAGTTAATTGTAACGTTCAGGGCCTCCTAATGACGATGGAACACTCAAATTGCGTCAAGAATCAATACATCGGTTTCCAGCCGACTTGTCTCCAAGGGTCTATTGCTGCCTCTGGCACCTTATGGTAATTCTCCTGTGAGTCTAGATTTTCGAATCCGACGCAAAAATGATAGTGAATAGTAACGTTCAGCGCCTCCTGATGACGATAGAACTCTCAAATTGCGTCGAGATTCAAAACATCGTCCTCCAGCCGACTTTTCTCCAAGGGTCTATTGCTGCCTCGGGCACCTTATGGTCGTTCTCCTGTGAGTCTAGATTTTAGAATCCGACGCAAAACTGATAGTTAAATGTAATGCTCAGGGCCTCTTAATGACGATGGAACACTCAAATTGCGTCGAGAGTCAATACATCTTCCTCCAGCCGACTTGTCTACAAGGGGATATTGCTGCTTCGGGCTCCATGTGGTCCGTCTCCTGTGAGTCTAGATTTTCGAATCCGACGCGAAACTGATAGTTAATTGTAAGGTTCTGGGCCTCATAATGACGATGGAACACTCAAATTGCGTCGAGATTCAATACATCGGCCTCCAGCGGACTTGTCTCCAAGGGGATATTGCTGTTTCGGGCACCAAATGGTCCGTCTCCTGTAAGTCTGGATTTTTGAATCCGACGCGAAACTGATAGTTAATTGTAACGTTCAGGGCCTCCAAATGACGATGGAGCACTTACATTGCGTCGCGATTCAATACATCGTCCTCCAGCGGACTGGTCTCCAAGGGGATATTGCTGCATCGGGCACCTTATGGTCCGTCTCCAGTGAGTCTAGATTTTTGAATCCGACGAAAAACTGATAGTTAATTGTAACATTCACGGCTTCCTAATGACGATGGAACACTCATTTTGCGTGGCGATCCAATACATCGTCCTCCAACCGACGTGTCTCCAAGGGTCAATAGCTGCCACGGGCACCTTGTGATCGTTCTGCTGTGAGTCTAAATTTTCGAACCCGACGTAAAACTGATTGTTAATTGTAACGTTCGGGGCCACCTAATGACGATGGAACACTCAAATTGAGTCGAGATTCAATACATCGACCTCCAGCCGACTTGTCCCCAAGGGGATATTGCTGCCTCGGGCTCCATGTGGTCCGTCTCCTGTGAGTCTAGATTTTCGAATCCGACGCGAAACTGATAGTTAATTGTAACGTTCAGGGCCTTGTAATGACGATGGAACACTCAAATTGCGTCGAGATTCAATACATCGGCCTCCAGCCGACTTGTCTCCAAGGGTCTGTTGCTGCCTCAAGCACCTTATGGTCGTTCTCCTGTGAGTTTAGATTATCGAATCAGACGATAAAATGATAGTTAATTGTAACGTTCAGGGCCTCCTAATGACGATGGAACACTCAAATTGCGACGAGATTCAATACATCGTCCTCCAGCCGACTTGTCTCCAAGGGTCTAATGCTAGCTCGGGCACAATATGATCCTTCTCCTGTGAGTCTAGATTTTCGAATCCGACGCATAAATGATAGTTAATTGTAACGTTCAGGGACTCCTAAAGACGATGGAACACTCAAATTGCCTCGAGATTCAATACATCGTGCTCCAGCCGACTTGTCTCCAAAAGTCTATTGCTGCCTCGGGCACCTTATGGTCGTTCTCCTGTGAGTCTAGATTTTCGAATCCGACGTGAAACTGATAGTTAATTGTAAGGTTCGGGGCCTCCAAATGCCGATGGAACACTCAAGTTGCGTCGAGATTCAATACATCGTCCTCAAGCCGACTTGTCTCCAAGGGTCTATTGCTGCCTCGGGCACCTTATGGTCGTCCTCCTGTGAGTCTAGATTTTCGAATCCGACGAAAAACTCATAGTTAATTGTAACGTTCAGGGCCTCCTAATGACGATGGAACACTCAAATTGCGTCAAGAATCAATATATCGGTTTCCAGCCGCCTTGTCTCCAAGGGTCTATTGCTGCCTCGGGCACCTTATGGTCGTTCTCCTGTGAGTCTAGATTTTCGAATCCGACGCATAAATGATAGTTAACTGTAAGGTTCAGGGACTCCTAAAGACGATGGAACACTCAAATTGCGTCGAGAATCAATACATCGACCTCCAGTCGACTTGTATCCAAGGGGATATTGCTGTCTCGGCACCATATGATCCTTCTCCTGTGAGTCTAGATTTTCGAATCCGACGCAAAAATGATAGTGAATTGTAACGTTCAGCGCCTCCTGATGACGATAGAACTCTCAAATTGCGTCGAGATTCAATACATCGTCCTCCAGCCGACTTATCTCCAAGGGTCTATTGCTGCCTCGGGCACCTTATGGTCGTTCTCCTGTGAGTCTAGATTTTAGAATCCGACGCAAAACTGATAGTTAAATGTAATGCTCAGGGCCTCTTAATGACGATGGAACACTCAAATTGCGTCGAGAGTCAATACATCTTCCTCCAGCCGACTTGTCTACAAGGGGATATTGCTGCCTCGGGCTCCAAGTGGTCCGTCTCCTGTGAGTCTAGATTTTCGAATCCGACGCGAAACTGATAGTTAATTGTAACGTTCAGGGCCTCCTAATGACGACGGAACACTCAAATTGCGTCCAGATTCAATACATCGTCCTTCAGCCGATTTGTCTCCAAGGGGATATTGCTGCCTCGGGCACCAAATGGTCCGTCTGCTGTGAGTCTAGATTTTCGAATCCGACGAAAAACTGATAGTTAATTGTAACATTCAGGGCCTCCTAATGACGATGGATCACTCAAATTGCGTCGCGATCCAATACATCGTCCTCCAGCCGACTTGTCTCCAAGGGTCTATTGCTGCCTCGGGCACCTTATGGTCGTTCTCCTGTGAGTTTAGATTATCGAATCCGACGCAAAAATGATAGTTAATTGTAACGTTTAGGGCCTCCTAATGACGATGGAACACTCAAATTGCGTCGAGATTCAATACATCGGCCTCCATCCGACTAGTCTCCAAGGGTCTATTGCTGCCTCGGGCACCTTATGGTCGTTCTCCTGTGGGTCTAGATTTTCGCATCCGACGCAAAACTCATAGTTAATTGTAACATTCAGGGCCTCCTAATGACGATGGAACACGCAAATTGCGTCGAGAGTCAATACATTGAGCTCCAGTCGAATTGTATCCAAGGGGATATTGCAGTCTCGGGCACAATATGATCCTTCTCCTGTGAGTCTAGATTTTCGAATCCGACGCAAAAATGTTAGTGAATTGTAACGTTCAGCGCCTCCTAATGACGATAGAAGACTCAAACTGCGTCGCGATTCAATACATCGTCCTCCAGCGGACTTGTATCCAAGGGGATATTGCAGCCTCGTGCACCATATGATCCTTCTCCTGTTAGTAGATTTTCAAATCCGACGCTAAAATGATAGTTAACTGTCGTTCAGGGCCTCCTAATGCCGATGGAACACTCAAATTGCGTCGAGATACAATACATCGGCCTCCAGCCGACTTGTCTCCAAGGGTCTGTTGCTGCCTCGGGCACCTTATGGTCGTTCTCCTCTGGGTCTAGATTTTCGAATCCGACGATAAAATGATAGTTAATTGTAACCTTCAGGGCCTCCTAATGACGATGGATCACTCAAATTGCGTCCAGATTCAATACATCGTCCTTCAGCCGATTTGTCTCCAAGGGGATATTGCTGCCTCGGGCACCAAATGGTCCGTCTGCTGTGAGTCTAGATTTTCGAATCCGACGAAAAACTGATAGTTAATTGTAACATTCAGGGCCTCCTAATGACGATGGATCACTCAAATTGCGTCGCGATCCAATACATCGTCCTCCAGCCGACTTGTCTCCAAGGGTCTATTGCTGCCTCGGGCACCTTATGGTCGTTCTCCTGTGAGTTTAGATTATCGAATCCGACGCAAAAATGATAGTTAATTGTAACGTTTAGGGCCTCCTAATGACGATGGAACACTCAAATTGCGTCGAGATTCAATACATCGGCCTCCATCCGACTAGTCTCCAAGGGTCTATTGCTGCCTCGGGCACCTTATGGACGTTCTCCTGTGGGTCTAGATTTTCGCATCCGACGCAAAACTCATAGTTAATTGTAACATTCAGGGCCTCCTAATGACGATGGAACTCGCAAATTGCGTCGAGAGTCAATACATTGAGCTCCAGTCGAATTGTATCCAAGGGGATATTGCAGTCTCGGGCACAATATGATCCTTCTCCTGTGAGTCTAGATTTTCGAATCCGACGCAAAAATGTTAGTGAATTGTAACGTTCAGCGCCTCCTAATGACGATAGAAGACTCAAACTGAGTCGCGATTCAATACATCGTCCTCCAGCGGACTTGTATCCAAGGGGATATTGCAGCCTCGTGCACCATATGATCCTTCTCCTGTTAGTAGATTTTCAAATCCGACGCTAAAATGATAGTTAACTGTCGTTCAGGGCCTCCTAATGCCGATGGAACACTCAAATTGCGTCGAGATACAATACATCGGCCTCCAGCCGACTTGTCTCCAAGGGTCTGTTGCTGCCTCGGGCACCTTATGGTCGTTCTCCTCTGGGTCTAGATTTTTGAATCCGACGATAAAATGATAGTTAATTGTAACTTTCAGGGCCTCCTAATGACGATGGAACACTCAAATTGCGACGAGATTCAATACATCGTCCTCCAGCCGATTTGTCTCCAAGGGTCTAATGCTCCCTCGGACACAATAAGATCCTTCTCCTGTGAGTCTAGATTTTCGAATCCGACGCATAAATGATAGTTAATTGTAACGTTCAGGGACTCCTAAAGACGATGGAACACTCAAATTGCGTCGAGATTCAATACATCGTCCTCCAGCCGACTTGTCTCCAGGGTTATTGCTGCCTCGGGCACCTTATGGTCGTTCTCCTGTGAGTCTAGATTTTCGAATCCGACGCGAAACTGATAGTTAATCGTAAAGTTCAGGGCCCCCTAATGACGATGGAACACTCAAATTGCGTCGAGATTCAATACATCGGCCTCCAGCCGACTTGTCTCCAAGGATCTGTTGCTGCCTCGTGCACCTTATGATCGTTTTCCTGTGAGTTTAGATTATCGAATCCGACGCAAAAATGATAGTTAATTGTAATGTTTAGGGCCTCCTAATGACGATGGGACACTCAAATTGCGTCGCGATCCAATACATCGTCCTACAGCCGACCTGTCTCCAAGGGTCTAATGCTGCCTCGGGCACAATATGATCCTTCTCCTGTGAGTCTAGATTTTCGAATCCGACGCATAAATGATAGTTAATTGTTACGTTCGGGGACTCCTAAAGACGATGGAACACTCAAATTGCGTCGAGATTCAATACATCGTCCTCCAGCCGACTTGTCTCCAAGGGTCTATTGCTGCCTCGGGCACCTTATGGTCGTTCTCCTGTGAGTCTAGATTTTCGAATCCGACGCGAAACTGATATTTAATTGTAAGGTTCAGGGCCTCCTAATGCCGATGGAACACTCAAATTGCGTCGAGATTCACTACATCGCCCTCCAGCCGACTTGTCTCCAAGGGTCTATTGCTGCCTCGGGCACCTTATGGTCGTTCTCCTGTGAGTCTAGATTATCGAATCCGACGCATAAATGATAGTTAATTGTAACGTTCAGGGACTCCTAAAGACGATGGAACACTCAAATTGCGTCGAGAGACAATACATCGACCTCCAGTCGACATGTATCCAAGGGGATATTGCAGTCTCGGGCACAATATGACCTTTCTCCTGTGAGTCTAGATTTTCGAATCCGACGCAAAAATGATAGTTAACTGTAACGTTTAGGGCCTCCTAATGACGATGGAACACACAAATTGCGTCGAGATTCAATACATCGGCCTCCAGACGACTTGTCTCCAAGGGTCTATTGCTTCCTCGGGCACCTTATGGTCGTTCTCCTGTGAGTCTAGATTTTCGAATAGGACGCAAAACTCATAGTTAATTGTAACGTTCAGGGCCTCCTAATGACGATGGAACACTCAAATTGCGTCAAGAATCAATACATCGGTTTCCAGCCGACTTGTCTCCAAGGGTCTATTGCTGCCTCGGGCACCTTATGGTCGTTCTCCTGTGAGTCTAGATTTTCGAATCCGACGCATAAATGATAGTTAGTTGTAACGTTCAGGGACTCCTAAAGACGATGGAACACTCAAATTGCGTCGAGTGTCAATACATCGACCTCCAGTCGACTTGTATGCAAGGGGATATTGCAGTCTCGGGCACAATATGATCTTTCTCCTGTGAGTCTAGATTTTCGAATCCGACGCAAAAATGATAGTGAATTGTTACGTTCAGCGCCTCCTAATGACGATAGAAGACTCAAATTGCGTCGAGATTCAATACATCGTCCTCCAGCCGATTTGTCTCCAAGGGTCTATTGCTGCCTCGGGCACCTTATGGTCGTTCTCCTGTGAGTCTAGATTTTCGAATCCAACGCATAAATGATAGTTAATTGTAACGTTCAGGGACTCCTAAAGACGATGGAACACTCAAACTGCGTCGAGAGTCAATACATCGACCTCCAGTCGACTTGAATCCAAGGGGATATTGCAGTCTCGGGCACAATATGACCCTTCTCCTGTGAGTCTAGATTTTCGAATCCGACGCAAAAATGATAGTTAGTTGTAACGTTTAGGGCCTCCTAATGACGATGGAACACACAAATTGCGTCGAGATTCAATACATCGGCCTGCAGCCGACTTGTCTCCAAGGGTCTATTGCTGCCTCGGGCACCTTATGGTCGTTCTCCTGTGAGTCTAGATTTTCGAATCCGACGCATAAATGATAGTTAATTGTAACGTTCAGGGACTCCTAAAGACGATGGAACACTCAAATTGCGTCGAGAGTCAATACATCGACCTCCAGTCGAATTGCATCCAAGGGGATATTGCAGTCTCGGGCACAGTATGATCTTTCTCCTGTGAGTCTAGATTTTCGAATCCGACGCAAAAATGATAGTGAATTGTTACTTTCAGCGCCTCCTAATGACGATAGAAGACTCAAATTGCGTCGAGATTCAATACATCGTCCTCCAGCCGATTTGTCTCCAAGGGGATATTGCTGCCTCGGGCACCAAATGGTCTGTCTGCTGTGAGTCTAGATTTTCGAATCCGACGAAAAACTTATAGTTAATTGTAACATTCAGGGCCTCCTAATGACGATGGAACACTCAAATTGCGTCGCGATCCAATACATCGTCCTCCAGCTGACTTGTCTCCAAGGGTCTAATGCTGCCTCGGGCACCTTATGGTCGTTCTCTTGTAAGCCTAGATTTTCGAATCCGACGCAAAAATGATAGGGAATAGTAACGTTCAGCGCCTCCTGATGACGATAGAACTCTAAAATTGCGTCGAGATTCAATACATCGTCCTTCAGCCGACTTGTCTCCAAGGGTCTATTGCTGCCTCGGGCACCTTATGGTCGTTCTCCTGTGAGTCTAGATTATAGAATCCGACGTAAAACTGATAGTTAAATGTAATGCTCAGGGCCTCTTAATGACGATGGAACACTCAAATTGCGTCGAGAGTCAATACATCTTCCTCCAGCCGACTTGTCTACGAGGGGATATTGCTACCTCGGGCTCCACGTGGTCCGTATCCTGTGAGTCTAGATTTTCGAATCCGACGCGAAACTGATAGTTAATTGTAAGGTTCAGGGACTCCTAATGACGATGGAACACTCAAATTGCGTCGAGATTCAATACATCGTCTTCCAACCGACTTGTCTCCAAGAGTCAATAGCTGCCACGGGCACCTTGTGATCGTTCTGCTGTGAGTCTAGATTTTCGAACCCGACGCAAAACTGATTGTTAATTGTAACGTTCAGGGCCACCTAATGACGATGGGACACTCAAATTGAGTCGAGATTCAATACATCGACCTCCAACCGACTTGTCTCCAAGGGGATATTGCTGCCTCGGGCACCTTATGGTCGTTCTCCTGTGAGTTTAGATTTTCGAATCCGACGAAAAACTGATAGTTAATCGTAACATTCAGGGCCTCCTAATGACGATGGAACACTCATTTAGCGTCGCGATCCAATACATCGTCCTCCAACCGACTTGTCTCCAAGGGTCAATAGCTGCCACGGGCACCTTGTGATCGTTCTGCTGTGAGTCTAGATTTTCGAACCCGACGCAAAACTGATTGTTAATTGTAACGTTCAGGGACTCCTAAAGACCATGGGACTCTCTTATTGCGTCGAGAGTCAATACATCGACTTCCAGTCGACTTGTATCCAAGGGGATATTGCAGTCTCGGGCACAATATGATCCTTCTCCTGTGAGTCTAGATTTTCGAATCCGACGCAAAAATGATAGTGAATTGTAACGTTCAGCGCCTCCTAATGACGATAGAAGACTCAAATTGCGTCGAGATTCAATACATCGTCCTCCAGACGATTTGTCTCCAAGGGGATATTGCTGCCTCGGGCACCAAATGGTCCGTCTGCTATGAGTCTAGATTTTCGAATCCGACGAAAAACTGATAGTTAATTGTAACATTCAGGGCCTCCTAATGACGATGGAACACTCAAATTGCGTCGCGATCCAATACATCGACCTGCAGCCGACTTGTCTTTAAGGGTCTATTGCTGCCTCGGGCACCTTATGGTCGTTCTCCTGTGAGTCTAGATTTTCGAATCCGACGCAAAAATGATAGTTAATTGTAACGTTCAGGGCCTCCTAATGCCGATGGAACACTCAAATTGCGTCGAGATTCAATACATCTTCCTCCAGCCGATTTGTCTCCAAGGGGATATTGCTGCCTCGGGCACCAAATGGTCCGTCTGCTATGAGTCTAGATTTTCGAATCCGACGAAAAACTGATAGTTAATTGTAACATTCAGGGCCTCCTAATGACGATGGAACACTCAAATTGCGTCGCGATCCAATACATCGGCCTCCATCCGACTAGTCTCCAAGGGTCTATTGCTGCCTCGGGCACCTTATGGTCGTTCTCCTGTGGGTCTAGATTTTCGCATCCGACGCAAAACTCATAGTTAATTGTAACATTCAGGGCCTCCTAATGACGATGGAACACGCAAATTGCGTCGAGAGTCAATACATTGAGCTCCAGTCGAATTGTATCCAAGGGGATATTGCAGTCTCGGGCACAATATGATCCTTCTCCTGTGAGTCTAGATTTTCGAATCCGACGCAAAAATGTTAGTGAATTGTAACGTTCAGCGCCTCCTAATGACGATAGAAGACTCAAACTGCGTCGCGATTCAATACATCGTCCTCCAGCGGACTTGTATCCAAGGGGATATTGCAGCCTCGTGCACCATATGATCCTTCTCCTGTTAGTAGATTTTCAAATCCGACGCTAAAATGATAGTTAACTGTCGTTCAGGGCCTCCTAATGCCGATGGAACACTCAAATTGCGTCGAGATACAATACATCGGCCTCCAGCCGACTTGTCTCCAAGGGTCTGTTGCTGCCTCGGGCACCTTATGGTCGTTCTCCTCTGGGTCTAGATTTTCGAATCCGACGATAAAATGATAGTTAATTGTAACCTTCAGGGCCTCCTAATGACGATGGAACACTCAAATTGCGACGAGATTCAATACATCGTCCTCCAGCCGATTTGTCTCCAAGGGTCTAATGCTCCCTCGGACACAATAAGATCCTTCTCCTGTGAGTCTAGATTTTCGAATCCGACGCATAAATGATAGTTAACTGTAACGTTCAGGGACTCCTAAAGACGATGGAACACTCAAATTGCGTCGAGATTCAATACATCGTCCTCCAGCCGACTTGTCTCCAGGGTCTATTGCTGCCTCGGGCACCTTATGGTCGTTCTCCTGTGAGTCTAGATTTTCGAATCCGACGCGAAACTGATAGTTAATCGTAAAGTTCAGGGCCTCCTAATGACGATGGAACACTCAAATTGCGTCGAGATTCAATACATCGGCCTCCAGCCGACTTGTCTCCAAGGATCTGTTGCTGCCTCGTGCACCTTATGATCGTTTTCCTGTGAGTTTAGATTATCGAATCCGACGCAAAAATGATAGTTAATTGTAATGTTTAGGGCCTCCTAATGACGATGGGACACTCAAATTGCGTCGCGATCCAATACATCGTCCTACAGCCGACCTGTCTCCAAGGGTCTAATGCTGCCTCGGGCACAATATGATCCTTCTCCTGTGAGTCTAGATTTTCGAATCCGACGCATAAATGATAGTTAATTGTTACGTTCGGGGACTCCTAAAGACGATGGAACACTCAAATTGCGTCGAGATTCAATACATCGTCCTCCAGCCGACTTGTCTCCAAGGGTCTATTGCTGCCTCGGGCACCTTATGGTCGTTCTCCTGTGAGTCTAGATTTTCGAATCCGACGCGAAACTGATATTTAATTGTAAGGTTCAGGGCCTCCTAATGCCGATGGAACACTCAAATTGCGTCGAGATTCACTACATCGCCCTCCAGCCGACTTGTCTCCAAGGGTCTATTGCTGCCTCGGGCACCTTATGGTCGTTCTCCTGTGAGTCTAGATTATCGAATCCGACGCATAAATGATAGTTAATTGTAACGTTCAGGGACTCCTAAAGACGATGGAACACTCAAATTGCGTCGAGAGACAATACATCGACCTCCAGTCGACATGTATCCAAGGGGATATTGCAGTCTCGGGCACAATATGACCTTTCTCCTGTGAGTCTAGATTTTCGAATCCGACGCAAAAATGATAGTTAACTGTAACGTTTAGGGCCTCCTAATGACGATGGAACACACAAATTGCGTCGAGATTCAATACATCGGCCTCCAGACGACTTGTCTCCAAGGGTCTATTGCTTCCTCGGGCACCTTATGGTCGTTCTCCTGTGAGTCTAGATTTTCGAATAGGACGCAAAACTCATAGTTAATTGTAACGTTCAGGGCCTCCTAATGACGATGGAACACTCAAATTGCGTCAAGAATCAATACATCGGTTTCCAGCCGACTTGTCTCCAAGGGTCTATTGCTGCCTCGGGCACCTTATGGTCGTTCTCCTGTGAGTCTAGATTTTCGAATCCGACGCATAAATGATAGTTAGTTGTAACGTTCAGGGACTCCTAAAGACGATGGAACACTCAAATTGCGTCGAGTGTCAATACATCGACCTCCAGTCGACTTGTATGCAAGGGGATATTGCAGTCTCGGGCACAATATGATCTTTCTCCTGTGAGTCTAGATTTTCGAATCCGACGCAAAAATGATAGTGAATTGTTACGTTCAGCGCCTCCTAATGACGATAGAAGACTCAAATTGCGTCGAGATTCAATACATCGTCCTCCAGCCGATTTGTCTCCAAGGGTCTATTGCTGCCTCGGGCACCTTATGGTCGTTCTCCTGTGAGTCTAGATTTTCGAATCCAACGCATAATAGATAGTTAATTGTAACGTTCAGGGACTCCTAAAGACGATGGAACACTCAAACTGCGTCGAGAGTCAATACATCGACCTCCAGTCGACTTGAATCCAAGGGGATATTGCAGTCTCGGGCACAATATGACCCTTCTCCTGTGAGTCTAGATTTTCGAATCCGACGCAAAAATGATAGTTAATTGTAACGTTTAGGGCCTCCTAATGACGATGGAACACACAAATTGCGTCGAGATTCAATACATCGGCCTGCAGCCGACTTGTCTCCAAGGGTCTATTGCTGCCTCGGGCACCTTATGGTCGTTCTCCTGTGAGTCTAGATTTTCGAATCCGACGCATAAATGATAGTTAATTGTAACGTTCAGGGACTCCTAAAGACGATGGAACACTCAAATTGCGTCGAGAGTCAATACATCGACCTCCAGTCGAATTGCATCCAAGGGGATATTGCAGTCTCGGGCACAGTATGATCTTTCTCCTGTGAGTCTAGATTTTCGAATCCGACGCAAAAATGATAGTGAATTGTTACTTTCAGCGCCTCCTAATGACGATAGAAGACTCAAATTGCGTCGAGATTCAATACATCGTCCTCCAGCCGATTTGTCTCCAAGGGGATATTGCTGCCTCGGGCACCAAATGGTCTGTCTGCTGTGAGTCTAGATTTTCGAATCCGACGAAAAACTTATAGTTAATTGTAACATTCAGGGCCTCCTAATGACGATGGAACACTCAAATTGCGTCGCGATCCAATACATCGTCCTCCAGCTGACTTGTCTCCAAGGGTCTAATGCTGCCTCGGGCACCTTATGGTCGTTCTCTTGTAAGCCTAGATTTTCGAATCCGACGCAAAAATGATAGGGAATAGTAACGTTCAGCGCCTCCTGATGACGATAGAACTCTAAAATTGCGTCGAGATTCAATACATCGTCCTTCAGCCGACTTGTCTCCAAGGGTCTATTGCTGCCTCGGGCACCTTATGGTCGTTCTCCTGTGAGTCTAGATTATAGAATCCGACGTAAAACTGATAGTTAAATGTAATGCTCAGGGCCTCTTAATGACGATGGAACACTCAAATTGCGTCGAGAGTCAATACATCTTCCTCCAGCCGACTTGTCTACGAGGGGATATTGCTACCTCGGGCTCCATGTGGTCCGTATCCTGTGAGTCTAGATTTTCGAATCCGACGCGAAACTGATAGTTAATTGTAAGGTTCAGGGACTCCTAATGACGATGGAACACTCAAATTGCGTCGAGATTCAATACATCGTCCTCCAACCGACTTGTCTCCAAGAGTCAATAGCTGCCACGGGCACCTTGTGATCGTTCTGCTGTGAGTCTAGATTTTCGAATCCGACGCGAAACTGATAGTTAATTGTAACGTTCAGGGCCTCCAAATGACGATGGAGCACTCACATTGCGTCGCGATTCAATACATCGTCCTCCAGCGGACTGGTCTCCAAGGGGATATTGCTGCATCGGGCACCTTATGGTCGTTCTCCTGTGAGTTTAGATTTTCGAATCCGACGAAAAACTGATAGTTAATCGTAACATTCAGGGCCTCCTAATGACGATGGAACACTCATTTAGCGTCGCGATCCAATACATCGTCCTCCAACCGACTTGTCTCCAAGGGTCAATAGCTGCCACGGGCACCTTGTGATCGTTCTGCTGTGAGTCTAGATTTTCGAACCCGACGCAAAACTGATTGTTAATTGTAACGTTCAGGGACTCCTAAAGACCATGGGACTCTCTTATTGCGTCGAGAGTCAATACATCGACTTCCAGTCGACTTGTATCCAAGGGGATATTGCAGTCTCGGGCACAATATGATCCTTCTCCTGTGAGTCTAGATTTTCGAATCCGACGCAAAAATGATAGTGAATTGTAACGTTCAGCGCCTCCTAATGACGATAGAAGACTCAAATTGCGTCGAGATTCAATACATCGTCCTCCAGACGATTTGTCTCCAAGGAGATATTGCTGCCTCGGGCACCAAATGGTCCGTCTGCTATGAGTCTAGATTTTCGAATCCGACGAAAAACTGATAGTTAATTGTAACATTCAGGGCCTCCTAATGACGATGGAACACTCAAATTGCGTCGCGATCCAATACATCGACCTGCAGCCGACTTGTCTTTAAGGGTCTATTGCTGCCTCGGGCACCTTATGGTCGTTCTCCTGTGAGTCTAGATTTTCGAATCCGACGCAAAAATGATAGTTAATTGTAACGTTCAGGGCCTCCTAATGCCGATGGAACACTCAAATTGCGTCGAGATTCAATACATCTTCCTCCAGCCGACTTGTCTACAAGGGGATATTGCTGCCTCGGGCTGCATGTGGTCCGTCTCCTGTGAGTCTAGATTTTCGAATCCGACGCGAAACTGATAGTTAATTGTGAGGTTCAGGGCCTCCTAATGACGATGGAACACTCAAATTGCGTCGAGATTCAATACATCGGCCTCCAGCCGACTTGTCTCCAAGGGTCTATTGCTGCGTCGGGCACCTTATGGTCGTTCTCCTGTGAGTTTAGATTATCGAATCCGACGCAAAAATGATAGTTAATTGTAACGTTTAGGGCCTCCTAATGACGATGGGACACTCAAATTGCGTCGAGATTCAATACATCGTCCTCCAGCCGACTTGTCTCCAAGGGTCTAATGCTGCCTCGGGCACCTTACGGTCGTTCTCTTGTAAGTCTAGATTTTCGAATCCGACGATAAAATGATAGTTAATTGTAACGTTCAGGGCCTCCTATTGGCGATGGAACAATCAAATTGCGTCGAGATTCAATACATCGGCCTCCAGCCGACTTCTCTCCTATGGTCTGTTGCTGCCTCGGGCACCTTATGGTCGTTCTCCTGTGAGTCTAGATTTTCGAATCCGACGATAAAATGATAGTTAATTGTAACGTTCAGGGCCTTGTATTGACGATGGAACACTCAAATTGCATCGAGATTCAATACATCGGCCTCCAGCCGACTTGTCTCCAAGGGTCTGTTGCTGCCTCGGGCACCTTATGGTCGTTCTCCTGTGAGTTTAGATTTTCGAATCCGACGCGAAACTGATAGTTAACTGTAACGTTCAGGGCTTCCTAATGCCGATGGAACACTCAAATTGCGTCGAGATTCAATACATCGGCCTCCAGCCGACTTGTCTCCAAGGGTCTATTGCTGCCTCGGGGACCTTATGGTCGTTCTCCTGTGAGTCTAGATTTTCGAATGCGACGCAAAACTCATAGTTAATTGTAACGTTCAGGGCCTCCTAATGACGATGGAACACTCAAATTGCATCAAGAATCAATACATCGGTTTCCAGCCGACTTGTCTCCAAGGGTCTATTGCTGCCTCGGGCACCTTATGGTCGTTCTCCTGTGAGTCTAGATTTTCGAATCCGACGCATAAATGATAGTTACTTGTAACGTTCAGGGACTCGTAAAGACGATGGAACACTCAAATTGCGTCGAGAGTCAATACATCGACCTCCAGTCGACTTGTATCCAAGGGGATATTGCAGTCTCGGGCACAATATGATCCTTCTCCTGTGAGTCTAGATTTTCGAATCCGACGCGAAACTGATAGTTAATTGTAAGGTTCAGGGCCTCCTAATGACGATGGAAGACTCAAATTGCGTCGAGATTCAATACATCGTCATCCAGCCGACTTGTCTCCAAGGGTCTAATGCTGCCTCGGGCACCTTACGGTCGTTCTCTTGTAAGTCTAGATTTTCGAATCCGACGCTAAAATGATAGTTAACTGTAACGTTCAGGGACTCCTAACGCCGATGGAACACTCAAATTGCGTCGAGATTCAATACATCGGCCTCCAGCCGACTTGTCTCCAAGGGTCTATTGCTGCCTCGGGCACCTTATGGTCGTTCTACTGTGAGTCTAGATTTTCGAATCCGACGATAAAATGATAGTTAATTGTAACGTTCAGGACCTTGTAATGACGATGGAACACTCAAATTGCGTCGAGATTTAATACATCGGCCTCCAGCCGACTTGTCTCCAAGGGTCTGTTGCAGCCTCGGGCACCTTATGGTCGTTCTCCTGTGAATTTAGATTTTCGAATCCGACGCGAAACTGATAGTTAACTGTAACGTTCAGGGCTTCATTATGCCGATGGAACACTCAAATTGCGTCGAGATTCAATACATCGGCCTCCAGCCGACTTGTCTCCAAGGGTCTAATGCTGCCTCGGGCACCTTATGGTCGTTCTCTAGTAAGTCTAGATTTTCGAATCCGACGCAAAAATGATAGTTAATTGTAACGTTTAGGGCCTCCTAATGCCGATGGAACACTCAAATTGCGTCGAGATTCAATACATCGGCCGCCAGCTGACTTGTCTCCAAGGGTCTATTGCTGCTTCGGGCACCTTATGGTCGTTCTCCTGTGAGTCTAGATTTTCGAATCCTACGCATAAATGATAGTTAATTGTGACGTTCAGGGACTCCTAAAGACGATGGAACACTCAAATTGCGTCGAGAGTCAATACATCGACTTCCAGTCGACTTGTATCCAAGGGGATATTGCAGTGTCGGGCACAATATGACCCTTCTCCTGTGAGTCTAGATTTTCGAATCCGACGCAAAAATGATAGTAAATTGTAACGTTTAGGGCCTCCTAATGACGATGGAACACACAAATTGCGTCGAGATTCAATACATCGGCCTCCAGCCGACTTGTCTCCAAGGGTCTATTGTTGCCTCGGGCACCTTATGGTCGTTCTCCTCTGAGTCTAGATTTTCGAATCCGACGCAAAACTCATAGTTTATTGTAACGTTCAGGGCCTCCTAATGACGATGGAACACTCAAATTGCGTCAAGAATCAATACATCGGTTTCCAGCCGACTTGCCTTTAAGGGTCTATTGCTGCCTCGGGCACCTTATGGTCGTTCTCCTGTGAGTCTAGATTTTCGAATCCGACGCAGTAATGATAGTTAATTGTAACGTTCAGGGACTCCTAAAGACGATGGAACACTCAAATTGCGTCGAGAGTCAATACATCGACCTCCTGTCGACTTGTATCCAAGGGGATATTGCAGTCTCGGGCACAATATGATCTATGTCCTGTGAGTCTAGATTTCCGAATCCGACGAAAAACTGATAGTTAATTGTAACATTCAGGGCCACCTAATGACGATGGGACACTCAAATTGCGTCGCGATCCAATACATCGTCCTCCAGCTGACTTGTCTCCAAGGGTCTAATGCTGCCTCGGGCACCTTATGGTCGTTCTCTTGTAAGTCTAGATTTTCGAATCCGACGCAAAAATGATAGGGAATAGTAACGTTCAGCGCCTCCTGATGACGATAGAACTCTCAAATTGCGTCGAGATTCAATACATCGTCCTTCAGCCGACTTGTCTCTAAGGGTCAATTGCTGCCTCGGGCACCTTATGGTCGTTCTCCTGTGAGTCTAGATTATAGAATCCGACGCAAAACTGATAGTTAAATGTAATGCTCAGGGCCACCTAATGACGATGGGACACTCAAATTGCGTCGCGATCCAATACATCGTCCTCCAACCGACTTGTCTCCAAGGGTCAATAGCTGCCACGGGCACCTTGTGATCGTTCTGCTGTGAGTCTAGATTTTTGAACCCGACGCAAAACTGATTGTTAATTGTAACGTTCAGGGCCACCTAATGACGATGGGACACTCAAATTGAGTCGAGATACAATACATCGACATCCAGCCGACTTGTCTCCAAGGGGATATTGCTGCCTCGGGCTCCATGTGGTCCGTCTCCTGTGAGTCTAGATTTTCGAATCCGACGCGAAACTGATAGTTAATTGTAACGTTCAGGGCCTCCAAATGACGATGGAGCACTCACATTGCGTCGCGATTCAATACATCGTCCTCCAGCGGACTGGTCTCCAAGGGGATATTGCTGCATCGGGCACCTCATGGTCGTTCTCCTGTGAGTTTAGATTTTCGAATCCGACGATAAAATGATAGTTAATTGTAACGTTCAGGGCCTCCTATTGGCGATGGAACAATCAAATTGCGTCGAGATTCAATACATCGGCCTCCAGCCGACTTGTCTCCAAGGGTCTATTGCTGCGTCGGGCACCTTATGGTCGTTCTCCTGTGAGTTTAGATTATCGAATCCGACGCAAAAATGATAGTTAATTGTAACGTTTAGGGCCTCCTAATGACGATGGGACACTCAAATTGCGTCGAGATTCAATACATCGTCCTCCAGCCGACTTGTCTCCAAGGGTCTAATGCTGCCTCGGGCACCTTACGGTCGTTCTCTTGTAAGTCTAGATTTTCGAATCCGACGATAAAATGATAGTTAATTGTAACGTTCAGGGCCTCCTATTGGCGATGGAACAATCAAATTGCGTCGAGATTCAATACATCGGCCTCCAGCCGACTTCTCTCCTATGGTCTGTTGCTGCCTCGGGCACCTTATGGTCGTTCTCCTGTGAGTCTAGATTTTCGAATCCGACGATAAAATGATAGTTAATTGTAACGTTCAGGGCCTTGTATTGACGATGGAACACTCAAATTGCATCGAGATTCAATACATCGGCCTCCAGCCGACTTGTCTCCAAGGGTCTGTTGCTGCCTCGGGCACCTTATGGTCGTTCTCCTGTGAGTTTAGATTTTCGAATCCGACGCGAAACTGATAGTTAACTGTAACGTTCAGGGCTTCCTAATGCCGATGGAACACTCAAATTGCGTCGAGATTCAATACATCGGCCTCCAGCCGACTTGTCTCCAAGGGTCTATTGCTGCCTCGGGGACCTTATGGTCGTTCTCCTGTGAGTCTAGATTTTCGAATGCGACGCAAAACTCATAGTTAATTGTAACGTTCAGGGCCTCCTAATGACGATGGAACACTCAAATTGCATCAAGAATCAATACATCGGTTTCCAGCCGACTTGTCTCCAAGGGTCTATTGCTGCCTCGGGCACCTTATGGTCGTTCTCCTGTGAGTCTAGATTTTCGAATCCGACGCATAAATGATAGTTACTTGTAACGTTCAGGGACTCGTAAAGACGATGGAACACTCAAATTGCGTCGAGAGTCAATACATCGACCTCCAGTCGACTTGTATCCAAGGGGATATTGCAGTCTCGGGCACAATATGATCCTTCTCCTGTGAGTCTAGATTTTCGAATCCGACGCGAAACTGATAGTTAATTGTAAGGTTCAGGGCCTCCTAATGACGATGGAAGACTCAAATTGCGTCGAGATTCAATACATCGTCATCCAGCCGACTTGTCTCCAAGGGTCTAATGCTGCCTCGGGCACCTTACGGTCGTTCTCTTGTAAGTCTAGATTTTCGAATCCGACGCTAAAATGATAGTTAACTGTAACGTTCAGGGACTCCTAACGCCGATGGAACACTCAAATTGCGTCGAGATTCAATACATCGGCCTCCAGCCGACTTGTCTCCAAGGGTCTATTGCTGCCTCGGGCACCTTATGGTCGTTCTACTGTGAGTCTAGATTTTCGAATCCGACGATAAAATGATAGTTAATTGTAACGTTCAGGACCTTGTAATGACGATGGAACACTCAAATTGCGTCGAGATTTAATACATCGGCCTCCAGCCGACTTGTCTCCAAGGGTCTGTTGCAGCCTCGGGCACCTTATGGTCGTTCTCCTGTGAATTTAGATTTTCGAATCCGACGCGAAACTGATAGTTAACTGTAACGTTCAGGGCTTCATTATGCCGATGGAACACTCAAATTGCGTCGAGATTCAATACATCGGCCTCCAGCCGACTTGTCTCCAAGGGTCTAATGCTGCCTCGGGCACCTTATGGTCGTTCTCTAGTAAGTCTAGATTTTCGAATCCGACGCAAAAATGATAGTTAATTGTAACGTTTAGGGCCTCCTAATGCCGATGGAACACTCAAATTGCGTCGAGATTCAATACATCGGCCGCCAGCTGACTTGTCTCCAAGGGTCTATTGCTGCTTCGGGCACCTTATGGTCGTTCTCCTGTGAGTCTAGATTTTCGAATCCTACGCATAAATGATAGTTAATTGTGACGTTCAGGGACTCCTAAAGACGATGGAACACTCAAATTGCGTCGAGAGTCAATACATCGACTTCCAGTCGACTTGTATCCAAGGGGATATTGCAGTGTCGGGCACAATATGACCCTTCTCCTGTGAGTCTAGATTTTCGAATCCGACGCAAAAATGATAGTAAATTGTAACGTTTAGGGCCTCCTAATGACGATGGAACACACAAATTGCGTCGAGATTCAATACATCGGCCTCCAGCCGACTTGTCTCCAAGGGTCTATTGTTGCCTCGGGCACCTTATGGTCGTTCTCCTCTGAGTCTAGATTTTCGAATCCGACGCAAAACTCATAGTTTATTGTAACGTTCAGGGCCTCCTAATGACGATGGAACACTCAAATTGCGTCAAGAATCAATACATCGGTTTCCAGCCGACTTGCCTTTAAGGGTCTATTGCTGCCTCGGGCACCTTATGGTCGTTCTCCTGTGAGTCTAGATTTTCGAATCCGACGCAGTAATGATAGTTAATTGTAACGTTCAGGGACTCCTAAAGACGATGGAACACTCAAATTGCGTCGAGAGTCAATACATCGACCTCCAGTCGACTTGTATCCAAGGGGATATTGCAGTCTCGGGCACAATATGATCTATGTCCTGTGAGTCTAGATTTCCGAATCCGACGAAAAACTGATAGTTAATTGTAACATTCAGGGCCACCTAATGACGATGGGACACTCAAATTGCGTCGCGATCTAATACATCGTCCTCCAGCTGACTTGTCTCCAAGGGTCTAATGCTGCCTCGGGCACCTTATGGTCGTTCTCTTGTAAGTCTAGATTTTCGAATCCGACGCAAAAATGATAGGGAATAGTAACGTTCAGCGCCTCCTGATGACGATAGAACTCTCAAATTGCGTCGAGATTCAATACATCGTCCTTCAGCCGACTTGTCTCTAAGGGTCAATTGCTGCCTCGGGCACCTTATGGTCGTTCTCCTGTGAGTCTAGATTATAGAATCCGACGCAAAACTGATAGTTAAATGTAATGCTCAGGGCCACCTAATGACGATGGGACACTCAAATTGCGTCGCGATCCAATACATCGTCCTCCAACCGACTTGTCTCCAAGGGTCAATAGCTGCCACGGGCACCTTGTGATCGTTCTGCTGTGAGTCTAGATTTTTGAACCCGACGCAAAACTGATTGTTAATTGTAACGTTCAGGGCCACCTAATGACGATGGGACACTCAAATTGAGTCGAGATACAATACATCGACATCCAGCCGACTTGTCTCCAAGGGGATATTGCTGCCTCGGGCTCCATGTGGTCCGTCTCCTGTGAGTCTAGATTTTCGAATCCGACGCGAAACTGATAGTTAATTGTAACGTTCAGGGCCTCCAAATGACGATGGAGCACTCACATTGCGTCGCGATTCAATACATCGTCCTCCAGCGGACTGGTCTCCAAGGGGATATTGCTGCATCGGGCACCTCATGGTCGTTCTCCTGTGAGTTTAGATTTTCGAATCCGACGAAAAACTGATAGTTAATCGTAACATTCAGGGCCTCCTAATGACGATGGAACACTCATTTAGCGTCGCGATCCAATACATCGTCCTCCAACCGACTTGTCTCCAAGGGTCAATAGCTGCCACGAGCACCTTGTGATCGTTCTGCTGTAAGTCTAGATTTTCGAACCCGACGCAAAACTGATTGTTAATTGTAACGTTCAGGGCCACCTAATGACGATGGAACACTCAAATTGAGTCGAGATTCAATACATCGACCTCCAGCCGACTTGTCTCCAAGGGGATATTGCTGCCTCGGGCTCCATGTGGTCCGTCTCCTGTGAGTCTAGAATTTCGAATCTGACGCGAAACTGATAGTTAATTGTAACGTTCAGGGCCTCCTAATGACGATGGAACACTCAAATTGCGTCGAGATTCAATACATCGGCCTCCAGCCGACTTGTCTAAAAAGGGGATATTGCTGCCTCGGGCACCTTATGGTCGTTCTCCTGTGAGTTTAGATTTTCGAATCCGACGCGAAACTGATAGTTAACTGTAACGTTCAGGGCTTCATAATGCCGATGGAACACTCAAATTGCGTCGAGATTCAATACATCGGCCTCCAGCCGACTTGTCTCCAAGGGTCGGTTGCTGCCTCGGGCACCTTATGGTCGTTCTCCTGTGAGTCTAGATATTCGAATCCGACGCAAAAATGATAGTGAATTGTAACGTTCAGCGCCTCCTAATGACGATAGAAGACTCAAATTGCGTCGAGATTCAATACATCGTCCTCCAGCCTATTTGTCTCCAAGGGGATATTGCTGCCTCGGGCACCAAATGGTCTGTCTGCTGTGTGTCTAGATTTTCGAATCCGACGAAAAACTGATAGTTAATTGTAACATTCGGGGCCTCCTAATGACGATGGAACACTCAAATTGCGTCGCGATCCAATACATCGTCCTCCAGCTGACTTGTCTCCAAGGGTCTAATGCTGCCTCGGGCACTTTATGGTCGTTCTCTTGTAAGTCTAGAGTTTCGAATCCGACGCAAAAATGATAGGGAATAGTAACGTTCAGCGCCTCCTGATGACAATAGAACTCTCAAATTGCGTCGAGATTCAATACTTCGTCCTTCAGCCGACTTGTCTCCAAGGGTCAATTGCTGCCTCGGGCACCTTATGGTCGTTCTCCTGTGAGTCTAGATTATAGAATCCGACGCAAAACTGATAGTTAAATGTAATGCTCAGGGCCTCTTAATGACGATGGAACACTCAAATTGCGTCGAGAGTCAATACATCTTCCTCCAGCCGACTTGTCTACGAGGGGATATTGCTACCTCGGGCTCCATGTGGTCCGTCTCCTGTGAGTCTAGATTTTCGAATCCGACGCGAAACTGATAGTTAATTGTAAGGTTCAGGGCCTCCTAATGACGATGGAACACTCAAATTGCGTCGAGATTCAATACATCGTCCTCCAACCGACTTGTCTCCAAGGATCAATAGCTGCCACGGGCACCTTGTGATCGTTCTGCTGTGAGTCTAGATTTTCGAACCCGACGCAAAACTGATTGTTAATTGTAACGTTCAGGGCCACCTAATGACGATGGAACACTCAAATTGCGTCGAGATTCAATACATCGGCCTCCAGCCGACTTGTCTAAAAAGGGGATATTGCTGCCTCGGGCACCTTATGGTCGTTCTCCTGTGAGTTTAGATTTTCGAATCCGACGCGAAACTGATAGTTAACTGTAACGTTTAGGGCTTCATAATGCCGATGGAACAGTCAAATTGCATCGAGATTCAATACATCGGCCTCCAGCCGACTTGTCTCCAAGGGGCGGTTGCTGCCTCGGGCACCTTATGGTCGTTCTCTAGTAAGTCTAGATTTTCGAATCCGACGAAAAACTGATAGTTAATTGTAACATTCAGGGCCTCCTAATGACGATGGAACACTCAAATTGCGTCGCGATCCAATACATCGACCTCCAGCCGACTTGTCTCCAAGGGTCTATTGCTGCCTCGGGCACCTTATGGTCGTTCTCATGTGAGTCTAGATTTTCGAATCCGACGCAAAAATGATAGTTAATTGTAACGTTCAGGGCCTCCTAATGCCGATGGAACACTCAAATTGCGCCGAGATTCAATACATCTTCCTCCAGCCGACTTGTCTACAAGGGGATATTGCTGCCTCGGGCTGCACGTGTTCCGTCTCCTGTGAGTCTAGATTTTCGAATCCGACGCGAAACTGATAGTTAATTGTAAGGTTCAGGGCCTCCTAATGACGATGGAACACTCAAATCGCGTCGAGATTCAATACATCGTCCTCCAGCCGACTTGACTCCAAGGGCCTATTGCTGCCTCGGGCACCTTATGGTCGTTCTCCTGTGAGTCTAGATTTTCGAATCCGACGCATAAATGATAGTTAATTGTAACGTTCAGGGACTCCTAAAGACGATGGAACACTCAAATTGCGTCGCGATCCAATACATCGACCTCCAGTCGACTTGTATCCAAGGGGATATTGCAGTCTCGGGCACAATATGACCCTTCTCCTGTGAGTCTAGATTTTCGAATCCGACGCAAAACTGATAGTTAATTGTAACGTTTAGGGCCTCCTAATGACTAAGGAACACACAAATTGCGTCGAGATTCAATACATCGGCCTCCAGCCGACTTGTCGCCAAGGGTCTATTGCTGCCTCGGGCACCTTATGGTCGTTCTCCTGTGAGTCTAGATTTTCGAATCCGACGCTAAAATGATAGTTAACTGTAACGTTCAGGGACTCCTAATGCCGATGGAACACTCAAATTGCGTCGAGATTCAATACATCTGTCTCCAGCCGACTTGTCTCCAAGGGTCTATTGCTGCCTCGGGCACCTTGTGGTCGTTCTCCTGTGAGTGTAGATTTTCGAATCCGACGCAAAAATGATAGTTAATTGTAACGTTCAGGGCCTCCTATTGGCGATGGAACACTCAAATTGCGTCGAGATTCAATACATCGGCCTCCAGCCGACTTCTCTCCTATGGTCTGTTGCTGCCTCGGGCACCTTATGGTCGTTCTCCTGTGAGTCTAGATTTTCGAATCCGACGATAAAATGATAGTTAATTGTAACGTTCAGGGCCTTGTAATGACGATGGAACACTCAAATTGCGTCGAGATACAATACATCGACCTCCAGCCGACTTGTCTCCAAGTCTGCCTCGGGCACCTTATGGTCGTTCTCCTGTGAGTTTAGATTTTCGAATCCGACGCGAAACTGATAATTAACTGTAACGTTCAGGGCTTCCTAATGCCGATGGAACACTCAAATTGCATCGAGATTCAATACATCGGCCTCCAGCCGACTTGTCTCCAAGGGGCGGTTGCTGCCTCGGGCACCTTATGGTCGTTCTCTAGTAAGTCTAGATTTTCGAATCCGACGAAAAACTGATAGTTAATTGTAACATTCAGGGCCTCCTAATGACGATGGAACACTCAAATTGCGTCGCGATCCAATACATCGACCTCCAGCCGATTTGTCTCCAAGGGTCTATTGCTGCCTCGGGCACCTTATGGTCGTTCTCATGTGAGTCTAGATTTTCGAATCCGACGCAAAAATGATAGTTAATTGTAACGTTCAGGGCCTCCTAATGCCTATGGAACACTCAAATTGCGCCGAGATTCAATACATCTTCCTCCAGCCGACTTGTCTACAAGGGGATATTGCTGCCTCGGGCTGCATGTGTTCCGTCTCCTGTGAGTCTAGATTTTCGAATCCGACGCGAAACTGTTAGTTAATTGTAAGGTTCAGGGCCTCCTAATGACGATGGAACACTCAAATTGCGTCGAGATTCAATACATCGTCCTCCAGCCGACTTGACTCCAAGGGCCTATTGCTGCCTCGGGCACCTTATGGTCGTTCTCCTGTGAGTCTAGATTTTCGAATCCGACGCATAAATGATAGTTAATTGTAACGTTCAGGGACTCCTAAAGACGATGGAACACTCAAATTGCGTCGCGATCCAATACATCGACCTCCAGTCGACTTGTATCCAAGGGGATATTGCAGTCTCGGGCACAATATGACCCTTCTCCTGTGAGTCTAGATTTTCGAATCCGACGCAAAAATGATAGTTAATTGTAACGTTTAGGGCCTCCTAATGACGAAGGAACACACAAATTGCGTCGAGATTCAATACATCGGCCTCCAGCCGACTTGTCTCCAAGGGTCTATTGCTGCCTCGGGCACCTTATGGTCGTTCTCCTGTGAGTCTAGATTTTCGAATCCGACGCAAAACTCATAGTTAATTGTAACGTTCAGGGCCTTCTAATGACGATGGAACACTCAAATTGCGTCAAGAATCAATACATCGGTTTCCAGCCGACTTGTCTCCAAGGGTCTATTGCTGCCTCGGGCACCTTATGGTCGTTCTCCTGTGAGTCTAGATTTTCGAATCCGACGCGAAACTGATAGTTAATTGTAAGGTTCAGGGCCTCCTAATGACGATGGAACACTCAAATTGCGTCGAGATTCAATACATCGGCCTCCAGCCGACTTGTCTCCAAGGGTCTATTGCTGCGTCGGGCACCTTATGGTCGTTCTCCTGTAAGTTTAGATTATCGAATCCGACGCAAAAATGATAGTTAATTGTATCGTTTAGGGCCTCCTAATGACGATGGGACACTCAAATTGCGTCGAGATTCAATACATCTGTCTCCAGCCGACTTGTCTCCAAGGGTCTATTGCTGCCTCGGGCACCTTGTGGTCGTTCTCCTGTGAGTCTAGATTTTCGAATCCGACGCAAAAATGATAGTTAATTGTAACGTTCAGGGCCTCCTATTGGCGATTTAACACTCAAATTGCGTCGAGATTCAATACATCGGCCTCCAGCCGACTTCTCTCCTATGGTCTGTTGCTGCCTCGGGCACCTTATGGTCGTTCTCCTGTGAGTCTAGATTTTCGAATCCGACGATAAAATGATAGTTAATTGTAACGTTCAGGGCCTTGTAATGACGATGGAACACTCAAATTGCGTCGAGATTCAATACATCGACCTCCAGCCGACTTGTCTCCAAGTCTGCCTCGGGCACCTTATGGTCGTTCTCCTGTGAGTTTAGATTTTCGAATCCGACGCGAAACTGATAATTAACTGTAACGTTCAGGGCTTCCTAATGCCGATGGAACACTCAAATTGCGTCGAGATTCAATACATCGGCCTCCAGCCGACTTGTCTCCAAGGGTCGGTTGCTGCCTCGGACACCTTATGGTCGTTCTCCTGTGAGTCTAGATTTTCGAATCCGACGCATAAATGATAGTTACTTGCAACGTTCAGGGACTCCTAAAGACGATGGAACACTCAAATTGCGTCGAGAGTAAATACATCGACCTCCAGTCGACTTGTATCCAAGGGGATATTGCAGTCTCGGGCACAATATGATCCTTCTCCTGTGAGTCTAGATTTTCGAATCCGACGCAAAAATGATAGTGTATTGTAACGTTCAGCGCCTCCTAATGACGATAGAAGACTCAAATTGCGTCGAGATTCAATACATCGTCCTCCAGCTGATTTGTCTCCAAGGGTCTATTGCCGCCTCGGCCACCTTATGGTCGTTCTCCTGTGAGTCTAGATTTTCGAATCCGACGCAAAAATGATAGTTAATTATAACGTTCAGGGCCTCCTAATGCCGATGGAACACTCAAATTGCGTCGAGAGTCAATACATCGACCTCCAGTCGACTTGTATCCAAGGGGATATTGCAGTCTCGGGCACAATATGATCTATCTCCTGTGAGTCTAGATTTTCGAATCCGACGAAAAACTGATAGTTAATTGTAACATTCAGGGCCACCTAATGACGATGGGACACTCAAATTGCGTCGCGATCCAATACATCGTCCTCCAGCTGACTTGTCTCCAAGGGTCTAATGCTGCCTCGGGCACCTTATGGTCGTTCTCTTGTAAGTCTAGATTTTCGAATCCGACGCAAAAATGATAGGGAATAGTAACGTTCAGCGCCTCCTGATGACGATAGAACTCTCAAATTGCGTTGAGATTCAATACATCGTCCTTCAGCCGACTTGTCTCCAAGGGTCAATTGCTGCCTCGGGCACCTTATGGTCTTTCTCCTGTGAGTCTAGATTATAGAATCCGACGCAAAACTGATAGTTAAATGTAATGCTCAGGGCCACCTAATGACGATGGGACACTCAAATTGCGTCGCGATCCAATACATCGTCCTCCAACCGACTTGTCTCCAAGGGTCAATAGCTGCCACGGGCACCTTGTGATCGTTCTGCTGTGAGTCTAGATTTTTGAACCCGACGCAAAACTGATTGTTAATTGTAACGTTCAGGGCCACCTAATGACGATGGGACACTCAAATTGAGTCGAGATACAATACATCGACCTCCAGCCGACTTGTCTCCAAGGGGATATTGCTGCCTCGGGCTCCATGTGGTCCGTCTCCTGTGAGTCTAGATTTTCGAATCCGACGCGAAACTGATAGTTAATTGTAACGTTCAGGGCCTCCAAATGACGATGGAGCACTCACATTGCGTCGCGATTCAATACATCGTCCTCCAGCGGACTGGTCTCCAAGGGGATATTGCTGCATCGGGCACCTCATGGTCGTTCTCCTGTGAGTTTAGATTTTCGAATCCGACGAAAAACTGATAGTTAATCGTAACATTCAGGGCCTCCTAATGACGATGGAACACTCATTTAGCGTCGCGATCCAATACATCGTCCTCCAACCGACTTGTCTCCAAGGGTCAATAGCTGCCACGAGCACCTTGTGATCGTTCTACTGTAAGTCTAGATTTTCGAACCCGACGCAATACTGATTGTTAATTGTAACGTTCAGGGCCACCTAATGACGATGGAACACTCAAATTGAGTCGAGATTCAATACATCGACCTCCAGCCGACTTGTCTCCAAGGGGATATTGCTGCCTCGGGCTCCATGTGGTCCGTCTCCTGTGAGTCTAGAATTTCGAATCTGACGCGAAACTGATAGTTAATTGTAACGTTCAGGGCCTCCTAATGACGATGGAACACTCAAATTGCGTCGAGATTCAATACATCGGCCTCCAGCCGACTTGTCTAAAAAGGGGATATTGCTGCCTCGGGCACCTTATGGTCGTTCTCCTGTGAGTTTAGATTTTCGAATCCGACGCGAAACTGATAGTTAACTGTAACGTTCAGGGCTTCATAATGCCGATGGAACACTCAAATTGCGTCGAGATTCAATACATCGGGCTCCAGCCGACTTGTCTCCAAGGGTCGGTTGCTGCCTCGGGCACCTTATGGTCGTTCCCCAGTAAGTCTAGATTTTCGAATCCGACGCAAAAATGATAGTTAATAGTAACGTTTAGGGCCTCCTAATGCCGTTGGAACACTCAAATTGCGTCGAGATTCAATACATCGGCCGCCAGCCGACTTGTCTCCAAGGGTCTATTGCTGCCTCGGGGACCTTATGGTCGTTCTCCTGTGAGTCTAGATTTTCGAATCCGACGCAAAAATGATAGTGAATTGTAACGTTCAGCGCCTCCTAATGACGATAGAAGACTCAAATTGCGTCGAGATTCAATACATCGTCCTCCAGCCGATTTGTCTCCAAGGGGATATTGCTGACTCGGGCACCAAATGGTCCGTCTGCTATGAGTCTAGATTTTCGAATCCGACGAAAAACTGATTGTTAATTGTAACATTCAGGGCCTCCTAATGACGATGGAACACTCAAATTGCGTCGCGATCCAATACATCGACCTCCAGCCTACTTGTCTCCAAGGGTCTATTGCTGCCTCGGGCACCTTATGGTCGTTCTCCTGTGAGTCTAGATTTTCGAATCCGACGCATAAATGATAGTTAATTGTAACGTTCAGGGACTCCTAAAGACGATGGAACACTCAAATTGCGTCGAGAGTCAATACATCGACCTCCAGTCGACTTGTATCCAAGGGGATATTGCAGTCTCGGGCACAATATGACCCTTCTCCTGTGAGTCTAGATTTTCGAATCCGACGCAAAAATGATAGTTAATAGTAACGTTTAGGGCCTCCTAATGACGATGGAACACACAAATTGCGTCGAGATTCAATACATCGGCCTCCAGCCGACTTGTCTCCAAGGGTCTATTGCTGCCTCGGGCACCTTATGGTCGTTCTCCTGTGAGTCTAGATTTTCGAATCCGACGCAAAACTCATAGTTAATTGTAACGTTCAGGGCCTCCTAATGACGATGGAACACTCAAATTGCGTCAAGAATCAATACATCGGTTTATAGCCGACTTGTCTCCAAGGGTCTATTGCTGCCTCGGGCACCTTATGGTCGTTCTCCTGCGAGTCTAGATTTTTGAATCCGACGCATAAATGATAGTTAATTGTAACGTTCAGGGACTCCTAAAGACGATGGAACACTCAAATTGCGTCGAGAGTCAATACATCGACCTCCAGTCGACTTGTATCCAAGGGGATTTTGCAGTCTCGGGCACAATATGTTCTTTCTCCTGTGAGTCTAGATTTTCGAATCCGACGCAAAAATGATAGTGAATTGTTACGTTCAGCGCCTCCTAATGACGATAGAAGACTCAAATTGCGTCGAGATTCAATACATCGTCCTCCAGCCTATTTGTCTCCAAGGGGATATTGCTGCCTCGGGCACCAAATGGTCTGTCTGCTGTGTGTCTAGATTTTCGAATCCAACGAAAAACTGATAGTTAATTGTAACATTCGGGGCCTCCTAATGACGATGGAACACTCAAATTGCGTCGCGATCCAATACATCGTCCTCCAGCTGACTTGTCTCCAAGGGTCTAATGCTGCCTCGGGCACTTTATGGTCGTTCTCTTGTAAGTCTAGATTTTCGAATCCGACGCAAAAATGATAGGGAATAGTAACGTTCAGCGCCTCCTGATGACGATAGAACTCTCAAATTGCGTCGAGATTCAATACATCGTCCTTCAGCCGACTTGTCTCCAAGGGTCAATTGCTGAGTCGGGCACCTTATGGTCGTTCTCCTGTGAGTCTAGATTATAGAATCCGACGCAAAACTGATAGTTAAATGTAATGCTCAGGGCCTCTTAATGACGATAGAACACTCAAATTGCGTCGAGAGTCAATACATCTTCCTCCAGCCGACTTGTCTACGAGGGGATATTGCTACCTCGGGCTCCATGTAGTCCGTCTCCTGTGAGTCTAGATTCTCGAATCCGACGCGAAACTGATAGTTAATTGTAACGTTCAGGGCCTCCAAATGACGATGGTGCACTCCTATTGCGTCGCGATTCAATACATCGTCCTCCAGCGGACTGGTCTCCGAGGGGATATTGCTGCATCGGGCACCTTATGGTCGTCTCCTGTGAGTTTAGATTTTCGAATCCGACGAAAAACTGATAGTTAATCGTAACATTCAGGGCCTCCTAATGACAATGGAACACTCATTTAGCGTCGCGATCCAATACATCGTCCTCCAACCGACTTGTCTCCAAGGGTCAATAGCTGCCACGAGCACCTTGTGATCGTTCTGCTGTAAGTCTAGATTTTCGAACCCGACGCAAAACTGATTGCTAATTGTAACGTTGAGGGCCACCTAATGACGATGGAACACTCAAATTGAGTCGAGATTCAATACATCGACCTCCAGCCGACTTGTCTCCAAGCGGATATTGCTGCCTCGGGCTCCATGTGGTCCGTCTCCTGTGAGTCTAGAATTTCGAATCCGACGCGAAATTGATAGTTAATTGTAACGTTCAGGGCCTCCTAATGACGATGGAACACTCAAATTGCGTCGAGATTCAATACATCGTCCTCCAGCCGACTTGACTCCAAGGGCCTATTGCTGCCTCGGGCACCTTATGGTCGTTCTCCTGTGAGTCTAGATTTTCGAATCCGACGCATAAATGATAGTTAATTGTAACGTTCAGGGACTCCTAAAGACGATGGAACACTCAAATTGCGTCGCGATCCAATACATCGACCTCCAGTCGACTTGTATCCAAGGGGATATTGCAGTCTCGGGCACAATATGACCCTTCTCCTGTGAGTCTAGATTTTCGAATCCGACGCAAAAATGATAGTTAATTGTAACGTTTAGGGCCTCCTAATGACGAAGGAACACACAAATTGCGTCGAGATTCAATACATCGGCCTCCAGCCGACTTGTCTCCATGGGTCTATTGCTGCCTCGGGCACCTTATGGTCGTTCTCCTGTGAGTCTAGATTTTCGAATCCGACGCAAAACTCATAGTTAATTGTAACGTTCAGGGCCTCCTAATGACGATGGAACACTCAAATTGCGTCAAGAATCAATACATCGGTTTCCAGCCGACTTGTCTCCAAGGGTCTATTGCTGCCTCGGGCACCTTATTTTCGTTCTCCTGTGAGTCTAGATTTTCGAATCCGACGCGAAACTGATAGTTAATTGTAAGGTTCAGGGCCTCCTAATGACGATGGAACACTCAAATTGCGTCGAGATTCAATACATCGGCCTCCAGCCGACTTGTCTCCAAGGGTCTATTGCTGCGTCGGGCACCTTATGGTCGTTCTCCTGTGAGTTTAGATTATCGAATCCGACGCAAAAATGATAGTTAATTGTATCGTTTAGGGCCTCCTAATGACATTGGGACACTCAAATTGCGTCGAGATTCAATACATCGTCCTCCAGCCGACTTGTCTCCAAGGGTCTAATGCTGCCTCGGGCACCTTACGCTCGTTCTCTTGTAGGTCTAGATTTTCGAATCCGACGCTAAAATGATAGTTAACTGTAACGTTCAGGGACTCCTAATGCCGATGGAACACTCAAATTGCGTCGAGATTCAATACATCTGTCTCCAGCCGACTTGTCTCCAAGGGTCTATTGCTGCCTCGGGCACCTTGTGGTCGTTCTCATGTGAGTCTAGATTTTCGAATCCGACGCAAAAATGATAGTTAATTGTAACGTTCAGGGCCTCCTATTGGCGATGGAACACTCAAATTGCGTCGAGATTCAATACATCGGCCTCCAGCCGACTTCTCTCCTATGGTCTGTTGCTGCCTCGGGCACCTTATGGTCGTTCTCCTGTGAGTCTAGATTTTCGAATCCGACGATAAAATGATAGTTAATTGTAACGTTCAGGGCCTTGTAATGACGATGGAACACTCAAATTGCGTCGAGATTCAATACATCGACCTCCAGCCGACTTGTCTCCAAGTCTGCCTCGGGCACCTTATGGTCGTTCTCCTGTGAGTTTAGATTTTCGAATCCGACGCGAAACTGATAATTAACTGTAACGTTCAGGGCTTCCTAATGCCGATGGAACACTCAAATTGCATCGAGATTCAATACATCGGCCTCCAGCCGACTTGTCTCCAAGGGGCGGTTGCTGCCTCGGGCACCTTATGGTCGTTCTCTAGTAAGTCTAGATTTTCGAATCCGACGAAAAACTGATAGTTAATTGTAACATTCAGGGCCTCCTAATGACGATGGAACACTCAAATTGCGTCGCGATCCAATACATCGACCTCCAGCCGACTTGTCTCCAAGGGTCTATTGCTGCCTCGGGCACCTTATGGTCGTTCTCATGTGAGTCTAGATTTTCGAATCCGACGCAAAAATGATAGTTAATTGTAACGTTCAGGGCCTCCTAATGCCGATGGAACACTCAAATTGCGCCGAGATTCAATACATCTTCCTCCAGCCGACTTGTCTACAAGGGGATATTGCTGCCTCGGGCTGCATGTGTTCCGTCTCCTGTGAGTCTAGATTTTCGAATCCGACGCGAAACTGATAGTTAATTGTAAGGTTCAGGGCCTCCTAATGACGATGGAACACTCAAATTGCGTCGAGATTCAATACATCGTCCTCCAGCCGACTTGACTCCAAGGGCCTATTGCTGCCTCGGGCACCTTATGGTCGTTCTCCTGTGAGTCTAGATTTTCGAATCCGACGCATAAATGATAGTTAATTGTAACGTTCAGGGACTCCTAAAGACGATGGAACACTCAAATTGCGTCGCGATCCAATACATCGACCTCCAGTCGACTTGTATCCAAGGGGATATTGCAGTCTCGGGCACAATATGACCCTTCTCCTGTGAGTCTAGATTTTCGAATCCGACGCAAAAATGATAGTTAATTGTAACGTTTAGGGCCTCCTAATGACGAAGGAACACACAAATTGCGTCGAGATTCAATACATCGGCCTCCAGCCGACTTGTCTCCAAGGGTCTATTGCTGCCTCGGGCACCTTATGGTCGTTCTCCTGTGAGTCTAGATTTTCGAATCCGACGCAAAACTCATAGTTAATTGTAACGTTCAGGGCCTCCTAATGACGATGGAACACTCAAATTGCGTCAAGAATCAATACATCGGTTTCCAGCCGACTTGTCTCCAAGGGTCTATTGCTGCCTCGGGCACCTTATGGTCGTTCTCCTGTGAGTCTAGATTTTCGAATCCGACGCGAAACTGATAGTTAATTGTAAGGTTCAGGGCCTCCTAATGACGATGGAACACTCAAATTGCGTCGAGATTCAATACATCGGCCTCCAGCCGACTTGTCTCCAAGGGTCTATTGCTGCGTCGGGCACCTTATGGTCGTTCTCCTGTGAGTTTAGATTATCGAATCCGACGCAAAAATGATAGTTAATTGTATCGTTTAGGGCCTCCTAATGACGATGGGACACTCAAATTGCGTCGAGATTCAATACATCGTCCTCCAGGCGACTTGTCTCCAAGGGTCTAATGCTGCCTCGGGCACCTTACGGTCGTTCTCTTGTAATTCTAGATTTTCGAATCCGACGCTAAAATGATAGTTAACTGTAACGTTCAGGGACTCCTAATGCCGATGGAACACTCAAATTGCGTCGAGATTCAATACATCTGTCTCCAGCCGACTTGTCTCCAAGGGTCTATTGCTGCCTCGGGCACCTTGTGGTCGTTCTCCTGTGAGTCTAGATTTTCGAATCCGACGCAAAAATGATAGTTAATTGTAACGTTCAGGGCCTCCTATTGGCGATGGAACACTCAAATTGCGTCGCGATTCAATACATCGGCCTCCAGCCGACTTCTCTCCTATGGTCTGTTGCTGCCTCGGGCACCTTATGGTCGTTCTCCTGTGAGTCTAGATTTTCGAATCCGACGATAAAATGATAGTTAATTGTAACGTTCAGGGCCTTGTAATGACGATGGAACACTCAAATTGCGTCGAGATTCAATACATCGACCTCCAGCCGACTTGTCTCCAAGTCTGCCTCGGGCACCTTATGGTCGTTCTCCTGTGAGTTTAGATTTTCGAATCCGACGCGAAACTGATAATTAACTGTAACGTTCAGGGCTTCCTAATGCCGATGGAACACTCAAATTGCGTCGAGATTCAATACATCGGCCTCCAGCCGACTTGTCTCCAAGGGTCGGTTGCTGCCTCGGACACCTTATGGTCGTTCTCCTGTGAGTCTAGATTTTCGAATCCGACGCATAAATGATAGTTACTTGCAACGTTCAGGGACTCCTAAAGACGATGGAACACTCAAATTGCGTCGAGAGTCAATACATCGACCTCCAGTCGACTTGTATCCAAGGGGATATTGCAGTCTCGGGCACAATATGATCCTTCTCCTGTGAGTCTAGATTTTCGAATCCGACGCAAAAATGATAGTGTATTGTAACGTTCAGCGCCTCCTAATGACGATAGAAGACTCAAATTGCGTCGAGATTCAATACATCGTCCTCCAGCTGATTTGTCTCCAAGGGTCTATTGCCGCCTCGGGCACCTTATGGTCGTTCTCCTGTGAGTCTAGATTTTCGAATCCGACGCAAAAATGATAGTTAATTATAACGTTCAGGGCCTCCTAATGCCGATGGAACACTCAAATTGCGTCGAGATTCAATACATGTTCCACCAGCCGACTTGTCTACAAGGGGATTTTGCTGCCTCGGGCTCCATGTGGTCCGTCTCCTGTGAGTCTAGATTTTCGAATTCGACGCGAAACTGATAGTTAATTGTAAGGTTCAGGGCCTCCTAATGACGATGGAACACTCAAATTGCGTCGAGATTCAATACATCGACCTCCAGCCGACTTGTCTCCAAGGGTCTATTGCTGCCTCGGGCACCTTATGGTCGTTCTCCTGTGAGTCTAGATTTTCGAATCCGACGTAAAAATTATAGTTAATTGTATCGTTCCGGGCCTTGTAATGACGATGGAACACTCAAATTGCGTCGAGATTCAATACATCGGCCTCCAGCCGACTTGTCTCCAAGGGTCTATTGCTGCCTCGGGCACCATATGGTCGTTCTCCTGTGAGTCTAGATTTTCGAATCCGACGCAAAAATTATAGTTAATTGTAACGTTCAGGGCCTCCTACTGGCGATGGAACTCTCAAATTGCGTCGTGATTCAATACTTCGTCCTCCAGCCGACTTGTCTCCAAGGGTCTATTGCTGCCTCGGGCACCTTATGGTCGTTCTCCTGTGAGTAGATTTTCGAATCCGACGCATAAATGATAATTAATTGTAACGTTCAGGGACTCCTAAAGACGATGGAACACTCAAATTACGTCGAGAGTCAATACATCGACCTCCAGTCGAATTGTATCCAAGGGGATATTGCAGTCTCGTGCACCATATGATCCTTCTCCTGTTAGTAGATTTTAGAATCCCGCGCTAAAATGATAGTTAACTGTAACGTTCAGGGCCTCCTAATGCCGATGGAACACACAAATTGCGTCGAGATTCAATACATCGACCTCCGGCCGACTTGTCTCCAAGGCTCTATTGATGCCTCGGGCACCATATGGTCGTTCTCCTGTGAGTCTAGATTTTCGAATCCGACGCAAAAATGATAGTAACTTGTAACGTTCAGGGCCTCCTAATGACGATAGAAGACTAAAATTGCGTCGAGATTCAATACATCGTCCTCCAGCCGACTTGGCTCCAAGGGGATAATGCTGTCTCGGGCACCATATTATCCTTCTCCTGTTAGTCTAGATTTTCGAATCCGACGCAAATTTGATAGTGAATAGTAACGTTCAGCGCCTCCCGATCACGATAGAACTCTCAAATTGCGTCGAGATTCAATACATCGTCCTTCAGCTGATTTGTCTCCAAGGGTCTGTTGCTGCCTCGCTCACCTTATGGTCGTTCTCCTGTGAGTTTAGATTTTCGAATCCGACGCGAAACTGATAGTTAATTGTAAGGTTCAGGGCCTCCTAATGACGATGGAACACTCAAATTGCGTCGAGATTCAATACATCGGCCTCCAGCGGACTTGTCTCCAAGGGGATATTGCTGTCTCGAGCACCGTATGAACTTCTCCTGTGAGTAGATTTTCGAATCCGACGCATAAATGATAGTTAATTGTTACGTTCAGGGACTCCTAAAGACGATGGAACACTCAAATTGCGTCGAGAGTCAATACATCGACCGCCAGTCGACTTGTATCCAAGGGGATATTGCAGTCTCGTGCACCATATGATCCTTCTCCTGTTAGTAGATTTTCGAATCCGACGCAAAAATGATAGTGAATTGTAACGTTCAGCGCCTCCTAATGACGATAGAAGACTCAAATTCCGTCGAGATTCAATACATCGTCCTCCAGCCGATTTGTTTCCAAGGGGATATTGCTGTCTCGGGCACCAAATGGTCCGTCTGCTGTGAGTCTAGATTTTCGAATCCGACGAAAAACTGATAGTTAATTGTAACATTTAGGGCCTCCTAATGACGATGGAACACTCAATTTGCGTCGCGATCCAATACATCGTTCTCCAGCCGACTTGTCTCCAAGGGTCTAATGCTGCCTCGGGCACCTTATGGTCGTTCTCCTGTGAGTAGATTTTCGAATCCGACGCATAAATGATAGATAATTGTTACTTTCAGGGACTCCTAAAGACGATGGAACACTCAAATTGCGTCGAGAGTCAATACATCGACCGCCAGTCGACTTGTATCCAAGGGGATATTTCAGTCTCGTGCACCATATGATCCTTCTCCTGTTAGTAGATTTTCGAATCCGACGCTAAAATGATAGTTAACTGTAACGTTCAGGGCCTCCTAATGCCGATGGAACACTCAAATTGCGTCGAGATTCAATACATCGGCCTCCAGCCGACTTGTCTCCAAGGGTCTATTGCTGCCTCGGGCACCATATGGTCGTTCTCCTGTGAGTCTAGATTTTCGAATCCGATGCAAAAATCATAGTTAATTGTAACGTTCAGGGCCTCCTATTGGCGATGGAACACTCAAATTGCGTCGCGATCCAATACATCGTCCTCCAGCCGACTTGTCTCCAAGGGTATAATGCTGCCTCGGGCACCTTATGGTCGTTCTCTTGTAAGTCTAGATTTTCAAATCCGACGCAAAAATGATAGTTAATTGTAACATTCAGGGCCTCCTAATGACGAAGGGACACTCAAATTGCGTCGCGATCCAATACATCGTCCTCCAGCCGACTTGTCTCCAAGGGTCTAAAGCTGCCTCGGGCACCGTATGGTCGTTCTCCTGTGAGTCTAGATTTTCGAACCGGACGCAAAAACGATAGTTAATTGTAACGTTCAGGGCCTTCTAATGACGATAGAACACTCAAATTGCGTCGAGATTCAATACATCGGCCTCCAGCCGACTTGGCTCCAAGGGGATGTCGCTGCCTCGGGCACCACATGGTCCGTCTCCGGTGATTCTACGTTTTCGAATCCGACGCAAAACTCATAGTTAATTGTAACGTTCAGGGCCTCCTATTGGTGATGGAACACTCAAATTGCGTCGAGATTCAATACATCAACCTCCAGCCGACTTGTCTCCAAGGGTCTATTGCTGCCTCGGGCACCTTATGGTCGTTCTAATGTGAGTCTAGATTTTCGAATCCGACGCATAAATGATAGTTAATTGTAACGTTCAGGGACTCCTAATGACGATGGAACACTCAAATTGCGTCGAGAGTCAATACATCGACCTCCAGTCGACTTGTATCCAAGGGGATATTGCAGTCTCGTGCACCATATGATCCTTCTCCTGTTAGTAGATTTTCGAATCCGACGCTAAAATGATAGTTAACTGTAACGTTCAGGGCCTCCTAATGCCGATGGAACACTCAAATTGCGTCGAGATTCAATACATCGGCCTCCAGCCGACTTGTCTCCAAGGGTCTACTGCTGCCTCTGGCACCTTATGGTCGTTCTCCTGTGAGTCTAGATTTTCGAACCCGATGCAAAACTGATTGTTAATTATAACGTTCAGGGCCACCTAATGACGCTGGAACACTCAAATTGAGTCGAGATTCAATACATCGACCTCCAGCCGACTTGTCTCCAAGGGGATATTGCTGCCTCGGGCTCCATGTGGTCCGTCTCCTGTGAGTCTAGATTTTCGAATCCGACGCGAAACTGATAGTTAATTGTAACGTTCAGGGCCTCCTAATGACTATGGAACACTCAAATTGCGTCGAGATTCAATACATCGGCCTCCAGCCGACTTGTCTCCAAGGGAATATTGCTGCCTCGGGCTCCATGTGGTCCGTCTCCTTTGCGTCTAGATTTTCGAATCCGACTCGAAAGTCATAGATAATTGAAACGTTCAGGGCCTCCTAATGACGAAGGAACTCTCAAATTGCGTCGAGATCCAATACATCGGCCTCCAGCCGACTTGTCTCCAAGGGGATATCGCTGCCTCGGGCACCACATGGTCCGTCTCCGGTGATTCTACGTTTTCGAATCCGACGCAAAACTCATAGTTAATTGTAACGTTCAGGGCCTCCTATTGGCGATGGAACACTCAAATTGCGTCGAGATTCAATACATCGACCTCCAGCCGACTTGTCTCCAAGGGTCTATTGCTGCCTCGGGCACCTTATGGTCGTTCTCCTGTGAGTCTAGATTTTCGAATCCGACGTAAAAATTATAGTTAATTGTATCGTTCCGGGCTTTGTAATGACGATGGAACACTCAAATTGCGTCGAGATTCAATACATCGGCCTCCAGCCGACTTGTCTCCAAGGGTCTATTGCTGCCTCGGGCACCATATGGTCGTTCTCCTGTGAGTCTAGATTTTCGAATCCGACGCAAAAATGATAGTTAATTGTAACGTTCAGGGCCTCCTACTGGCGATGGAACTCTCAAATTGCGTCGTGATTCAATACTTCGTCCTCCAGCCGACTTGTCTCCAAGGGTCTATTGCTGCCTCGGGCACCTTATGGTCGTTCTCCTGTGAGTAGATTTTCGAATCCGACGCATAAATGATAATTAATTGTAACGTTCAGGGACTCCTAAAGACGATGGAACACTCAAATTACGTCGAGAGTCAATACATCGACCTCCAGTCGAATTGTATCCAAGGGGATATTGCAGTCTCGTGCACCATATGATCCTTCTCCTGTTAGTAGATTTTAGAATCCCGCGCTAAAATGATAGTTAAATGTAACGTTCAGGGCCTCCTAATGCCGATGGAACACTCATATTGCGTCGAGATTCAATACATCGGCCTCCAGCCGACTTTTCTCCAAGGGGATATTGCTGCCTCGGGCACCACATAGTCCGTCTCCGGTGATTCTACGTTTTCGAATCCGACGCAAAACTCATAGTTAGTTGTAACGTTCAGGGCCTCCTATTGGCGATGGAACACTCAAATTGCGTCGAGATTCAATACATCGGCCTCCAGCCGACTTGTCTCCAAGGGTCTGTTGCTGCCTCGGGCACCTTATGGTCGTTCTCCTGTGAGTTTAGATTATCGAATCCGACGCAAAAATGATAGTTAATTGTAACGTTTAGAGGCTCCTAATGCCGGTGGAACACTCAAATTGCGTCGAGATTCAATACACAGGCCTCCAGCCGACTTGTCTCCAAGGGTCTGTTGCTGCCTCGGGCACCTTATGGTCGTTCTCCTGTGAGATTAGATTATCGAATCCGACGCAAAAACGATAGTTAATTGTAACGTTCAGGGCCTCCTAATGACGATGGAACTCTCAAATTGCGTCGAGATACAATACATCGTCCTCCAACCGACTTGTCTCCAAGGGTCAATAGCTGCCACGGGCACCTTGTGATCGTTCTGCTGTGAGTCTAGATTTTCGAACCCGACGCAAAACTGATTGTTAATTGTAACGTTCAGGGCCACCTAATGACGATGGAACACTCAAATTGCGTAGAGATTCAATACATCATCCTCCAGCCGACTTGTCCCCAAGGGTCTAATGCTGCCTCGGGCACCTTATGGTCGTTCTCTTGTAAGTCTAGATTTTCGAATCCGACGCAAAACTGATAGTTCATTATAACGTTCAGGGCGACCTAATGACGATGGAACACCCAAATTGCGTCGATATTCAATACATCGGCCTCCAGTCGATTTGTCTCCAAGGGGTATACAGCTGTCTCGAGCACCGTATGAACTTCTCCTGTGAGTATATTTTCAAATCCGACGCTAAAATGATTGTTAATTGTAACGGTCAGGGCCTCCTAACGACGATAAAACACTCAAATTGCGTCAAGAATCAATACATCGGTTTCCAGCCGACTTGTCTCCAAGGGTCTATTGCTGCCTCGAGCACCGTATGAACTTCTCCTGTGAGTAGATTTTCGAATCCGACGCTAAAATGATAGTTAAATGTAACGTTCAGGGCCTCCTAATGCCGATGGAACACTCAAATTGCGTCGAGATTCAATACATCGGCCTCCAGCCGACTTGTCTCCAATTGTCTATTGCTGCCTCGGGCACCTTATGGTCGTTCTCCTGTGAGTCTAGATTTTCGAATCCGACGCAAAAATGATAGATAATTGTAACGTTCAGGGCCTCCTATTGGCAATGGAACACTCAAATTGCGTCGAGAGTCAATACATCGACCTCCAGTCGTCTTGTATCCAAGGGGATATTGCAGACTCGTGCACCATATGATCCTTCTCCTGTTAGTAGATTTTCGAATCCGACGCAAAAATGATAGTTAATTTTAAGGTTCAGGGCCTCCAAATGACGATGGAGCACTCAAATCGCGTCGCGATTCAATACATCGTCCCCCAGCGGACTGGTCTCCGAGGGTCAATAGCGGCCACGGGCACCTTGTGATCGTTCTGCTGTGAGTCTAGATTTTCGAACCCGACGCAAAGCTGATTGTTAATTGTGAGGTTCAGGGACTCCTAATGCCGATGGAACACTCAAATTGCGTCGAGATTCAATACATCTTCCTCCAGCCGACTTGTCTACAAGGGGATATTGCTGCCTCGGGCTCCATGTGGTCCGTCTCCTGTGAGTCTAGATTTTCGAATCCGGCGAGAAACTGATAGTTAATTGTAAGGTTCAGGGCCTCCTAATGACGATGGAACTCTCAAATTGCGTCGAGATTCAATACATCGGCCTCCAGCCGACTTGTCTCCAAGGGTCTGTTGCTGCCTCGGGCACCTTATGGTCGTTCTCCTGTGAGTTCAAGATTATCGATTCCGACGCAAAAATGATAGTTAATTGTAACGTTTAGGGCCTCCTAATGACGATGGAACACTCAAATTGCGTCGAGATGCAATACATCGTCCTCCAGCCGACTTGTCTCCAAGGGGATATTGCTGTCTCGGACACAATATGATCCTTCTCCTTTGAGTCTAGATTTTCGAATCCGACGCAAAAATCTTAGTGAATTGTTACGTTCAGCGCCTCCTAATGACGATAGAAGACTCAAATTGCGTCGAGATTCAATACATCGTCCTCCAGCCGATTTGTCTCCAAGGAGATATTGCTGCCCCCGGCACCAAATGGTCCGTCCTGCTGTGAGTCTAGATTTTCGAATCCGACGAATAACTGATAGTTAATTGTAACATTCAGGGCCTCCTAATGACGATGGAACACTCAAATTGCGTCGCGATCTAATACATCGTCCTCCAGCCGACTTGTCTCCAAGGGTCTAATGCTGCCTCGGGCACCTTATGGTCGTTCTCTTGTAAGTCTAGATTTTCGAATCCGACGCAAAAATGATAGTTAATTGTAACGTTCAGGGCGTCCTAATGACGACGGAACTCTCAAATTGCGTCGAGATTCAATACATCGTCCTCCAGCCGACTTGTCTCCAAGGGACTATTGCTGCCTCAGGCACCTTATGGTCGTTCTCCTGTGAGTCTAGATTTTCGAATCCGACGCAAAAATGATAGTTAACTGTACCGTTTAGGGTCTCCTAATGACGATGGAACACTCAAATTGCGTCGAGATTCAATACATCGGCCTCCAGCCGACTTGTCTCCATGGGGATATTACTGCCGCCGGCCTCTTATGTTCGCTCTCATGTGAGTCTTGATTTTCGAATCCGACGCGAAACTGATTGTTAATTGTAACGTTCAGGGCTTCCTAATGTCGATGGAACACTCAAATTGCCTCGAGATTCAATACATCGGCATTCAGCCGATTTGTCTCCAAGGGTCTATTGCTGCCTCGGGCACCGTATGGTCGTTCCCCTGTGAGTCAACATTTTTGAATCCGACGCAAAACTGATAGTTAAATGTAATGCTCAGGGCCTCTTAATGACGATGGAACACTCAAATTGCGTCGAGAGTCAATACATCTTGCTCCAGCCGACTTGTCTACAAGGGGATATTGCTGCCTCGGGCTCCATGTGGTCCGTCTCCTGTGAGTCTAGATTTTCGAATCCGACGAGAAACTGATAGTTAATTGTAAGGTTCAGGGCCTCCTAATGACGATGGAACACTCAAATTGCGTCGAGATTCAATACATCGGCCTCCAGCGGACTTGTCATTTAGGGGATATTGCTGTCTCGGGCACCATATGAACCTTCTCCTGTGAGTCTAGATTTTCGAATCCGACGCAAAAATGATAGTGAATAGTAACGTTCAGCGCCTCCTGATGACGATAGAACTCTCAAATTGCGTCGAGGTTCAATACATCGTCCTCCAGCTGATTTGTCTCCAAGGGGATATTGCTGCCTCGGGCACCAAATATTCCGTCTTCTGTGAGTCTGGATTTTTGAATCCGACGCGAAACTGATAGTTAATTGTAAGGTTCAGGGCCTCCAAATGACGATGGAGCACTCAAATTGCGTCGCGATTCAATACATCGTCCTCCAGCGGACTGCTCACCAAGGGTCAATAGCTGCCACGGGCACCTTGTGATCGTTCTGCTGTGAGTCTAGATTTTCGAACCCAACGCAAAACTGATTGTTAATTGTAACGTTCAGGGCCACCTAATGACGATGGAACACTCAAATTGAGTCGAGATTCAATACATCGACCTCCAGCCGACTTGTCTCCAAGGGTCTATTGCTGCCTCGGGCACCTTATGGTCGTTCTCCTGTGAGTCTAGATTTTCGAATCCGACGCAAAAATGTTAGTTAATTGTAACGTTCAGGGCCTCCTAATGCCGATGGAACACTCATATTGCGTCGAGATTCAATACATCTTCCTCCAGCCGACTTGTCTACAAGGGGATATTGCTGCCTTGGGCTCCATGTGGTCCGTCTCCTGTGAGTCTAGATTTTCGAATCCGACGAGAAACTGATAGTTAATTGTAAGGTTCAGGGCCTCCTAATGACGATGGGACACTCAAATTGCGTCGAGATTCAATATATCGGCCTCCAGCCGACTTGTCTCCAAGGGTCTGTTGCTGCCTTGGGCACCTTATGGTCGTTCTCCTGTGAGTTTAGATTATCGAATCCGACGCAAAAATGATAGTTAATTGTAACGTTTAGGGCCTCCTAATGACGATGGGACACTCAAATTTCGTCGAGATTCAATACATCGTCCTCCAGCCGACTTGTCTCCAAGGGTCTAATGCTGCCTCCGGCACCTTATGGTCGTTCTCTTGTAAGTCTAGATTTTCGAATCGGACGCAAAAATGATAGTTAATTGTAACGTTCAGGGCATCCTAAAAACGATGGAACTCTCAAATTGCGTCGAGATCCAATACATCGTCCTCCAACCGACTTGTCTCCAAGGGTCAATAGCTGCCACGGGCACCTTGTGATCGTTCTGCTGTGAGTCTAGATTTTCGAACCCGACGCAAAACTGATTGTTAATTGTAACGTTCAGGGCCACCTAATGACGATGGAACACTCAAATTGAGTCGAGATTCAATACATCGACCTCCAGCCGACTTGTCTCCAAGGGGATATTGCTGCCTCTGGCTCCATGTGGTCCGTCTCCTGTGAGTGTAGATTTTCGAATCCGACGCGAAACTGATAGTTAATTGTAACGTTCAGGGCCTCCTAATGACGATGGAACACTCAAATTGCGTCGCGATTCAATACATCGGCCTCCAGCGGACTTGTCTCCAAGGGGATATTGCTGTCTCGAGCACCGTATGAACTTCTCCTGTGAGTAGATTTTCGAATCCGACGCTAAAATGATTGTTAATTGTAACGTTCAGGGCCTCCTAATGACGATGGAACACTCAAATTGCGTCAAGAATCAATACATCGGTTTCCAGCCGACTTGTCTCCAAGGGTCTATTGCTGCCTCGAGCACCGTATGAACTTCTCCTGTGAGTAGATTTTCGTATCCGACGCATAAATGATAGTTAATTGTAACGTTCAGGGACTCCTAAAGACGATGGAACACTCAAATTGCGTCGAGAGTCAATACATCGACCTCCAGTCGACTTGTATCCAAGGGTATATTGCAGTCTCGTGCACCATATGATCCTTCTCCTGTTAGTAGATTTTCGAAACCGACGCTAAAATGATAGTTAAATGTAACGTTCAGGGCCTCCTAATGCCGATGGAACACTCAAATTGCGTCAAAATTCAATACATCGGCCTCCAGCCGACTTGTCTCCAAGGGGATATCGCTGCCTCGAGCACCACATGGTCCGTCTCCGGGGATTCTACGTTTTCGAATCCGACACAAAACTCATAGTTAATTGTAACGTTCAGGGCCTCCTATTGGCGATGGAACACTCAAATTGCGTCGAGATTCAATACATCGGCCTCCAGCCGACTTGTCTCCAAGGGTCTGTTGCTGACTGGGGCACCTTATGGTCGTTCTCCTGTGAGTTTAGATTATCGAATCCGACGCAAAAATGATAGTTAATTGTAACGTTTAGGGCCTCCTAATGCCGATAGAACACTCTAATTGCGTCGAGATTCAATACATCGGCCTCCAGCCGACTTGTCTCCAAGGGTCTGTTGCTGCCTCGGGCACCTTATGGTCGTTCTCCTGTGAGTTTAGATTATCGAATCCGACGCAAAGACGATAGTTAATTGTAACGTTCAGGGCCTCCTAATAACGATGGAACTCTCAAATTGCGTCGAGATTCAATACATCGTCCTCCAGCTGACTTGTCTCCAAGGGTCTAATGCTGCCTCGGGCACCTTATGGTCGTTCTCTTGTAAGTCTAGATTTTCGAATCCGACGCAAAACTGATAGTCCATTATAACGTTCAGGGCGACCTATTGACGATGGAACACCCAAATTGCGTCGATATTCAATACATCGGCCTCCAGTCGATTTGTCTCCAAGGGGTATATAGCTGTCTCGAGCACCGTATGAACTTCTCCTGTGAGTAGATTTTCGAATCCGACGCAAAACTGATAGTTAAATGTAATGCTCAGGGCCTCTTAATGACGATGGAACACTCAAATTGCGTCGAAAGTCAATACATCTTCCTCCAGCCAACTTGTCTACAAGGGGATATTGTTGCCTCGGGCTCCATGTGGTCCGTCTCCTGTGAGTCTAGATTTTCGAATCCGACCCGAAACTGATAGTTAATTGTAAGGTTCAGGGCCTCCTAATGACGATGGAACACTCAAATTGCGTCGAGATTCAATACATCGGCCTCCAGCGGACTGGTCTCCGAGGGACAATAGCGGCCACGGGCACCTTGTGATCGTTCTGCTGTGAGTCTAGATTTTCGAACGCGACGCAAAACTGATTGTTAATTGTAACGTTCAGGGCCACCTAATGACGATGGAACACTCAAATTGAATCGAGATTCAATACATCGACCTCCAGCCGACTTGTCTCCAAGGGTCTATTGCTGCCTCGAACACCTTATGGACGTTCTCCTGTGAGTCTAGATTTTCGAATCCGACGCAAAAATGATAGTTAATTGTAACGTTTAGGGTCTCCTAATGACGATAGAAGACTCAAATTGCGTCGAGATTCAATACATCGTCCTCCAGCCGATTTGTCTCCAAGGAGATATTGCTGCCCCCGGCACCAAATGGTCCGTCCTGCTGTGAGTCTAGATTTTCGAATCCGACGAATAACTGATAGTTAATTGTAACATTCAGGGCCTCCTAATGACGACGGAACTCTCAAATTGCGTCGAGATTCAATACATCGTCCTCCAGCCGACTTGTCTCCAAGGGACTATTGCTGCCTCAGGCACCTTATGGTCGTTCTCCTGTGAGTCTAGATTTTCGAATCCGACGCAAAAATGATAGTTAACTGTACCGTTTAGGGTCTCCTAATGACGATGGAACACTCAAATTGCGTCGAGATTCAATACATCGGCCTCCAGCCGACTTGTCTCCATGGGGATATTACTGCCGCCGGCCTCTTATGTTCGCTCTCATGTGAGTCTTGATTTTCGAATCCGACGCGAAACTGATTGTTAATTGTAACGTTCAGGGCTTCCTAATGTCGATGGAACACTCAAATTGCCTCGAGATTCAATACATCGGCATTCAGCCGATTTGTCTCCAAGGGTCTATTGCTGCCTCGGGCACCGTATGGTCGTTCCCCTGTGAGTCAACATTTTTGAATCCGACGCAAAACTGATAGTTAAATGTAATGCTCAGGGCCTCTTAATGACGATGGAACACTCAAATTGCGTCGAGAAACAATACATCTTGCTCCAGCCGACTTGTCTACAAGGGGATATTGCTGCCTCGGGCTCCATGTGGTCCGTCTCCTGTGAGTCTAGATTTTCGAATCCGACGAGAAACTGATAGTTAATTGTAAGGTTCAGGGCCTCCTAATGACGATGGAACACTCAAATTGCGTCGAGATTCAATACATCGGATTCCAGCGGACTTGTCTTTTAGGGGATATTGCTGTCTCGGGCACCATATGAACCTTCTCCTGTGAGTCTAGATTTTCGAATCCGACGCAAAAATGATAGTGAATAGTAACGTTCAGCGCCTCCTGATGACGATAGAACTCTCAAATTGCGTCGAGGTTCAATACATCGTCCTCCAGCTGATTTGTCTCCAATGGGATATTGCTGCCTCGGGCACCAAATATTCCGTCTTCTGTGAGTCTGGATTTTTGAATCCGACGCGAAACTGATAGTTAATTGTAAGGTTCAGGGCCTCCAAATGACGATGGAGCACTCAAATTGCGTCGCGATTCAATACATCGTCCTCCAGCGGACTGCTCACCAAGGGTCAATAGCTGCCACGGGCACCTTGTGATCGTTCTGCTGTGAGTCTAGATTTTCGAACCCAACGCAAAACTGATTGTTAATTGTAACGTTCAGGGCCACCTAATGACGATGGAACACTCAAATTGAGTCGAGATTCAATACATCGACCTCCAGCCGACTTGTCTCCAAGGGTCTATTGCTGCCTCGGGCACCTTATGGTCGTTCTCCTGTGAGTCTAGATTTTCGAATCCGACGCAAAAATGTTAGTTAATTGTAACGTTCAGGGCCTCCTAATGCCGATGGAACACTCAAATTGCGTCGAGATTCAATACATCTTCCTCCAGCCGACTTGTCTACAAGGGGATATTGCTGCCTTGGGCTCCATGTGGTCCGTCTCCTGTTAGTCTAGATTTTCGAATCCGACGAGAAACTGATAGTTAATTGTAAGGTTCAGGGCCTCCTAATGACGATGGGACACTCAAATTGCGTCGAGATTCAATATATCGGCCTCCAGCCGACTTGTCTCCAAGGGTCTGTTGCTGCCTTGGGCACCTTATGGTCGTTCTCCTGTGAGTTTAGATTATCGAATCCGACGCAAAAATGATAGTTAATTGTAACGTTTAGGGCCTCCTAATGACGATGGGACACTCAAATTTCGTCGAGATTCAATACATCGTCCTCCAGCCGACTTGTCTCCAAGGGTCTAATGCTGCCTCCGGCACCTTATGGTCGTTCTCTTGTAAGTCTAGATTTTCGAATCGGACGCAAAAATGATAGTTAATTGTAACGTTCAGGGCATCCTAAAAACGATGGAACTCTCAAATTGCGTCGAGATCCAATACATCGTCCTCCAACCGACTTGTCTCCAAGGGTCAATAGCTGCCACGGGCACCTTGTGATCGTTCTGCTGTGAGTCTAGATTTTCGAACCCGACGCAAAACTGATTGTTAATTGTAACGTTCAGGGCCACCTAATGACGATGGAACACTCAAATTGAGTCGAGATTCAATACATCGACCTCCAGCCGACTTGTCTCCAAGGGGATATTGCTGCCTCTGGCTCCATGTGGTCCGTCTCCTGTGAGTGTAGATTTTCGAATCCGACGCGAAACTGATAGTTAATTGTAACGTTCAGGGCCTCCTAATGACGATGGAACAATCAAATTGCGTCGCGATTCAATACATCGGCCTCCAGCGGACTTGTCTCCAAGGGGATATTGCTGTCTCGAGCACCGTATGAACTTCTCCTGTGAGTAGATTTTCGAATCCGACGCTAAAATGATTGTTAATTGTAACGTTCAGGGCCTCCTAATGACGATGGAACACTCAAATTGCGTCAAGAATCAATACATCGGTTTCCAGCCGACTTGTCTCCAAGGGTCTATTGCTGCCTCGAGCACCGTATGAACTTCTCCTGTGAGTAGATTTTCGTATCCGACGCATAAATGATAGTTAATTGTAACGTTCAGGGACTCCTAAAGACGATGGAACACTCAAATTGCGTCGAGAGTCAATACATCGACCTCCAGTCGACTTGTATCCAAGGGGATATTGCAGTCTCGTGCACCATATGATCCTTCTCCTGTTAGTAGATTTTCGAAACCGACGCTAAAATGATAGTTAAATGTAACGTTCAGGGCCTCCTAATGCCGATGGAACACTCAAATTGCGTCAAAATTCAATACATCGGCCTCCAGCCGACTTGTCTCCAAGGGGATATCGCTGCCTCGAGCACCACATGGTCCGTCTCCGGGGATTCTACGTTTTCGAATCCGACACAAAACTCATAGTTAATTGTAACGTTCAGGGCCTCCTATTGGCGATGGAACACTCAAATTGCGTCGAGATTCAATACATCGGCCTCCAGCCGACTTGTCTCCAAGGGTCTGTTGCTGACTGGGGCACCTTATGGTCGTTCTCCTGTGAGTTTAGATTATCGAATCCGACGCAAAAATGATAGTTAATTGTAACGTTTAGGGCCTCCTAATGCCGATAGAACACTCTAATTGCGTCGAGATTCAATACATCGGCCTCCAGCCGACTTGTCTCCAAGGGTCTGTTGCTGCCTCGGGCACCTTATGGTCGTTCTCCTGTGAGTTTAGATTATCGAATCCGACGCAAAGACGATAGTTAATTGTAACGTTCAGGGCCTCCTAATAACGATGGAACTCTCAAATTGCGTCGAGATTCAATACATCGTCCTCCAGCTGACTTGTCTCCAAGGGTCTAATGCTGCCTCGGGCACCTTATGGTCGTTCTCTTGTAAGTCTAGATTTTCGAATCCGACGCAAAACTGATAGTCCATTATAACGTTCAGGGCGACCTATTGACGATGGAACACCCAAATTGCGTCGATATTCAATACATCGGCCTCCAGTCGATTTGTCTCCAAGGGGTATATAGCTGTCTCGAGCACCGTATGAACTTCTCCTGTGAGTAGATTTTCGAATACGACGCTAAAGTGATTGTTAATTGTAACGTTCAGGGCCTCCTAATGACGATGGAACACTCAAATTGCGTCAAGAATCAATACATCGGTTTCCAGCCGATTTGTCCTCAAGGGTCTATTGCTGCCTCGGGCACCGTATGGTCGTTCCCCTGTGAGTCAACATTTTAGAATCCGACGCAAAACTGATAGTTAAATGTAATGCTCAAGGCCTCTTAATGACGATGGAACACTCAAATTGCGTCGAAAGTCAATACATCTTCCTCCAGCCGACTTGTCTACAAGGGGATATTGTTGCCTCGGGCTCCATGTGGTCCGTCTCCTGTGAGTCTAGATTTTCGAATCCGACCCGAAACTGATAGTTAATTGTAAGGTTCAGGGCCTCCTAATGACGATGGAACACTCAAATTGCGTCGAGATTCAATACATCGGCCTCCAGCGGACTGGTCTCCGAGGGACAATAGCGGCCACGGGCACCTTGTGATCGTTCTGCTGTGAGTCTAGATTTTCGAACCCGACGCAAAACTGATTGTTAATTGTAACGTTCAGGGCGACCTAATGACGATGGAACACTCAAATTGAATCGAGATTCAATACATCGACCTCCAGCCGACTTGTCTCCAAGGGTCTATTGCTGCCTCGAACACCTTATGGACGTTCTCCTGTGAGTCTAGATTTTCGAATCCGACGCAAAAATGATAGTTAATTGTAACGTTCAGGGCCTCCTAATGCCGATGGAACACTCAAATTGCGTCGAGATTCAATACATCGGCCTCCAGCCGACTTGTCTCCAAGGGTCTGTTGCTGCCTCGGGCACCTTATGGTCGTTCTCCTGTGAGTTCAAGATTATCGAATCCGACGCAAAAATGATAGTTAATTGTAACGTTTAGGGCCTCCTAATGACGATAGAAGACTCAAATTGCGTCGAGATTCAATACATCGTCCTCCAGCCGATTTGTCTCCAAGGAGATATTACTGCCCCCGGCACCAAATGGTCCGTCCTGCTGTGAGTCTAGATTTTCGAATCCGACGAATAACTGATAGTTAATTGTAACATTCAGGGCCTCCTAATGACGACGGAACTCTCAAATTGCGTCGAGATTCAATACATCGTCCTCCAGCCGACTTGTCTCCAAGGGACTATTGCTGCCTCAGGCACCTTATGGTCGTTCTCCTGTGAGTCTAGATTTTCGAATCCGACGCAAAAATGATAGTTAACTGTACCGTTTAGGGTCTCCTAATGACGATGGAACACTCAAATTGCGTCGAGATTCAATACATCGGCCTCCAGCCGACTTGTCTCCATGGGGATATTACTGCCGCCGGCCTCTTATGTTCGCTCTCATGTGAGTCTTGATTTTCGAATCCGACGCGAAACTGATTGTTAATTGTAACGTTCAGGGCTTCCTAATGTCGATGGAACACTCAAATTGCCTCGAGATTCAATACATCGGCATTCAGCCGATTTGTCTCCAAGGGTCTATTGCTGCCTCGGGCACCGTATGGTCGTTCCCCTGTGAGTCAACATTTTTGAATCCGACGCAAAACTGATAGTTAAATGTAATGCTCAGGGCCTCTTAATGACGATGGAACACTCAAATTGCGTCGAGAGTCAATACATCTTGCTCCAGCCGACTTGTCTACAAGGGGATATTGCTGCCTCGGGCTCCATGTGGTCCGTCTCCTGTGAGTCTAGATTTTCGAATCCGACGAGAAACTGATAGTTAATTGTAAGGTTCAGGGCCTCCTAATGACGATGGAACACTCAAATTGCGTCGAGATTCAATACATCGGCCTCCAGCGGACTTGTCTTTTAGGGGATATTGCTGTCTCGGGCACCATATGAACCTTCTCCTGTGAGTCTAGATTTTCGAATCCGACGCAAAAATGATAGTGAATAGTAACGTTCAGCGCCTCCTGATGACGATAGAACTCTCAAATTGCGTCGAGGTTCAATACATCGTCCTCCAGCTGATTTGTCTCCAAGGGGATATTGCTGCCTCGGGCACCAAATATTCCGTCTTCTGTGAGTCTGGATTTTTGAATCCGACGCGAAACTGATAGTTAATTGTAAGGTTCAGGGCCTCCAAATGACGATGGAGCACTCAAATTGCGTCGCGATTCAATACATCGTCCTCCAGCGGACTGCTCACCAAGGGTCAATAGCTGCCACGGGCACCTTGTGATCGTTCTGCTGTGAGTCTAGATTTTCGAACCCAACGCAAAACTGATTGTTAATTGTAACGTTCAGGGCCACCTAATGACGATGGAACACTCAAATTGAGTCGAGATTCAATACATCGACCTCCAGCCGACTTGTCTCCAAGGGTCTATTGCTGCCTCGGGCACCTTATGGTCGTTCTCCTGTGAGTCTAGATTTTCGAATCCGACGCAAAAATGTTAGTTAATTGTAACGTTCAGGGCCTCCTAATGCCGATGGAACACTCAAATTGCGTCGAGATTCAATACATCTTCCTCCAGCCGACTTGTCTACAAGGGGATATTGCTGCCTTGGGCTCCATGTGGTCCGTCTCCTGTGAGTCTAGATTTTCGAATCCGACGAGAAACTGATAGTTAATTGTAAGGTTCAGGGCCTCCTAATTACGATGGGACACTCAAATTGCGTCGAGATTCAATATATCGGCCTCCAGCCGACTTGTCTCCAAGGGTCTGTTGCTGCCTTGGGCACCTTATGGTCGTTCTCCTGTGAGTTTAGATTATCGAATCCGACGCAAAAATGATAGTTAATTGTAACGTTTAGGGCCTCCTAATGACGATGGGACACTCAAATTTCGTCGAGATTCAATAGATCGTCCTCCAGCCGACTTGTCTCCAAGGGTCTAATGCTGCCTCCGGCACCTTATGGTCGTTCTCTTGTAAGTCTAGATTTTCGAATCGGACGCAAAAATGATAGTTAATTGTAACGTTCAGGGCATCCTAAAAACGATGGAACTCTCAAATTGCGTCGAGATCCAATACATCGTCCTCCAACCGACTTGTCTCCAAGGGTCAATAGCTGCCACGGGCACCTTGTGATCGTTCTGCTGTGAGTCTAGATTTTCGAACCCGACGCAAAACTGATTGTTAATTGTAACGTTCAGGGCCACCTAATGACGATGGAACACTCAAATTGAGTCGAGATTCAATACATCGACCTCCAGCCGACTTGTCTCCAAGGGGATATTGCTGCCTCTGGCTCCATGTGGTCCGTCTCCTGTGAGTGTAGATTTTCGAATCCGACGCGAAACTGATAGTTAATTGTAACGTTCAGGGCCTCCTAATGACGATGGAACAATCAAATTGCGTCGCGATTCAATACATCGGCCTCCAGCGGACTTGTCTCCAAGGGGATATTGCTGTCTCGAGCACCGTATGAACTTCTCCTGTGAGTAGATTTTCGAATCCGACGCTAAAATGATTGTTAATTGTAACGTTCAGGGCCTCCTAATGACGATGGAACACTCAAATTGCGTCAAGAATCAATACATCGGTTTCCAGCCGACTTGTCTCCAAGGGTCTATTGCTGCCTCGAGCACCGTATGAACTTCTCCTGTGAGTAGATTTTCGTATCCGACGCATAAATGATAGTTAATTGTAACGTTCAGGGACTCCTAAAGACGATGGAACACTCAAATTGCGTCGAGAGTCAATACATCGACCTCCAGTCGACTTGTATCCAAGGGGATATTGCAGTCTCGTGCACCATATGATCCTTCTCCTGTTAGTAGATTTTCGAAACCGACGCTAAAATGATAGTTAAATGTAACGTTCAGGGCCTCCTAATGCCGATGGAACACTCAAATTGCGTCAAAATTCAATACATCGGCCTCCAGCCGACTTGTCTCCAAGGGGATATCGCTGCCTCGAGCACCACATGGTCCGTCTCCGGGGATTCTACGTTTTCGAATCCGACACAAAACTCATAGTTAATTGTAACGTTCAGGGCCTCCTATTGGCGATGGAACACTCAAATTGCGTCGAGATTCAATACATCGGCCTCCAGCCGACTTGTCTCCAAGGGTCTGTTGCTGACTGGGGCACCTTATGGTCGTTCTCCTGTGAGTTTAGATTATCGAATCCGACGCAAAAATGATAGTTAATTGTAACGTTTAGGGCTCCTAATGCCGATAGAACACTCTAATTGCGTCGAGATTCAATACATCGGCCTCCAGCCGACTTGTCTCCAAGGGTCTGTTGCTGCCTCGGGCACCTTATGGTCGTTCTCCTGTGAGTTTAGATTATCGAATCCGACGCAAAGACGATAGTTAATTGTAACGTTCAGGGCCTCCTAATAACGATGGAACTCTCAAATTGCGTCGAGATTCAATACATCGTCCTCCAGCTGACTTGTCTCCAAGGGTCTAATGCTGCCTCGGGCACCTTATGGTCGTTCTCTTGTAAGTCTAGATTTTCGAATCCGACGCAAAACTGATAGTCCATTATAACGTTCAGGGCGACCTATTGACGATGGAACACCCAAATTGCGTCGATATTCAATACATCGGCCTCCAGTCGATTTGTCTCCAAGGGGTATATAGCTGTCTCGAGCACCGTATGAACTTCTCCTGTGAGTAGATTTTCGAATACGACGCTAAAATGATTGTTAATTGTAACGTTCAGGGCCTCCTAATGACGATGGAACACTCAAATTGCGTCAAGAATCAATACATCGGTTTTAAGCCGATTTGTCCTCAAGGGTCTATTGCTGCCTCGGGCACCGTATGGTCGTTCCCCTGTGAGTCAACATTTTAGAATCCGACGCAAAACTGATAGTTAAATGTAATGCTCAGGGCCTCTTAATGACGATGGAACACTCAAATTGCGTCGAAAGTCAATACATCTTCCTCCAGCCGACTTGTCTACAAGGGGATATTGTTGCCCCGGGCTCCATGTGGTCCGTCTCCTGTGAGTCTAGATTTTCGAATCCGACCCGAAACTGATAGTTAATTGTAAGGTTCAGGGCCTCCTAATGACGATGGAACACTCAAATTGCGTCGAGATTCAATACATCGGCCTCCAGCGGACTGGTCTCCGAGGGACAATAGCGGCCACGGGCACCTTGTGATCGTTCTGCTGTGAGTCTAGATTTTCGAACCCGACGCAAAACTGATTGTTAATTGTAACGTTCAGGGCCACCTAATGACGATGGAACACTCAAATTGAATCGAGATTCAATACATCGACCTCCAGCCGACTTGTCTCCAAGGGTCTATTGCTGCCTCGAACACCTTATGGACGTTCTCCTGTGAGTCTAGATTTTCGAATCCGACGCAAAAATGATAGTTAATTGTAACGTTCAGGGCCTCCTAATGCCGATGGAACACTCAAATTGCGTCGAGATTCAATACATCGGCCTCCAGCCGACTTGTCTCCAAGGGTCTGTTGCTGCCTCGGGCACCTTATGGTCGTTCTCCTGTGAGTTCAAGATTATCGAATCCACGCAAAAATGATAGTTAATTGTAACGTTTAGGGCCTCCTAATGACGATAGAAGACTCAAATTGCGTCGAGATTCAATACATCGTCCTCCAGCCGATTTGTCTCCAAGGAGATATTGCTGCCTCCGGCACCAAATGGTCCGTCCTGCTGTGAGTCTAGATTTTCGAATCCGACGAATAACTGATAGTTAATTCTAACATTCAGGTCCTCCTAATGACGATGGAACACTCAAATTGCGTCGCGATCTAATACATCGTCCTCCAGCCGACTATTCTCCAAGGGTCTAATGCTGCCTCGGGCACCTTATGGTCGTTCTCATGTAAGTCTAGATTTTTGAATCCGACGCAAAAATGATAGTTAATTGTAACGTTCAGGACCTCCTAATGACGATGGAACTCTCAAATTGCGTCGAGATTCAATACATCGTCCTCCAGCCGACTTGTCTCCAAGGGACTATTGCTGCCTCGGCACCTTATGGTCGTTCTCCTGTGTGTCTAGATTTTCGAATCCGACGCAAAAATGATAGTTAATTGTAACGTTCAGGGCCTTCTAATGACGATGGAACACTCAAATTGCGTCGCGATTCAATACATCGGCCTCCAGCCGACTTGTCTCCAAATGGATATCGCTGCCTCGGGCACCACATGGTCCGTGTCCGGTGATTCTACGTTTTCGAATCCGACGCAAAACTCATAATTAATTGTAACGTTCAGGGCCTCCTATTGGCGATGGAACACTCAAATTGCGTCGAGATTCAATACATCGACCTCCAGCCGACTTGTCTCCAAGGGTCTATTGCTGTCTCGGGCACAATATGATCCTTCTCCTGTGAGTCTAGATTTTCGAATCCGACGCAAAAATGATAGTTAATTGTAACGTTCAGGGCCTTGTAATGACGATGGAACACTCAAATTGCGTCGAGATTCAATACATCGGCCTCCAGCCGACTTGTCTCCAAGGGTCTGTTGCTGCCTCGGGCACCTTATGGTCGTTCTCCTGTGAGTTTAGATTATCGAATCCGACGCAAAAATGATAGTTAATTGCAACGTTTAGGGCCTCCTAATGACGATGGGACAATCAAATTGCGTCGAGAATCAATACATCGTCCTCCAGCCGACTTGTCTCCATGGGGATATTACTGCCTCCGGCCTCTTATGTTCGCTCTCATGTGAGTCTTGATTTTCGAATCCGACGCAAAAATGATAGTGAATAGTAACGTTCAGCGCCTCCTGATGACGATAGAACTCTCAAATTGCGTCGAGGTTCAATACATCGTCCTCCAGCTGATTTGTCTCCAATGGGATATTGCTGCCTCGGGCACCAAATGGACCGTCTTCTGTGAGTCTGGATTTTTGAATCCGACACGAAACTGATAGTTAATTGTAAGTTTCAGGGCCTCCAAATGATGATGGAGCACTCAAATTGCGGCGCGATTCAATACATCGTCCTCCAGCGGACTGCTCGACAAGGGTCAATAGCTGCCACGGGCACCTTATGGTCGTTCTCCTGTGAGTCTAGATTTTCGAATCCGACGCAAAAATGATAGTTAATTGTAACGTTCAGGGCCTCCTAATGCCGATGGAACACTCAAATTGCGTCGAGATTCAATACATCTTCCTCCAGCCGACTTGTCTACAAGGGGATATTGCTGCCTTGGGCTCCATGTGGTCCGTCTCCTGTGAGTCTAGATTTTCGAATCCGACGAGAAACTGATAGTTAATTGTAAGGTTCAGGGCCTCCTAATGACGATGGAACACTCAAATTGCGTCGAGATTCAATATATCGGCCTCCAGCCGACTTGTCTCCAAGGGTCTGTTGCTGCCTCGGGCACCTTATGGTCGTTCTCCTGTGAGTTTAGATTATCGAATCCGACGCAAAAATGATAGTTAATTGTAACATTCAGGGCCTCCTAATGACGATGGAACACTCAAATTGCGTCGCGATCCAATACATCGTCCTCCAGCCGACTTGTCTCCAAGGGTCTAATGCTGCCTCGGGCACCTTATGGTCGCTCTCTTGTAAGCCTAGAGTTTCGAATCCGACGCAAACCTGATAGTTCATTATAACGTTCAGGGCGACGTAATGACGATGGTACACTCAAATTGCGTCGATATTCAATACATCGGCCTCCAGTCGATTTGTCTCCATGGGGTATATTGCTGTCTCGAGCACCGTATGAACTTCCCCTGTGAGTAGATTTTCGAATCCGACGCTAAAATGATTGTTAATTGTAACGTTTAGGGCCTCCTAATGACGATGGAACACTCAAATTGCGTCAAGAATCAATACATCGGTTTCCAGCTGACTTGTCTCCAAGGGGCTATTACTGCCTCGGGCACCTTTTGGTCGTTCTCCTGTGAGACTAGATTTTCGAATCTGACGCATAAATGATAGTTAATTGTAACGTTCAGTTACTCCTAAAGACGAAGGAACACTCAAATTGCGTGGAGAGTCAATACATCGACCTCCAGTCGACTTGTATCCAAGGGGATATTGCAGTCTCGGGCACAATATGATCCTTCTCCTGTGAGTCTAGATTTTCGAATCCGACGCAAAAATGGTAGTGAATTGTAACGTTCAGCGCCTCCTAATGACGATAGAAGACTCAAATTGCGTCGAGATTCAATACATCGTCCTGCAGCCGATTTGTCTCCAAGGGGATATTGCTGCCTCGGGCACCAAATGGTCCGTCTGCTGTGAGTCTAGATTTTCGAATCCGACGAAAAACTGATAGTTAATTGTAACATTCAGGGCCTCCTAATGACGATGGATCACTCAAATTGCGTCGAGATTCAATACATCGTCCTCCAGCTGATTTGTCTCCATGGGGATATTGCTGCCTCGGGCACCTTATGGTCGTTCTCCTGTGAGTCTAGATTTTCGAATCCGACACAAAAATGATAGCTAATTGTAACGTTCAGGGCCTTCTAATGACGATGGAACACTCAAATTGCGTCGAGATTCAATACATCGGTCTCCAGCCGACTTGTCTCCAAGGGTCTGTTGCTGCTTCGGGCACCTTATGGTCGTTCTCCTGTGAGTTTAGATTTTGAATCCGACGCGAAACTGTTATTTAATTGTAACGTTCAGGGACTCTTAAAGACGATGGAACACTCAAATTGCGTCGATATTCAATACATCGGCCTCCAGTCGATTTGTCTCCAAGGGTCTATGGCTGCCTCAGGCACCTTATGGTCGTTCTCCTGTGAGTCTAGATTTTCGAATCCGACGCAAAAATGATAGTTAACTGTAACGTTCAGGGCCTCCTAATGCCGATGGAACACTCAAATTGCGACGAGATTCAATACATCGGCCTCCAGCCGACTTGTCTCCAAGGGTCTGTTGCTGTCTCGAGCACCGTATGAACTTCTCCTGTGAGTAGATTTTCGAATCCGACGCTAAAATGATAGTTAATTGTAACGTTTAGGGGCTCCTAATGACGATGGAACACTCAAATTGCGTCAAGAATCAATACATCGGTTTCCAGCCGACTTGTCTCCAAGGGTCTATTGCTGCCTCGGGCACCTTATGGTCGTTCTCCTGTGAGTCTAGATTTTCGAATCCGACGCATAAATGATAGTTAATTGTAACGTTCAGGGACTCCTACAGACGATGGAACACTCAAATTGCGTTGCGAGTCAATACATCGGTTTCCAGCCGACTTGTCTCCAAGGGGTATACTGCTTTCTCGAGCACCGTCTGAATTTCTCCTGTGAGTAGATTTTCGAATCCAACGCTAAAATGATTGTTAATTGTAACGTTCAGGGCCTCCTAATGACGATGGAACACTTAAATTGCGTCAAGAATCAATACATCGTCCTCCAGCCGACTTGTCTCCAAGGGTCTAAAGCTGCCTCGGGCACCTTATGCTCGTTCTCTTGTAAGTATAGATTTTCGAATCCGACGCAAAAATGATAGTTATATGTAACGTTCAGGGCCTCCTAATGACGATGGAACTCTCAAATTGCGTCGAGATTCAATACATCGTCCTCCAGCCGACTTGTCTCCAAGGGTCTATTCCTGCCTCAGGCACCTTATGGTCGTTCTCCTGTGAGTCTAGATTTTCGAATCCGACGCAAAAATGATAGTTAACTGTAACGTTCAGGGCCCCCTAATGCCGATGGAACACTCAAATTGCGTCGAGATCCAATACATCGTCCTCCAACCGACTTGTCTCCAAGGGTCAATAGCTGCCACGGGCACCTTGTGATCGTTCTGCTGTGAGTCTACATTTTCGAACCCGTCGCAAAACTGATTGTTAATTGTAACGTTCAGGGTCACCTAATGACGATGGAACACTCTAATTGAGTCGAGATTCAATACATCGACCCCCAGCCGACTTGTCACCAAGGGGATATTGCTGCCTTGGGCTCCATGTGGTCCGTCTCCTGTGAGTCTAGATTTTCGAATCCGACGCGAAACTGATAGTTAATTGTAACGTTCAGGGCCTCCTAATGACGATGGAACACTCAAATTGCGTCGAGATTCAATACATCGGCCTCCAGCCGGCTTGTCTCCAAGGGGATATTGCTGTCTCGGGCACAATATGATCCTTCTCCTGTGGGTCTAGATTTTCGAATACGACGCAAAATTGATAGTGAATTGTAACGTTCAGCGCCTTCTAATGACGATAGAAGACTCAAATTGCGTCGAGATTCAATACATCGTCCTCCAGCCGATTTGTCTCCAAGGGGATATTGCTGCCTCGGGCACCAAATGGTCCGTCTGCTGTGAGTCTAGATTTTCGAATCCGACGAAAAACTGATAGTTAATTGTAACGCACAGGGCCTCCTAATGACGATGGAACTCTCAAATTGCGTCGAGATTCAGTACATCGTCCTCCAGCCGACTTGTCTCCAAGGGTCTATTGCTGCCTCAGGCACCTTATGGTCGTTCTCCTGTGAGTCTAGATTTTCGAATCCGACGCAAAACTGATAATTCATTATAACGTTCAGGGCGACCTAATGACGATGGTACACTCAAATTGCGTCGATGTTCAATACATCGGCCTCCAGTCGATTTGTCTCCATGGGGTATATTGCTGTCTCGAGCACCGTACGAACTTCTCCTGTGAGTAGATTTTCGAATCCAACGCTAAAATGATTGTCAATTGTAACGTTCAGGGCCTCCTAATGACGATGGAACACTCAAATTGCGTCAAGAATCAATACATCGGTTTCCAGCCGACTTGTCTCCAAGGGTCTATTGCTGCCTCGGGCACTTTTTGGTCGTTCTCCTGTGAGACTAGATTTTCGAATCCGACGCATAAATGATAGTTAATTGTAACGTTCAGTTACTCCTAAAGACGAAGGAACACTCAAATTGCGTGGAGAGTCAATACATCGACCTCCAGTCGACTTGTATCCAATGGGATATTGCAGTCTCGGGCACAATATGATCCTTCTCCTGTGAGTCTAGATTTTCGAATCCGACGCAAAAATGATAGTTAATTGTAACGTTCTGGGCCTTCTAATGACGATGGAAAACTCAAATTGCGTCGAGATTCAATACATCGGCCTCCAGCCGACTTGTCTCCAAGGGTCTATTGCTGCCTCGGGCTCCTTATGGTCGTTCTCCTGTGAGTCTAGATTTTCGAATCCGACACAAAAATGATAGCTAATTGTAACGTTCAGGGCCTTCTAATGACGATGGAACACTCAAATTGCGTCGAGATTCAATACATCGGCCTCCAGCCGACTTGTCTCCAAGGGTATGTTGCTGCCTCGGGCACCTTATGGTCGTTCTCCTGTGAGTTTAGATTTTCGAATCCGACGCGAAACTGATATTTAATTGTAACGTTCAGGGACTCCTAAAGACGATGGAACACTCAAATTGCGTCGATATTCAATACATCGGCCTCCAGTCGATTTGTCTCCAAGGGGTATATTGCTGTCTCGAGCACCGTATGAACTTCTCCTGTGAGTAGATTTTCGAATCCGACGCTAAAATGATAGTTAATTGTAACGTTCAGGGCCATGTAATGACGATGGAACACTCAAATTGCGTCGAGATTCAATACATCGGCCTCCAGCCGACTTGTCTCCAAGGGTCTGTTGCTGCCTCGGGCGTTCTCCTGTGAGTTTAGATTATCGAATCCGACGCAAAAATGATAGTTAATTGTAACGTTTAGGGCCTCCTAATGACGATGGAACACTCAAATTGCGTCAAGAATCAATACATCGGTTTCCAGCCGACTTGTCTCCAAGGGTCTATTGCTGTCCCGGGCACCTTATGGTCGTTCTCCTGTGAGTCTAGATTTTCGAATCCGACGCATAAATGATAGTTAATTGTAACGTTCAGGGACTCCTAAAGACGATGGAACACTCAAATTGCGTTGAGAGTCAATACATCGGTTTCCAGCCGACTTGTCTCCAAGGGGTATATTGCTGTCTCGAGCACCGTATGAACTTCTCCTGTGAGTAGATTTTCGAATCCAACGCTAAAATGATTATTAATTGTAACATTCAGGGCCTCCTAATGACGATGGAACACTTAAATTGCGTCAAGAATCAATACATCGTCCTCCAGCCGACTTGTCTCCAAGGGTCTAATGCTGCCTCGGGCACCTTATGGTCGTTCTCTTGTAAGTCTAGATTTTCGAATCCGACGCAAAAATGATAGTTATATGTAACGTTCAGGGCCTCCTAATGACGATGGAACTCTCAAATTGCGTCGAGATTCAATACATCGTCCTCCAGCCGACTTGTCTCCAAGGGTCTATTGGTGCCTCAGGCACCTTATGGTCGTTCTCCTGTGAGTCTAGATTTTCGAATCCGACGCAAAAATGATAGTTAACTGTAACGTTCAGGGCCTCCTAATGCCGATGGAACACTCAAATTGCGTCTTGATTCAATACACCGGCCTCCAGCCGACTTGTCTCCAAGGGTCTATTGCTGCCGCGGGCATCATATGATCCTTCTCCTGTGAGTTTAGATTATCGAATCCGACGCGAAACTGATTGTTAATTGTAACGTTCAGGGCCTCCTAATGACGATGGGACACTCAAATTGCGTCGAGATTCAATACATCGTCCTCCAGCCGACTTGTCTCCAAGGGTCTAATGCTGCCTCGGGCACCTTATGGTCGTTCTCTTGTAAGTCTAGATTTTCGAATCGGACGCAAAAATGATAGTTAATTGTAACGTTCATGGCCTCCTAATGACGATGGAACTCTCAAATTGCGTCGAGATCCAATACATCGTCCTCCAACCGACTTGTCTCCAAGGGTCAATAGCTGCCACGGGCACCTTGTGATCGTTCTGCTGTGAGTCTACATTTTCGAACCCGACGCAAAACTGATTGTTAATTGTAACATTCAGGGCCGCCTAATGACGATGGTACACTCAAATTGCGTCGATATTCAATACATCGGCCTCCTGTCGATTTGTCTCCATGGGGTATATTGCTGTCTCGAGCACCGTATGAACTTCTCCTGTGAGTAGATTTTCGAATCCGACGCTAAAATGATTGTTAATTGTAACGTTCAGGGCCTCCTAATGACGATGGAACACTCAAATTGCGTCAAGAATCAATACATCGGTTTCCAGCCGACTTGTCTCCAAGGGTCTATTGCTGCCTCGGGCACTTTTTGGTCGTTCTCCTGTGAGACTAGATTTTCGAATCCGACGCATAAATGATAGTTAATTGTAACGTTCAGTTACTCCTAAAGACGAAGGAACACTCAAATTGCGTGGAGAGTCAATACATCGACCTCCAGTCGACTTGTATCCAATGGGATATTGCAGTCTCGGGCACAATATGATCCTTCTCCTGTGAGTCTAGATTTTCGAATCCGACGCAAAAATGATAGTTAATTGTAACGTTCTGGGCCTTCTAATGACGATGGAACACTCAAATTGCGTCGAGATTCAATACATCGGCCTCCAGCCGACTTGTCTCCAAGGGTCTATTGCTGCCTCGGGCTCCTTATGGTCGTTCTCCTGTGAGTCTAGATTTTCGAATCCGACACAAAAATGATAGCTAATTGTAACGTTCAGGGCCTTCTAATGACGATGGAACACTCAAATTGCGTCGAGATTCAATACATCGGCCTCCAGCCGACTTGTCTCCAAGGGTATGTTGCTGCCTCGGGCACCTTATGGTCGTTCTCCTGTGAGTTTAGATTTTCGAATCCGACGCGAAACTGATATTTAATTGTAACGTTCAGGGACTCCTAAAGACGATGGAACACTCAAATTGCGTCGATATTCAATACATCGGCCTCCAGTCGATTTGTCTCCAAGGGGTATATTGCTGTCTCGAGCACCGTATGAACTTCTCCTGTGAGTAGATTTTCGAATCCGACGCTAAAATGATAGTTAATTGTAACGTTCAGGGCCATGTAATGACGATGGAACACTCAAATTGCGTCGAGATTCAATACATCGGCCTCCAGCCGACTTGTCTCCAAGGGTCTGTTGCTGCCTCGGGCGTTCTCCTGTGAGTTTAGATTATCGAATCCGACGCAAAAATGATAGTTAATTGTAACGTTTAGGGCCTCCTAATGACGATGGAACACTCAAATTGCGTCAAGAATCAATACATCGGTTTCCAGCCGACTTGTCTCCAAGGGTCTATTGCTGTCCCGGGCACCTTATGGTCGTTCTCCTGTGAGTCTAGATTTTCGAATCCGACGCATAAATGATAGTTAATTGTAACGTTCAGGGACTCCTAAAGACGATGGAACACTCAAATTGCGTTGAGAGTCAATACATCGGTTTCCAGCCGACTTGTCTCCAAGGGGTATATTGCTGTCTCGAGCACCGTATGAACTTCTCCTGTGAGTAGATTTTCGAATCCAACGCTAAAATGATTATTAATTGTAACATTCAGGGCCTCCTAATGACGATGGAACACTTAAATTGCGTCAAGAATCAATACATCGTCCTCCAGCCGACTTGTCTCCAAGGGTCTAATGCTGCCTCGGGCACCTTATGGTCGTTCTCTTGTAAGTCTAGATTTTCGAATCCGACGCAAAAATGATAGTTATATGTAACGTTCAGGGCCTCCTAATGACGATGGAACTCTCAAATTGCGTCGAGATTCAATACATCGTCCTCCAGCCGACTTGTCTCCAAGGGTCTATTGGTGCACCTTATGGTCGTTCTCCTGTGAGTCTAGATTTTCGAATCCGACGCAAAAATGATAGTTAACTGTAACGTTCAGGGCCTCCTAATGCCGATGGAACACTCAAATTGCGTCTTGATTCAATACACCGGCCTCCAGCCGACTTGTCTCCAAGGGTCTATTGCTGCCGCGGGCATCATATGATCCTTCTCCTGTGAGTTTAGATTATCGAATCCGACGCGAAACTGATTGTTAATTGTAACGTTCAGGGCCTCCTAATGACGATGGGACACTCAAATTGCGTCGAGATTCAATACATCGTCCTCCAGCCGACTTGTCTCCAAGGGTCTAATGCTGCCTCGGGCACCTTATGGTCGTTCTCTTGTAAGTCTAGATTTTCGAATCGGACGCAAAAATGATAGTTAATTGTAACGTTCATGGCCTCCTAATGACGATGGAACTCTCAAATTGCGTCGAGATCCAATACATCGTCCTCCAACCGACTTGTCTCCAAGGGTCAATAGCTGCCACGGGCACCTTGTGATCGTTCTGCTGTGAGTCTACATTTTCGAACCCGACGCAAAACCGATTGTTAATTGTAACGTTCAGGGCCACCTAATGACGATGGAACACTCTAATTGAGTCGAGATTCAATACATCGACCTCCAGCCGACTTGTCTCCAAGGGGATATTGCTGCCTCGGGCTCCATGTGGTCCGTCTCCTGTGAGTCTAGATTTTCGAATCCGACGCGAAACTGATAGTTAATTGTAACGTTCAGGGCCTCCTAATGACGATGGAACACTCAAATTGCGTCGAGATTCAATACATCGTCCTCCAGCCGATTTGTCTCCAAGGGGATATTGCTGCCTCGGGCACCAAATGGTCCGTCTGCTGTGAGTCTAGATTTTCGAATCCGACGAAAAACTGATAGTTAATTGTAACATTAAGGGCCTCCTAATGACGATGGAACACTCAAATTGCGTCACGATCCAATACATCGTCCTCCAGCCGACTTGTCTCCAAGGGTCTGATGCTGCCTCGGGCACCTTATGGTCGCTCTCTTGTAAGTCTAGATTTTCGAATCCGACGCAAAACTGATAGTTCATTATAACGTTCAGGGCGACCTAATGACGATGGTACACTCAAATTGCGTCGATATTCAATACATCGGCCTCCAGTCGATTTGTCTCCATGGGGTATATTGCTGTCTCGAGCACCGTATGAACTTCTCCTGTGAGTAGATTTTCGAATCCGACGCTAAAATGATTGTTAATTGTAACGTCTAGGACCTCCTAATGACGATGGAACATTCAAATTGCGTCGATATTCAATACATCGGCCTCCAGTCGATTTGTCTCCAAGGGGTATATTGCTGTCTCGAGCACCGTATGAACTTCTCCTGTGAGTAGATTTTCGAATCCGACGCTAAAATGATAGTGAATAGTAACGTTCAGGGCCTTGTAATGACGATCGAACACTCAAATTGCGTCGAGATTCAATACATCGGCCTCCAGCCGACTTGTCTCCAAGGGTCTGTTGCTGCCTCGGGCACTTTATGGTCGTTCTCCTGTGAGTTTAGATTATCGAATCCGACGCGAAACTGATTGTTAATTGTAACGTTCAGGGCCTCCTAATGACGATGGGACACTCAAATTGCGTCGAGATTCAATACATCGTCCTCCAGCCGACTTGTCTCCAAGGGTCTAATGCTGCCTCGGGCACCTTATGGTCGTTCTCTTGTGAGTCTAGATTTTCGAATCGGTCGCAAAAATGGTAGTTAATTGTAACGTTCATGGCCTCCTAATGACGATGGAACTCTGAAATTGCGTCCAGATCCAATACATCGTCCTCCAACCGACTTGTCTCCAAGGGTCAATAGCTGCCACGGGCACCTTGTGATCGTTCTGCTGTGAGTCTACATTTTCGAACCCGACGCAAAACTGATTGTTAATTGTAACGTTCAGGGCCACCTAATGACGATGGAACACTCTAATTGAGTCGAGATTCAATACATCGACCTCCAGCCGACTTGTCTCCAAGGGGATATTGCTGCCTCGGGCTCCATGTGGTCCGTCTCCTGTGAGTCTAGATTTTCGATTCCGACGCGAAACTGATAGTTAATTGTAACGTTCAGGGCCTCCTAATGACGATGGAACACTCAAATTGCGTCGAGATTCAATACATCGTCCTCCAGCCGACTTGTCTCCAAGGGGATATTGCTGTCTCGGGCACAATATGATCCTTCTCCTGTGGGTCTAGATTTTCGAATACGACGCAAAAATGATAGTGAATTGTCACGTCAAGCGCCTTCTAATGACGATAGAAGACTCAAATTGCGTCGAGATTCAATACATCGTCCTCCAGCCGATTTGTCTCCACGGGGATATTGCTGCCTCGGCCACCAAATGGTCCGTCTGCTGTGAGTCTAGATTTTCGAATCCGACGAAAAACTGATAGTTAATTGTAACATTCAGGGCCTCCTAATGACGATGGAACACTCAAATTGCGTCGCGATCCAATACATCGTCCTCCAGCCGACTTGTCTCCAAGGGTCTATTGCTGCCTCGGGCACCTTTTGGTCGTTCTCCTGTGAGACTAGATTTTCGAATCCGACCCATAAAGGATAGTTAATTGTAACGTTCAGTTACTCCTAAAGACGAAGGAACACTCAAATTGCGTGGAGAGTCAATACATCGACCTCCAGTCGACTTGTATCCAAGGGGATATTGCAGTCTCGGGCACAATATGATCCTTCTCCTGTGAGTCTAGATTTTCGAATCCGACGCAAAAATGATAGTTAATTGTAACGTTCTGGGCCTTCTAATGACGATGGAACACTCAAATTGCGTCGAGATTCAATACATCGGCCTCCAGTCGACTTGGCTCCAAGGGTCTATTGCTGCCTCGGGCACCTTATGGTCGTTCTCCTGTGAGTCTAGATTTTCGAATCCGACACAAAAATGATAGCTAATTGTAACGTTCAGGGCCTTCTAATGACGATGGGACACTCAAATTGCGTCGAGATTCAATACATCGGCCTCCAGCCGACTTGTCTCCAAGGGTCTATTGCTGCCTCGGGCACCTTATGGCGTTCTCCTGTGAGTTTAGATTTTCGAATCCGACGCGAAACTGATATTTAATTGTAACGTTCAGGGACTCCTAAAGACGATGGAACACTCAAATTGCGTCGATATTCAATACATCGGCCTCCAGTCGATTTGTCTCCAAGGGGTATATTGCTGTTCAAGCACCGTATGAACTTCTCCTGTGAGTAGATTTTCGAATCCGACGCTAAAATGATAGTTAATTGTAACGTTTAGGGCCTTGTAATGACGATGGAACACTCAAATTGCGTCGAGATTCAATACATCGGCCTCCAGCCGACTTGTCTCCAAGGGTCTGTTGCTGCCTCGGGCACCTTATGGTCGTTCTCCTGTGAGTTTAGATTATCGAATCCGACGCAAAAATGATAGCTAATTGTAACGTTTAGGGCCTCCTAATGACGATGGAACACTCAAATTGCGTCAAGAATCAATACATCGGTTTCCTGCCGACTTGTCTCCAAGGGTCTATTGCTGCCTCGGGCACCTTATGGTCGTTCTCCTGTGAGTCTAGATTTTCGAATCCGACGCATAAATGATAGTTAATTGTAACGTTCAGAGCCTCCTAATGACGATGGAACACTTAAATTGCGTCAAGAATCAATACATCGTCCTCCAGCCGACTTGTCTCCAAGGGTCTAATGCTGCCTCGGGCACCTTATGGTCGTTCTCTTGTAAGTCTAAATTTTCGCATCCGACGCAAAAATGACAGTTATATGTAATGTTCAGGGCCTCCTAATGACGATGGAACTCTCAAATTGCGTCGAGATTCAATACATCGTCCTCCAGCCGACTTGTCTCCAAGGGTCTATTGCTGCCTCAGGCACCTTATGGTCGTTCTCCTGTGAGTCTAGATTTTCGAATCCGACGCAAAAATGATAGTTAACTGTAACGTTCAGGGCCTCCTAATGCCGATGGAACACTCAAATTGCGTCGAGATTCAATACATCGGCCTCCAGCCGACTTGTCTCCAAGGGTCTATTGCTGCCTCGGGCACCTTATGGTCGATTTATTGTGAGTTTAGATTATCGAATCCGACGCAAAAATGATAGTTAATTGTAACGTTCAGGGCCTTCTAATGCCGATGGAACACTCAAATTGCGTCGCGATTCAATACATCGACGTCAAGCCGACTTGTCTCCAAGGGTCTATTGCTGCCTCGGGCACCTTATGGTCGTTCTCCTGTGACTCTAGATTTTCGAATCCGACGCAAAAATGATAGTTAATTGTAACGTTTAGGGCCTCCTAATGAGGATGGAACACTCAAATTACGTCGATATTCAATACATCGGCCTCCAGTCGATTTGTCTCCAAGGGGTATATTGCTGTCTCGAGCACCGTATGAACTTCTCCTGTGAGTAGATTTTCGAATCCGACGCTAAAATGATAGTGAATAGTAACGTTCAGGGCATTGTAATGACGATCGAACACTCAAATTGCGTCGAGATTCAATACATCGGCCTCCAGCCGACTTGTCTCCAAGGGTCTGTTGCTGCCTCGGGCACCTTATGGTCGTTCTCCTGTGAGTTTAGATTATCGAATCCGACGCGAAACTGATAGTTAATTTTAACGTTCAGGGCCTCCTAATGACGATGGGACACTCAAATTGCGTCGAGATTCAATACACCGTCCTCCAGCCGACTTGTCTCCAAGGGTCTTACGCTGCCTCGGGCACCTTATGGTCGTTCTCTTGTAAGTCTAGATTTTCGAATCGGACGCAAAAATGATGGTTAATTGTAACGTTCAGGGACTCCTAAAGACGATGGAACACTCAAATTGCGTTGATATTCAATACATCGGCCTCCAGTCGATTTGTCTCCAAGGGGTATATTGCTGTCTCGAGCACCGTATGAACTTCTCCTGTGAGTAGATTTTCGAATCCGACGCTAAAATGATAGTTAATTGTAACGTTCAGGGCCTTGTAATGACGATGGAACACTCAAATTGCGTCGAGATTCAATACATCGGCCTCCAGCCGATTTGTCTCCAAGGGGATATTGCTGCCTCGGGCACCAAATGGTCCGTCTGCTGTGAGTGTAGATTTTCGAATCCGACGAAAAACTGATAGTTAATTGTAACATTCAGGGCCTCCTAATGACGATGGAACACTCAAATTGCGTCGCGATCCAATACATCGACGTCCAGCCGACTTGTCTCCAAGGGTCTATTGCTGCCTCGGGCACCTAATGGTCGTTCTCCTGTGAGTCTAGATTTTCGAATCCGACGCAAAAATGATAGTTAATTGTAACGTTTAGGGCCTCCTAATGACGATGGAACACTCAAATTGCGTCGATATTCAATACATCGGCCTCCAGTCGATTTGTCTCCAAGGGGTATATTGCTGTCTCGAGCACCGTATGAACCTCTCCTGTGAGTAGATTTTCGAATCCGACGCTAAAATGATAGTGAATAGTAACGTTCAGGGCCTTGTAATGACGATCGAACACTCAAATTGCGTCGAGATTCAATACATCGGCCTCCAGCCGACTTGTCTCCAAGGGTCTGTTGCTGCCTCGGGCACCTTATGGTCGTTCTCCTGTGAGTTTAGATTATCGAATCCGACGCGAAACTGATAGTTAATTGTAACGTTCAGGGCCTCCTAATGACGATGGAACACTCAAATTGCGTTGATATTCAATACATCGGCCTCCAGTCGATTTGTCTCCAAGGGGTATATTGCTGTCTCGAGCACCGTATGAACTTCTCCTGTGAGTAGATTTTCGAATCCGACGCTAAAATGATAGTTAATTGTAACGTTCAGGGCCTTGTAATGACGATGGAACACTCAAATTGCGTCGCGATCCAATACATCGTCCTCCAGCCGACTTGTCTCCAAGGGTCTAATGCTGCCTCGGGCACCTTATGGTCGCTCTCTTGTAAGTCTAGATTTTCGAATCCGACGCAAAACTGATAGTTCATTATAACGTTCAGGACGACCTAATGACGATGGTACACTCAAATTGCGTCGATATTCAATACATCGGCCTCCAGTCGATTTGTCTCCATGGGGTATATTGGTGTCTCGAGCACCGTTTGAAATTCTCCTGTGAGTAGATTTTCGAATCCGACGCTAAAATGATTGTTAATTGTAACGTTCAGGGCCTCCTAATGACGTTGGAACACTCAAATTGCGTCAAGAATCAATACATCGGTTTCCAGCCGACTTGTCTCCAAGGGTCTATTGCTGCCTCGGGCACCTTTTGGTCGTTCTCCTGTGAGACTAGATTTTCGAATCCGACGCATAAATGATAGTTAATTGTAACGTTCAGTTACTCCTAAAGACGAAGGAACACTCAAATTGCGTGGATAGTCAATACATCGGCCTCCAGTCGACTTGTATCCAAGGGGATATTGCAGTCTCGGGCACAATATGATCCTTCTCCTGTGAGTCTAGATTTTCGAATCCGACGCAAAAATGATAGTGAATTGTAACGTTCAGCGCCCCCTAATGACGTTAGAAGACTCAAATTGCGTCGAGATTCAATACATCGTCCTCCAGCCGATTTGTCTCCAAGGGGATATTGCTGCCTCGGGCACCAAATGGTCCGTCTCCTGTGAGTCTAGATTTTCGAATCCGACGCGAAACTGATAGTTAATTGTAACGTTCAGGGCCTCCTAATGACGATGGGACACTCAAATTGCGTCGAGATTCAATACATCGTCCTCCAGCCGACTTGTCTCCAAGGGTCTAATGCTGCCTCGGGCACCTTATGGTCGTTCTCTTAAAAGTCTAGATTTTCGAATCGGACGCAAAAATGATAGTTAATTGTAACGTTCAGGGACTCCTAAAGACGATGGAACACTCAAATTGCGTCGATATTCAATACATCGGCCTCCAGTCGATTTGTCTCCAAGGGGATATTGCTGTCTCGGGCACAATATGATCCTTCTCCTGTGGGTCTAGATTTTCGAATACGACTCAAAATTGATAGTGAATCGTATTGTTCAGCGCCTTCTAATTACGATAGAAGACTCAAATTGCGTCGAGATTCAATACATCGTCCTCCAGCCGATTTGTCTCCAAGGGGATATTGCTGCCTCGGGCACCAAATGGTCCGTCTGCTGTGAGTCTAGATTATCGAATCCGACGAAAAACTGATATTTAATTGTAACATTCAGGGCCTCCTAATGACGATGGAACACTCAAATTGCGTCGCGATCCAATACATCGTCCTCCAGCCGACTTGTCTCCAAGGGTCTAATGCTGCCTCGGGCACCTTATGGTCGCTCTCTTGTAAGTCTAGATTTTCGAATCCGACGCAAAACTGATAGTTCATTATAACGTTCAGGGCGACCTAATGGCGATGGTACACTCAAATTGCGTCGATATTCAATACATCGGCCTCCAGTCGATTTGTCTCCATGGGGTATATTGCAGTCTCGAGCACCGTATGAACTTCTCCTGTGAGTAGATTTTCGAATCCGACGCTAAAATGATTGTTAATTGTAACGTTCATGGCCTCCTAATGTCGATGGAACACTCAAATTGCGTCAAGAATCAATACATCGGTTTCCAGCCAACTTGTCTCCAAGGGTCTATTGCTGCCTCGGGCACCTTTTGGTCGTTCTCCTGTGAGACTAGGTTTTCGAATCCGACGCATAAATGATAGTTAATTGTAACGTTCAGTTACTCCTAAAGACGAAGGAACACTCAAATTGCGTGGAGAGTCAATACATCGACCTGCAGTCGACTTGTATCCAAGGCGATATTGCAGTCTCGGGCACAATATGATCCTTCTCCTGTGAGTCTAGATTTTCCAATCCGACGCAAATATGATAGTGAATTGTAACGTTCAGCGCCTCCTAATGACGATAGAAGACTCAAATTGCGTCGAGATTCAATACATCGTCCTCCAGCCGATTTGTCTCCAAGGGGATATTGCTGCCTCGGGCACCAAATGGTCCGTCTGCTGTGAGTCTAGATTTTCGAATCCGACGAAAAACTGATAGTTAATTGTAACATTCAGGGCCTCCTAATGACGATGGATCACTCAAATTGCGTCGCGATCCAATAAATCGTCCTCCAGCCGACTTGTCTCCAAGGGTCTAATGCTGCCTCGGGCACCTTATGGTCGTTCTCTTGTAAGTCTAGATTTTCGAATCCGACGCAAAAATGATAGTTAATTGTAACGTTCAGGGCCTCCTAATGCCGATGGAACACTCAAATTGCGTCGAGATTCAATACATCGTCCTCCAGCTGATTTGTCTCCAAGGGGATATTGCCGCCTCGGGCACCTTATGGTCGTTCTCCTGTGAGTCTAGATTTTTGAATCCGACGCAAAAATGATAGTTAATTGTAACGTTCTGGGCCTTCTAATGACGATGGAACACTCAAATTGCGTCGAGATTCAATACATCGGCCTCCAGCCGACTTGGCTCCAAGGGTCTATTGCTGCCTCGGGCACCTTATGGTCGATTTCCTGTGAGTTTAGATTATCGAATCCGACGCAAAAATGATAGTTAATTGTAACGTTCAGGGCCTTCTAATGCCGATGGAACACTCAAATTGCGTCTTGATTCAATACATCGGCCTCCAGCCGATTTGTCTCCAAGGGTCTATTGCTGCCGCGGGCACCATATGATCCTTCTCCTGTGAGTCTAGATTTTCGAATCCGACGCAAAAAAGATAGTTTATTGTAAGGTTCAGGGCCTCCTAATGCCGATGGAACACTCAAATTGGGTCGAGATTCAATACATCGGCCTCAAGCCGACTTGTCCCCAAGGGTCTATTGCTGCCTCGAGTACCTTATGGTCCGTCTCCGGTGATTCTACGTTTTCGAATCCGACGCAAAACTCATAGTTAATTGTAACGTTCAGGGCCTCCTATTGGCGATGGAACACTCAAATTGCGTCGCGATTCAATACATCGACGTCAAGCCGACTTGTCTCCAAGGGTCTATTGCTGCCTCGGGCACCTTATGGTCGTTCTCCTGTGACTCTAGATTTTCGAATCCGACGCAAAAATGATAGTTAATTGTAACGTTTAGGGCCTCCTAATGAGGATGGAACACTCAAATTACGTCGATATTCAATACATCGGCCTCCAGTCGATTTGTCTCCAAGGGGTATATTGCTGTCTCGAGCACCGTATGAACTTCTCCTGTGAGTAGATTTTCGAATCCGACGCTAAAATGATAGTGAATAGTAACGTTCAGGGCCTTGTAATGACGATCGAACACTCAAATTGCGTCGAGATTCAATACATCGGCCTCCAGCCGACTTGTCTCCAAGGGTCTGTTGCTGCCTCGGGCACCTTATGGTCGTTCTCCTGTGAGTTTAGATTATCGAATCCGACGCGAAACTGATAGTTAATTTTAACGTTCAGGGCCTCCTAATGACGATGGGACACTCAAATTGCGTCGAGATTCAATACATCGTCCTCCAGCCGACTTGTCTCCAAGGGTCTAATGCTGCCTCGGGCACCTTATGGTCGTTCTCTTGTAAGTCTAGATTTTCGAATCGGATGCAAAAATGATGGTTAATTGTAACGTTCAGGGACTCCTAAAGACGATGGAACACTCAAATTGCGTTGATATTCAATACATCGGCCTCCAGTCGATTTGTCTCCAAGGGGTATATTGCTGCCTCGAGCACCGTATGAACTTCTCCTGTGAGAAGATTTTCGAATCCGACGCTAAAATGATAGTTAATTGTAACGTTCAGGGCCTTGTAATGACGATGGAACACTCAAATTGCGTCGAGATTCAATACATCGACCTCCAGCCGACTTGTCTCCAAGGGGATATTGCTGCCTCGGGCTCTATGTGGTCCGTCTCCTGTGAGTCTAGATTTTCGAATCCGACGCGAAACTGATAGTTAATTGTAACGTTCAGGGCCTCCTAATGACGATGGAACACTCAAATTGCGTCGAGATTCAATACATCGGCCTCCAGCCGACTTGTCTCCAAGGGGATATTGCTCTCTCGGGCACAATATGATCCTTCTCCTGTGGGTCTAGATTTTCGAATACGACGCAAAATTGATAGTGAATTGTAACGTTCAGCGCCTTCTAATTACGATAGAAGACTCAAATTGCGTCGAGATTCAATACATCGTCCTCCAGCCGATTTGTCTCCAAGGGGATATTGCTGCCTCGGGCACCAAATGGTCCGTCTGCTGTGAGTGTAGATTTTCGAATCCGACGAAAAACTGATAGTTAATTGTAACATTCAGGGCCTCCTAATGACGATGGTACACTCAAATTGCGTCGATATTCAATACATCGGCCTCCTGTCGATTTGTCTCCAAGGGGTATATTGCTGTCTCGAGCACCGTATGAACCTCTCCTGTGAGTAGATTTTCGAATCCGACGCTAAAATGATAGTGAATAGTAACGTTCAGGGCCTTGTAATGACGATCGAACACTCAAATTGCGTCGAGATTCAATACATCGGCCTCCAGCCGACTTGTCTCCAAGGGTCTGTTGCTGCCTCGGGCACCTTATGGTCGTTCTCCTGTGAGTTTAGATTATCGAATCCGACGCGAAACTGATAGTTAATTGTAACGTTCAGGGCCTCCTAATGACGATGGAACACTCAAATTGCGTTGATATTCAATACATCGGCCTCCAGTCGATTTGTCTCCAAGGGGTATATTGCTGTCTCGAGCACCGTATGAACTTCTCCTGTGAGTAGATTTTCGAATCCGACGCTAAAATGATAGTTAATTGTAACGTTCAGGGCCTTGTAATGACGATGGAACACTCAAATTGCGTCGAGATTCAATACATCGACCTCCAGCCGACTTGTCTCCAAGGGGATATTGCTGCCTCGGGCTCCATGTGGTCCGTATCCTGTGAGTCTAGATTTTCGAATCCGACGCGAAACTGATAGTTAATTGTAACGTTCAGGGCCTCCTAATGACGATGGAACACTCAAATTGCGTCGAGATTCAATACATCGGCCTCCAGCCGACTTGTCTCCAAGGGGATATTGCTCTCTCGGGCACAATATGATCCTTCTCCTGTGGGTCTAGATTTTCGAATACGACGCAAAATTGATAGTGAATTGTAACGTTCAGCGCCTTCTAATTACGATAGAAGACTCAAATTGCGTCGAGATTCAATACATCGTCCTCCAGCCAATTTGTCTCCAAGGGGATATTGCTGCCCCGGGCACCAAATGGTCCGTCTGCTGTGAGTCTAGATTTTCGAATCCGACGAAAAACTGATAGTTAATTGTAACATTCAGGGCCTCCTAATGACGATGGAACACTCAAATTGCGTCGCGATCCAATACATCGTCCTCCAGCCGACTTGTTTCCAAGGGTCTAATGCTGCTTCGGGCACCTTATGGTCGCTCTCTTGTAAGTCTAGATTTTCGAATCCGACGCAAAACTGATAGTTCATTATAACGTTCAGGGCGACCTAATGACGATGGTACACTCAAATTGCGTCGATATTCAATACATCGGCCTCCAGTCGATTTGTCTCCATGGGGTATATTGCTGTCTCGAGCACCGTATGAACTTCTCCTGTGAGTAGATTTTCGAATCCGACGCTAAAATGATTGTTAATTGTAACGTTCAGCGCCTCCTAATGACGATAGAAGACTCAAATTACGTCGAGATTCAATACATCGTCCTCCAGCCGATTTGTCTCCAAGGGGATATTGCTGCCTCGGGCACCAAATGGTCCGTCTGCTGTGAGTCTAGATTTTCGAATCCGACGAAAAACTGATATTTAATTGTAACATTCAGGGCCTCCTAATGACGATGGAACACTCAAATTGCGTCGCGATCCAATACATCGTCCTCCAGCCGACTTGTCTCCAAGGGTCTAATGCTGCCTCGGGCACCTTATGGTCGCTCTCTTGTAAGTCTAGATTTTCGAATCCGACGCAAAACTGATAGTTAATTATAACGTTCAGGATGACCTAACGACGATGGTACACTCAAATTGCGTCGATATTCAATACATCGGCCTCCAGTCGATTTGTCTCCATGGGGTATATTGCTGTCTCGAGCACCGTTTGAACTTCTCCTGTGAGTAGATTTTCGAATCCGACGCTAAAATGATTGTTAATTGTAACGTTCAGGGCCTCCTAATGACGATGGAACACTCAAATTCCGTCAAGAATCAATACATCGGTTTCCAGCCGACTTGTCTCCAAGGGTCTATTGCTGCCTCGGGCACCTTTTGGTCGTTCTCCTGTGAGACTAGATTTTCGAATCCGACGCATAAATGATAGTTAATTGTAACGTTCAGTTACTCCTAAAGACGAAGGAACACTCAAATTGCGTGAATAGTCAATACATCGGCCTCCAGTCGACTTGTATCCAAGGGGATATTGCAGTCTCGGGCACAATATGATCCTTCTCCTGTGAGTCTAAATTTTCGAATCCGACGCAAAAATGATAGTGAATTGTAACGTTCAGCGCCCCCTAATGACGTTAGAAGACTCAAATTGCGTCGAGATTCAATACATCGTCCTCCAGCCGATTTGTCTCCAAGGGGATATTCCTGCCTCGGGCACCAAATGGTCCGTCTCCTGTGAGTCTAGATTTTCGAATCCGACGCGAAACTGATAGTTAATTGTAACGTTCAGGGCCTCCTAATGACGATGGGACACTCAAATTGCGTCGAGATTCAATACATCGTCCTCCAGCCGACTTTTCTCCAAGGGTCTAATGCTGCCTCGGGCACCTTATGGTCGTTCTCTTAAAAGTCTAGATTTTCGAATCGGACGCAAAAATGATAGTTAATTGTAACGTTCAGGGACTCCTAAAGACGATGGAACACTCAAATTGCGTCGATATTCAATACATCGGCCTCCAGTCGATTTGTCTCCAAGGGGATATTGCTGTCTCGGGCACAATATGATCCTTCTCCTGTGGGTCTAGATTTTCGAATACGACTCAAAATTGATAGTGAATTGTATTGTTCAGCGCCTTCTAATTACGATAGAAGACTCAAATTGCGTCGAGATTCAATACATCGTCCTCCAGCCGATTTGTCTCCAAGGGGATATTGCTGCCTCGGGCACCAAATGGTCCGTCTGCTGTGAGTCTAGATTATCGAATCCGACGAAAAACTGATATTTAATTGTAACATTCAGGGCCTCCTAATGACGATGGAACACTCAAATTGCGTCGCGATCCAATACATCGTCCTCCAGCCGACTTGTCTCCAAGGGTCTAATGCTGCCTCGGGCACCTTATGGTCGCTCTCTTGTAAGTCTAGATTTTCGAATCCGACGCAAAACTGATAGTTCATTATAACGTTCAGGGCGACCTAATGGCGATGGTACACTCAAATTGCGTCGATATTCAATACATCGGCCTCCAGTCGATTTGTCTCCATGGGGTATATTGCTGTCTCGAGCACCGTATGAACTTCTCCTGTTAGTAGATTTTCGAATCCGACGCTAAAATGATTGTTAATTGTAACGTTCATGGCCTCCTAATGTCGATGGAACACTCAAATTGCGTCAAGAATCAATACATCGGTTTCCAGCCAACTTGTCTCCAAGGGTCTATTGCTGCCTCGGGCACCTTTTGGTCGTTCTCCTGTGAGACTAGGTTTTCGAATCCGACGCATAAATGATAGTTAATTGTAACGTTCAGTTACTCCTAAAGACGAAGGAACACTCAAATTGCGTGGAGAGTCAATACATCGACCTGCAGTCGACTTGTATCCAAGGCGATATTGCAGTCTCGGGCACAATATGATCCTTCTCCTGTGAGTCTAGATTTTCCAATCCGACGCAAATATGATAGTGAATTGTAACGTTCAGCGCCTCCTAATGACGACAGAAGACTCAAATTGCGTCGAGATTCAATACATCGTCCTCCAGCCGATTTGTCTCCAAGGGGATATTGCTGCCTCGGGCACCAAATGGTCCGTCTGCTGTGAGTCTAGATTTTCGAATCCGACGAAAAACTGATAGTTAATTGTAACATTCAGGGCCTCCTAATGACGATGGATCACTCAAATTGCGTCGCGATCCAATAAATCGTCCTCCAGCCGACTTGTCTCCAAGGGTCTAATGCTGCCTCGGGCACCTTATGGTCGTTCTCTTGTAAGTCTAGATTTTCGAATCCGACGCAAAAATGATAGTTAATTGTAACGTTCAGGGCCTCCTAATGCCGATGGAACACTCAAATTGCGTCGAGATTCAATACATCGTCCTCCAGCTGATTTGTCTCCAAGGGGATATTGCCGCCTCGGGCACCTTATGGTCGTTCTCCTGTGAGTCTAGATTTTTGAATCCGACGCAAAAATGATAGTTAATTGTAACGTTCTGGGCCTTCTAATGACGATGGAACACTCAAATTGCGTCGAGATTCAATACATCGGCCTCCAGCCGACTTGGCTCCAAGGGTCTATTGCTGCCTCGGGCACCTTATGGTCGTTCTCCTGTGGGTCTAGATTTTCAAATCCGACACAAAAATGATAGCTAATTGTAACGTTCAGGGCCTTCTAATGACGATGGAACACTAAAATTGCGTCAAGAATCAATACATCGGTTTCCAGCCGACTTGTCTCCAAGGGTCTATTGCTGCCTCGGGCACCTTATGGTCTTTCTCCTGTGAGTCTAGATTTTCGAATCCGACGCATAAATGATAGTTAATTGTTACGTTCAGGGACTCCTAAAGACGATGGAACACTCAAATTGCGTTGAGAGTCAATACATCGGATTCCAGCCGACTTGTCTCCAAGGGGTATATTGCTGTCTCGAGCACCGTATGAACTTCTCCTGTGAGTAGATTTTCGAATCCAACGCTAAAATGAATGTTAATTGTAACGTTCAGGGCCTCCGAATGACGATGGAACACTTAAATTGCGTCAAGAATCAATACATCGTCCTCCAGCCGACTTGTCTCCAAGGGTCTAATGCTGCCTCGGGCACCTTATGGTCGTTCTCTTGTAAGTCTAGATTTTCGAATCCGACGCAAAAATGATAGTTATATGTAACGTTCAGGGCCTCCTAATGACGATGGAACTCTCAAATTGCGTCGAGATTCAATACATCGTCCTCCAGCCGACTTGTCTCGAAGGGTCTATTGCTGCCTCAGGCACCTTATGGTCGTTCTCCTGTGAGTCTGGATTTTCGAATCCGATGCAAAAATGATAGTTAACTGTAACGTTCAGGGCCTCCTAATGCCGATGGAACACTCAAATTGCGTCGAGATTCAATACATCGGCCTCCAGCCGACTTGTCTCCAAGGGTCTATTGCTGCCTCGGGCACCTTATGGTCGTTCTCCTGTGAGTTTAGATTATCGAATCCGACGCAAAAATGATAGTTTATTGTAACTTTCAGGGCCTCCTAATGCCGATGGAGCACTCAAATTGCGTCGAGATTCAATACATCGGCCTCCAGCCGACTTGTCTCCAAGGGTCTATTGCTGCCGCGGGCACCATATGATCCTTCTCCTGTGAGTCTAGATTTTCGAATCCGACGCAAAAATGATAGTGAATTGTAACGTTCAGCGCCTCCTAATGACGATAGAAAACTCAAATTGCGTCGAGATTCAATACATCGTCCTAAAGCCGATTTGTCTCCAAGGGGATATTGCTGCCTCGGGCACCAAATGGTCCGTCTGCTGTGAGTCTAGATTTTCGAATCCGACGAAAAACTGATATTTAATTGTAACATTCAGGGCCTCCTAATGACGATGGAACACTCAAATTGCGTCGCGATCCAATACATCGTCCTCCAGCCGACTTGTCTCCAAGGGTCTAATGCTGCCTCGGGCACCTTATGGTCGCTCTCTTGTAAGTCTAGATTTTCGAATCCGACGCAAAACTGATAGTTCATTATAACGTTCAGGGCGACCTAATGACGATGGTACACTCAAATTGCGTCGATATTCAATACATCGGCCTCCAGTCGATTTGTCTCCATGGGGTATATTGCTGTCTCGAGCACCGTATGAACTTCTCCTGTGAGTAGATTTTCGAATCCGACGCTAAAATAATTGTTAATTGTAACGATCAGGGCCTCCTAATGACGATGGAACACTCAAATTGCGTCAAGAATCAATACATCGGTTTCCAGCCGACTTGTCTCCAAGGGTCAATTGCTGCCTCGGGCACCTTTTGGTCGTTCTCCTGTGAGACTAGATTTTCGAATCCGACGCATAAATGATAGTTAATTGTAACGTTCAGTTACTCCTAAAGACGAAGGAACACTCAAATTGCGTGGAGAGTCAATACATCGACCTCCAGTCGACTTGTCTCCAAGAGTCTAATGCTGCCTCGGGCACCTTATGGTCGTTCTCTTGTAAGTCTAGATTTTCGAATCCGACGCAAAAATGATAGTTAATTGTAACGTTCAGGGCCTTCTAATGCCGATGGAACACTCAAATTGCGTCGAGATTCAATACATCGTCCTCCAGCTGATTTGTCTCCAAGGGGATATTGCTGAGTCGGGCACCTTATGGTCGTTCTCCTGTGAGTCTAGATTTTCGAATCCGACGCAAAAATGATAGTTAATTGTAACGTTCTGGGCCTTCTAATGACGATGGAACACTCAAATTGCGTCGAGATTCAATACATCGGCCTCCAGCCGACTTGGCTCCAAGGGTCTATTGCTGCCTCGGGCACCTTATGGTCGTTCTCCTGTGAGTCTAGATTTTCGAATCCGACACAAAAATGATAGCTAATTGTAACGTTCAGGGCCTTCTAATGACGATGGAACACTAAAATTGCGTCAAGAATCAATACATCGGTTCCAGCCGACTTGTCTCCAAGGGTCTATTGCTGCCTCGGGCACCTTATGGTCTTTCTCCTGTGAGTCTAGATTTTCGAATCCGACGCATAAATGATAGTTAATTGTAACGTTCAGGGCCTTCTAATGACGATGAACACTCAAATTGCGTCGAGATTCAATACATCGTCCTCCAGCGGACTTGTCTCCAAGGGGAATTTGCTGTCTCGGGCACCTTATGGTCGTTCTGCTGTGAGTTTAGATTATCGAATCCGACGCAAAAATGATAGTTAATTGTAACGGTCAGGGCCTCCTAATGCCGATGGAACACTCAAATTGCGTCGAGATTCAATACATCGGCCTCCAGCTGACTTGTCTCCAAGGGTCTAATGCTGCCTCGGGCACCTTATGGTCTTTCTTTTGTAAGTCTAGATTTTCGAATCCGACGCAAAAATGATAGTTAATTGTAACGTTCAGGGCCTCTTAATGACGATGGAACTCTCAAAATTGCGTCGAGGTTCAATACATCGTCCTCCAGCCGACTTGTCTCCAATTGTCTTTTGCTGCCTCGGGCAATTTATGGTCGTTCTCCTGTGAGTCTAGATTTTCGAATTCGACGCAAAAATGATAGTTAATTGTAACGTTCAGGGCTTTGTAATGACGATGGAACACTCAAATTGCGTCGAGATTCAATACATCGTCCTGCAGCCGATTAGTTTCCAAGGGTCTGTTGCTGCCTCGGGCACCTTATGGTCGTTCTCCTGTGAGATTAGATTATCGAATCCGACGCAAAAATGATAGCTAGTTGTAACGTTTAGGGCCTCCTAATAACGATGGAACACTCAAATTGCGTCGATATTCAATACATCGGCCTCCAGTCGATTTGTCTCCAAGGGGTATATTGCTGTCTCGAGCACCGTATGAACTTCTCCTGTGAGTAGATTTTCGAATCCGACGCTAAAATGATAGTGAATTGTAACGTTCAGGGCCTTGTAATGGCGATCGAACACTCAAATTGCGCCGAGATTCAATACATCGGCCTCCAGTCGACTTGGCTCCAAGGGTCTATTGCTGCCTCGGGCACCTTATGGTCGTTCTCCTGTGAGTCTAGATTTTCGAATCCGACACAAAAATGATAGCTAATTGTAACGTTCAGGGCCTTCTAATGACGATGGAACACTAAAATTGCGTCAAGAATCAATACATCGGCCTCCAGCTGACTTGTCTCCAAGGGTCTAATGCTGCCTCGGGCACCTTATGGTCTTTCTTTTGTAAGTCTAGATTTTCGAATCCGACGCAAAAATGATAGTTAATTGTAACGTTCAGGGCCTCTTAATGACGATGGAACTCTCAAAATTGCGTCGAGATTCAATACATCGTCCTCCAGCCGACTTGTCTCCAATTGTCTATTGCTGCCTCGGGCAATTTATGGTCGTTCTCCTGTGAGTCTAGATTTTCGAATCCGACGCTAAAATGATAGTTAACTGTAACGTTCAGGACTTCCTAATGCCGATGGAACACTCAAATTGCGTCGAGATTCAATACATCGGCCTCCAGCCGACTTGTCTCCAAGAGTCTATTGCTGCCTCGGGCACCTTATGGTCGTTCTCCTGTGAGTTCAGGTTATCGAATCCGACGCAAAAATGATAGTTAATTGTAACGTTCAGGGCCTCCTAATGCCGATGGAACACTCAAATTGTGTCGAGATTCAATATATCGGCCTCCAGCCGACTTGTCTCCAAGGGTCTATTGCTGCCTCGGGGACCTTATGGTCGTTCTCCTGTGAGTTTAGATTATCGAATCCGACGCAAAAATGATAGTTAATTGTAACGTTCAGGGCCTCCTAATGCCGATGGAACACTCAAATTGCGTCGAGATTCAATACATCGGCCACCAGCCGACTTGTCTCCAAGGGGATATTGCTGTCTCGGGCACCATATGATCCTTCTCCTGTGAGTCTAGATTTTCGAATCCGACGCAAAAATGATAGTGAATAGTAACGTTCAGCGCCTCCTATTGGCCATGGAACACTCAAATTGCGTCGAGATTCAATACATCGTCCTCCAGCCGATTTGTCTCCAAGGGTCTAATGCTGCCTCGGGCACCATATGGTGTTTCTCTTGTAAGTCTAGATTTTCGAATCCGACGCAAAAATGATAGTTAATTGTAACGTTCAGGGCCTTCTAATGACGATGGAACACTCAAATTGCGTCGAGATTCAATACATCGTCCTCCAGCCGACTTGTCTCCAAGGGTCTGTTGCTGCCTCGGGCACCTTATGGTCGTTCTCCTGTGAGTTTAGATTATCGAATCCGACGCAAAAATGATAGTTAATTGTAACGTTTAGGGCCTGCTAATGACGATGGGACACTCAAATTGCGTCGAGATTCAATACATCGTCCTCCAGCCGACTTGTGTCCAAGGGTCTAATGCTGCCTCGGGCACCTTATGGTCGTTCTCCTGTGAGTCTAGATTTTCGAATCCGACGCAAAAATGATAGTGAATAGTAACGTTCAGGGCCTTGTAATGACGATGGAACACTCAGATTGCGTCGAGATTCAATACATCGGCCTCCAGCCGACTTGCCTCCAAGGGTCTAATGCTGCCTTGTGCACCTTATGGTCGTTATCCTGTGCGTTTAGATTATCGAATCCGACGAAAAAATGATAGTTAATTGTAACGTTCAGGGCGACCTAATGACGATTGAACACTCAAATTGCGTCGATATTCAATACATCGGCCTCCAGTCGATTTGTCTCCAAGGGGTATATTGCTGTGTCGAGCACCGTATGAACTTCTCCTGTGAGTAGATTTTCGAATCCGACGCGAAACTGATAGTTAATTGTAACGTTCAGGGCCTCCTAATGACGATGGAACACTCAAATTGCGTCGCGATCCAATACATCGTCCTACAGCCGACTTGTCTCCAAGGGTCTAATGCTGCCTCGGGCACATTATGGTCTTTCTCTTGTAAGTCTAGATTTTCGAATCCGACGCAAAAATGATAGTTAATTGTAACGTTCAGGGCCTCTTAATGACGATGGAACTCTCAAATTGCGTCGAGATTCAATACATCGTCCTCCAGCCGACTTGCCTCCAAGGGTCTATTGCTGCCTCGGCACCTTATGGTCGATCTCCTGTGAGTCTAGATTTTCGAATCCGACGCAAAAATGATTGTTAATTGTAACGTTCACTGCCTTCTAATGACGATAAACACTCAAATTGCGTCGAGATTCAATACATCGGCCTCCAGCCGACTTGTCTCCAAGGGTCTATTGCTGCCTCGGGCACCTTATGGTCGTTCTCCTGTGAGTTTAGGTTATCGAATCCGACGCAAAAATGATAGTTAATTGTAACGTTCAGGGCCTCCTAATGCCGATGGAACACTCAAATTGTGTCGAGATTCAATATATCGGCCTCCAGCCGACTTGTCTCCAAGGGTCTATTGCTGCCTCGGGGACCTTATGGTCGTTCTCCTGTGAGTTTAAATTATCGAATCCGACGCAAAAATGATAGTTAATTGTAACGTTCAGGGCCTCCTAATGCCGATGGAACACTCAAATTGCGTCGAGATTCAATACATCGGCCTCCAGCCGACTTGTCTCCAAGGGGATATTGCTGTCTCGGGCACCATATGATCCTTCTCCTGTGAGTCTAGATTTTCGAATCCGACGCAAAAATGATAGTGAATAGTAACGTTCAGCGCCTCCTATTGGCCATGGAACACTCAAATTGCGTCGAGATTCAATACATCGTCCTCCAGCCGATTTGTCTCCAAGGGTCTAATGCTGCCTCGGGCAACATATGGTGTTTCTCTTGTAAGTCTAGATTTTCGAATCCGACGCAAAAATGATAGTTAATTGTAACGTTCAGGGCCTCTTAATGACGATGGAACTCTCAAATTGCGTCGAGATTCAATACATCGTCCTCCAGCCGACTTGTCTCCAAGGGTCGGTTGCTGCCTCGGGCACCTTATGATCGTTCTCCTGTGAGTCTAGATTTTCGAATCCGACGCAAAAATGATAGTTAATTGTAACGTTCAGGGTTTTCTAATGACGATGGAACTCTCAAATTGCGTCGAGATTCAATATATCGTCCTCCAGCCGACTTGTCTCCAAGGGTCTATTGCTGCCTCGGGCACCTTATGGTCGTTCTCCTGTGAGTTTAGATTATCGAATCCGACGCAAAAATGATAGTAAATTGTAACGTTCAGGGCCTCCTAATGACGATGGAACACTCAAATTGCGTCGAGATTCAATACATCGGCCTCCAGTCGATTTGTCTCCAAGGGGTATATTGCTGTCTCGAGCACGGTATGAACTTCTCCTGTGAGTAGATTTCGAATCCGACGCTAAAATGATAGTGAATAGTAACGTTCAGGGCCTCCTAATTAATTGTAACGTTCAGGGTCTCCTAATGACGATGGAACTCTCAAATTGCGTCGAGATTCAATACATCGTCCTCTAGCCGACTTGTCTCCAAGGGTCTATTGCTGCCTCGGGCACCTTATGGTCGTTCTCCTGTGAGTCTAGATTTTCGAATCCGGCGCAAAAATGATAGTTAATTGTAACGTTCAGGGCCTTCTAATGTCGATGGAACACTCAAATTGCGTCGAGATTCAATACATCGACCTCCAGCCGACTTGTCTCCAAGGGTCTGTTGCTGCCTCGGGCACCTTATGGTCGTTCTCCTGTGAGTTTAGATTATCGAATCCGACGCAAAAATGATAATTAATTTTAACGTTTAGGGCCTCCTAATGACGATGGGACACTCAAATTGCGTCGAGATTCAATACATCGTCCTCCAGCCGACTTGTCTCCAAGGGTCTAATGCTGCCTCGGGCACCTTATGGTCGTTCTCCTGTGAGTCTAGATTTTCGAATCCGACGCAAAAATGATAGTGAATAGTAACGTTCAGGGCCTTGTAATGACGATGGAACACTCAAATTGCGTCGAGATTCAATACATCGGCATCCAGCCGACTTGTCTCCAAGGGTCTAATGCTGCCTCGTGCACCTTATGGTCGTTATCCTGTGAGTTTAGATTATCGAATCCGACGAAATAATGATAGTTAATTGTAACGTTCAGGGCGACCTAATGACGATGGAACACTCAAATTGCGTCGATATTCAATACATCGGCCTCCAGTCGATTTGTCTCCAAGGGGTATATTGCTGTCTCGAGCACCGTATGAACTTCTCCTGTGAGTAGATTTTCGAATCCGACGCGAAACTGATAGTTAATTGTAACGTTCAGGGCCTCCTAATGACGATGGAACACTCAAATTGCGTCGCGATCCAATACATCGTCCTCCAGCCGACTTGTCTCCAAGGGTCTAATGCTGCCTCGGGCACCTTATGGTCTTTCTCTTGTAAGTCTAGATTTTCGAATCCGACGCAAAAATGATAGTTAATTGTAACGTTCAGGGCCTCTTAATGACGATGGAACTCTCAAATTGCGTCGAGATTCAATACATCGTCCTCCAGCCGACTTGTCTCCAAGGGTCTATTGCTGCCTCGGCACCTTATGGTCGATCTCCTGTGAGTCTAGATTTTCGAATCCGACGCAAAAATGATTGTTAATTGTAACGTTCACTGCCTTCTAATGACGATGAACACTCAAATTGCGTCGAGATTCAATACATCGTCCTCCAGCCGACTTGTCTCCAAGGGTCTGTTGCTGCCTCGGGCACCTTATGGTCGTTCTCCTGTGAGTTTAGATTATCGAATCCGACGCAAAAATGATAGTTAATTGTAACGTTTAGGGCCTCCTAATGACGATGGAACACTCAAATTGCGTCGATATTCAATACATCGGCCTCCAGTCGATTTGTCTCCAAGGGGTATATTGCTGTCTTGAGCACCGTATGAACTTCTCCTGTGAGTAGATTTTCGAATCAGACGCTAAAATGATAGTGAATAGTAACGTTCAGGGCCTTGTAATGACGATCGAACACTCAAATTGCGTCGAGATTCAATACATCGTCCTCCAGCCGATTTGTCTCCAAGGGGATATTGCTGCCTCGGGCACCAAATGGTCCGTCTGCTGTGAGTCTAGATTTTCGAATCCGACGCAAAAATGATAGTGAATAGTAACGTTCAGCGCCTCCTATTGGCCATGGAACACTCAAATTGCGTCGAGATTCAATACATCGTCCTCCAGCCGATTTGTCTCCAAGGGTCTAATGCTGCCTCGGGCACCATATGGTGTTTCTCTTGTAAGTCTAGATTTTCGAATCCGACGCAAAAATGATAGTTAATTGTAAAGTTCAGGGCCTTCTAATGACGATGGAACACTCAAATTGCGACGACATTCAATACTTCGTCCTCCAGCCGACTTGTCTCCAAGGGTCTGTTGCTGCCTCGGGCACCTTATGGTCGTTCTCCTGTGAGTTCAGGTTATCGAATCCGACGCAAAAATGATAGTTAATTGTAACGTTCAGGGCCTCCTAATGCCGATGGAACACTCAAATTGTGTCGAGATTCAATATATCGGCCTCCAGCCGACTTGTCTCCAAGGGTCTATTGCTGCCTCGGGGACCTTATGGTCGTTCTCCTGTGAGTTTAGATTATCGAATCCGACGCAAAAATGATAGTTAATTGTAACGTTCAGGGCCTCCTAATGCCGATGGAACACTCAAATTGCGTCGAGATTCAATACATCGGCCACCAGCCGACTTGTCTCCAAGGGGATATTGCTGTCTCGGGCACCATATGATCCTTCTCCTGTGAGTCTAGATTTTCGAATCCGACGCAAAAATGATAGTGAATAGTAACGTTCAGCGCCTCCTATTGGCCATGGAACACTCAAATTGCGTCGAGATTCAATACATCGTCCTCCAGCCGATTTGTCTCCAAGGGTCTAATGCTGCCTCGGGCACCATATGGTGTTTCTCTTGTAAGTCTAGATTTTCGAATCCGACGCAAAAATGATAGTTAATTGTAACGTTCAGGGCCTTCTAATGACGATGGAACACTCAAATTGCGTCGAGATTCAATACATCGTCCTCCAGCCGACTTGTCTCCAAGGGTCTGTTGCTGCCTCGGGCACCTTATGGTCGTTCTCCTGTGAGTTTAGATTATCGAATCCGACGCAAAAATGATAGTTAATTGTAACGTTTAGGGCCTGCTAATGACGATGGGACACTCAAATTGCGTCGAGATTCAATACATCGTCCTCCAGCCGACTTGTGTCCAAGGGTCTAATGCTGCCTCGGGCACCTTATGGTCGTTCTCCTGTGAGTCTAGATTTTCGAATCCGACGCAAAAATGATAGTGAATAGTAACGTTCAGGGCCTTGTAATGACGATGGAACACTCAGATTGCGTCGAGATTCAATACATCGGCCTCCAGCCGACTTGCCTCCAAGGGTCTAATGCTGCCTTGTGCACCTTATGGTCGTTATCCTGTGCGTTTAGATTATCGAATCCGACGAAAAAATGATAGTTAATTGTAACGTTCAGGGCGACCTAATGACGATTGAACACTCAAATTGCGTCGATATTCAATACATCGGCCTCCAGTCGATTTGTCTCCAAGGGGTATATTGCTGTGTCGAGCACCGTATGAACTTCTCCTGTGAGTAGATTTTCGAATCCGACGCGAAACTGATAGTTAATTGTAACGTTCAGGGCCTCCTAATGACGATGGAACACTCAAATTGCGTCGCGATCCAATACATCGTCCTACAGCCGACTTGTCTCCAAGGGTCTAATGCTGCCTCGGGCACATTATGGTCTTTCTCTTGTAAGTCTAGATTTTCGAATCCGACGCAAAAATGATAGTTAATTGTAACGTTCAGGGCCTCTTAATGACGATGGAACTCTCAAATTGCGTCGAGATTCAATACATCGTCCTCCAGCCGACTTGCCTCCAAGGGTCTATTGCTGCCTCGGCACCTTATGGTCGATCTCCTGTGAGTCTAGATTTTCGAATCCGACGCAAAAATGATTGTTAATTGTAACGTTCACTGCCTTCTAATGACGATAAACACTCAAATTGCGTCGAGATTCAATACATCGGCCTCCAGCCGACTTGTCTCCAAGGGTCTATTGCTGCCTCGGGCACCTTATGGTCGTTCTCCTGTGAGTTTAGGTTATCGAATCCGACGCAAAAATGATAGTTAATTGTAACGTTCAGGGCCTCCTAATGCCGATGGAACACTCAAATTGTGTCGAGATTCAATATATCGGCCTCCAGCCGACTTGTCTCCAAGGGTCTATTGCTGCCTCGGGGACCTTATGGTCGTTCTCCTGTGAGTTTAAATTATCGAATCCGACGCAAAAATGATAGTTAATTGTAACGTTCAGGGCCTCCTAATGCCGATGGAACACTCAAATTGCGTCGAGATTCAATACATCGGCCTCCAGCCGACTTGTCTCCAAGGGGATATTGCTGTCTCGGGCACCATATGATCCTTCTCCTGTGAGTCTAGATTTTCGAATCCGACGCAAAAATGATAGTGAATAGTAACGTTCAGCGCCTCCTATTGGCCATGGAACACTCAAATTGCGTCGAGATTCAATACATCGTCCTCCAGCCGATTTGTCTCCAAGGGTCTAATGCTGCCTCGGGCAACATATGGTGTTTCTCTTGTAAGTCTAGATTTTCGAATCCGACGCAAAAATGATAGTTAATTGTAACGTTCAGGGCCTCTTAATGACGATGGAACTCTCAAATTGCGTCGAGATTCAATACATCGTCCTCCAGCCGACTTGTCTCCAAGGGTCGGTTGCTGCCTCGGGCACCTTATGATCGTTCTCCTGTGAGTCTAGATTTTCGAATCCGACGCAAAAATGATAGTTAATTGTAACGTTCAGGGTTTTCTAATGACGATGGAACTCTCAAATTGCGTCGAGATTCAATATATCGTCCTCCAGCCGACTTGTCTCCAAGGGTCTATTGCTGCCTCGGGCACCTTATGGTCGTTCTCCTGTGAGTTTAGATTATCGAATCCGACGCAAAAATGATAGTAAATTGTAACGTTCAGGGCCTCCTAATGACGATGGAACACTCAAATTGCGTCGAGATTCAATACATCGGCCTCCAGTCGATTTGTCTCCAAGGGGTATATTGCTGTCTCGAGCACGGTATGAACTTCTCCTGTGAGTAGATTTCGAATCCGACGCTAAAATGATAGTGAATAGTAACGTTCAGGGCCTCCTAATTAATTGTAACGTTCAGGGTCTCCTAATGACGATGGAACTCTCAAATTGCGTCGAGATTCAATACATCGTCCTCTAGCCGACTTGTCTCCAAGGGTCTATTGCTGCCTCGGGCACCTTATGGTCGTTCTCCTGTGAGTCTAGATTTTCGAATCCGGCGCAAAAATGATAGTTAATTGTAACGTTCAGGGCCTTCTAATGTCGATGGAACACTCAAATTGCGTCGAGATTCAATACATCGACCTCCAGCCGACTTGTCTCCAAGGGTCTGTTGCTGCCTCGGGCACCTTATGGTCGTTCTCCTGTGAGTTTAGATTATCGAATCCGACGCAAAAATGATAATTAATTTTAACGTTTAGGGCCTCCTAATGACGATGGGACACTCAAATTGCGTCGAGATTCAATACATCGTCCTCCAGCCGACTTGTCTCCAAGGGTCTAATGCTGCCTCGGGCACCTTATGGTCGTTCTCCTGTGAGTCTAGATTTTCGAATCCGACGCAAAAATGATAGTGAATAGTAACGTTCAGGGCCTTGTAATGACGATGGAACACTCAAATTGCGTCGAGATTCAATACATCGGCATCCAGCCGACTTGTCTCCAAGGGTCTAATGCTGCCTCGTGCACCTTATGGTCGTTATCCTGTGAGTTTAGATTATCGAATCCGACGAAATAATGATAGTTAATTGTAACGTTCAGGGCGACCTAATGACGATGGAACACTCAAATTGCGTCGATATTCAATACATCGGCCTCCAGTCGATTTGTCTCCAAGGGGTATATTGCTGTCTCGAGCACCGTATGAACTTCTCCTGTGAGTAGATTTTCGAATCCGACGCGAAACTGATAGTTAATTGTAACGTTCAGGGCCTCCTAATGACGATGGAACACTCAAATTGCGTCGCGATCCAATACATCGTCCTCCAGCCGACTTGTCTCCAAGGGTCTAATGCTGCCTCGGGCACCTTATGGTCTTTCTCTTGTAAGTCTAGATTTTCGAATCCGACGCAAAAATGATAGTTAATTGTAACGTTCAGGGCCTCTTAATGACGATGGAACTCTCAAATTGCGTCGAGATTCAATACATCGTCCTCCAGCCGACTTGTCTCCAAGGGTCTATTGCTGCCTCGGCACCTTATGGTCGATCTCCTGTGAGTCTAGATTTTCGAATCCGACGCAAAAATGATTGTTAATTGTAACGTTCACTGCCTTCTAATGACGATGAACACTCAAATTGCGTCGAGATTCAATACATCGTCCTCCAGCCGACTTGTCTCCAAGGGTCTGTTGCTGCCTCGGGCACCTTATGGTCGTTCTCCTGTGAGTTTAGATTATCGAATCCGACGCAAAAATGATAGTTAATTGTAACGTTTAGGGCCTCCTAATGACGATGGAACACTCAAATTGCGTCGATATTCAATACATCGGCCTCCAGTCGATTTGTCTCCAAGGGGTATATTGCTGTCTTGAGCACCGTATGAACTTCTCCTGTGAGTAGATTTTCGAATCAGACGCTAAAATGATAGTGAATAGTAACGTTCAGGGCCTTGTAATGACGATCGAACACTCAAATTGCGTCGAGATTCAATACATCGTCCTCCAGCCGATTTGTCTCCAAGGGGATATTGCTGCCTCGGGCACCAAATGGTCCGTCTGCTGTGAGTCTAGATTTTCGAATCCGACGCAAAAATGATAGTGAATAGTAACGTTCAGCGCCTCCTATTGGCCATGGAACACTCAAATTGCGTCGAGATTCAATACATCGTCCTCCAGCCGATTTGTCTCCAAGGGTCTAATGCTGCCTCGGGCACCATATGGTGTTTCTCTTGTAAGTCTAGATTTTCGAATCCGACGCAAAAATGATAGTTAATTGTAAAGTTCAGGGCCTTCTAATGACGATGGAACACTCAAATTGCGACGAGATTCAATACTTCGTCCTCCAGCCGACTTGTCTCCAAGGGTCTGTTGCTGCCTCGGGCACCTTATGGTCGTTCTCCTGTGAGTTTAGATTATCGAATCCGACGCAAAAATGATAGTTAATTGTAACGTTTAGGGCCTGCTAATGACGATGGGACACTCAAATTGCGTCGAGATTCAATACATCGTCCTCCAGCCGACTTGTGTCCAAGGGTCTAATGCTGCCTCGGGCACCTTATGGTCGTTCTCCTGTGAGTCTAGATTTTCGAATCCGACGCAAAAATGATAGTGAATAGTAACGTTCAGGGCCTTGTAATGACGATGGAACACTCAGATTGCGTCGAGATTCAATACATCGGCCTCCAGCCGACTTGCCTCCAAGGGTCTAATGCTGCCTTGTGCACCTTATGGTCGTTATCCTGTGAGTTTAGATTATCGAATCCGACGAAAAAATGATAGTTAATTGTAACGTTCAGGGCGACCTAATGACGATTGAACACTCAAATTGCGTCGATATTCAATACATCGGCCTCCAGTCGATTTGTCTCCAAGGGGTATATTGCTGTCTCGAGCACCGTATGAACTTCTCCTGTGAGTAGATTTTCGAATCCGACGCGAAACTGATAGTTAATTGTAACGTTCAGGGCCTCCTAATGACGATGGAACACTCAAATTGCGTCGCGATCCAATACATCGTCCTACAGCCGACTTGTCTCCAAGGGTCTAATGCTGCCTCGGGCACCTTATGGTCTTCCTCTTGTAAGTCTAGATTTTCGAATCCGACGCAAAAATGATAGGTAATTGTAACGTTCAGGGCCTCTTAATGACGATGGAACTCTCAAATTGCGTCGAGATTCAATACATCGTCCTCCAGCCGACTTGTCTCCAAGGGTCTATTGCTGCCTCGGCACCTTATGGTCGATCTCCTGTGAGTCTAGATTTTCGAATCCGACGCAAAAATGATTGTTAATTGTAACGTTCACTGCCTTCTAATGACGATAAACACTCAAATTGCGTCGAGATTCAATACATCGGCCTCCAGCCGACTTGTCTCCAAGGGTCTATTGCTGCCTCGGGCACCTTATGGTCGTTCTCCTGTGAGTTTAGGTTATCGAATCCGACGCAAAAATGATAGTTAATTGTAACGTTCAGGGCCTCCTAATGCCGATGGAACACTCAAATTGTGTCGAGATTCAATATATCGGCCTCCAGCCGACTTGTCTCCAAGGGTCTATTGCTGCCTCGGGGACCTTATGGTCGTTCTCCTGTGAGTTTAAATTATCGAATCCGACGCAAAAATGATAGTTAATTGTAACGTTCAGGGCCTCCTAATGCCGATGGAACACTCAAATTGCGTCGAGATTCAATACATCGGCCTCCAGCCGACTTGTCTCCAAGGTGATATTGCTGTCTCGGGCACCATATGATCCTTCTCCTGTGAGTCTAGATTTTCGAATCCGACGCAAAAATGATAGTGAATAGTAACGTTCAGCGCCTCCTATTGGCCATGGAACACTCAAATTGCGTCGAGATTCAATACATCGTCCTCCAGCCGATTTGTCTCCAAGTGTCTAATGCTGCCTCGGGCAACATATGGTGTTTCTCTTGTAAGTCTAGATTTTCGAATCCGACGCAAAAATGATAGTTAATTGTAACGTTCAGGGCCTCTTAATGACGATGGAACTCTCAAATTGCGTCGAGATTCAATACATCGTCCTCAAGCCGACTTGTCTCCGAGGGTCGGTTGCTGCCTCGGGCACCTTATGGTCGTTCTCCTGTGAGTTTAGATTATCGAATCCGACGCAAAAATGATAGTAAATTGTAACGTTCAGGGCCTCCTAATGCCGATGGAACACTCAAATTGCGTCGAGATTCAATACATCGGCCTCCAGTCGATTTGTCTCCAAGGGGTATATTGCTGTCTCGAGCACCGTATGAACTTCTCCTGTGAGTAGATTTTCGAATCCGACGCTAAAATGATAGTGAATAGTAACGTTCAGAGCCTCCTAATTAATTGTAACGTTCAGGGCCTTCTAATGACGATGGAACACTCAAATTGCGTCGAGATTCAATACATCGACCTCCAGCCGACTTGTCTCCAAGGGCCTGTTGCTGCCTCGGGCACCTTATGGTCGTTCTCCTGTGAGTTTAGATTATCGAATCCGACGCAAAAATGATAATTAATTTTAACGTTTAGGGCCTCCTAATGACGATGGGACACTCAAATTGCGTCGAGATTCAATACATCGTCCTCCAGCCGACTTGTCTCCAAGGATCTAATGCTGCCTCGGGCACCTTATGGTCGTTCTCCTGTGAGTCTAGATTTTCGAATCCGACGCAAAAATGATAGTGAATAGTAACGTTCAGGGCCTTATAATGACGATGGAACACTCAAATTGCGTCGAGATTCAATACATCGGCATCCAGCCGACTTGTCTCCAAGGGTCTAATGCTGCCTCGTGCACCTGATGGTCGTTATCCTGTGAGTTTAGATTATCGAATCCGACGAAAAAATGATAGTTAATTGTAACGTTCAGGGCGACCTAATGACGATGGAACACTCAAATTGCGTCGATATTCAATACATCGGCCTCCAGTCGATTTGTCTCCAAGGGGTATATTGCTGTCTCGAGCACCGTATGAACTTCTCCTGTGAGTAGATTTTCGAATCCGACGCGAAACTGATAGTTAATTGTAACGTTCAGGGCCTCCTAATGACGATGGAACACTCAAATTGCGTCGCGATCCAATACATCGTCCTCCAGCCGACTTGTCTCCAAGGGTCTAATGCTGCCTCGGGCACCTTATGGTCTTTCTCTTGTAAGTCTAGATTTTCGAATCCGACGCAAAAATGATAGTTAATTGTAACGTTCAGGGCCTCTTAATGACGATGGAACTCTCAAATTGCGTCGAGATTCAATACATCGTCCTCCAGCCGACTTGTCTCCAAGGGTCTATTGCTGCCTCGGCACCTTATGGTCGATCTCCTGTGAGTCTAGATTTTCGAATCCGACGCAAAAATGATTGTTAATTGTAACGTTCACTGCCTTCTAATGACGATGAACACTCAAATTGCGTCGAGATTCAATGCATCGTCCTCCAGCCGACTTGTCTCCAAGGGTCTGTTGCTGCCTCGGGCACCTTATGGTCGTTCTCCTGTGAGTTTAGATTATCGAATCCGACGCAAAAATGATAGTTAATTGTAACGTTTAGGGCCTCCTAATGACGATGGAACACTCAAATTGCGTCGATATTCAATACATCGGCCTCCAGTCGATTTGTCTCCAAGGGGTATATTGCTGTCTTGAGCACCGTATGAACTTCTCCTGTGAGTAGATTTTCGAATCAGACGCTAAAATGATAGTGAATAGTAACGTTCAGGGCCTTGTAATGACGATCGAACACTCAAATTGCGTCGAGATTCAATACATCGTCCTCCAGCCGATTTGTCTCCAAGGGGATATTGCTGCCTCGGGCACCAAATGGTCCGTCTGCTGTGAGTCTAGATTTTCGAATCCGACGCAAAAATGATAGTGAATAGTAACGTTCAGCGCCTCCTATTGGCCATGGAACACTCAAATTGCGTCGAGATTCAATACATCGTCCTCCAGCCGATTTGTCTCCAAGGGTCTAATGCTGCCTCGGGCACCATATGGTGTTTCTCTTGTAAGTCTAGATTTTCGAATCCGACGCAAAAATGATAGTTAATTGTAACGTTCAGGGCCTTCTAATGACGATGGAACACTCAAATTGCGTCGAGATTCAATACATCGTCCTCCAGCCGACTTGTCTCCAAGGGTCTGTTGCTGCCTCGGGCACCTTATGGTCGTTCTCCTGTGAGTTTAGATTATCGAATCCGACGCAAAAATGATAGTTAATTGTAACGTTTAGGGCCTGCTAATGACGATGGGACACTCAAATTGCGTCGAGATTCAATACATCGTCCTCCAGCCGACTTGTGTCCAAGGGTCTAATGCTGCCTCGGGCACCTTATGGTCGTTCTCCTGTGAGTCTAGATTTTCGAATCCGACGCAAAAATGATAGTGAATAGTAACGTTCAGGGCCTTGTAATGACGATGGAACACTCAGATTGCGTCGAGATTCAATACATCGGCCTCCAGCCGACTTGCCTCCAAGGGTCTAATGCTGCCTTGTGCACCTTATGGTCGTTATCCTGTGAGTTTAGATTATCGAATCCGACGAAAAAATGATAGTTAATTGTAACGTTCAGGGCGACCTAATGACGATTGAACACTCAAATTGCGTCGATATTCAATACATCGGCCTCCAGTCGATTTGTCTCCAAGGGGTATATTGCTGTCTCGAGCACCGTATGAACTTCTCCTGTGAGTAGATTTTCGAATCCGACGCGAAACTGATAGTTAATTGTAACGTTCAGGGCCTCCTAATGACGATGGAACACTCAAATTGCGTCGCGATCCAATACATCGTCCTACAGCCGACTTGTCTCCAAGGGTCTAATGCTGCCTCGGGCACCTTATGGTCTTTCTCTTGTAAGTCTAGATTTTCGAATCCGACGCAAAAATGATAGGTAATTGTAACGTTCAGGGCCTCTTAATGACGATGGAACTCTCAAATTGCGTCGAGATTCAATACATCGTCCTCCAGCCGACTTGTCTCCAAGGGTCTATTGCTGCCTCGGCACCTTATGGTCGATCTCCTGTGAGTCTAGATTTTCGAATCCGACGCAAAAATGATTGTTAATTGTAACGTTCACTGCCTTCTAATGACGATAAACACTCAAATTGCGTCGAGATTCAATACATCGGCCTCCAGCCGACTTGTCTCCAAGGGTCTATTGCTGCCTCGGGCACCTTATGGTCGTTCTCCTGTGAGTTTAGGTTATCGAATCCGACGCAAAAATGATAGTTAATTGTAACGTTCAGGGCCTCCTAATGCCGATGGAACACTCAAATTGTGTCGAGATTCAATATATCGGCCTCCAGCCGACTTGTCTCCAAGGGTCTATTGCTGCCTCGGGGACCTTATGGTCGTTCTCCTGTGAGTTTAAATTATCGAATCCGACGCAAAAATGATAGTTAATTGTAACGTTCAGGGCCTCCTAATGCCGATGGAACACTCAAATTGCGTCGAGATTCAATACATCGGCCTCCAGCCGACTTGTCTCCAAGGGGATATTGCTGTGTCGGGCACCATATGATCCTTCTCCTGTGAGTCTAGATTTTCGAATCCGACGCAAAAATGATAGTGAATAGTAACGTTCAGCGCCTCCTATTGGCCATGGAACACTCAAATTGCGTCGAGATTCAATACATCGTCCTCCAGCCGATTTGTCTCCAAGGGTCTAATGCTGCCTCGGGCAACATATGGTGTTTCTCTTGTAAGTCTAGATTTTCGAATCCGACGCAAAAATGATAGTTAATTGTAACGTTCAGGGCCTCTTAATGACGATGGAACTCTCAAATTGCGTCGAGATTCAATACATCGTCCTCCAGCCGACTTGTCTCCGAGGGTCGGTTGCTGCCTCGGGCACCTTATGGTCGTTCTCCTGTGAGTTTAGATTATCGAATCCGACGCAAAAATGATAGTAAATTGTAACGTTCAGGGCCTCCTAATGCCGATGGAACACTCAAATTGCGTCGAGATTCAATACATCGGCCTCCAGTCGATTTGTCTCCAAGGGGTATATTGCTGTCTCGAGCACCGTATGAACTTCTCCTGTGAGTAGATTTTCGAATCCGACGCTAAAATGATAGTGAATAGTAACGTTCAGGGCCTCCTAATTAATTGTAACGTTCAGGGTCTCCTAATGACGATGGAACTCTCAAATTGCGCCGAGATTCAATACATCGTCCTCTAGCCGACTTGTCTCCAAGGGTCTATTGCTGCCTCGGGCACCTTATGGTCGTTCTCCTGTGAGTCTAGATTTTCGAATCCGACGCAAAAATGATAGTTAATTGTAACGTTCAGGGCCTTCTAATGACGATGGAACACTCAAATTGCGTCGAGATTCAATACATCGACCTCCAGCCGACTTGTCTCCAAGGGCCTGTTGCTGCCTCGGGCACCTTATGGTCGTTCTCCTGTGAGTTTAGATTATCGAATCCGACGCAAAAATGATAATTAATTTTAACGTTTAGGGCCTCCTAATGACGATGGGACACTCAAATTGCGTCGAGATTCAATACATCGTCCTCCAGCCGACTTGTCTCCAAGGGTCTAATGCTGCCACGGGCACCTTATGGTCGTTCTCCTGTGAGTCTAGATTTTCGAATCCGACGCAAAAATGATAGTGAATAGTAACGTTCAGGGCCTTGTAATGACGATGGAACACTCAAATTGCGTCGAGATTCAATACATCGGCATCCAGCCGACTTGTCTCCAAGGGTCTAATGCTGCCTCGTGCACCTTATGGTCGTTATCCTGTGAGTTTAGACTATCGAATCCGACGAAAAAATGATAGTTAATTGTAACGTTCAGGGCGACCTAATGACGATGGAACACTCAAATTGCGTCGATATTCAATACATCGGCCTCCAGTCGATTTGTCTCCAAGGGGTATATTGCTGTCTCGAGCACCGTATGAACTTCTCCTGTGAGTAGATTTTCGAATCCGACGCGAAACTGATAGTTAATTGTAACGTTCAGGGCCTCCTAATGACGATGGAACACTCAAATTGCGTCGCGATCCAATACATCGTCCTCCAGCCGACTTGTCTCCAAGGGTCTAATGCTGCCTCGGGCACCTTATGGTCTTTCTCTTGTAAGTCTAGATTTTCGAATCCGACGCAAAAATGATAGTTAATTGTAACGTTCAGGGCCTCTTAATGACGATGGAACTCTCAAATTGCGTCGAGATTCAATACATCGTCCTCCAGCCGACTTGTCTCCAAGGGTCTATTGCTGCCTCGGCACCTTATGGTCGATCTCCTGTGAGTCTAGATTTTCGAATCCGACGCAAAAATGATTGTTAATTGTAACGTTCACTGCCTTCTAATGACGATGAACACTCAAATTGCGTCGAGATTCAATGCATCGTCCTCCAGCCGACTTGTCTCCAAGGGTCTGTTGCTGCCTCGGGCACCTTATGGTCGTTCTCCTGTGAGTTTAGATTATCGAATCCGACGCAAAAATGATAGTTAATTGTAACGTTTAGGGCCTCCTAATGACGATGGAACACTCAAATTGCGTCGATATTCAATACATCGGCCTCCAGTCGATTTGTCTCCAAGGGGTATATTGCTGTCTTGAGCACCGTATGAACTTCTCCTGTGAGTAGATTTTCGAATCAGACGCTAAAATGATAGTGAATAGTAACGTTCAGGGCCTTGTAATGACGATCGAACACTCAAATTGCGTCGAGATTCAATACATCGGCCTCCAGCTGACTTGTCTCCAAGGGTCTGTTGCTGCCTCGGGCACCTTATGGTCGTTGTCCTGTGAGTTTAGATTATCGAATCCGACGCGAAACTGATAGTTAATTGTAACGTTCAGGGCCTCCTAATGACGATGGGACACTCAAATTGCGTCGAGATTCAATACATCGTCCTCCAGCCGACTTGTCTCCAAGGGTCTAATGCTACCTCGGGCACCTTAAGGTCGTTCTCCTGTGAGTCTAGATTTTCGAATCCGACGCAAAAATAAGAGTTAATTGTAACGTTCAGGGCCTTGTAATGACGATGGAACACTCAAATTGCGTCGAGATTCAATACATCGGCCTCCAGATGACTTGTCTCCAATGGGATATTGCTTACTCGGGCACCATATGATCCTTCTCCTGTGGGTCTAGATTTTCGAATCCGACGCAAAAATGATAGTGAATAGTACCGTTCAGGGCCTCCTAATTAATTTTAACGTTCAGGGCCTCCTAATGACGATGGAACTCTCAAATTGCGTCGAGATTCAATACATCGTCCTCCAGCCGACTTGTCTCCAAGGGTCTATTGCTGCCTCGGGCACCTTATGGTCGTTCTCCTGTGAGTCTAGATTTTCGAATCCGACGCAAAAATGATAGTTAATTGTAACGTTCAGGGCCTTCTAATGACGATGGAACACTCAAATTGCGTCGACATTCAATACATCGTCCTCCAGCCGACTTGTCTCCAAGGGTCTATTGCTGCCTCGGGCACCTTATGGTCGTTCTCCTGTGAGTTTAAATTATCGAATCCGACGCAAAAATGATAGTTAATTGTAACGTTCAGGGCCTCCTAATGACGATGGAACACTCAAATTGCGTCGAGATTCAATACATCGGCCTCCAGCGGACTTGTCTCCAAGGGGATATTGCTGTCTCGGGCACCTTATGGTCGTTCTCCTGTGAGTTTAGATTATCGAATCCGACGCAAAAATGATAGTTAATTGTAACGTTCAGGGCCTCCTAATGCCGATGGAACACTCAAATTGCGTTGAGATTCAATACATCGGCCTCCAGCCGACTTGTCTCCAAGGGGATATTGCTGTGTCGGGCACCATATGATCCTTCTCCTGTGAGTCTAGATTTTCGAATCCGACGCAAAAATGATAGTGAATAGTAACGTTCAGCGCCTCCTATTGGCCATGGAACACTCAAATTGCGTCGAGATTCAATACATCGTCCTCCAGCCGATTTGTCTCCAAGGGTCTAATGCTGCCTCGGGCACCATATGATGTTTCTCTTGTAAGTCTAGATTTTCGAATCCGACGCAAAAATGATAGTTAATTGTAACGTTCAGGGCCTCTTAATGACGATGGAACTCTCAAATTGCGTCGAGATTCAATACATCGTCCTCCAGCCGACTTGTCTGCAAGGGTCGGTTGCTGCCTCGGGCACCTTATGGTCGTTCTCCTGTGAGTCTAGATTTTCGAATCCGACGCAAAAATGATAGTTAATTGTAACGTTCAGGGCCTTCTAATGATGATGGAACTCTCAAATTGCGTCGAGATTCAATATATCGTCCTCCAGCCGACTTGTCTCCAAGGGTCTATTGCTGCCTCGGGCACCTTATGGTCGTTCTGTGAGTTTAGATTATCGAAATTGACGCAAAAATGATAGTAAATTGTAACGTTCAGGGCCTCCTAATGCCGATGGAACACTCAAATTGCGTCGAGATTCAATACATCGGCCTCCAGTCGATTTGTCTCCAAGGGGTATATTGCTGTCTCGAGCACCGTATGAACTTCTCCTGTGAGTAGATTTTCGAATCCGACGCTAAAATGATAGTGAATAGTAACGTTCAGGGCCTCCTAATTTATTGTAACGTTCAGGGCATCCTAATGACGATGGAACTCTCAAATTGCGTCGAGATTCAATACATCGTCCTCCAGCCGACTTGTCTCCAAGGGTCTATTGCTGCCTCGGGCACCTTATGGTCGTTCTCCTGTGAGTCTAGATTTTCGAATCCGACGCAAAAATGATAGTTAATTGTAACGTTCAGGGCCTTCTAATGACGATGGAACACTCAAATTGCGTCGAGATTCAATACATCGACCTCCAGCCGACTTGTCTCCAAGGGTCTGTTGCTGCCTCGGGCACCTTATGGTCGTTCTCCTGTGAGTTTAGATTATCGAATCCGACGCAAAAATGATAGTTAATTGTAACGTTTAGGGCCTCCTAATGACGATGGGACACTCAAATTGCGTCGAGATTCAATACATCGTCCTCCAGCCGACTTGTCTCCACGGGTCTAATGCTGCCTCGGGCACCTTATGGTCGTTCTCCTGTGAGTCTAGATTTTCGAATCCGACGCAAAAATGATAGTGAATAGTAACGTTCAGGGCCTTGTAATGACGATGGAACACTCAAATTGCGTCGAGATTCAATACATCGGCCTCCAGCCGACTTGTCTCCAAGGGTCTAATGCTGCCTCGTGCACCTTATGGTCGTTATCCTGTGAGTTTAGATTATCGAATCCGACGAAAAAATGATAGTTAATTGTAACGTTCAGGGCGACCTAATGACGATGGAACACTCAAATTGCGTCGATATTCAATACATCGGCCTCCAGTCGATTTGTCTCCAAATGGTATATTGCTGTCTCGAGCACCGTATGAACTTCTCCTGTGAGTAGATTTTCGAATCCGACGCGAAACTGATAGTTAATTGTAACGTTCAGGGCCTCCTAATGACGATGGAACACTCAAATTGCGTCGCGATCCAATACATCGTCCTCCAGCTGACTTGTCTCCAAGGGTCTAATGCTGCCTCGGGCACCTTATGGTCTTTCTCTTGTAAGTCTAGATTTTCGAATCCGACGCAAAAATGATAGTTAATTGTAACGTTCAGGGCCTCTTAATGACGATGGAACTCTCAAATTGCGTCGAGATTCAATACATCGTCCTCCAGCCGACTTGTCTCCAAGGGTCTATTGCTGCCTCGGCACCTTATGGTCGATCTCCTGTGAGTCTAGATTTTCGAATCCGACGCAAAAATGATTGTTAATTGTAACGTTCACTGCCTTCTAATGACGATGACACTCAAATTGCGTCGAGATTCAATACATCGTCCTCCAGCCGACTTGTCTCCAAGGGTCTGTTGCTGCCTCGGGCACCTTATGGTCGTTTTCCTGTGAGTTTAGATTATCGAATCCGACGCAAAAATGATAGTTAATTGTAACGTTTAGGGCCTCCTAATGACGATGGAACACTCAAATTGCGTCGATATTCAATACATCGGCCTCCAGTCGATTTGTCTCCAAGGGTATATTGCTGTCTTGAGCACCGTATGAACTTCTCCTGTGAGTAGATTTTCGAATCCGACGCTGAAATGATAGTGAATAGTAACGTTCAGGGCCTTGTAATGACGATCGAACACTCAAATTGCGTCGAGATTCAATACATCGTCCTCCAGCCGACTTGTCTCCAAGGGTCTATTGCTGCCTCGGGCACCTTATGGTCGTTCTCCTGTGAGTTTAAATTATCGAATCCGACGCAAAAATGATAGTTAATTGTAACGTTCAGGGCCTCCTAATGACGATGGAACACTCAAATTGCGTCGAGATTCAATACATCGGCCTCCAGCGGACTTGTCTCCAAGGGGATATTGCTGTCTCGGGCACCTTATGGTCGTTCTCCTGTGAGTTTAGATTATCGAATCCGACGCAAAAACGATAGTTAATTGTAACGTTCAGGGCCTCCTAATGCCGATGGAACACTCAAATTGCGTCTAGATTCAATACATCGGCCTCCAGCCGACTTGTCTCCAAGGGGATATTGCTGTGTCGGGCACCATATGATCCTTCTCCTGTGAGTCTAGATTTTCGAATCCGACGCAAAAATGATAGTGAATAGTAACGTTCAGCGCCTCCTATTGGCCATGGAACACTCAAATTGCGTCGAGATTCAATACATCGTCCTCCAGCCGATTTGTCTCCAAGGGTCTAATGCTGCCTCGGGCACCATATGGTGTTTCTCTTGTAAGTCTAGATTTTCGAATCCGACGCAAAAATGATAGTTAATTGTAACGTTCAGGGCCTCTTAATGACGATGGAACTCTCAAATTGCGTCGAGATTCAATACATCGTCCTCCAGCCGACTTGTCTCCAAGGGTCGGTTGCTGCCTCGGGCACCTTACGGTCGTTCTCCTGTGAGTCTAGATTTTCGAATCCGACGCAAAAATGATAGTTAATTGTAACGTTCAGGGCCTTCTAATGATGATGGAACTCTCAAATTGCGTCGAGATTCAATATATCGTCCTCCAGCCGACTTGTCTCCAAGGGTCTATTGCTGCCTCGGGCACCTTATTGTCGTTCTGTGAGTTTAGATTATCGAAATTGACGCAAAAATGATAGTAAATTGTAACGTTCAGGGCCTCCTAATGCCGATGGAACACTCAAATTGCGTCGAGATTCAATACATCGGCCTCCAGTCGATTTGTCTCCAAGGGGTATATTGCTGTCTCGAGCACCGTATGAACTTCTCCTGTGAGTAGATTTTCGAATCCGACGCTAAAATGATATTGAATAGTAACGTTCAGGGCCTCCTAATTAATTGTAACGTTCAGGGCATCCTAATGACGATGGAACTCTCAAATTGCGTCGAGATTCAATACATCGTCCTCCAGCCGACTTGTCTCCAAGGGTCTATTGCTGCCTCGGGCACCTTATGGTCGTTCTCCTGTGAGTCTAGATTTTCGAATCCGACGCAAAAATGATTGTTAATTGTAACGTTCAGGGCCTTCTAATGACGATGGAACACTCAAATTGCGTCGAGATTCAATACATCGACCTCCAGCCGACTTGTCTCCAAGGGTCTGTTGCTGCCTCGGGCACCTTATGGTCGTTCTCCTGTGAGTTTAGATTATCGAATCCGACGCAAAAATGATAGTTAATTGTAACGTTTAGGGCCTCCTAATGACGATGGGACACTCAAATTGCGTCGAGATTCAATACATCGTCCTCCAGCCGACTTGTCTCCACGGGTCTAATGCTGCCTCGGGCACCTTATGGTCGTTCTCCTGTGAGTCTAGATTTTCGAATCCGACGCAAAAATGATAGTGAATAGTAACGTTCAGGGCCTTGTAATGACGATGGAACACTCAAATTGCGTCGAGATTCAATACATCGGCCTCCAGCCGACTTGTCTCCAAGGGTCTAATGCTGCCTCGTGCACCTTATGGTCGTTATCCTGTGAGTTTAGATTATCGAATCCGACGAATAAATGATAGTTAATTGTAACGTTCAGGGCGACCTAATGACGATGGAACACTCAAATTGCGTCGATATTCAATACATCGGCCTCCAGTCGATTTGTCTCCAAATGGTATATTGCTGTCTCGAGCACCGTATGAACTTCTCCTGTGAGTAGATTTTCGAATCCGACGCGAAACTGATAGTTAATTGTAACGTTCAGGGCCTCCTAATGACGATGGAACACTCAAATTGCGTCGCGATCCAATACATCGTCCTCCAGCTGACTTGTCTCCAAGGGTCTAATGCTGCCTCGGGCACCTTATGGACTTTCTCTTGTAAGTCTAGATTTTCGAATCCGACGCAAAAATGATAGTTAATTGTAACGTTCAGGGCCTCTTAATGACGATGGAACTCTCAAATTGCGTCGAGATTCAATACATCGTCCTCCAGCCGACTTGTCTCCAAGGGTCTATTGCTGCCTCGGCACCTTATGGTCGATCTCCTGTGAGTCTAGATTTTCGAATCCGACGCAAAAATGATTGTTAATTGTAACGTTCACTGCCTTCTAATGACGATGACACTCAAATTGCGTCGAGATTCAATACATCGTCCTCCAGCCGACTTGTCTCCAAGGGTCTGTTGCTGCCTCGGGCACCTTATGGTCGTTTTCCTGTGAATTTAGATTATCGAATCCGACGCAAAAATGATAGTTAATTGTAACGTTTAGGGCCTCCTAATGACGATGGAACACTCAAATTGCGTCGATATTCAATACATCGGCCTCCAGTCGATTTGTCTCCAAGGGTATATTGCTGTCTTGAGCACCGTATGAACTTCTCCTGTGAGTAGATTTTCGAATCCGACGCTGAAATGATAGTGAATAGTAACGTTCAGGGCCTTGTAATGACGATCGAACACTCAAATTGCGTCGAGATTCAATACATCGGCCTCCAGCCGACTTGTCTCCAAGGGTCTGTTGCTGCCTCGGGCACCTTATGGTCGTTGTCCTGTGAGTTTAGATTAAAGAATCCGACGCGAAACTGATAGTTAATTGTAACGTTCAGGGCCTCCTAATGACGATGGGACACTCAAATTGCGTCGAGATTCAATACATCGTCCTCCAGCCGACTTGTCTCCAAGGGTCTAATGCTGCCTCGGGCACCTTAAGGTCGTTCTCCTGTGAGTCTAGATTTTCGAATGCGAAGCAAAAATGAGAGTTAATTGTAACGTTCAGGGCCTTGTAATGACGATGGAACACTCAAATTGCGTCGAGATTCAATACATCGGCCTCCAGCCGACTTGTCTCCAATGGGATATTGCTGTCTCGGGCACCATATGATCCTTCTCCTGTGGGTCTAGATTTTCGAATCAGACGCAAAAATGATAGTGAATAGTACCGTTCAGGGCCTCCTAATTAATTGTAACGTTCAGGGCCTCCTAATAACGATGGAACTCTCAAATTGTGTCGAGATTCAATACATCGTCCTCCAGCCGACTTGTCTCCAAGGGTCTATTGCTGCCTCGGGCACCTTATGGTCGTTCTCCTGTGAGTCTAGATTTTCGAATCCGACGCAAAAATGATAGTTAATTGTAACGTTCAGGGCCTTCTAATGACGATGGAACACTCAAATTGCGTCGAGATTCAATACATCTGCCTCCAGCCGACTTGTCTCCAAGGGTCTGTTGCTGCCTCGGGCACCTTATGGTCGTTCTCCTGTGAGTTTAGATTATCGAATCCGACGCAAAAATGATAGTTAATTGTAACATTTAGGGTCTCCTAATAACGATGGGACACTCAAATTGCGTCGAGATTCAGTACATCGGCCTGCAGCCGACTTGTCTCCAAGGGTCTGTTGCTGCCTCGGGCACCTTATGGTCGTTCTCCTGTGAGTTTAGATTATCGAATCCGACGCAAAAATGATAGTTAATTGTAACGTTTAGGGCCTCCTAATGACGATGGAACACTCAAATTGCGTCAAGAATCAATACATCGGTTTCCAGCCGACTTGTCTCCAAGGGTCTATTGCTGCCTCGGGCGCCTTATGGTCTTTCTCCTGTGAGTCTAGATTTTCGAATCCGACGCATAAATGATAGTTAATTGTAACGTTTAGGGACTCCTAAAGACGATGGAACACTCAAATTGCGTTGAGAGTCAATACATCGGTTTCCAGCCGACTTGTCTCCAAGGGGTATATTGCTGTCTCGAGCACCGTATGAACTTCTCCTGTGAGTAGATTTTCGAATCCAACGATAAAATGAATGTTAATTGTAACGTTCAGGGCCTCCGAATGACGATGGAACACTTAAATTGCGTCAAGAATCAATACATCGTCTTCCAGCCGACTTGTCTCCAAGGGTCTAAAGCTGCCTCGGGCACCTTATGGTCGTTCTCTTGTAAGTCTAGATTTTCGAATCCGACGCAAAAATGATAGTTATATGTAACGTTCAGGGCCTCCTAATGACGATGGAACTCTCAAATTGCGTCGAGATTCAATACATCGTCCTCCAGCCGACTTGTCTCCAAGGGTCTATTGCTGCCTTAGGCACCTTATGGTCGTTCTCCTGTGAGTCTAGATTTTCGAATCCGACGCAAAAATGATAGTTAACTGTAAGGTTCAGGGCCTCCTAATGCCGATGGAACACTCAAATTGCGTCGAGATTCAATACATCGGTTCCAGCCGACTTGTCTCCAAGGGTCTATTGCTGCATCGGGCACCTTATGGTCGTTCTCCTGTGAGTTTAGATTATCGAATCCGACGCAAAAATGATAGTTAATTGTAACGTTCAGGGCCTCCTAATGCCGATGGAACACTCAAATTGCGTCGAGATTCAATACATCGGCCTCTAGCCGACTTGTCTCTAAGGGTCTATTGCTGCCGCGGGCACCATATGATCCTTCTCCTGTGAGTCTAGATTTTCGAATCCGACGCAAAAATGATAGTTAATTGTAACGTTCAGGACCTCCTAATGACGATAGAAGACTCAAATTGCGTCGAGATTCAATACATCGTCCTCCAGCCGATTTGTCTCCAAGGGGATATTGCTGCCTCGGGCACCAAATGGTCCGTCTGCTGTGAGTCTAGATTTTCGAATGCGACGAAAGACTGACAGTTAATTGTAACATTTAGGGCCTCCTAATGACGATGGAACACTCAAATTGCGTCGCGATCCAATACATCGACCTCCAGCCGACTTGTCTCCAAGGGTCTATTGCTGCCTCGGGCACCTAATGGTCGTTCTCCTGTGAGTCTAAATTTTCGAATCCGACGCAAAAATGATAGTGAATTGTAACGTTCAGGGCCTTCTAAAGACGATGGAACACACAAATTGGGTCGAGATTCAATACATCGGCCTCCAGCCGACTTGTCTCCAAGGGTCTATTGCTGCCTCGGGCACCTTATGGTCGATCTCCTGTGAGTTTAGATTATCGAATCCGACGCAAAAATGATAGTTAACTGTAACGTTCAGGACCTCCTAATGACGATGGAACACTCAAATTGCGTCAAGAATCAATACATCGGTTTCCAGCCGACTTGTCTCCAAGTGTCTATTGCTGCCTCGGGCACCTTATGGTCGTTCTCCTGTGAGTCTAGATTTCCGAATCCGACGCAACAATGATAGTTAATTGTAACGTTCAGGGCCACCTAATGACGATGGAACACTCAAAATGAGTCGAGATTCAATACATTGTCCTCCAGCCGACTTGTCTCCAAGGGTCTATTGCTGCCTCGGGCACCTTATAGTCGTTCTCCTGTGAGTCTAGATTTTCGAATCCGACGCTAAAATGATAGTTAATTGTAACGTTCAGGGCCTTGTAATGACGATGGAACACTCACATTGCGTCGAGATTCAATACATCCTCCTCCAGCCGATTAGTCTCCAAGGGTCTGTTGCTGCCTCGGGCACCTTATGGTCGTTCTCCTGTGAGATTAGATTATCGAATCCGACGCAAAAATGATAGTTAGTTGTAACGTTTAGGGCCTCCTAATAACGATGGAACACTCAAATTGCGTCGATATTCAATACATCGGCCTCCAGTCGATTTGTCTCCAAGGGGTATATTGCTGTCTCGAGCACCGTATGAACTTCTCCTGTGAGTAGATTTTCGAATCCGACGCTAAAATGATAGTGAATTGTAACGTTCAGGGCCTTGTAATGACGATCGAACTCTCAAATTGCGTCGAGATTCAATACATCGGCCTCCAGCCGACTTGTCTCCAAATGTCTGTTGCTGCCTCGTGCACCTTATGGTCGTTCTCCTGTGAGTTTAGATTATCGAATCCGACGCGAAACTGATAGTTAATTGTAACGTTCAGGGCCTCCTAATGACGATGGGACACTCAAATTGCGTCGAGATTCAATACATCGTCCTCCAGCCGACTTGTCTCCAAGGGTCTAATGCTGCCTCGGGCACCTTATGATCGTTCTCCTGTGAGTCTAGATTTTCGAATCCGACGCAAAAATGATAGTTAATTGTAACGTTCAGGGCCTTGTAATGACGATGGAACACTCAAATTGCGTCGAGATTCAATACATCGGCCTCCAGCCGACTTGTCTCCAAGGGGATATTGCTGTCTCAGGCACCATATGATCCTTCTCCTGTGAGTCTAGATTTTCGAATCCGACGCAAAAATGATAATGAATAGTAACGTTCAGCGCCTCCTATTGGCGATGGAACTCTCAAATCGCGTCGAGATTCAATACATCGTACTCCAGCCGACTTGTCTCCAAGGGTCTATTGCTGCCTCGGGCACCTTATGGTCGTTCTCCTGTGAGTCTAGATTTTCGAATCCGACGCAAAAATGATAGTTAATTGTAACGTTCAGGGCCTTCTAATGACGATGGAACACTCAAATTGCGTAGAGATTCAATACATCGGCCTCCAGCCGACTTGTCTCCAAGGGTCTGTTGCTGCCTCGGGCACCTTATGGTCGTTCTCCTGTGAGTTAAGATTATCGAATCCGACGCAAAAATGATAGTTAATTGTAACGTTTAGGGCCTTCTAATGACGATGGGACACTCAAATTGCGTCGAGATTCAATACATCGTCCTCCAGCCGACTTGTCTCCAAGGGTCTAATGCTGCCTCGGGCACCTTATGGTCGTTCTCCTGTGAGTCTACATTTTCGAATCCGACGCAAAAATGATAGTGAATAGTAACGTTCATGGCCTTGTAATGACGATGGAACACTCAAATTGCGTCGAGATTTAGTACATCGGCCTCCAGCCGACTTGTCTCCAAGGGTCTAATGCTACCTCGGGCACCTTATGGACGTTCTCCTGTGAGTTTAGTTTATCGAATCCGACGCAAAAATGATAGTTAATTGTAACGTTCAGGGCGGCTTAATGACGATGGAACAAACAAATTGCGTCGATATTCAATACATCGGCCTCCAGTCGATTTGTCTCCAAGGGGTATATTGCTGTCTCGAGCACCGTATGAACTTCTCCTGTGAGTAGATTTTCGAATCCGACGCGAAACTGATAGTTAATTGTAAGGTTTAGGGCCTCCTAATGACGATGGAACACTCAAGTTGCGTCGAGATTCAATACATCGGCCTCCAGCCGACTTGTATCCAAGGGGATTTTGCTGCATCGGGCACCTTATGGTCCGTCTCCAGTGAGTCTAGATTTTCGAATCCGACGAAAAACTGATAGTTAATTGTAACATTCAGGGCCTCCTAATGACGATGGAACACTCATTTTGCGTCGCGATCCAATACATCGTCCTCCAACCGAATTGTCTTCAATGATCAATAGCCGCCACGGGCACCTTGTGATCGTTCTGCTGTGAGTCTAGATTTTTGAACCCGTTGCAAAACTGATTGTTAATTGTAACGTTCAGGGCCTTGTAATGACGATGGAACACTCAAATTGCGTCGAGATTCATTACATCGTCCTCCAGCCGACTTGTCTCCAAGGGTCTATTGCTGCCTCGGGCACCTTATGGTCGTTCTCCTGTGAGTCTAGATTTTCGAATCCGACGCAAAAATGATAGATAATTGTAACGTTCAGGACCTCCTATTGGCGATGGAACACTCAAATTGCGACGAGATTCAATACATCGTCCTCCAGCCGATTTGTCTCCAAGGGGATATTGCTGCCTCGGGCACCAAATGGTCCGTCTGCTGTGAGTCTAGATTTTCGAATCCGACGCTAAAATGATAGTTAACTGTAACGTTCAGGGCCTCCTAATGCCGATGGAACACTCAAATTGCGTCGAGATTCAATACATCGGCCTCCAGCCGACTTGTCTCCAAGGGTCTATTGCTGCCTCGGGCACCTTATGGTCGTTCTCCTGTGAGTTTAGGTTATCGAATCCGACGCATAAATGATAGTTAATTGTAACGTTCAGGGCCTCCTAATGCCGATGGAACACTCAAATTGTGTCGAGATTCAATATATCGGCCTCCAGCCGACTTGTCTCCAAGGGTCTATTGCTGCCTCGGGGACCTTATGGTCGTTCTCCTGTGAGTTTAAATTATCGAATCCGACGCAAAAATGATAGTTAATTGTAACGTTCAGGGCCTCCTAATGACGATGGAACACTCAAATTGCGTCGAGATTCAATACATCGGCCTCCAGCGGACTTGTCTCCAAGGGGATATTGTGTCTCGGGCACCTTATGGTCGTTCTCCTGTGAGTCTAGATTTTCGAATCCGACGCTAAAATGATAGTGAATAGTGACGTTCAGGGCCTTGTAATGACGATGGAACACTCAAATTGCGTCGAGATTCAATACATCGGCCTCCAGCCGACTTGTCTAGAAGGGTCTAATGCTGCCTCGTGCACCTTATGGTCGTTATCCTGTGAGTTTAGATTATCAAATCCGACCAAAAAATGATAGTTAATTGTAACGTTCAGGGCGACCTAATGACGATGGAACACTCATATTGCGTCGATATTCAATACATCGGCCTCCAGTCGATTTGTCTCCAAGGGGTATATTGCTGTCTCGAGCACCGTATGAACTTCTCCTGTGAGTAGATTTTCGAATCCGACGCGAAACTGATAGTAAATTGTAACGTTCAGGGCCTCCTAATGACGATGGAACACTCAAATTGCGTCGCGATCCAATACATCGTCCTTCAGCCGACTTGTCTCCAAGGGCCTATGCTGCCCCGGGCACCTTATGGTCGTTCTCCTGTGAGTTTAGATAATCGAATCCGACGCAAAAATGATAGTTAATTGTAACGTTTAGGGCCTCCTAATGACAATGGAACACTCAAATTGCGTCGATATTCAATACATCGGCCTCCAGTCGATTTGTCTCTGAGGGGTATATTGCTGTCTTGAGCACCGTATGAACTTCTCCTGTGAGTAGATTTTCGAATCTGACGCTAAAATGATAGTGAATAGTAACGTTCAGGGCCTTGTAAAGACGATCGAACACTCAAATTGCGTCGAGATTCAATACATCGGCCTGCAGCCGACTTGTCTCCAAGGGTCTGTTGCTGCCTCGGGCACCTTATGGCCGTTGTCCTGTGAGTTTAGATTATCGAATCCGACGCGAAACTGATAGTGAATTGTAACGTTCAGGGCCTCCTAATGACGATGGGACACTCAAATTGCGTCGAGATTCAATACATCGTCCTCCAGCCGACTTGTCTCCAAGGGTCTAATGCTGCCTCGGGCACCTTAAGGTCGTTCTCCTGTGAGTCTAGATTTTCGAATCCGACGCAAAAATGAGAGTTAATTGTAACGTTCAGGGCCTTGTAATGACGATGGAACACTCAAATTGCGTCGAGATTCAATACATCGGCCTCCAGCCGACTTGTCTCCAATGGGATATTGCTGTCTCGGGCACCATATGATCCTTCTCCTGTGGGTCTAGATTTTCGAATCCGACGCAAAAATGATAGTGAATAGTCCCGTTCAGGGCCTCCTAATTAATTGTAACGTTCAGGGCCTCCTAATGACGATGGAACACTCAAACTGCGTCGAGATTCAATACATCGTCCTCCAGCCGACTTGTCTCCAAGGGTCTATTGCTGCCTCGGGCACCTTATGGTCGTTCTCCTGTGAGTCTAGATTTTCGAATCCGACGCAAAAATGATAGTTAATTGTAACGTTCAGGGCCTTCTAATGACGATGGAACACTCAAATTGCGCCGAGATTCAATACATCGTCCTCCAGCCGACTTGTCTTCAAGGGTCTGTTGCTGCCTCGGGCACCTTATGGGCGTTCTCCTGTGAGTTTAGATTATCGAATCCGACGCAAAAATGATAGTTAATTGTAACGTTTAGGGCCTCCTAATGACGATGGGACACTCAAATTGCGTCGAGATTCAGTACATAGGCCTCCAGCCGACTTGTCTCCAAGGGTCTAATGCTGCCTCGGGCACCTTATGGTCGTTCTCCTGTGAGTCTAGATTTGCGAATCCGACGCAAAAATGATAGTGAATAGTAGCGTTCAGGGCCTTGTAATGACGATGGAACACTCAAATTGCGTCGAGATTCAATACATCGGCCTCCAGTCGATTTGTCTCCAAGGGGTATATTGCTGTCTCGAGCACCGTATAACTTCTCCTGCGAGTAGATTTTCAAATCCGACGCGAAACTGATAGTTAATTGTAAGGTATAGGGCCTCCTAATGACGATGGAACACTCAAGTTGCGTCGAGATTCAATACATCGTCCTCCAACCGACTTGTCTCCAAGGGTCAATAGCTGCCACGGGCACCTTGTGATCGTTCTGCTGTGAGTCTAGTTTTTCGAACCCGACGCAAAACTGATTGTTAATTGTAACGTTCAGGGCCTTGTAATGACGATGGAACACTGAAATTGCGTCGAGATTCAATACATCGTCCTCCAGCCGACTTGTCTCCAAGGGTCAATTGCTGCCTCATGCACCTTATGGTCGTTCTCCTGTGAGTCTAGATTTTCGAATCCGACGAAAAACTGATAGTTAATTGTAACATTCAGGGCCTCCTAATGACGATGGAACACTCATTTTGCGTCGCGATCCAATACATCGTCCTCCAACCGAATTGTCTCCAAGGATCAATAGCTGCCACGGGCACCTTGTGATCGTTCTGCTGTGAGTCTAGAATTTCGAACCCGTTGCAAAACTGATTGTTAATTGTAACGTTCAGGGCCTTGTAATAACGATGGAACACTCAAATTGCGTCGAGATTCAATACATCGTCCTCCAGCCGACTTGTCTCCAAGGGTCTATTGCTGCCTCGGGCACCTAATGGTCGTTCTCCTGTGAGTCTAGATTTTCGAATCCGACGCAAAAATGATAGATAATTGTAACGTTCAGGGCCTCCTATTGGCGATGGAACACTCAAATTGCGTCGAGATTCAATACATCGTCCTCCAGCCGATTTGTCTCCAAGGGGATATTGCTGCCTCGGGCACCAAATGGTCCGTCTGCTGTGAGTCTAGATTTTCGAATCCGACGCTAAAATGATAGTTAACTGTAACGTTCAGGGCCTCCTAATGCCGATGGAACACTCAAATTGCGTCGAGATTCAATACATCGGCCTCCAGCCGACTTGTCTCCAAGGGTCTATTGCTGCCTCGGGCACCTTATGGTCATTCTCCTGTGAGTTTAGGTTATCGAATCCGTTGCAAAAATGATAGTTAATGGTAACGTTCAGGGCCTCCTAATGCCGATGGAACACTCAAATTGTGTCGAGATTCAATATATCGGCCTCCAGCCGACTTGTCTCCAAGGGTCTATTGCTGCCTCGGGCACCTTATGGTCGTTCTCCTGTGAGTCTAGATTTTCGAATCCGACGCAAAAATGATAGATAATTGTAACGTTCAGCGCCTCCTATTGGCCATGGAACACTCAAATTGCGTCGAGATTCAATACATCACCCCAAAGCCGATTTGTCTCCAAGTGTCTAATGCTGCCTCGGGCACCATATGGTGTTTCTCTTGTAAGTCTAGATTTTAGAATCCGACGTAAAAATGATAGTTAATTGTAACGTTCAGGGCCTCTTAATGACGATGGAACTCTCAAATTGCGTCGAGATTCAATACATCACCCCAAAGCCGATTTGTCTCCAAGGGTCTAATGCTGCCTCGGGCACCATATGGTGTTTCTCTTGTAAGTCTAGATTTTCGAATCCGACGTAAAAATGATAGTTAATTGTAACGTTCAGGGCCTCCTAATGCCGATGGAACGCTCAAATTGCGTCGAGATTCAATACATCGGCCTCCAGTCGATTTGTCTCCAAGGGGTATATTGCTGTCTCGAGCACCGTATGAACTTCTCCTGTGAGTAGATTTTCGAATCCGACGCTAAAATGATAGTGAATAGTAACGTTCAGGGCCTCCTAATTAATTGTAACGCTCAGGGCCTCCTAATGACGATGAAACTCTCAAATTGCGTCGAGATTCAATACATCGTCCTCCAGCCGACTTGTCTCCAAGGGTCTATTGCTGCCTCGGGCACCCTATGGTCGTTCTCCTGTGAGTCTAGATTTTCAAATCCGACGCAAAAATGATAGTTAATTGTAACGTTCAGGGCCTTGTAATGACGATGGAACACTCAAATTGCGTCGAGATTCAATACATCGGCCTCCAGCCGACTTGTCTCCAAGGGTCTAATGCTGCCTCGTGCACCTTATGGTCGTTATCCTGTGAGTTTAGATTATCGAATCCGTCGAAAAAATGATAGTCAATTGTAATGTTCAGGGCGACCTAATGACGATGGAACACTCAAATTGCGTCGATATTCAATACATCGGCCTCCAGTCGATTTGTCTCCAAGGGGTATATTGCTGTCTCGAGCACCGTATGAACTTCTCCTGTGAGTAGATTTTCGAATCCGACGCGAAACTGATAGTTAATTGTAGCGTTCAGGGCCTCCTAATGACGATGGAACACTCAAATTGCGTCGCGATCCAATACATCGTCCTCCAGCCGACTTGTCTCCAAGGGTCCAATGCTGCCTCGGGCACCTTATGGTCTTTCTCTTGTAAGTCTAGATTTTCGAATCCGACGCAAAAATGATAGTTAATTGTAACGTTCAGGGCCTCTTAATGACGATGGAACTCTCAAATTGCGTCGAGATTCAATACATCGTCCTCCAGCCGACTTGTCTCCAAGGGTCTATTGCTGTCTCAGCACCTTATGGTCGATCACCTCTGAGTCTAGATTTTCGAATCCGACGCAAAAATGATTGTTAATTGTAACGTTCAGGGCCTTCTAATGACGATGAACACTCAAATTGCGTCGAGATTCAATACATCGTCCTCCAGCCGACATGTCTCCAAGGGTCTGTTGCTGCCTCGGGCACCTTATGGCCGTTGTCTTGTGACTTTAGATTATCGAATCCGACGCGAAACTGATAGTTAATTGTAACGTTCAGGGCCTCCTAATGACGATGGGACACTTAAATTGCGTCGAGATTCAATACATCGTCCTCCAGCCGACTTGTCTCCAAGGGTCTAATGCTGCCTCGGGCACCTTAAGGTCGTTCTCCTGTGAGTCTAGATTTTAGAATCCGACGCAAAAATGAGAGTTAATTGTAACGTTCAGGGCCTTGTAATGACGATGGAACACTCAATTTGCGTCGAGATTCAATACATCGGCCTCCAGCCGACTTGTCTCCAATGGGATATTGCTGTCTCGGGCACCATATGATCCTCCTCCTGTGGGTCTAGATTTTCGAATCCGACGCAAAAATGATAGTGAATAGTACCGTTCAGGGCCTCCTAATTAATTGTAACGTTCAGGGCCTCCTAATGACGATGGAACTCTCAAATTGCGTCGAGATTCAATACATCGTCCTCCAGCCGACTTGTCTCCAAGGGTCTATTGCTGCCTCGGGCACCTTATGGTCGTTCTCCTGTGAGTCTAGATTTTCGAATCCGACGCAAAAATGATAGTTAATTGTAACGTTCAGGGCCTCCTAATGACGATGGAACACTCAAATTGCGTCGAGATTCAATACATCGGCCTCCAGCCGACTTGTCTCCAAGGGTCTGTTGCTGTCTCGGGCACCTTATGGTCGTTCTCCTGTGAGTTTAGATTATCGAATCCGACGCAAAAATGATAGTGAATAGTAGCGTTCAGGGCCTTGTAATGACGATGGAACACTCAAATTGCGTCGAGATTCAATACATCGGCCTCCAGTCGATTTGTCTCCAAGGGGTATATTGCTGTCTCGAGCACCGTATAACTTCTCCTGCGAGTAGATTTTCGAATCCGACGCGAAACTGATTGTTAATTGTAAGGTTTAGGGCCTCCTAATGACGATGGAACACTCAAGTTGCGTCGAGATTCAATACATCGTCCTCCAACCGACTTGTCTCCAAGGGTCAATAGCTGCCACGGGCACCTTGTGATCGTTCTGCTGTGAGTCTAGATTTTCGAACCCGACGCAAAACTGATTGTTAATTGTAACGTTCAGGGCCTTGTAATGACGATGGAACACTGAAATTGCGTCGAGATTCAATACATCGTCCTCCAGCCGACTTGTCTCCAAGGGTCTATTGCTGCCTCGGGCACCTTATGGTCTTTCTCCTGTGGGTCTAGATTTTCGAATCCGACGAAAAACTGATAGTTAATTGTAACATTCAGGGCCTCCTAATGACGATGGAACACTCATTTTGCGTCGCGATCCAATACATCGTCCTCCAACCGAATTGTCTCCAAGGATCAATAGCTGCCACGGGCACCTTGTGATCGTTCTGCTGTGAGTCTAGAATTTCGAACCCGTTGCAAAACTGATTGTTAATTGTAACGTTCAGGGCCTTGTAATGACGATGGAACACTCAAATTGCGTCGAGATTCAATACATCGTCCTCCAGCCGACTTGTCTCCAAGGGTCTATTGCTGCCTCGGGCACCTTATGGTCGTTCTCCTGTGAGTCTAGATTTTCGAATCCGACGCAAAAATGATAGATAATTGTAACGTTCAGGGCCTCCTATTGGCGATGGAACACTCAAATTGCGTCGAGATTCAATACATCGTCCTCCAGCCGATTTGTCTCCAAGGGGATATTGCTGCCTCGGGCACCAAATGGTCCGTCTGCTGTGAGTCTAGATTTTCGAATCCGACGCTAAAATGATAGTTAACTGTAACGTTCAGGACCTCCTAATGCCGATGGAACACTCAAATTGCGTCGAGATTCAATACATCGGCCTCCAGCCGACTTGTCTCCAAGGGTCTATTGCTGCCTCGGGCACCTTATGGTCGTTCTCCTGTGAGTTTAGGTTATCGAATCCGACGCAAAAATGATAGTTAATGGTAACGTTCAGGGCCTCCTAATGCCGATGGAACACTCAAATTGTGTCGAGATTCAATATATCGGCCTGCAGCCGACTTGTCTCCAAGGGTCTATTGCTGCCTCGGGGACCTTATGGTCGTTCTCCTGTGAGTTTAAATTATCGAATCCGACGCAAAAGTGATAGTTAATTGTAACGTTCAGGGCCTCCTAATGACGATGGAACACTCAAATTGCGTCGAGATTCAATACATCGGCCTCCAGCGGACTTGTCTCCAAGGGGAAAATGCTGTCTCGGGCACCTTATGGTCGTTCTCCTGTGAGTTTAGATTATCGAATCCGACGCAAAAATGATAGTTAATTGTAACGTTCAGGGCCTCCTAATGCCGATGGAACACTCAAATTGCGTCGAGATTCAATACATCGGCCTCCAGCCGACTTGTCTCCAAGGGGATATTGCTGTCTCGGATACCATATGATCCTTCTCCTGTGAGTCTAGATTTTCGAATCCGACGCAAAAATGATAGTGAATAGTAACGTTCAGCGCCTCCTATTGGCCATGGAACACTCAAATTGCGTCGAGATTCAATACATCGTCCTCCAGCCGATTTGTCTCCAAGGGTCTAATGCTGCCTCGGGCACCATATGGTGTTTCTCTTGTAAGTCTAGATTTTCGAATCCGACGCAAAAATGATAGTTAATTGTAACGTTCAGGGCCTCTTAATGACGATGGAACTCTCAAATTGCATCGAGATTCAATACATCGTCCTCCAGCCGACTTGTCTCCAAGGGTCGGTTGCTGCCTCGGGCACCTTTTGGTCGTTCTCCTGTGAGTCTAGATTTTCGAATCCGACGCAAAAATGATAGTTAATTGTAACGTTCAGGGCCTTCTAATGACGATGGAACTCTCAAATTGCGTCGAGATTCAATATATCGTCCTCCAGCCGACTTGTCTCCAAGGGTCTATTGCTGCCTCGGGCACCTTATGGTCGTTCTCCTGTGAGTTTAGATTATCGAATCCGACGCAAAAATGATAGTAAATTGTAACGTTCTGGGCCTCCTAATGCCGATGGAACACTCAAATTGCGTCGAGATTCAATACATCGGCCTCCAGTCGATTTGTCTCCAAGGGGTATATTACTGTCTGGAGCACCGTATGAACTTCTCCTGTGAGTAGATTTTCGAATCCGACGCTATAATGATAGTGAATAGTAACGTTAAGGGCCTCCTAATTAATTGTAACGTTCAGGGCCTCCTAATGACGATTAAACTCTCAAATTGCGTCGAGATTCAATACATCGTCCTCCAGCCGACTTGTCTCCAAGGGTCTATTGCTGCCTCGGGCACCTTATGGTCGTTCTCCTGGGAGTCTAGATTTTCAAATCCGACGCAAAAATGATAGTTAATTGTAACGTTCAGGGCCTTGTAATGACGATGGAACACTCAAATTGCGTCGAGATTCAATATATCGGCCTCCAGCCGACTTGTCTCCAAGGGTCTAATGCTGCCTCGTGCACCTTATGGTCGTTATCCTGTGAGTTTAGATTATCGAATCCGACGACAAAATGATAGTTACTTGTAACGTTCAGGGCGACCTAATGACGATGGAACACTCAAATTGCGTCGATATTCAATACATCGGCCTCCAGTCGATTTGTCTCCAAGTGGTATATTGCTGTCTCGAGCACCGTATGAACTTCTCCTGTGAGTAGATTTTCGAATCCGACGCGAAACTGATAGTTAATTGTAACGTTTAGGGCCTCCTAATGACGATGGAACACTCAAATTGCGTCGATATTCAATACATCGTCCTCCAGCCGACTTGTTTCCAAGGGTCTAATGCTGCCTCGGGCACCTTAAGGTCGTTCTCCTGTGAGTCTAGATTTTCGAATCCGACGCAAGAATGAAAGTTAATTGTAACGTTCAGGGCCTTGTAATGACGATGGAACACTCAAATTGCGTCGAGATTCAATACATCGGCCTCCAGCCGACTTGTCTCCAATTGGATATTGCTGTCTCGGGCACCATATGACCCTTCTCCTGTGGGTCTAGATTTTCGAATCCGACGCAAAAATGATAGTGAATAGTACCGTTCAGGGCCTCCTAATTAATTGTAACGTTCAGGGCCTCCTAATGACGATGGAACTCTCAAATTGCGTCGAGATTCAATACATCGTCCTCCAGCCGACTTGACCCCAAGGGTCTATTGCTGCCTCCGGCACCTTATGGTCGTTCTCCTGTGAGTCTAGATTTTCGAATCCGACGCAAAAATGATAGTTAATTGTAACGTTCAGGGCCTTCTAATGACGATGGAACACTCAAATTGCGTCGAGATTCAGTACATCGGCCTCCAGCCGACTTGTCTCCAAGGGTCTAATGCTGCCTGGGGCACCTTATAGTCGTTCTCCTTTGAGTCTAGATTTGCGAATCCGACGCAAAAATGATAGTGAATAGTAGCGTTCAGGGCCTTGTAATGACGATGGAACACTCAAATTGCGTCGAGATTCAATACATCGGCCTCCAGTCGATTTGTCTCCAAGGGGTATATTGCTGTCTCGAGCACCGTATAACTTCTCCTGCGAGTAGATTTTCGAATCCGACGCGAAACTGATAGTTAATTGTAAGGTTTAGGGCCTCCTAATGACGATGGAACACTCACGTTGCGTCGAGATTCAATACATCGGCCTCCAGCCGACTTGTCCCCAAGGGTCTATTGCTGCCTCCGGCACCTTATGGTCGTTCTCCTGTGAGTCTAGATTTTCGAATCCGACGCAAAAATGATAGTTAATTGTAACATTCAGGGCCTCCTAATGACGATGGAACACTCATTTTGCGTCGCGATCCAATACATCGTCCTCCAACCGACTTGTCTCCAAGGGTCAATAGCTGCCACGGGCACCTTGTGATCGTTCTGCTGTGAGTCTAGATTTTCGAACCCGACGCAAAACTGATTGTTAATTGTAACGTGCAGGGCCTTGTAATGACGATGGAACACTCAAATTGCGTCGAGATTCAATACATCGTCCTCCAGCCGACTTGTCTCCAAGGGTCTATTGCTGCCTCGGGCACCTTATGGTCGTTCTCCTGTGAGTCTAGATTTTCGAATCCGACGCAAAAATGATAGTTACTTGTAACGTTCAGGGCCTCCTATTGGCAAGGGAACACTCAAATTGCGTCGAGATTCAATACATCGTCCTCCAGCCGATTTGTCTCCAAGGGGATATTGCTGCCTCGGGCACCAAATGGTCAGTCTGCTGTGAGTCTCGATTTTCGAATCCGACGCTAAAATGATAGTTAACTGTAACGTTCAGGGCCTCCTAATGCCGATGGAACACTCAAATTGCGTCGAGTTTACATACATCGGCCTCCAGCCGACTTGTCTCCAAGGGTCTATTGCTGCCTCCGGCACATTATGGTCGTTCTCCTGTGAGTCTAGATTTTCGAATCCGACGCAAAAATGATAGTGAATAGTAACGTTCAGGGCCTCCTAATGACGATAGAAGACTCAAATTGCGTCGAGATTCAATACATCGTCCTCCAGCCGATTTGTCTCCAAGGGGATATTGCTGCCTCGGGCACCAAATGGTCCGTCTGCTGTGAGTCTAGATTTTCGAATCTAGACTAGGGCCTCCTAATGACGATGGAACACTCAAATTGCGTCGCGATCCAATACATCGTCCTCCAGCCGACTTGTCTCCAAGGGTCTATTGCTGCCTCGGGTACCTTATGGTCGTTCTCCTGTGAGTTTAGATTATCGAATCCGACGCAAAAATGATAGTTAATTGTAACGTTGAGGGCCTCCTAATGCCGATGGGACACTCAAATTGCGTCGAGATTCAATACATCGCACTCCAGCCGACTTGTCTCCAAGGGTCTATTGCTGCTTAGGGCACCTTATGGTCGTTCTCCTGTGAGTCTAGATTTTCGAATCCGACGCAAAAATGATAGTTACTTGTAACGTTCAGGGCCTCCTATTGGCAAGGGAACACTCAAATTGCGTCGAGATTCAATACATCGTCCTCCAGCCGATTTGTCTCCAAGGGGATATTGCTGTCTCGGGCACCAAATGGTCCGTCTGCTGTGAGTCTAGATTTTCGAATCCGACGAAAAACTGATAGTTAATTGTAACGTTCAGGGCCACCTAATAACGATGGAACTCTCAAATTGCGTCGAGATTCAATACATCGTACTCCAGCCGACTTGTCTCCGAGGGTCTAATGCTGCCTCGGGCACCTTATGGTCGTTCTCCTGTGAGTCTAGATTTTCGAATCCGACGCAAAAATGATAGTGAATAGTAACGTTCAGGGCTTTGTAATGACGATGGAACACTCAAATTGCGTCGAGATTCAATACATCGGCCTCCAGCCGACTTGTCTACAAGGGTCTAATGCTGCCTCGGGCACCCTATGGTCGTTCTCCGGTGAGTTTAGATTATCGAATCCGACGCAAAAATGATAGTTAATTGTAACGTTCAGGGCGACCTAATGACGATGGAACACTCAAATTGCGTCGATATTCAATACATCGGCCTCCAGTCGATTTGTCTCCAAGGGGTATATTGCTGTCTCGTGCACCGTATGAACTTCTCCTGTGAGTAGATTTTCGAATCCGACGCGAAACTGATAGTTAATTGTATGGTTTAAGGCCTCCTAATGACGATTTAACATTCAAGTTGCGCGAGATTCAATACATCGGCCTCCAGCCGACTTGTATCTAAGGAGATTTTGCTGCATCGGGCACCTTATGGTCCGTCTCCAGTGAGTCCAGATTTTCGAATCCGACGAAAAGCTGATAGTTAATTGTAACATTCAGGGCCTCCTAATGACGATGGAACACTCATTTTGCGTCGCGATCCAATACATCGTCCTCCAACCGACTTGTCTCCAAGGGTCAATAGCTGCCACGGGCACCTTGTGATCGTTCTGCTGTGAGTCTAGATTTTCGTACCCGACGCAAAAACTGATTGTTAATTGTAACGTTCAGGGCCTCCTAATGCCGATGGAACACTCAAATTGCGTCGAGATTCAATACATCGGCCTCCAGCCGACTTGTCTCCAAGGGTCTATTGCTGCCTCGGGCACCTTTTGGTCGTTCTCCTGTGAGTCTAGATTTTCGAATCCGACGCAAAAATGATAGTTAATTGTAACGTTCAGGGCCTCCTATTGGCGATGGAACACTCAAATTGCGTCGAGATTCAATACATCGTCCTCCAGACGATTTGTCTCCAAGGTGATATTGCTGCCTCGGGCACCAAATGGTCCGTCTGCTGTGAGTCTCGATTTTCGAATCCGACGCTAAAATGATAGTTAACTGTAACGTTCAGGGCCTCCTAATGCCGATGGAACACTCAAATTGCGTCGAGATTCAATACATCGGCCTCCAGCCGACTTGTCTCCAAGGGTCTATTGCTGCCTCCGGCACCTTATGGTCGTTCTCCTGTGAGTTTAGATTATCGAATCCGACGCAAAAATGATAGTTAATTGTAACGTTCAGGGACTCCTAATGCCGATGGAACACTCAAATTGCGTCGAGATTCAATATATCGGCCTCCCGCCGACTTGTCTCCAAGGCGATATTGCTGTCTCGGGCACCTTATGGTCGTTCTCCTGTGAGTTTAGATTATCGAATCCGACGCAAAAATGATAGTTAATTGTAACGTTCAGGGCCTCCTAATGCCGATGGTACACTCAAATTGCGTCGAGAATCAATACATCGGCCTCCAGCCGACTTGTCTCCAAGGGTCTATTGCTGCCTCGGGCACCTTATGGTCGTTCTCCTGTGAGTTTAGATTATCGAATCCGACGCGAAAATGATGGTTAATTGTAACGTTAAGGGCCTCCTAATGCCGATGGAACATTCAAATTGCGTCGAGATTCAATACATCGGACTCCAGCCGACTTGTCTCCAAGGGGATATTGCTGTCTCGGGCACCATATGTTCCTTCTGTGAGTCTAGATTTTCGAATCCGACGCAAAAATGATAGTGAATAGTAACGTTCAGGGCCTCCTAATGGCGATAGAAGACTCAAATTGCGTCGAGATTCAATACATCGTCCTCCAGCCGATTTGTCTCCAAAGGGATATTGCTTCCTCGGGCACCAAATGGTCCGTCTGCCGTCAGTCTAGATTTTCGAATCTAGACTAGGGCCTCCTAATGACGATGGAACACTCAAATTGCGTCGCGATCCAATACATCGTCCTCCAGCCGATTTGTCTCCAAGGGTCTATTGCTGCCTCGGGCACCTTATGGTCGTTCTCCTGTGAGTTTAGATTATCGAATCCGACGCAAAAATGATAGTTAATTGTAACGTTGAGGGCCTCCTAATGCCGATGGAACACTCAAATTGCGTCGAGATTCAATACATCGCACTCCAGCCGACTTGTCGCCAAGGGTCTATTGCTGCCTAGGGCACCTTATGGTCGTTCTCCTGTGAGTCTAGATTTTTGAATCCGACGCAAAAATGATAGTTAATTGTAACGTTCAGGGCCTTGTATTGACGATGGAACCCTCAAATTGCGTCGAGATTCAATACATCGGCCTCCAGCCGATTTGTCTCCAAAGGGATATTGCTTCCTCGGGCACCAAATGGTCCGTCTGCCGTCAGTCTAGATTTTCGAATCTAGACTAGGGCCTCCTAATGACGATGGAACACTCAAATTGCGTCGCGATCCAATACATCGTCCTCCAGCCGATTTGTCTCCAAGGGTCTATTGCTGCCTCGGGCACCTTATGGTCGTTCTCCTGTGAGTTTAGATTATCGAATCCGACGCAAAAATGATAGTTAATTGTAACGTTGAGGGCCTCCTAATGCCGATGGGACACTCAAATTGCGTCGAGATTCAATACATCGGGTTCCAGCCGACTTGTCTCCAAGGGTCTGTTGCTGCCTCGGGCACCTTTTGGTCGTTCTCCTGTGAGTTTAGATTATCGAATCCGACGCAAAAATGATAGCGAATAGTAACGTTGTGGGCCTCCTAATGACGATAGAAGACTCAAATTGCGTCGAGATTCAATACATCGTCCTCCAGCCGATTTGTCTCCAAGGGGATATTGCTGCCTCGGGCACCAAATGGTCCGTCTGCTGTGAGACTAGGTTTTCGAATCCGACGAAAAACTGATAGTTAATTGTAACATTCAGGGCTTCCTAATGACGATGGAACACTCAAATTGCGTCGCGATCCAATACATCGTCCTCCAGCCGACTTGTCTCCAAGGGTCTAATGCTGCCTCGGGCACTTTATGGTCGTTCTCTTGTAAGTCTAGATTTTCGAATCCGACGCCAAAATGATAGTTAATTGTAACGTTCAGGGCCTCCTAATGACGATGGAACTCTCAAATTGCATCGAGATTCAATACATCGTCCTCCAGCCGACTTCTATCCAAGTGTTTATTGCTGCCTCGGGCACCTTATGGTCGTTCTCCTGTGAGTCTAGATTTTCGAATCCGACGCAAAAATGATAGTAAATTGTAACGTTCAGGGCCTCCTAATGCCGATGGAACACTCAAATTGCGTCGAGATTCAATACATCGGCCTCCAGTCGATTTGTCTCCAAGGGGTATATTGCTGTCTCGAGCACCGTATGAACTTCTCCTGTGAGTAGATTTTCGAATCCGACGCTAAAATGATAGTGAATAGGAACGTTCAGGGCCTTGTAATGACGATCGAACACTCAAATTGCGTCGAGATTCAATACATCGGCCTCCAGCCGACTTGTCTCCAAGGGTCTGTTGCTGCCTCGGGGCACCTTATGGTCGTTCTCGTGTGAGTTTAGATTATCGAATCCGACGCGAAACTGATAGTTAATTGTAACGTTCAGGGCCTCCTAATGACGATGGGACACTCAAATTGCGTCGAGATTCAATACATCGTCCTCCAGCCGTCTTGTCTCCAAGGGTCTATTGCTGTCTCGGGCACCATATGATCCATCTCCTGTGGGTCTAGATTTTCGTATCCGACGCAAAAATGATAGTGAATAGTACCGTTCAGGGCCTCCTAATTAATTGTAACGTTCAGGGCCTCCTAATGACGATGGAACTCTCAAATTGCGTCGAGATTCAATACATCGTCCTCCAGCCGACTTGTCTCCAAGGGTCTATTGCTGCCTCGGGCACCTTATGGTCGTTCTCCTGTGAGTCTAGATTTTCGAATCCGACGCAAAAATGATAGTTAATTGTAACGTTCAGGGCCTTCTAATGACGATGGAACACTCAAATTGCGACGAGATTCAATACATCGGCCTCCAGCCGACTTGTCTCCAAGGGTCTGTTGCTGCCTCGGGCACCTTATGGTCGTTCTCCTGTGAGTTTAGATTATCGAATCCGACGCAAAAATGATAGTTAATTGTAACGTTTAGGGCCTCCTAATGACGATGGGACACTCAAATTGCGTCGAGATTCAGTATATCGGCCTCCAGCCGACTTGTCTCCAAGGGTCTAATGCTGCCTCGGGCACCTTATGGTCGTTCTCCTGTGAGTCTAGATTTTCGAATCCGACGCAAAAATGATAGTGAATAGTAGCGTTCAGGGCCTTGTAATGACGATGGAACACTCAAATTGCGTCGAGATTCAATACATCGGCCTCCAGTCGATTTGTCTCCAAGGGGTATATTGCTGTCTCGAGCACCGTATAACTTCTCCTACTAGTAGATTTTTGAATCCGACGCGAAACTGATTGTTAATTGTAAGGTTTAGGGCCTCCTAATGACGATGGAACACTCAAGTTGCGTCGAGAGTCAATACATCGGCCTCCAGCCGACTTGTATCCAAGGGGATTTTGCTGCATCGGGCACCTTTTGGTCGTTCTCCTGTGAGTTTAGATTATCGAATCCGACGCGAAAATGATAGTTAATTGTAACATTCAGGGACACCTAAAGACGATGGAACTCCCAAATTGCGTCGAGATTCAATACTTCGGCCTCCAGCGGACTTGTCTCCAAGGGGTATATTGTTGTCTCGAGCACCGTACGAACTTCTCCTGTGAGTAGATTTTCGAATCCGACGCTAAAATGATTGTTAATTGTAACGTTCAGGGCCTCCTAATGACGATGGAACACTCAAATTACGTCAAGAATCAATACATCGGTTCCAGCCGACTTGTCTCCAAGGGTCTATTGCTGCCTCGAGCACCGTATGATCTTCTCCTGTGAGTAGATTTTCGAATCCGACGCATAAATGATAGTTAATTGTAACGTTTAGGGCCTCCTATTGGCGATGGAACACTCAAATTGCGTCGAGAGTCAATACATCGTCCTCCAGTCGACTTGTATCCAAGGGGATATTGCAGTCTCGTGCACCATATGATCCATCTCCTGTTACTAAATTTTCGAATCCGACGCTAAAATGATAGTTAACTGTAACGTTCAGGGCCTCCTTATGCCGATGGAACACTCAAATTGCGTCGAGATTCAATACATCGGCCTCCAGCCGACTTGTATCCAAGGGGATATTGCAGTCTCGTGCACCATATGATCCTTCTCCTGTTAGTAGATTTTCGAATTCGACGCTAAAATGATAGTTAACTGTAACGTTCAGAACCTCCTAATGCCCATGGGACACTCAAATTGCGTCGAGATTCAATACATCGGCCTCCAGCCGACTTGTCTCCAAGGGGATATTGCTGCCTCGGGAACTTTATGTACGTTCTCCTGTGAGTTTAGATTATCGAATCCGACGCAAAAATGATAGTTAATTGTAACGATTAGGGCCTCCTAATGACGATGGAACACTCAAATTGCGTCGAGAATCAGTACATCGGCCTCCAGCCAACTTGTCTCCAAGGGGATATTGCTGTCTCGGGCACCATATGATCCTTCTCCTGTGAGTCTAGATTTTCGAATCCGACGCAAAAATGATAGTGAATAGTAACGTTCAGGGCCTCCTAATGACGATAGAAGACTCAAATTGCGTCGAGATTCAATACATCGTCCTCCAGCCGATTTGTCTCCAAGGGGATATTTCTGCCTCAGGCACCAAATGGTCCGTTTGCTGTCAGTCTAGATTTTCGAATCCGACGCAAAACTCATAGTTAATTGTAACGTTCAGGGCCTCCTAATGACGATGGAACACTCAAATTGCGTCACGAATCAATACATCGGTTTCCAGCCGACTTGTCTCCAAGGGTCTATTGCTGCCTCGGGCACCTTATGGACGTTCTCCTGTGAGTCTACATTCTCGAATCCGACGCATAAATGATAGTTAATTGTAACGTTCAGGGCCTTGTAATGACGATGGAACACTCAAATTGCGTCACGATTCAATACATCGGTTTCCAGCCGACTTGTCTCCAAGGGTCTATTGCTGCCTCGGGCACCTTATGGTCGTTCTCCTGTGAGTCTAGATTATCGAATCGGAAGCAAAAATGATATCTAATTGTAACGTTTACGGCCGCCTAATGACGATGGAACACTCAAATTGCGTCGAGATTCAATACATCGGCCTCCAGCCGACTTGTCTCCAAGGGTCTATTGCTGCCTCGGGCACCTTATGGTCGTTCCCCTGTGAGTCTAGATTTTCGAATCCGACGCAAAACTCATAGTTAATTGTAACGTTCAGGGCCTCCTAATGACGATGGAACACTCAAATTGCGTCACGAATCAATACATCGGTTTCCAGCCGACTTGTCTCCAAGGGTCTATTGCTGCCTCGGGCACCTTATGGACGTTCTCCTGTGAGTCTACATTTTCGAATCCGACGCATAAATGATAGTTAATTGTAACGTTCAGGGCCTTGTAATGACGATGGAACACTCAAATTGCGTCACGAATCAATACATCGGTTTCCAGCCGACTTGTCTCCAAGGGTCTATTGCTGCCTCGGGCACCTTATGGTCGTTCTCCTGTGAGTCTACATTTTCGAATCCGTCGCATAAATGATAGTTAATTGTAACGTTCAGGGCCTTCTAATGACGATGGAACACTCAAATTGCGTCGAGATTCAATACATCGGCCTCCAGCCGACTTGTCTCCAAGGGGATATCGCTGTCTCGGGCACCACATGGTCATTCTCCTGTGAGTTTAGATTTTCGAATCCGACGCGAATTTGATAGTTAATTGTAAGGTTCAGGGCCTCCTAATGACGATGGAACACTCAAATTGCGTCGAGATTCAATACATCGG